>NC_048596.1:93043988-94243988 GCF_003668045.3 Cricetulus griseus | reverse complement strand
AAGTGGTTAAGGTTAAATTTTCTTATACCTGAGGCTAGAGATGTAGTTCAATTGGCAATGCTTGCCTGGTATGCAGGGAGACCTGGATTGGATTTCCAGCACTGAGTGAGATGGATAGGATAATATGTGGTGTAATCTTAACACTCAGGAGGTAAAGACAAAAGGATATTCTGACATAGCAAGTTCCAGGACAAGCTAACTACATAGTGAGACCTTATATCAAAAACAAACATAAAATGGGCGGAGGGTGCCCAAAATGTATAGATATTGCAGATAAATCTAAAGGAGAAAGTTCCTTGGCTTTGTCCTCTATCTTTAAGACAACAAACTAACAGATGTATTTGGGGGTCAAGCCTACAGATAGGTTGGCTCCATGTCTTAGCTATTGTGAATTGTATTGCGATAGACATTTCCTTAGTGTTCTTCAGGTAAATACCCACAAGTGCTATAGGTGGACCATATGGCAAATCTGTCTTCAATTTTTTTGAGTTTTGTTTTATTTTTTATTTGTTTTAGGAATCTCTATGTAGGTTTCCATAGTAACTGAACTAGTTTACATTCCCACCAAAAATTATATTTGTATATATGACATAAATGAAACAAAACTGACCAAGGGAGTGAAGGGGATTGTGAGGGAAGTTGAGAGGAACACCATAAAAGTACAAACTTGTCCCAGTTTCATTTTTGTAGCTGTGATAAAATATCCTGACAAAAAGCCATTTAGGAGAGAAAGGATTCCAGATTATAGTCTATCTCTGAAGGAAAGTCAGGAACTCAAGCATCCACAATCAAGAGCAAAAAGAGAAAACACATGCAGGACTAACTGCTTGCTCTCTGCTTGCTTTCTCTCTTACTGTTTGAGCTCTCCTGCCAATGGAATGGCTCTACCCACAATGGGCGGGGTCTTCCTATATCAATTAACAATTAAGACAACACACACACACACACACACACACACACACACACACACACACACACACACACACTCACAGGCTGATCTAGTCTAGCTGACTCTTCATTAAGACTCTTCCCAGGTGATTCTAGGATGTGTCAATTTGACAGGACAAACTGACCAGCACAATACATGTATAAAATACTGTATGAAGTCCATTACTATGTAAAGTGAATATATGCCACTGTTTTTTTAAAAGTAGTATAGGCTAAGATTCCTCACAGAAACTTCCCAAAAACAAAAATCAAAGAAGACCCAGATGGTAAATTAACATTCTTGCTATACCTATGCAAATAACCTCACCAAACCTAATGAGGCCAGAATCATTTTGTGATCAAAAATCTTTGAGATGCTTTTTTTTAAACAATCCAAAATGGAGAGACTATACAGAAAAAAATGTGGTTAAGTGAGAAATTGTGTGTTGTCATTCTAGGGCACAGCTGGGCTGTCTGAATCTGATTCAGGGAAGCTAAGCTATTCTGCAATTTGTGAGTAACTGACAGCAACTCAGTCTTATCCATAGAAATGCAAATGACTTCTGTCCAGCAGGAAAGCAACCCAAAAAGTCTACTATTTAAACACTCATTTTAATGTTCCATATCTCCAAATATGTCTTTCTTGGGCTTCTCCTCTAACCAGATTATGACATTCCAATAGTTTCCTTTAAAGGAGTCATTTTTACATCTGTATGAGAGTCATGATTTTCCCCCAAAATGTACGCTTTAGTATCTACTTTGAACTAAACCATTTAATTAGGGTTCCATGTGCCCTTGCCTTAGTCTCAGTCACACGAAGCTTAGAGACTTGAAGATACTGGTGTTAAAAGAAACTTTTCTTTTTAGACAGTCTAGTTTGTTTGGGTTTTTTTTTTTTCATTTTTCTACCAACTTAGCACAGAACCTTTCATAAGCCTTTCTGGTGTCTTTCCTGTTCAGCAAGCACTTGGTGCATTTCCTGGTCTGGGTATTAAAAGGGCCTGACACATCTCAGCAGACATTGTCCTGGTCATTCAACTTCTCTTAACACAACCTGTATACCCCAAAAGTACATAAGAGGGAAAACAATCAGATTTAAGACCCTCTTGTAACTCTCAAAGACATGTTCTAAATAATGGCAAGCACATTTTACATTTGTCAAAATCAAGCCACATTGAGCTCTCTGCTTATACCCAAATGGCAGATAATATGATAGATCATATTTTCCTCAAAAAGGAAGCACATTCTCTTTCCCTTTTGGTGATGAGGTACCTGGTAACACTTCCCTGCATACTGCCAAAAGACTGACGACTGGGCTGGGCATGTAGCTCCATGGTAGAGCACTGGCATAGTATATGTGAGGCACGGGGTTCAACCAGAGGAAGAAAACTATATATTGTGAGCTGGGACACAGCAAAACTCTTGGCTATAGGGAATACTGCCTTTTCCAGAGTTTTATTTCAGTTTAGGTTTAAGAATCTCATAATGTATCCCAAGCTGGCCTCCAATATGCAACAATCCTCCTGTCTCAATCTCTTAAATTACTTAAACTACAAAAGTTTGTTGCCATGTCTGGTTTATATTCCAGGTTTAAATAAATCAACCTCTGCTTTCTTTATAAAAATAGAATTCTTAGCTGGCACATGCCTGTAGGCAGATCTCTGAGTTCTAGCTAATGTGGTCTGTATTATGAGTTTGGGACCAAACAGGGATAGCTAACTAAATATGAGACCCTATAGCAAAAAATAAGAATATAGCCCTTGTCTATTAAAAAAAAGACTTCTATGCAGCCAGTAGATAGCTTCATCTTTAATAGGACATCTGCAGCCATGGGATAGCTTTATCTCTAATAGAAAGTCTACAGCAAGCCTTGGGGCCCTGTTGCACATTGAAATGTACACTGGGAAAATTCTGTCTGGAACTCAACTGCCATCCTCAGCAGGAGGATTTCTGTGACCCTCCCTGTCACTCTGGGATGGAATGCAATATTCAAAGCTCATTTTGTTTTGGTTTTTCTCCAATAGTCTTTGGATACCTCTCTTGACTACCTCTGTAGTGTCAATCTTGTTAGGGGAGTGCACAAGATAAGTTTTCATGCAGTCCAGGCTGGTTTCAAACTTATTATACAGCCAAGAATAACCATGAAGTCTTGATCCCCTACCTTTATATCTATATTGCAAGCACGTGATTACATTAAACAGAAAAATATTTTTGAAATATATAGCATCCCCAATGTGATTCATAACCCCTTCCCCAAAGCCTGATACTTTCCATAAATGTATCTGCTTTCTGATATCAATCTTAGGAGGCCTCTAGCACCACTGTTGACCTTCCTCTAACCATTTCAGTACTTTCCCCACCAAGGGCTCTCTCTGTTGCTCCCACTGAGTTCTGGCTAAGCAGAACAATCCATGCAACTGGCACTATGGACAATGTCTTGACTGTCGTGACAAGCCATACTGGTGGTTCTGAGCCAGAAATGTCTGTAAGAAGCACAGATCTTGGGCAGGCATACAGCCTGATCATAACAGGTATACCTACAAAGGATGCATACTATGTCTCCTACTCCTTTCTATAATATTTAATCACACAAAAAATACTTACACATTTCGATAAAACAGACATACATTTATATACTCCTTTCCTTTTGTATCTTGCCCTAAAATATCAGTTGCAAATAATCTGATGTGTTTCATTCACTTATATTTTGCTTTGCTGCTAACTCTGATTTTGTATATTCTATGCAGTGGGAACACTGCAGTACCCTATTCTATTGTCACATCATTACAAGTTGATACCTTGATTGCAGTTACTATAAAAATTCCTATAAAAATACTTCCATACATTTGGGGTGAGGTTCCTGCTGCCTATCATTGGTAAGGTGAAGGAATCTCCCTAAATTAACTTGTCTTTCTTCTTTATGCACCATATGCAGAGGCCTGTATTAGACTCTTTATAACTAAAATAGCTGGTTCTGTACTGCAAGATGTTAAAGTAAATAAGACTGTGTTCTGACTGATTGAACTGATAACACTTCAGTGAACTTTTATATTAAAACTATAGAGAAACAGGCACTGGGTAAATTGCTAGAATAATCCAATTCTTTCTCCATCAAACAATTTATTTGAATTATAACCTGGTTTACCATGGTGCTTTCATTTATTTTTAATTTTTATATATTTACTGAGTCATTTAAATCTTTATAAAAAGAATTCCTTCTGCTTTTAGGAATTTCAATTACCTTTACAGCTTTACTACTCTGTCATCTTCAAATAATCCTAAAATTGATTTTGTCATTGTCATCAACTTTAACTGGGCTGATTCAGCGCTCAGCACAAAACGCCTTAACCAAGCAGAGACATATAGGCTCATGAATAGATCCAAGCTCACAAAGGTGGGCTTTGCACTTATCTAAGGCTTTGATTTGTGAACTCCAAATGATAGGCCATCATGGATGAGGGATATCCTCACCAAATCCTGTAAAACAATATAAATGTCCATCACACCTCCAGCAGCAATGCCTTCCTTGGCCATGGCTGTGGATTACTGATTACACCTAAGCCTTTGCCTTGTGACACAACAGCCACCGGGGAAAAGAGCAGAACTCTGTCACCACCATCACCATCACCATCACCATCACCACCACCACCAACACCACTCCCAACTTAATTCTCCTCATTATAGTATATTAGGCAAAACATATGTGGCTTCTCATCTGTCTTCCAGAAAACAAAAAGTTGTGGGGGTGGGGGAAGAGTCATAGACAAATACCCAGTCTTCATTTGCTTAGACACATTAGAAGCTTGGGTCCATGTTAGTAGCTAATGGTAAAACCTTGGAAGAACAAACCTCCCTACTGTAATAAGGTTTGGAGTATTTAAGAGTTGCCTGGGGAATAGGTTTGAAAGTCAAAGGACCATGATGATCTGTTTGGGATTTCCTCTTGGACCCTCCTCACTCCCCACTGTCCTAGATCAAGATTCTAACTATTCCCCTGAAGCAACAGTTAGAAGTTGAAGTTTGGATGGGGCAGAATATGAAGCCTGTAACTCAGGACACTCCATTTGAAATATGAATGCTTGAAGGAGCTGGGTGTCTAAGGACCTGGTGAAAACACAGGGAGCTGGATCAAGGGCAAGGAGGCTCAGATCTATAGTGGACTCTTAGAGCACTGGAGAAACAGTGGTTCCTAATGACAAAAACAACTATGACAGTGTAAGTGCAGTCATATCAAAGCTGGACTCAGTGAAGAGCCACTACCCAAGAATGAAGTTGCACCTACTGGGACTAAATTGAGGCACAAGCAAACAGGCATTTTTTTAAAGGAATAATTTCAGTGTATTTTGGACAGGTTGGGTGTTAGCAGCTTTTGTCACTGATAATCTGAGGAAAAGATATTTCAAGAGGTATATTTTATGACTCAAAAAAGATAACCAATTCCCTTTCTCTTTACCTCAGACATGCCTTTGATTTGGTTTGTTTTTGTTGAGGTTTTTTTGTTTGTTTTTGAGACAACATCTGTTATATATAGTCCAGGCTGGGTTCAGATTCAATATATAGCCAAAGATGGTCTCCAACTCACAGCAATCCTCCTGTCCCAGCCTTCCTAGTGTTTGGATAACATGCCCAGCAAGACACATGTTTGAAAACAGCCATTTGACCCTGGGGGAAGCAGAAAGGAAATTATATACCTGAAAGCCCACTACCAAAAGAACAAGAATTTTCTTTTTCTTTTTTTTTTTTTTTTTTTTTTTTTTTTGGTTTTCCGAGACAGGGTTTCTCTGTGGCTTTAGAGGCTGCCCTGGAACTAGCTCTTGTAGACCAGGCTGGTCTTGAACTCACAGAGATCTGCCTGCCTCTGCCTCCTGAGTGCTGGGATTAAAGGCGTGCACCACCACCACCCAGCTAGAATTTTCATAACTTTGAAATATATATGTAATATGAGGAAATTCTGAAAAAATAAATTCAATATGTCACTTTTCCTCAAGGAGATTAGAGTATAATGGAGATTAGAAAAATTACACAAATAAAACTTGACAAATGTCATACAAAAATGCTGCTTTAGGACTCATCACAGATCAGACCAGACCAGACCAGGAGGCCTAACTCCTTCAGAGTGAGGAGACTACGAGGAGAGGCAAGACCATCCAGAGCTTTGGACATTGAATTCCTGGCCCACACACACTACAGAGTAACAAGAGGAGATAGAGAGATCCTACCTGCACTCACTGGAAAAAGATATGTGAGGAAGACAGAATAAGAACTTGCTCAACAACAGAAAGACTAATATGACACCACCAGAATCTAGGGACTCCACTCCAGCAAGACCTGAAAAGCCCAACATAGTGCATGAAGATGAGATGGACCTCAAAAATTATCTCAGCAAGATGATAGAGACCTTCAAAGAGGAAACAAGAAAATCCCTTAAAGAAATAGAAGAAAAAGCAAGCAAAAAATTACAGGAAATAGAGGAAAAGACAAACCAAAAAATTCAAGAAATAAACAAATCTCTTAAAGAAGCTAAAGAAACCCAAGATAAAACAACCAAACAAGTGAAGGAAGCTCTTGAAACAGTTCAAAGCATGAAAGCTGAATTAGACACAATAAAGAAAACACAGAATGAGGTGATGCTGGAAATGGAAAGACTGGATAAACGATCAGGATCTAAAGACGTGAGTATAACTAATAGAATCCAAGAGACAGAAGAGAGAATCTCACCTATTGAAGACTCACTAGAGGATATACATTCATCAACCAAAGAAAACCTCAAGTCCAACAAATCCCTAACACAAAATATCCAGGAAATATGGGACACAGTGAAAAGACCAAACCTAAGAATAATAGGTGTAGAAGAAGGTGAAGAAACACTGCTCAAAGGTACAGAAAACATATTCAACAAAATCATAGAAGAAAACTTCCCCAACCTACAGAAAGATATGCCTATGAAAGTACAAGAAGCTTATAGGACACCAAACAGACTGGACCACAAAAAGAAGTCCCCCCGACACATAATAATCAAAACTCCAAATCTACAGAATAAAGAGAAAATATTAAGAGCTGCAAAGGAAAAAGGCCAAGTAACATATAAAGGCAAACCAATCAGAATCACACCCAACTTCTCAACGGAAACTCTGAAAGCCAGAAGGTCTTGGATAGATACCCTACAAGCACTAAGGGAGTGTGGATGTCAACCCAGACTACTGTACCCAGCAAAACTTTCAATCATTATAGATGGAGAAAACAAGATATTCCATGACAAAAACATATTTAAACAATACATATCCACAAATCCAGCACTACAGAAGGTTCTGGAAGGAAAACTCCAACCCAAGGAACATAACTACATGCACAAAAACAGAGGCAATAGATAATCTAATTTTGCCAAACACAAAAAAAGCAGGAGGGCAAAATCCACACACAATGACACTACCAACAATAAATCCAAACCAAACAAGAACCAACGAACAATGGACATTAATATCCCTACGAACACCTTATTTTTGACAAAGGTGCTAAATCCATACAATGGAAAAAAGATAGCATCTTCAACAAATGGTGCTGGCACAATTGGATTCGGACATGCAGAAAATTGCAGATTGATCCATACCTGTCACCATGCACGAAACTTAAGTGCAAATGGATCAAAGATCTCTCCATAAATCCAGCCACACTGAATCTTCTAGAAGAGAAAGTGGGAATAACCCTTGAACAAATTGGCACAGGAGAACGATTCCTGAACATCACGCCAGAAGCACAGACACTGAGGTCTGCAATCAATAAATGGGACCTCCTGAAACTGAGAAGCTTCTGTAAGGCAAAGGACACAGTCAGTAAGACAAAACGACCACCCACAGAATGGGAAAAGATCTTCACCAGCCCCACATCTGACAGAGGACTGATTTCCAAACTATACAAGTAGCTCAAGAAGCTAGCCACCAAAACACCAAACAATGAAATTAAAATGTGGGGTGCAGAACTAAACAGAGATTTTTCAACAGAGGAATCTGAAATGGCTGAAAGACACTTAAGAAAGTGCTCAAAATCTTGGCCATCAGAGAAATGCAACTCAAAACAACTCTGAGATACCACCTCACACCTGTCAGAATGGCTAAAATCAAAAATACCAATGACAACCTATGCTGGAGAGGTTGCGGAGAAGAAGGAACACTCCTCCATTGCTGGTGGGAGTGTGAACTTGTAAGACCACTTTGGAAATCAGTATGGCGGTTGCTCAGAAAAATGGGAATCAATCTACCTCAAGATCCAGCCATTCCTCTCTTGGGTATATACCCAAATACTGCATGTCCATACAACAAGGACATATGTTCAACCATGTTCATAGCAGCATTGTTTGTAATAGCCAGAACCTGGAAGCAACCTAGATGCCCCTCAACTGAAGAATGGAAAGAGAAAATGTGGTACATTTATACAATGGAGTACTACTCAGCAGAAAAATGCAATGGAATCTTGAAATTTGCAGGCAAATGGATGGAACTAGAAGAAACCATCCTGAGTGAGGTAACCCAATCACAAAAAGACAAACATGGTATGTACTCACTCATATATGATTTTTAGACATAGAGCAAAGGTTTACCAGCCTATAATCCTCTTCCCCAAAGAAACTAGAAATCATGAATGACTCTAAGGGATAAATGGACCCCAGGAATGGAAGTGGCATGAACTCCCGAGCTAATTGGGAGAATGAGGGTAGGGGAGTGGGTGCTACCATAATAAGAGCACAAGAAGAAGAGGAGAGGAGAAGAAATGGAGGAGCAGATATATTGAGTTGGGGGAAGAATAGAGGAGAGAGAGCAGGATGAGAGATACCATATCAGAGGGAGCCGCTATAGGTCTGAGAAGAGATCTGGAACTAGAAAGATCTCCAGAGACCTACAAGGATAACACAATCTGATAGTCCGGGCAGTGGAGGAGAGGATGGCCTAGAAGCCCTTCCCCTAGAATGAGATTGATGACAACTCTCTATGCTATCCTAGAGTCCTCATCCTGTGGCTGATGGAAGCAGAGACAGACATCCACAGAAATACACTGAGCTGAAATCTGGAACCTAGTTGAAGAGAGGGAGGAATGAAGAACGAAGGGGTCTGTACCAGGTTGGAGAAACCCACAGAAACAGTTGGCCTGAAAAAGGGAAAGCATATCGACCCCAGACGCTCTTTGGGAGGCCAGTACGGGACTAATCCAGCCCCTGATCATGGATGCCAATGGGGAGGCCCCTGCACTCCTGGGAGCCTCCGGAGGTGGACTGGTGTTTTGCCCTGGTGTGTGGGGGGGACTTCGAGAGCCCATCCTACTTGAAGGGATGCACTCTGTCTCTGAACACATGGGGAGGGACCTAGGCCCAGCACAGGAAGATTTGGTGGACTTGGTGGAGCCCCGGTTGGGGGCCCTACCCTGCCTGGGGAGTGGTGGGTGGATGGGGTGGGGGGTAGGTTGGAGGTGGGGGAGAAGGAATGGGGGTGAGGGGAGGGAGAGGGAGAGGGGAATTACATGTGAAACAAGCCTGTTCCCTAACTTGAATTAATAATAATAATAATAATAATAATAATAATAATAATAATAATAAAGAATGTAACAAAAAAAGATTACAAAACAAGAAAAATCTAAAGAAAAAAATGCTGCTTTAGCTAAAAGAAAGGAAAATCGAGAGTAATACTTGACTCAATAGAATATAGAATAGATTCTCTATAGAGATGGTTTCAAGAGTTCATACAAGATGTGATGGGATTCTTAACTATTATTGTGGCAGCCAGACAGGAAATGTTGCACAGCCAGCTTCGATTTGTGAACTATTTGCCTATGGCATACAATTAAGAATGGAGACAATGGAGATAGAGTTAATGGAAGAAAAGGAGCAGGGTGAAAGGAGAAGATAGAAAGCTTACATTCAAAAGACTTATTGTGTGTGTGTGTGTGTGTGTGTGTGTGTGTGTGTGTGTGTAAGCATTCATATGTGTGCACATGTGGAGTCCAAAAGAGGGTGTCAAGAGTGCTCCTCTGTCACTCACTACCTGTTCCTTTGAGGTAAGGACTGTCCCTGAACACAAGGGATTGTGTCTCAGCTAGACTGGAAGTCAGCATGCCTCAGAGATCCTCCTGTTTCCACCCTTTGGGAACTGAAGTTACAGGCATTTTCAGGAATGTCTGGTTTGTTATATAGGTGCTGGGATCCAAACTGGTCAGGATTGCAGAGGCAGATCTCTTAGATCTCTTTAGCCCCAGCAAGCTTACTTTCTGGGAAATTGCTTTGGTATGCTATATTGAGAACTCAAGGGATTGGTGAATTTATATGATGGTACAGAGATAGACCGTTGCCATCTTGTCTTGTTTTATTCCAGTGAAGACTCTGGTCTTTTGGGTCTCCATTTAAATCCAAAGTGTTTATGCCTTACAAGCCAGTACTTGGGATTCATGCCATCACCGCCGCCTCCATCCTGTCACCTCTTAATTTAGCTTTAGCTTCCTATGACTAACTCGGGTGCCTGCCGTTTTATTTTCCCTCAAGTGCTGATGTGATGAGGACGAGCCCGCTCAGCTGGAATGTAGAATAGCTCCATTATTAAGGCTGTATCAGGGAGGGATGACTGGCTGCGTGACACAGGCTCTTTGTGGTTTTGTGCTTCTCAGCACAATCTGAGAGTTCTTGATGTGTAAATATTAGAAAAATAAAATTTCCAGTCTCAATTCACCGCCCTCTATAATCGAACAAGGCACTGGTGATAAATGAAGCCTCTTCAGCTCCCCTTGAACTGCTGCACACCTTGGCATAGAACCCCCTCAGCGTTCACCTACTTTATACTCTTAAGGTTTCACATTCATGTTAATGCTTTTTGTTTACTTGGGGGTCTATTTTTCAGTGTGTTGCTTAACATAATTTTTTAAGATTTACTCTTCACGGTTTATCAAATATATGCTCATTGCAAACCTAATTTGACTGAGAAACTAAGGGAAAAAGAGAAAGAAGAAAGTATGTGGCTCACCACTATTGACATTTAAGCTAATCTTTTCTCTTATACATATTTTGATTTTTAAAAGATAGCTGTGATCATGCTTGTAAATGGTTTGATTTTCTAGTATTTTTGACCACTGAATTTTGAGAGTTTGCCACACTTTTTAAATTATTTTTAGTCATTTTAGGAGCTCTACAATATGTCATTTTTGTGGATGCAGTGTTTTTGTTTGCCATGCTGTCTCATGTGTTCATTGCCTGACTACAGTAAAAGTTTCCTGGGTTATGCATGTGCCTGTAGATGTCAAAAGAAAGAAGAATCAGTAAAAGCTAAAATTTGTGCTTAAATGATATAATTCTTCATTTAAGTTTTCTACATATGTTTTTTAAACTTTTATTTGTGTATGTGTGTTTGTGCACTCACATGTGATTTGTATGTGTATTTGTGCACTCACATGTGACTTGCATGTGTGTTTTGCACTCACATGTGATTTGTATGTATGTTTTGCACTCACATGTGATGAGAAGAGTGTAGAAGTCAGAGGAGAAATTGCTGGAGTCAGTTCTTTCCTTCCACCATGTGGGTCTCAGGAATAGAACTCAAAATCACTAGGCTGGCAGCAAGCACCTCCACCCACTGAGCCATCTCACAGGTCCTTCTGCTCATATTCCTATCTCAAAAGTTATAAACAGCTTGATTAAGGAATATACAACTGAGCCAGGCACAGTGGTGCATGTCTATAATCCCAGCATGTCTCAGGAGCAGAAACAGGAGGCTCTCAAATACAAATCTATCATAATCCTACCTTTTATTTTGTTTCTTAGCATTTTAGATTTTATATGTAGATGTTTAGCCTTGTATAGACACGTGCATGTGTGTGCGCTCGCGTGCGTGCGTGCGTGCGTGCATTCGTGTGTGTGTGTGTGTGTGTGTGTGTGTGTGTGTGTGTGTGTGTGTGTGTGTACCATATGTGTGCTTGGTGTCCACAGAAGTCACAAGAAGGTATCAGATCCCTTAGAACTGGAGTTACAGACAGCTGTAAGTCACTATGTGGGTACTGAGACTTGAACTAGGATCCTCTTCAAGAGTAACCAGTACGCTTAACCATTGAGCCATCTCTCCAATTCCTAATCCTGTCTTTTTTTTCATTCATTTATTTAGTTCATAAATAAAGTCATGCACAATTATGATACAGAATACAGTATGTTCACAATGGCATGGCTAAATTAAACCAATTAACATGTTATATCACACATATTCATCATTTTTGTTTTGAGAACACTTAAAGTATACTATCTCACAACTTTTAAAATATAGCATATTGTTATCAACCATATTTATCATGCTCTCAGTAGACCTCAAAACTTCAGAGAGTCCATGCCTCTTGTCCAACTGCAGTTTTATATCCTTAAACCAATCATTTCCCCATTGTTAAAAGCCCCACCTGTCTTTTAAAAGACACAGTTTTGTATTGACAACCAGTAGTTAAAGTATGTATATTTATTTACAAATTAGAAACAGAAAGCTATTTTCCTTTCAGCCCAAGGGCCTCTGATTTAGATTTAGGTAGAGATTTCCTGTTATCTTTTTACTAAAATTAATGTGCACTTGTCTGTTAAAACAATTAGAAAACTATATAAAATAAAACATCTGTATATCGTTCCCCATCCTTCTACCAAATTTTCCTATTGCACATATACATAGTACACCACATATTCATATATTCACAAGAATGTTTACTGGTTTCCTGTAATTGATGATTCTATACTTGCTCTCAAGGTTAACAATATACGAAACTTTTCATATATTTAGATTAATTTTTATTATATTGGCTGAAACTCCTTGACTAGAGACAGGCCTGGTGATGTACACCTTTAACCCCAGCAGAGACAGGTGGATCTCTGAGTTTGAAGTTAGCTTGGTCTATAGAGAGGGTTCCACTATGGAGAAAAACCCTGTCTGGAAAACAACAGTAACAAAAACTCTCCTTGGCTGGAGTGTGGTAGCCAATAATCCCCACATTCAGTAGGTAAAGACAGAAGGATCCGAAGTTCAAAGTCCTTGTTGGCTATGTATCAAGTTCAAGGGCAGGCTAGGCTACATGAGGTCCTGTCTTTTCAAAAAGAAAAATTCCCTAGCTAATAATTATAAAAATCATAGTGATAATTCTTGTCTATAGAGAAAGGGCTATTTCCATTTCTATCTAATGATTCAAAATGGCATTTGACTGCTCTGGAGTGGGGCACAGTTTCTCAGCCCTTTATAAATAAATCTCACATACACCATGCAAATATGGACCTGGTTGTGTTTCTACCATCACCTAGAGATTAGCATGCTCCCCATGCCACTGTATTCTCCTGTAAATTACCAGGTGGCAACATTATCTTCTAAGAAATTTCCCTGGTTGTGTTTGGGGGTTTTGTTTTTGCCTTCTGTTGATTTTGCATTCACTTTCTCTCTGATTTCTTTGTATGTTTTTTGAACATCAGCTACCTGAGATCCACATAATGTTCTGCCAATTTCAAAGGCAAATTTTATCAAATCAGATAATAATTCCTACTTCATGTAAAATGTCTCTGAACCTTAAATCACAACCTTAAAATGGAGAGGACCTGAAATGATGAGGACGCCACGTCTAGCAAACAGAATTTGAGGGAAGACGTGTTCAAATGTGAAAGCTGCTGTAGTGGAAAATTGTATTTTTTTCAGATTCCTTGGCCATCTGTAAAAGAAAAGCAAAATAAAGAAAGAGGGGGAAGAGGAAAGGAAGAAAGGGAAGATAGAGGAAAGAAGGGTAGGACTAAAAATAGGCTAAAACATCAACATTGTAGACACATATCTCTACTGCTGTAAATTGATGTTTTAACTGAAATGTTTCAATCTGCTCATGAAGGAAAGGGATGTCATTCATAAGTGGGAGTTGACCTTGAAAGTGTGTACAGCATTTTCAAGACATGTTTGCTTGAATAGATACTGTTCTAGTCTCATTTCTGTAGCTGTGATAAAAATATCTTGACAAAAAGCAACTGAGGGCAGGAAGAATTTAGTAGGCTTACAGTTCCACATTACTGTCCACGATAACAGGGAAGTCAAGGTAGGCACTTGATGCAGGGCACATCTCATCTACAGTCAAGAACAAAGATAAACAAATGTGCCCATGCTGCCTGCTTGCAAGGTTATGCTCAGCTAGTTTCCTTGACTCTTACACAGTTCAGGGCCCAACCCGTGGCCACCAACATTCAATGTATGTCTTCTTATCTCACTCAAGAACCAAGACAGCTCTCCATAGACATGCCCCTGGGCCAACTTGATCTACGTGATTTTTCTAAGTTTTATTTATTTATTATGAGTATAGGTATTTTGCATGCATGTATGCATTGACTCCATTGGTATGCCTGGTGACCACAGAGGTCAGAAGAGGGCATCAGATTCCCTGGAACTAGAGTTACAGATGGTTGTGAGCCAACATGTGGATGCTGAGAATTAAACCCAGGTCCAGTGCTCTTGACCTCTGAACCATCTCCAGCCCAATTTTCCATTAAGACTCTTTTGCCAGATGACTCTAGATTGTGTTGAATTGACAGTTAAAAGTAATCAGCACAGTGCCTCCACATAAATTATCAAAAATACTTAATTTGGAACATGAAACTTTCATTCATAAATATGAGAAATTTCCTTTTGAAACTTCTTGTGGAAGAATGTGTTTTGACCAGAAGGAATGTGTAATTCATATGTGTGAGAAATCAAGAAAGTGTAAATCTTATCAGATTCTGACTAAATGTGTGATTTATCTGGACAAAAAAAAATAGTTTGAGTTACTAGGTATGTTATTCCATACAATCCTAAAGTGCGCTGATTAATAAAATGGATTCCATTCAAGAAAGGTAAAGTACCATCCCTAATTCAGTCATGTCTGTAGCCTTGTTTTCAGAATGGATTTCCCACCAGTCTTTTCCCATTATAGGGATCGTGAAAGCATTAATCAAGCAACATGTCAGGGAGAAAAAAGAAAAAAAGAAACTTGAAGCATGTCCAAACAACTGTCATTTATCCCATACATAGATTCCTTTAGGAAATAAGGATGGAGGGAAGTCTTCTAAGCTATTGAAAAGCCCTGCCTCAACAGGCTGCTCCAACATCAAGAAAGCAAGTGAATCTGTCACAATTTGTATTTTAGAAGAATTCCTATATTGACATGTCCTGCATTGATTCATATAATTTTAATTTACTGCTACCTACTCTACTAATTGTTCTTGTACCCACAAATATACCAGCAAAACTATGTAACTTAGAGATGCAGTGTTCATCCATTTATAAATTCCCTTATGAGATGATTAAAATTAAAATGGAAGTCAGGCATGGTGGTACATGCCTGTAATGGCAGTATGTGGAAGATTAAGACAGGAAGACCCCAGCCTACAGGCCAGCCTGAGCCACAGTGTGAGTATCAGGCTAACCATGGCTACACAGAATAACCCTGTCTCGAAAGAAAGGAGGAAAGAGAGAGGAGGGAGGGAGAGGAGGGGAAGCAAAGGGAATTAGTAGTACAGCTCAATGGTCAGGAAGTACCTAGCAAGGTAACCAGGATGTGTAAGCTCCTAGGCTCAAATCCTCAGCACCTTGAATTTAAAGCATACATATGTAGAAGGGGTCAACAACATGACTAACAGGTAAAAGTACTTGCTGAGCAAGCTTCACCATCTGAGCTCCATCCTCAGAACTCACATTAAGGTGGAAGGAGGGAACCAATTCAACAAAGTTGCTCTCTGAATTTCACACATGCACACAACATGTACACAACCATGTACACACAAGATTTAAAATGTGTGTATTTATTGGTGAAATAAACTGTGGACTTTAATATTTAAAGATGGCTACACATCTTGTCTTCATTATATTAATGTTAGATATTTAAAAATAGTTATGGAACATAGAAAGGATTTTGTGGGGGCAGTGTCTCTCACTATATAGCCAAATTGGCCTCGAGTTCACAGTTCTCCTACCTCAGCCTCCTGAATAGTAGGACTACAGATGTAGATCACCAGGTCCAGTCAAGAACAGGCATATCTTAATCCATATGAATAGTTAACTGTCATTCTCTTACAGTTGAAATAAATGAAATCCCTTAAAATTTTCCAAATTTCATTTTTGTTTAAAAAAAATTAAAACAGAGGTGGGGGGCTGGAGAGATGACTCAGTGCATCTTCCAGATGACTGCTCTTCCAAAAGACCTGTACCCACATCGTGGCTCACAACTGTCTGTGACTCCAGGCAAGCATGTGAAGCAAAGTCATACACTCAGCCAAAACACACATGCACATAAAGTAAAACAATAATAATGAAAATTTTAATGGAGACATCTGGTTTGATATTTGGATCAACAAAGTTTAAATGAACAGACATGAAGATAGTGTGCTACACACACTTTTAAAATTTCAGAAACGTGATTTTGTTCATCTAACAATTTTGTGTTATTGTGATTTAATAGTCTAGTAATTTAAAAATAATTTCTAAATGGTTTGGGGGAATGTAGGAAATATAATGCTAAGGTATATGTGCATGCATGTTCACACATAACTATGTGACACATATGTGTATGTTCAAATGGGCTAAAACATCTTCTAAGAAACTATCATTCAATGAAGTCAATATCAGAATCTTTTACTGCACCTCTATCTTCCTGTGTGTATACACATGTGCTTAGCCATGTGTCCATATAATTAAAGTTAGTGGTTTCAAGTGTGAGCCAGAGGGTACGTCTGTGTTTTAGCCTCTCCTCTCCAGAATTGGAGGGTTTTAAACAACACTGTTTATATGTGTGTCCTGATACCTGACTAACCCTGTGAGAATGCTGTATGAGGAACTCTCACTTTATGTCCCCTGGTATTCTTCCAGGAAGGTCACACTTTCAGAGCTGTGCTCTGTTCAGATGGTACTGACTCTGTTTGTATGTAGTGCCTATAAAATCTATTTTAAGTTTCTCAAACTGTGCAGGAAGGAGAAATGTTGTGTATTTATTATATTCTGCTTCATATTTGCTTGTAGAGGGTAAATTCATCTTATTATAGCTTGATTAGTCCCTCTTAAAATTCAAAATGTATATTTTTAGAATGTGCTTGGATAAAAGGACATTTGATGATCTGCCATTCATCATAAAGAAGTGATGAATGTTAGAAGACACAGAAAGGTTTAAACTGGTTTGGGGAGGTGGAGAGATGGCTCTTATGTGAAGAGGGCATACTGTTCTTGCAGAGGACCTAAGTTCAGTTCTCAGGACCAGAAACAAAGGCTCAAAACCATCTGTAAATCCAGTTCTAGGGATTCAATGCCTGGCTTCATCAGGCAGCTGCATACATATGCATATAGCCCCATACATACACATATATACACATAATCAAAAATAAAAATAGCCAAAGTGGTGGCACATACCTCTAATTCTAGCCCTCAGGAGGCAGAGGCAGGTGGGTATCTTTGAGTTCAAGGCCAGCCTGGTCTACAGAGTGAGTCCCAAGACAGCCAGATCTACATAACAAGACCCTGATATATATATATATATATATATATATATATATATATATATATATAAAATCTTTTTTAACAAAATGAATTGAACATTGTTATACAATGTTCAAATCACATGGGTGTTCTCAGGGCCCAGCTCACTTCCTGCTGTCTTATTTGGTCCCACCTGCCCACCTACAGTTCTGTCCTGATTGGTAGAGCTCATTGTTTTAACATGCATGCTCCAGCTCTCAGTGCCATGGGCCAGTCCAATGCCATCACAAGTGGAATCAAGCTCAAAGCTTCAGAAGCTGCATGGGTGCTACCAAATGTGCCTGAGGGATCATCACAACAAGAATGTCTTAAAGTGCCTCCATATGTCTGAATTTCATCAAAGACAACTGCTGGCTTCAAAAAATCCACAGTAGTTTATGGACTTTTTGTTGTTGTTGTTGTTGTTGTTGTTGTTGTTGTTGTTGTTGTTGTTGTTAGAGGGATTCTGAATGACTTTCTAGAACTCCTCAGGAGATGCTTTGGAACCAAGAGAGTCCGAAACAGCATTGTCTACTGTGAATGCATCATCCAGTGACAGTATGTCTATAAAATAAAAGTCTACCTGTGGTTATTTTTAAAAGAAAATGAAAGAAATACCAGAGAACTTTTTGGAGGAAGAGGAAGAAGGGCTAGATTCAATTTCCACAAATCATGGGCACTTTTGTCTTTGTTAAACCCCATCCTATTTGTATTGATTTCATTTACTTCCCACCCCCTGCAGCTGCCCTGTGTGCATGAACACTGCCCTGCATGTGGTAGTCAGAGGGCAATTCTTAGGAGCCGGTTCTCTCCTGCCACCTTGTGGGATATAGGGCTCAAAGTCAAGTATACAGGCCTGTACAAGTACTTCTAAGCCAGTGCTTCTTAACCTTCCTAGTGCTGCGACCCTTTAATACAGTTCCTCATGTATTAAATATAAAAATATTTTCATTACTACTTCATAACTGTAATTTTGCTACTATTATGAATTGTAATGTAAATTCAATTCTGTGGGGGGTTTTTAGTAGTTTTAGGTGACCCCTGTGAAAGGACCCTCAAAGAGGTAAAACCCACAAGTAGAGAACCACTGCACTAAGCCATCTCACTAGCCCATGAAAAACAATTTTAAGTATATTTTTACAGCTGTGTAATATATATTAATAGTGTTAGCTACAATACTGTCCTTGAAGAAAGTATTATTGCTTTCTTCTGACTTAAAAAAAATAAAATATTTTTCCAGGCATGATAGTACATACCTTTAATCTTAGCCCACAGGAGACACAGGCAGGAAGATCTTTATGAGTTCCACATCAGCCTGGTCTGCACAGCAAGTTCTAGACCAGCCAAGGCTATATATAGTTGGATTTTTGTCTCAAACATGAATAAATAAATCAGCAAACATTTTCATGGGCCCTTAAAATGGTTGAGGACCCTACATGCAGTGCCCACATGCCTACATGCTTTAGTTGTCCCAGAGAGATACCAACAGAGCAAATAAAAAGGAGCACTAAGCAGAGTGGGCTCCTAAGACCAAGTTCTTGCTCATCCTTACACTCCCGGGGCCTCCCCAGTTGACATTCTGATCTCCTGGTTCCACCCAGATCCCCTGCACTATGAGTTCTACTGTCACTAGGGCTACATCTATTAGAACATTTTCAGTTACAGGGCAAAAGCATAAAAATACTAAAGCAGGAGCCAGGCTTAGTGGCTCACAGTTATAATCCCAAGTATTTGGGAGACTGAACCAGGTGAATCAAAAGTTCAAGGTCAGCCTGAACAATTTAGTGAGACTGTTTTTGTTTTTGTTTTTTTCTTTTCAGGTCTATTTTATTTTTTGTGTGACTGTTTTGCCTACATGTATGTATAAGTACAACATATGTGGTTGGTACCCAGGGAGCTCAGAAAAGGGCATTGAACCTTCTGTAACTGGAGTTAGAGATGGTGGGTGCTGGGAATTGAACCCCGTTCCTGTGCAATAACATCAAATGCTCCTAACAACTGAACCATCTCTCCAGCTCCTGAGACTGTGTTTTAAAATGAAAAGGAGACACAGCTCAGCGGTAAAATGCTTGCTTGCCATAGGTAAGACCTAGTTTCCATCCCCAGTATAAAAGCAACAAAACAAAAAACTGAGGTTAAACAAAAAGCATATTGGTTAGTGCCAATGAATGAAAATGTCCACAGTATGACCCAGTGTCCTGCATTAGTAAATATAACCACCAAGCAATCATAACAAAACAAGGAACATGAAGTGAATGTGTGATTGGCCAGGTTCTGATCATTTTCTGTGTCTGCTCACTCAGCTCACAACAGATCTTCACAGTAAATAGCATGATTAGCTCCACTGTGCTAAGTTGTCTCTGCTCCTTGGCTTTCCTATATAAGTTCTCTTCTCAAGTCCTTATAGTGGCCCCACATGTATTAGATTTATTAATGGGATAAAATATCACAAGAGTTCATAAAAAAAATCTGCAAAATTTGGTGACTCATTGGATGTGGGGTTCCAGTCAGTGATGTGAGTGAAGTCACCTCTTAGCTGTGACACTCAAGGCTTGGAAAATCCTGGCCATTGAGTAGAATGAACTTCTGCACAGGGTGGACTTGTCATGTCAGTGGGACTTCCAAGATCATAATTTCTGACTTTCTTGAGACATTTATGTAAATAAAAAGAAATGCCAGGATTTGCACAGCTTGTGACCCAGAACCCTGACTAGGCATGGCGAATGAAGAAGAGACAGACACACAGACCCAGGAATGAGAAGAAGGGACACATAAGCACATGTATAGTGAAACTGGGATCCAGTGGGGTTCTCTAACTGATACCTCCCAAACCTAGAACCCCATTGTGTCTATTGGGTTCAACACGGGGAAGGTTGGCTAGCCTGGGAAGGAGGTCTCTGCAGGTGAGCAGTCTCAGACCGTAAACATCCTGAAGCAGGAAGCTGCATTTGCACACACTGGTCATCCTCCATAAACACTCATGCTCAGACTCCCTACTCATATTCCCAAGGAAAACTGTCATTCCTCTTGAGCCAGGCCCATATGTCTTAGAGTCTTAAACATTATTATGCCCATGTGTCAAAATGTGTATTCACTCGGGCCCTTCACTGACTTAGGGCTTCCCCTACTCCCTACAAAGAAGTAAAGCAACCAAAGAGTTGGCAACTAGAAAGGAAATTGGACAGGTGTGAAGACTGTTAGGGGCCTCAGAGGCTTCCCCTATAAATGCCACCCCTGCTGGGACAGAGCACTTAACTCCAAACTATATTACAAGGTGGTCATGGTGGGTGGCACTCAGGAGGCTAAGCAGAATTGAGAAGTTAAGGCCAGCCTGGACTGTCTCTAGTGTCATAGTGAAATCCTGTCTCTCAAATACAGTGGTATCTGTTGCAAAGGATAGTTGCACATGAATTCCATAAAGGTAGCATCCTTTATGGGTGGGAGGCACTTTGAGACAGGAGCTTGAAGGTCCTAGTGTCCTCCAACTTGCAGTGGTCTTCTTGTCTTTCCTCCCAAGAAAACACAAATATCAAACATTATTTTTCCAGTAGTGGGGATTGAATCCAGCACCTCAAGGTAAACAAATGCTCTACCACTGTGCTATTCCCCAGACCCAATTGAACAGTCTTAAATTCTCTAACAGACCTGGTAAAGAAAATTGGCAATTACCAGCCATGAAGCCCAGATGTTTTAAGTATGAAATCCATGCTTCCATGGCACCTTGCCAGCTACCTGTTTAAAAGATTTTATAAAGTAAGATAATTTACAGGGGAAAGGCCAAGACTTGAAAGAACACATCACAAGAACAAACAAGAGCTTCTTGGCTCTTCCCCAAGAAGAGATTGGGGAAATCCTAAATGAGTCAGCCCTGTGTACCTGTAATAGTCATTCTCCAACATATCCCTGAAGGAGAAGCAACTGTCACACACGGAAATCAAGGGGACAGATTTTTGAGCTCAGGGTAAAGAAAATGTTTTTTAGTCAGTGTCCTCGTTTGCTTCCTATTGCAACCTATGGAGAAAAGGGTTTATTTATTATAGCACAGTTTATAGCTCATCATATAAAACAACCCTGGACTAATTATCCAGGAGTGACACATGGTGGGAGAGGTCATCCCCCATCAATCATTAATCAAGAAAGTGATCCCACAGACTTGCCTATAGTTCAATCTCAGCTGAGGTTCTCTCTGTTAGACCCCCAGAAAACTCAGGTATCGGGGATCCCAGGCCACGACCACGGTCACCCCAATCACCAGGCGAATTTGAGAGCTTGCTGCAAACTGCATGAGGCTTTATTGTAATTTAACGAGCTAACCCGAGCTAATGTTAGCTCGGGTCTTTCACCCACCATGGCGGATGGCTAGCAAAGACAGCTCCTAGGGCCTCCCAAGAGATCTTATAGGACAGCGTAAAGGGAGTGTCTAGGAGTACGCACAGGCTCACGATTGGTGTGCCTCCAGGCTTGGAGGGCTTGCCCTGTGTTGATTGGTCAACTGGTTGATTTGGCCCATAGGCCCTCCCAGGGTGGTTGCTATGCTTTGTGCGTCATTGCTGTGTGCTTGTCCGTAAAGCACACCCAAGCATCTGACCTCTAAGTGACCAAGGCAAGGTTATGGCAAGCATGTGTTCGGCTGTTATGGCTGCTGAAAGGGAAGCTGGTCCCTTCACTCTCTTCCCAAACTACTCTATCTGTGCCAGGTTGACAAGAAAACTAACCATCACCATCTGTTACAATATCTAAAAATAGAGTTGCCAAGGAAGATAGTAAGTTCATGGACCCTGGGCTTTCTCAAAAGCAGACCAGCTAAGAATAGACAAGATTGAGCAAGACACTTTAGTGGAACCACCGGCTTTGAGGTTGAGGTTTTGAGTCCTCCACTTCCAACAAAAGAAAGCCCAGGCCGGGCAGTGGTGGCACATGCCTTTAGTCCCAGCACTCAGGAGATAGAGGCAGGCAGATTTCTGTGAGTTTGAGACCAGCCTGGTCTACAAGAGCTAGTTCCAGGACAGCCCCCAAAGCCACAGAGAAAGCCTGTCTCGAAAAACAAAAAACAAAAAAGAAAGAAAGAAAAGGAAGAGGAGGAGGAGGAGAGAAAGAAGGAAAGAAGAAAGAAAGAAAGAAAGAAAGAAAGAAAGAAAGAAAGAAAGAAAGAAAGAAAGCCCAAAGGATTTCTTGTATTTACCCAGAGGAGAACTTTCCTATCATGAATGTAGGTATTCTTTATTGCTGTCGGAGACATGTCATATCAGAAAACAGGTTTGGTAACCTTACTTATCTTCACACACTCTAAGATCTGTCTGGTGTACTTTATAGGTTCTGTGGCAGGATGAAAAACATTCTCTCTGGCTGTGCTGTTCTCCTTACTTGGCAGTTAGATTTTGTAGGGAAATTAATGAAACTAGCACTCAAGTTAATCAATCTTTTTTGAGTTTTGCTATTTCAGATCAGCCAAACCATGCTGAATCAACGAATAAATTTCCATTTCTGGCCCAAGGAGCTGGGAATCAACCTCTGAAATGTAGTGATCCATCAGCCATATCCATGCTGTACTATCAGACAGCTGGTGCTATCTGTGTCTCCTTGCCCTTGAATTCATAATTATGTTAAAAATTATTATAGCTATGACAATTGAGAAGATAATGTAACAAAGTGCTATTGAAAAACAGAACTAATTTTGTTTCAACTTGATTCAATTGTTTGCTACTGTAGACTAGTTGGGAAGGAATAAAAAGTAACAGTCCACCTTCTCTTGGAAGTTTGCCAAGTCTTTCTAGAAGTTTCTAGAAGTTAGGGACCTAGCTATTTTATGTGCAAAATATTCTTTTTGTTTATGGGTTGAAAGAGGGAAATCAGGTGTATTCCTAGGGACTTGAAAAGACAAGATGTAGTGAGAGATACAACCAGCCTCACCTGTGGTGCTGACCACACCCAGTTGGGCGTGGTCACAGGTGGGTACATGAGCCTGTGGTATTTGGTCTAGGGTCCAGGACAGGCTTGCTTTGTCTTGGTTCCAGTCTGGTCATGGAGAGCATCTTGAGTGTGTATCCCTGGAGTTGGAACTTGTGGATCATCTGTTTCTTATGTAAGTGACTCCTCCCCACCCAATAAAATTAACCTGTATTTAGCCTAGTCCTGTGTATCTTAATCTGTGCCGCTATAAGACTTTGTTTTTCTTTGGAGACATAAAGTTCACCCTGCTCATCCCAGTCCCTTTGAGGTGGCAGACTCTTTTTTTTTTATTTAAATTCTTTAACTACTCATATTTACATATCCATCCCCCCATTCCCTTGCCCTCCCATCCTCCCATGTTCCCCACCAACCCCCCAACCCATCCCCCAACTCCTCCCCAGGGATAGTGAGGCTCTCCACCAGGGACCTTCAAAGTCTATCATATCATTTGGGGGAGGGCCTAGGCCCTCCTTGCTGTTTCTGGGCTGCAATAGTATCCCTTCACAGGGAATGGGCTCCCAAAGTCCATTTATGCTCTAGGGTTAAAGACTGGCTCCACTGTTAGAGGTCCCATAGACTGTCTTGGCCTCCTAGCTGGCACCCACATTCAGAGGGCTTGGTTCGTTCTAATGCTGTTTCCGCAGTTTTATGACTAGGGTCTCCATTCTCTCACTAGGTCAGGTCAACAGTTTCTGCGGGTTCCTGCAAACTTGGCTTCTTTGCTCGTCCCTCCTCCCTCTCCACAATTGGATTCCAGGGGTATGGTTCAGTGCTTAGCTGTGGATGGAATAGCAGCTATGAAGCCAGGGTGGTGTGCATGAATACTAAGGTTTGGGAGCCTGCAGGAGCCTCTGGTCTGGTTTCCCCCTTTGAAAGCACCCCTGTGCCACCCACAAACCCAGGTCTGCCAACTGGCTCATCTCTGGAAAATCAAATCAAACTGATGGGGGTGAGGGGCGGGCAGGATATGAAGCATCAGCTAGGACACTGGTACCCCAATAGTGACACCATGTGGTCAAAAGGAGCATCAGTAACACAAAACAATGAGTAAAACAGTCTCCAGTACAAAGCTGTCAGTCTTGAGTAGAGGGATGAGGTAGAACCACAACCACAATCGGGTCATTAGAGCATTGAGGGCTGGGCGTGCGGTGCTTTGGGAGCAAGGAAGAGGAACATCTGGCCCTGTAACAGGTGTGCCTTGCTGAGTTTTACAGGAGGTGAAACTGAGGGTATGTAGCTCACTATGACAACACAGGTTCAGTATCCCTTATCCAAAATGCTTAGAAGCAGAAGTCTTCTGGATATGGTAATCTTCCCAGATTCTGCAATAAAGCATTTGCACATATACACAATGAGAGCTCTTGGGGCTGGATCCCGAGCCCAAATGTTTATGTGTTCATACACTTTATACACATAGCCTGAAGGGAAATTTTATACAAGACATTTAGTGCACCTGCACTCCCATACCACACTGACCTGTCATATGAGGTCAGGTGTGAAATTTCCCACTTGTGGCATCATTTCAGTGCTCACACAGCCAGAGACAGCAGGACTTGGGTGTGTATCCTTGGAGTTGGAACTTTCGGGTCATCTGTTTCTTATGTAAGTGACTCCTCCCCCCTCCCAATAAAATTAACTTATATTTAGCCTAGTCCTGTGTATCTTAATCTGTGCCTTAATCACAAGAGGACTTCAGGAAAAGGGTGAAAAACTTTAGCTTTATTGTGAAGGTGATGAGAGACACTGAGTGTGTGAGTCAGGAGTCTGGTGTGGTCAGACCAGCAGTTAACCCTGGTCAGGTGAAAGAAGGCCTCAAAAGGCCACAGATACTAGCTTTAAAAGGGAGCCATTCTGTTGAGGTCCAATCCATAACTGTTTCCTTGTGGGAGGGGATGACAGAATCATTTAGCCAACAGAAAGCTCAGGTTTCTATGCATATGATGGTGCCATTAGTAAAGAAAACTCAGGAGGCAGAGAGATTCTGAACTTTACCCAGCAGGACTTGCCACATAGTAGGTACTCAATAAATGACTGTTGGTCTGGAATGGAACTTAATCAAAAATTATAAAAGAATATAGGAGCTAGGGAGATGGTTCAGCAGTTAAAGGCATTTGTGACTCTTACAGAGGACCTGGGTTCAGTTCCCAGCACCCACATGGTGGCTTACAACCATCTGTAACTCCAGTTCCAGGGGATCCAATGCCCTCTTCTGACTTCTATGGGCACCAGGCATACATGTGGTGCACATACATGTATGCAAAAAAGTACATAAAATAAACCTTCAAAATGTTTTAAATTAGAAGATCCAAGGATGGCCCAGTGGGTAAGAATATGTGACACATAAGCCTGATGACCTGAATTCAATTCCCACAGTGGAGGACAACTATTAAAAGTTGTCCTCTAACCTCCACACATGTGTAGTGATGTAATGCATGCGTTTGCTTCTTCCTTTTTTAATGTGATAAAAAGAAACTTCTAGAGTCACTGGGCAACTTCTGTCACAAAAATGACATAAGATAACATGCTGTCCCTCAATTGCTTGCACATCATCTGTGTGAGCCGTCTGATCCAGAAGCACCCGCTGGTGTCTCAGCCAGTCCTCAGATCTAGTCACAGCACCCGTGGCAGCTTCACCAGATGTGTATAGGTCAGCTGCAATCTGTATCACCAGAGGAAGACACCATGAGCAAACTACTGTACTTCTGCCCTACCCAGCCAAGTACTGAGAAGCTTGGACTACTTCAAACAGCTGGGCTTTCCTTAAAAGGTAGTTAGCTGGGCAGTTGTGCAACTCACCTTTAACCCCAGCACTCAGTAGGCAGAGATGGGTGGCTCTCTGTGAGTTCAAGTCCAGCCTGATCTACAGAGCCAGGGCCAGGACAGCCAGAGCTGTTACTCAGAGAAACCCTGTGTCAAAAAAAAAAAAGAAAGAAAAGAAAAAGAAAAAAGAAAGAAAGAAAGGATGGAAGGACGGAAGGACAGAAGGAAGGGAGGGAGGGAGGGAGGAAGAAAGAGGTGTTAGATAACTTAGATAACCCTCCCCCTGACATGCCCACTGGTATTATGACTGGGTTTGTGCTAGATATGGAAGTGTCCACAAAATGGTAGTGAACACTTGAATATTCCAGAATATTTCAAAGTCCATGGAAACTGACATGATGTATACCTTCAAAGAAGAATTAACACTGCAGTTATTTATTCTATTATGCATCAAGTATAAAATTAATTCCCCATTCTATAGTACTGAAACAATTTGATTTTAAAAAATTTTAATGGGGGCTAGGGAGCTGGCTGAAGTGAGGCAGATTATGGCAGCAGGCATATCTGGCTGAGGCTGCTCACCTCATAGCAGCCAGGAAACAGACAAGCAATAAAGCATCCATCTGTTCCGGCACACACCCAGTGACCTACTTTCTCAAACTAAGCCTCACCTCCTACTTTTCACCACCTCCCAATAATGATGCCATATTAAGGATCCATCAAGAGCTTAATCCATTTATTAAACCAAAACCCATTCTCTCTCTCTCTCTCTCTCTCTCTCTCTCTCTCTCTCTCTCTCTCTCTCTCTCACACACACACACACACACACACACACACACACAAAACTTGCAACCAAGCTCTAATCAATGATCCTTCAGAGGACATTTCAGATTCAAACCCTAATCAAAAATCTAAAAAACATCTAGATCCTAGTTTTTATTTTTATGCATTAACATGAAGACTGTGAACTTTATTTTATTCATTTCACTTATGAAGTCAGTTCATCATGCTGTCTCTCTGTTTGTGAGAGATGCTCAGTTCTAAGTGGCCTAGACTCAACCTATGAGGTTACTCATTTGTTTTTTAAAACAATGAGTGGTTTGTGTTTTGGTTTCAGCAGTAGACCAAGGGTTACTTTTGGATTGCTTTTCAACCTGGCCTCACCCCAATGCCCTGGGTTGCATGTGGCTGCCAGGAGAGACCTCAGAGTGATCACCAGACACTGGAAGCAGGATGAGTGGAAACAAGCCTGACTAAAGAACCCTGTAAAACTCAATTTACAAGACATGATGGAGGTCAAAGAGACTAAACGGGAAAGTATCGGTTGACATTTAACTGGGCGTTTTCATCAAAGAACTGTACAGCACCCCCCAGCAGGGTCCAAAACTTCACTTATATGTATAACCCCACAAGGCGAGTGCTTAAACAGTAAGTGGCCAGCAGGGTATTTCTCCGTGGCAATGGAGGAGACCCAGGATTCAGTGAAAAGTGAGAAACATTTGCCATTCAACCCATCCCAGGCTCCATCACATTTACCCCTCCTCCTGCCTTCCCCGCCCATGCCCATCCTCGCCCTTTCACATGGAGTCTGGGTTGAATGAAATTATTTTTATTGCTGGTGAGCCTAAATTAGGCTGAAGGCTTCTCTTTCGGAGGACATAGGGTACCAGACGGGAAGGCCAGGAAGGGAGGATGGGAACTGAGCAGTGGATGCAGGATTTTCTCCTTATTTGGGTGTAAGTGCTGCACGCTTTAAGGATTTATTTTAGGACAAGGCATAAGCACCAAGTAGGTCAGGCAGCTCCGGTGATCAGGCTGCACTCTCTATTTGAAGAGCAGGCCTCCCAGGATCTTCATTGGTAGCCTGAGGAGGTTCTAGCTCCAGAGCAGACTCTAGGGAGGACTCCAGGGCATCTGGCTGAGCTGCAGACTGGACATCTGATGGGCCTTCAGAGCTCCGGACAGGCCCTAGGCGTGGCGGCTTGACTGGTATGGACTGTGCTGCTTCAGGGCCTTTACGACTGGAAAAAGCCCTTCTTAGGCTTTGTACCTTCTGCAAGCCAGTGCGTCGCAGCCGCTGGGCCCGGGACTCCACTGGCTCCTCGTCGGAACTCTCTCCTATTTGATCCTCTGGCTGCTCTGGGCCCAGCACCGATTGGTCATCGGGGCCCAAGAGTTCTGATGCTTTCTGGAAGGCGCGGGCTGGGATTTCAGTCTCCTCCTGAATGTGACGACATAACTTTGATTCTGATAGGCACTTATCCAGAGCCTGCCTGAAACTCTCTCCCCGCGGTTATTCCAAAGGAAGCTACTCCACCCTTTGCCTCTGCCCGGGGAATTGGAGCCAAATGAGGAAAGGAGGAAGATGGGGCCCGGGAGAGCAGAGGGATGAGCAGGGAGAGGGGAGAGTAGACAGCGCAAGTTTGCAAAGTAGATGAGACAAGATAACAGCCATATGGGCGCTTGGAAGAGGCACTGAAACGCCACAACCGTTATTTTCATGTGGTTGGGACTGAGCAAATCTGCGGACTGGCCTGAGCTATAGCGAGGAGGGCGTGGATTGGCCAGACTGGGAGTGAGAGAGGGATAAGGCCACGAAGTAGGAAGTGAGAAGTGGGTGCGGCTCTGAGGGTTTGTTCCACAGCTGAGGGCGGCACATAGGGTCAGGAAGGTAGAGATGGTGGACCGCTGGAAGTGGTGGCCTAGAGGCGGGGACTAGGGGATGCCTAAGGTCACTGACCTTGAAGAGCAGGACGTGCAGCTTCCCGCGCGCCACCAGCAGCCCGTGGTTGGCCTCCAGCCGCTGTACCTGAGCAGCGCGGCGCAGCGCCCGCTCCTGGGCTGCGTCGGCGTGAGAGCCCACGCGCTCCGCCTTGGCCAGCAGCTGTGCCAGTGTATTGCTGGTGGTGTCGTGGCTGCGACTCAGTGCACCCAGGCCACTCTGGATGCGGCGCACCGAGCCCGCCAGGCCGCCCTGCCTCTCAGCCAGGCCACCCTGCCGCTCTCGCAGCGCCTCCAGCATGGTGGCCAGCTTCTCCAGCAAGGTCACCACGGTGACGGCGTGCACTGGGCCCCCACCCGGCGCCCCGGGCACAGGCCCCGACTCCAGCGCGCTCTCCCCCATGATCTCTGACAACTCTGACTGCTCTCCCTGTGGCCGATGGCTGCGAACTGGATTAGGGCCGACTTTCCCCGCCTTCTCCGCAGCTCAGGCCGTGACTCAGCCGGGCGGAGTTGGCATCTCCCGCGGTGGGAGAAGGAGGAGGCTGAGCAGGGGGCGGGATGTCCGAGGGGTGCTCTTTTGAGGGCTCCGCCCCAGGATCTGAGCAGTCTGGCCCAGAAATACCCCTCAAACCTTTTTTTTTTTTTCTTCCCTGAGTTTGAGCTCTACTTTCGCCCATTTCCCTGGTGGGCCTCTTTCAGGCCTATGCTGTCCCACAGCAAAGGGCGGGCCACTGAGATTTTCACTCATGAGCAGAGTGATCAAAGAAAGGTTGTGTGCGGGTTGGGTGGGGGTGTTAAAGGGTTAAGGCATAATCTGTCTTCAACGCTGCGAGCCCCATGCTGGGCGGAGGCCTACGAAGCTTGGAATGTTCTGCTACAGCCCCAGGAGTGCCCAGGCCCAAGGCAGGGCATTGTGTGGAGGCAGGCTGGGCGGGGCATCCTCTGATATTTTCCAGGTTTAGCCTCTGGCTTCATTTATTGCTGTTTCTTCCCATTGGTTTGTGTTGTCCTATTTTGGTAGCTCAGCTGTGGGTTAGAATACGTACTCCTTTGTCTGTGATTTAATGGAGGTTGACTGTGGTTCCTGCCTAATCCCCTTGCTTCCACCACCCAAGTGCTGGGGTTGTAAGTGTGTACCACCAAGCCTAGTGTGTGCTGGTGCTGGGGATTGAACCCAGGGCCCTATGCACACCAGTCAACAACTCTACTAACTGAGCTATATCCACTGCCCTGTTTCTGTGTTTCTGAGATAGGGTCTCACTATGTAGTACAGGCCTCAAGTGCAAAATTCTCTTGTCTCAGACACCCGAGTGTTGGAATAAAAATGTTCACCAGCAATGCTGGCTGACCAATGAGTTGGCTGGTTGACTGCAGTGTTAAGGATAAAATCCAAAGCCTCAAACACGTTAGACAAGTGGCCTGCCACTAAGTCACATCCCAGCACAACTAAGATGTGTGTGTGTGTGTGTGTGTGTGTGTGTGTGTGTGTGTGTGTGTAGATATGTTCATGTGAGTGCAGGTGCCCACAGAGCCAGAGGCATTAGATCCTCCTGGAGGTGAAGTTACAGGTGGTTGTGAGCCACCCAGTGTGTGTGGACAGATAGAACCTGTGTCCTCTGGAAGGGCAAGGAGTGCTCCTAACTACTAAGTCATCTCCCAACCCTATAGCTTCTGTTTTGCAATAGAAAAGAATTATTGCTTCTGTGAATTGCTTCAGGGGAGCGCAGGAAAAGAGGTGACAGGAGACAGAAAGAAGCCATAAGACAATCGCTGAGGTCTTCCATTCTCCATGGAATGGTCAAATTCTCAACATGCCAAAATGCAATGCTTTGTGGAATTGTTTTCTGAGTTCCTACATGATCCTTTTGCCATATAATAATAATTTTTTTAAAAAAAAAGCAAAATTGAGGTGTCTGTAATTTCTCCCTGTCTCACCAAGTTGATTTGTGGACACAGGTAAGCAGTCAAGGCAGCTCCTATAAGGAAAACTACAGAAAAAATACTCTGGATTTTCAACTAAGACAATGCCTTCAGCAACTTGGAGAGGAGACTCAGGCTTGCTGCTAGATTAGTGATTCACCAGTAGTCTTTGGTTTGTTCATAAACTGGAATCCTTCGTCTCATACACCAATACAGACTTAATGTTTCTGATTATCAAATGGAACAAAATCTTAGAAAGGGTGCAAGATGTCTAGATGAGTTCATTATACAAGAAACATCCTTTGGGGCTGGAGAGTGGGCTCAGCATTAAAAGCCCTTGTTGCTCTTGCAGAGGACCCAAGTTCAATCCCAAGCATGCACAGACATGGCAGCTCACAACAACCTGTAATTCCAGACCCAGGAAATCTGAGGGCCTCTTCTGACTGCCATGGACACCGGGCACACACATGGTACACATGCACACATGCAGGCAAAGCACACATATGCATCAAATAATAAATAAATCTCAAAAGAAAATTAAAGAAATGTTCTTGGTACTAGACACCAATTTCAGACACCCAGATAAACTAAGCATCCTTCAGGGACTTAACCCCTTGAGTAGAAGTCATATTGTGAGTCACCAATCCTAAACTTAAACTTCTGAAGCTATAAACAAAATAAACTTTCTGCCCCTAAATTTGTTTCCTCTGGTGTTTGGTAACAGCAACACAAAGCTAACACAGACATAGTTACTTGTATGTTTACTTGTGACAACAATTTTCCCTGTGTCTTAGTTACTTTTCTATTGCCATGACAAAACATCAGGATCAAGGAAACTTATAAAAGAAAGCATTTAATTTGGGGGCTCACAGTTCCAGAAGGTTAGAGTCTATGACCTAACTTGGTGGAGAGCAGGGAAGAAGGCAGGTAGGTGTGGCTAGCAGTTGCTCAGAGCTTACCTCTTGAGGTGGAAAGAGATAACTGGCAATGGTGTGGGCTGTTTGAAACCCCAAAGCCTCACTCCCAGTGATGCACTTCCTCCAATAAGGCCACACCTCCCAGTCCTTCCCAAACAGTTCCTCCAACTAGGGACCGAGAATTCAAATATATGAGTCTGTGGGGGCCATTCTCATTCAAACCACCACACCTTGTAAACCAGATAATATCTGTTTTTGTTCATTTTCATCTCACTGATGCACTTATAGGTATCTGTGGTGGAGTCCTGCTATGTGTGTTATTCTTTTGTTTAAGCTGCAGCTGCTAATAAAGAAAGGAACAACGGATACGCAACCCACGTGGAGTTTATTTACAAGAAGAGGGGAAAGGGGGGATGGGCAGTCAGCCAACCCTAGGGGAGCCGAAAGGAAGAGAGAGCGAGGGGTGTGGGGCAGGACCTTTTAAAGGGAAGGTTGCATATGCACAGTAGGGCAAAGGTCGAAAGGCATGGCCCCGTTGTTAGGGGGCGGGGTTAGGGTCATCCAGGTGTTTTGTTCTTACAATGTGTAGGAAAACAGAAGCTCAGTGCTATCTTGAATACCATTGAGTTGTTTTTGGTTTTCTCATTGGAGCATCTCTGATGTTTTTCTATTAAAATGAGATAATAGGTCTCTGTACTGAGTTAACAGCTTGTCTTTCAAGTCCTTTCCTATTTGCCATACATCTTGAGAATTATCTGGTATAGAATTGTAGAGCAGACATAGGCTCAAGTTGGGCTAAAAGAAGATCAAAAGACTTTGCCTTCTCCCATGGGTCTGTCTCTGATTGAGTTGATGAGAAATCCACAGCAAGGAAACCCTCTATCTGCAGTCACACACACACACACACACACACACACACACACACACACACACACACACACACACACACACACACTGCTGTTTTGATAGATAGCTGACTTCCTACTGTGGAATGACTTCAACTATTGTTACTATTCTTTTACTGGGAACTCCACTAAGAGTTTCCAGGGACCTGGGCTAAAACAGACTTGTTGCCAACCTACAAACTGGAAAGGGTGATTCATGCCATATGCTAAGCAAGCATGAAGGGGTAGGCGTGCTATTTAGACCACGGTTTCACTCTCAGTTGTGGAAATGATATGGGAGATGTTTTGTGGTTATTTTCGTAAACTGTCCTAACAGTGGGGGGAAAAAAAGACAGGGAGATATAATTCTAAGTAAACTTTCCTCTGCTCCATCACAATGCCTAAATATGTAATTTTGCTGTTCAATATTGTAAATATTCTTTATTCTTTCCCAATCTAAATATCATACTTTTTAAAACAGAAGTATGTCATTGTCCTAGAAAATAAAATGACTAATCCTGCTTTGTTTGTTTTCTAAAAGGAAAATAAATTAACAGGGAATGAGCCTCAGTGGACAGGCCCTGCCTTCCAGCCTTTGTCATAGGCATCCTGTCTACGGAAGAGGTAAGGCCACACCACACAATAAGGGGATTCTGTGCCACCAGCAGCTTAAATACCTATGAGTTCGGGGCAGCAGGAAAGAAGAATTTGCACTGTTTCCAGAAATTAAACTGTTCAAATAAATAGACCCCAGGACATGGGAATGCCTTCAATGGCAAAAATCAAGTATATTGCTTACTCCAATGACTATATATATATATATATATTATATATATATATATATATATATTCCATACTGATTCTGTACATCTGTCCTATGGAACTGTGAGGACAATAAATGGGGGGGGGGATTTTTTTTCAGAGCTAAGGATGGAACCCAGGGTCTTGCATTTGCTAGACAAGCACTCTACCACTGAGTTAAATACCGCACCCTAAGTGGGGATTATTTCAATGATTCTTTTCTCCCCTTCTGTCTTCATATCTATTATTATCTTTTTTTTTTTTTTTTTTTTAGAAATGATCTTGTGGAGTCAAGGCTGACCTTGAACTTTCTGTATAGACCTTTTGATCCTCGTGAATGCTGGGATTATAGCTCTGTGCCAACATGCCCAGCCTTCACCTCTCACCCCCACTCCCAGGGCTGAAGACAAAACCCATGAGCTAGAGTATTCTGGGCAAGCATTCTACCTTGGAGATACAACCCTAACCCCACGTTTCTGTGGTTCTAAGCCAGGTACATTACAATAGCTTGATTCAGAAGCTTTAGAAAACTAATAGACATACAGACACCACCTAAAAGCACTAGACAGGACAAAAGGCAATTTTTAAGAGCAGACAATTAGTCCCCCTGTGAAAGGGAGGAGTGCTGCTTACTACTGTCATTTGGTTTCGCTTTGCTTTCAGAAAACTGTCCATTCTCCATCTTGCTTAAGCATCTGCAGAGCAGCTTCCTACCACGAAGTAGTGTGCCTATGCATTCAGTGGCCTGAGAAGAACTGTCCTCTGTCCCAGGGAATTGCCGGATGGCACAGAGAGCAACTGTGTGCCTTCAGGCCATCTGCCTCCTCAGGCCAAGGAACAGTAGACTGGGAAAGTAGTAAGGTCCATTCATGCTGAAACTCTTCCCTAGTCACAGCCTTTTCAGCACCAGCTGGCTCTTCCTTCTCCCAGTCTCTGTGGAAGTGGAGATTAGCCATACCCTAACACAGGTACTCACATGAGATGGTACCATTTACGTAGAAAAATTCTAGGGCTGGCATCCAGTCAGACCCACTGTGTGAGCAGCTTTATTGTTGCATGGAATGGTGATTGCCACTCAGCATAGAGGAAAATCCATGTTACACAGAGCACTGGTGGGTAGATTGACATCAGACACCTCTGTGAGAAGCTAATGGTGAGCCCCAGCATCAATCACAACCAGAAGACCACCTAGGTCTGGTTAAGGAAGGTCTCAGGAATGAAGTGGCCAGAGTATGAATGACTCTCATGTCAGTTGCGAACTTCAGCACAGCCTTGTCAGCATTCCTGGTGATAATGACACTGATATCAGCAGATTTTTCAGTGGCAAGTGAGCAACCAGAAGAAGCTTCTCCCATGGTCTCTTCAGATTTCTGAGGTACCTACCATCACTTTTCCTTTTATAAAGGTACTGTTCCATGTGGAAATCAAGGTTGGTCCTACCTACGTGAATTCCCACTATAAAGAATTTAAAAACATTCCCTTCCTAGATTTGTAGAACATCGGGGGTTCTAGACATTGTGTGTGTGTTTCCCTTTAAGTTACTATAAGAATCCGTAGCAATGTTTAGACCCCTCTCTGGATAATGAAGGAAGGCCAGGTGGATGGTTAGTTCAAAGCATTCAGTATACATCAGGGCATTTTGCCCCCAAGATAAGACTGGAGTCGTTTGGGAGGCAAGAACTTCAGAAAATATACTTGCTACTGAAGCCAATAGCAGGAATGTAGGAATTGGGCCCCCTCTTCGAAATATCTTGGGACATTCCAAAAGACAAGAAGCCTAAAGCCCATTAGTGAATAGACTCCATTGAGCCCTTTTCTGTAATGTAAGGAACTCAAAGCATTCTGGTATTAGAGAATTGCTGGCTGAAGGAGGGCAGCATTTTTGAGAAATCACTAAGAAGCATTTGACGAAAGACAACAGCATCCTTCTACCTGACATCTCTCAACTGCACTCTGATTCAAGGATTAATTTTACCACCCATGTGATAAAAGAGAGAGCAGAACACTTGGACTGAGCCCAAATAGAGACCTGAAGACAGGCTTGAACAAGATGCTGTAGGCAGTGATTCCTAATAGATTAAGGCTTAATTAAGGGCATTGTGAGCCTCTGAAGTTCCCTCACTACTTCATATTAACACCAACATTCTCCTATGTATTGATAGCTAGGCCCAAGGAAGGTCAAATAATTTACAAGCCACCTAGTACCTCTACCTGGGAAGTGATTTGAAATACGTGGCTTATCACTAGTTGAGTATAGTAGCTCACCCCCTGTAATCCCAGTACTTGGGCCACTGAAGCAGGCAAAATGCCATGAATCTGAGTCTAGTCTGGACTACATAGTGAACACCAGGCCAGCCAGGTAGTTGAGGAACACTGCTCCGTCTCTTGCCACCTTGAAATCAGAGCATCTGCAATTACCCATAGGAGACCCTCACAAGATTGGACCACTAGCATCCCCTCATAGAAATGGCTCTTGAGGCTCAAAGGACACATGAGTCCCTCCCTGAGAATAAATATGTGGTTAATAACTGCTGTAGGGGGTTCTCCACTCTAGCTCCCCATAGGTAACCCCACATAAACTCAACAAACTTGACTTGAGTGGAATCAGTTCTTTGGTCACTGATCTGGCATGAACAGATATGTGTTCATCTCTCCCCATGAAAATTATGAAACATAGAGTGACAAAACAAGAGCCTATTCAAAAGCATAAAGAGGACAGAGGGGAAAGAGGGAGGGAGGGAGAGGAAGGGAAGGAGGAAGGGAGGGAGGGAGGAAGGGAGGGAGGGGAGGGAGGGAGGGAGGGAGGAGGGAGGGAGAAAGGGAGGGAGGGAAGGAGAAAGGGAGGGAGGGAAGGAGGGAAGACTGACTTATAAATACTTCTGCACAATAAAACTTGTACAAAGGGGACTGGAAAAAAGGCTCCACAGGTAAAGTTCTGGGTAAAACTATTGGCTTACAAACCTGACAACTTGAATTTGATTCCATGATGAAAGGACAAACCAAACACTCTAAAGTTGTCCTCTGAACTCCACAGGCTTGCTAGCACACACACACACACACACACACACACACACACACACACACCATACATACACACGCCACCCAAGCAATTTTTTAAAAATTTTCAGGATATTGAGGACATCATATATTATGCTTACATTGGCTCCATCTGAGTAGAAAAGCTATGGAGGCAGAAAAAAAAACAGAATGTCCAGATGGTGCTTTACTTCTAAAGGTTACAAAATTGAAATTGTGACTCCTCAAAGAATAGAAACTGCTGTCTGTCTTTAATTTGGGATTTGGGCTATCCTGGGGAAGCCAAATTTCAGTGCCACCTGCTGAAGCTTGGAAGACCAGGAAAAGCAAGCTTAGATTCCTCTAAGGTTGATTTCAGAAAGACAGGGAAGCTTCTGGGGCTGAGATCCCTGGAGAAGACCAGTCACTTATATGTCTCATGGGTAAACGTCCTATGTTACTGCTGCCTGCTGCCAAAATCTCGGATACCATGAGGATCAGCTAAATGTCTGTTTAGCACTGTCCAACACAAAAATAATGCACATAATTTTAAATTTTATAATATTCAGATTTTAAAAATAAAAAGAAAGCTGGGCAATGTTGGTACACGCCTTTAATCCCAGCATTCAGGAGGCAGGTGTATCTCTGAGTTTGAGGCCAGCCTGGTCTACAGAGAGAGTTCCAAGACAGACAGAGGTACACAGAGAAACGCTGTCTCAAAAAAAAAAAAAAAGAAAGAAAGAAAGAAAGAAAGAAAGAAAGAAAGAAAGAAAGAAAGAAAGAAGTGAGCTTGGACTTAGTAGCGCACGACTTCAATCCCAGCACTTGGGAGGGGAGGTAGGAGGAGATCAGGAGTTCAAGGCCATTCTAGGCTACTGTCTCAAAAACACAGGCAGAGAGGGGAGGAAAGAAGGAAAGAAAGATGGAAGGGATGGAGAGATGGAAACAAGTGAAATTAACATTAATGTATTCATTTAACTCAGTATATCCAGCATATTATTAATTAATAGATAATCTTACATTTAAAAGTAATAGTTAAGGTAGTAAGGAGATAGCTCAGTAAACTTGGGAATCTTGAGTTCAGTTCCCAAAATCATGTAAAAATCTAAGCACAGCTGCATGGGCCTATAGCCATCTCTGGGGAGGCAGAGACCTAAGGTTTCCTGGAGCTTGCTGGCCAGTCAGTCAAGCCAAACCAGTGAAACCATGTCTAAAAAGAATGGTTGAAGAAGACATCTAATGTCCATTTCTGGCCTATGCATGCTCTTGAACACACAAACTTGTGCACACACACACACACACACACACACACACACGGAGAGAGAGAGAGAGAAAGAGAGAGGGGGGCAAAGACAGAGACAGAGACAGAGACAGAGACAGAGAGATAGTACTCCTGGAAAAATCTATAACAATTAATCTAACTAAAGGAATTTTAACGTGCTCTATTGAGAGGTATTTTGATTAATGTAATCATTTTGTGTCCTTTCATTTTTCTGTAACCTTATGAGTATTTCTTTAAATGAAATAAGGGCTGGAGAAATGGCTCAGCAGTACCCAACATGCACATAGTGGCTCACAACTCTCACTTTTTTTATTTAGGGGGGTTGAGACAAGGTTCCTCTGTGTAGTGTTGGCTGTCCTGAAGCTTGTTCTGTAGACTGGGTTGGTCTCAAACTCACAGAGATCTGCCTGCCTCTGCCTCCTAAGTGCTGGGATTAAAGGTGTGCACCACCAACACCTTCACAACTCTCTGTAACCCTCATTCCAGGGAGATCCAATGACTTTTTCTGATGTGCAACCATCAGGCCTGTACATACATCTAAACACTCACACACATAAAATAAATGAGTTAAAACTTTTAAAAGCTTCAGGCAGTGGTGGTACATGCCTGTAGTCCCAGCACTTGGGAGGCAGAGGTAGGTAGATCTCTGTGTTTGAGGAGACTGAGTTCCAAAACAGCCAGATAGCTACATAAGGAGACTTTGTCTTTAAAAAAAAAAAAAGGAAAGAAAAAGAAAAGAAAGAGTACCCAAGTCTATAAGATAGTATTGTTCTCATCCACACACATGCACATGCAAGTTTTTTAATTAGGCATAACAAAGTAATAATTTTATCATGCAATAAAAAAGGGAAAAGAAAGCATGAAGTAGCCCCAGGTTTTATGACTCAGTTATCTGGGTGAGTTCTTGACAGACTGAGTTTTGATGCATCCATCTTAACAGAGAATGGCATAAATGTGAATCATAGGAATTGTGAACACACATGACACATTGTATTAACTAGATAAAAGAGTCCATCCTTTGGAGGGATCGAGGTTAACTCTGGGGAGTCTATAGACTGCCTTTTGGTTTTCTGACAGTTCTACTTCATCAGGTACATTAGGTGATGGTGTTAGGAGTTGGTATCTTGCTTTTCTGGAAACAGGAACAAACCACCTTCCAATGCCAAGCATCTAGATAGTAACGTGTCAGACATGACCCTGATGGATGTTTCAAGCGCCCTGTTTAGAGGCCTTTCCTTTTATAGCACATCTGGCTTCTACCCTTTCAGAGATGTCTGCTTTTGTTTCGTTTCCTTGTTTCTTTGCTCAACACTTTATCCTGGAAGAGGGTCATGAGCCCTGGATATAAGGCACATCAGCCCACTTGCCTTTATTCTTACAAAATAACCCTGGCTATTGGATAGTGTTATGGTTTAAGCATCCATCCTTGCATTTTTCCATTGAGTCCAAAAGTTTTTACAGTAAAATATTAGCCTCTTTCCCTTTACATTTTCAGGATCAAATTCACTTAAAGATTTTACTGTGTGTGTGTGTGTGTGGTGTGTGTGTGTGTGTGTGTGTGTGTGTGTGTGTGTGTGTGTGTCTCATGTGTAGGTGCCCATAGAGGTCAAAAGAGGTCATCAGATACCCTGTAACTGGTGTTCCAGGTGTTTATGAACCACCCAACATGGGTGCTGGACACCAAACTCTGGTCCTCTTAAAGAACAACAAGCACACTTTACTACTGAGTAATCTCTCCAGCCCCTCATTCAAATCCTTGGGGCTGCAGTGTAGTGTACAGTCCAAGGAACTGAGGGTGAACTTCTCATGGTGATCCTAGGGAGAGAAATGGGAAAGTGGGGGCCCTCTAGTGTGGAGAAGGTGTATCTCTTGCCTACCCTGTATCCTCTTCATCTGATTGATGCATCCCATTTACCATCATTGCAACCCAGGTGTGCCCAAGCAAGTTAGAGACATATCGACAGAAGAATTACAATTACTGGTTTGAGTCCAAACTCTTTTAGGTTTGTTCTTTCCCTGTCTAGGAGTTGAGCCAATAATTTGCATTGTCTTTCTCCTAGGACTAAAATCTAAATACTGTGAGATACAAGTGCCTGCTTTGAGCATAAAGGACCAAGCTACAGTGGCTAAGTTCAGGAAAGAGGCTTGCTCTCAAGAATGTCTCTGGTTTTTGTTTTAGGTTGCCATTCAAGATAAAAATACAAATGAAAACGGTTTTCTCCCTATGGATCTCACATCCAAGGGAACGTCTTCTTACCTGGGTGGCTATATCCATACTCTCAGGGAAATGTCTGCATATGGTGGCTGAGCAGAGAGAATATGAGAGCAGCTAGAATGCAGTGGAACAGAAGTAAACACCATGCAGCTGTGGAAGAGTATGGATCAATGTTAACTAGAGCCCAAGAGGGGAAAGATCCCATTGCATCAGCCAGACTTGTGTTCCTTGTTTCCCAGCAATGGGCTTGGACATTCAGCCCAGACAACAGTTGGCTTGGCTTCTTGTTTGTTCTTCAGAAGGTGATTCTATCACCAGGTAAAGCACCCTGAAGGCAGTGAAGTTGGCCTTCATATCACTTCCACATCCCAACTTTGAGTCCTGAAGAAGGGATGAGTCTCCAAGTAATTATCTTATATTCAAAGAGGAAACAAGTGAGAGCTTCCACTGCCACCATCACAGTACATGCATTGGAGCCTACTGCTTTTGAAGACTCATGCTCTCCTGGCAGGACTCTGGGCAAGTAAAAGGAAGGAAGAATGGGAGAAAGCAAGCAATGTCAGTAGCATGTGAAATCTGTGTGTGGTGGTGTTTGGGGAACTGATTGGCATTGTAGATCCCAAGCAGCCACATGGGCCTCATTGTCTTTATTACTGCCATCATGGCTACCTGATATCAGTGTCACCATCTTAGTTACCCACACTACTGCCATCTTATTTGGTTGCCCTCTGCCTGTGATGGGTAGACACCTCAATCCATGCAATAGCCAGATTTCTATAAGCATGAGTTCCCTGTGGGATCTGCACATTTCCTGGTCTCACCTAGGATCTGTCTAACATCTGTAGGTCTACGTGACCTTCCCAAGTTAAATGTGAACTTTCCCCAACAGCTACCTCCCAATCTCAAGTGCCAAATTGGCAGCCTCTAGCCAGGAGGCATGTTTCTTTGGCCTGGCATAAGCTTGGCCAGTGTTCCAGTAGATCAGCGTAGAAGGTCCAGGCATGCTATTGGTTCTAGGCCTTGGACATAATACATTGCAGAAGGGAAAGAAAAGAACAGTAAAATGTTGGACCTAGTGCCTCCAGGCTACCTTCAGGCCTCCTACAGGGGTTTTCTTACCATTTCTTAGAGCTCCAATGAGATCCAATAGTGAAGAAAGCTGGAAAAAATAGCATGAATCTTTAAAACTCCTCACTGGTTCACTAGCTGCTGTAGGTGCGGTCAGAGTCTATGGGGCACCTACTGAAATTTCCAGGTTCTTGGCCCAGAGACACATAGATGGTGATGGACAGAGAAGCAGTTTATTAAGAAAAAGAAAGGGGCTGACACCACACCTTAATCACAGCACTTGGGAGGCAAAGGCAGGTGAATCTCTGTAAGATCTAGGCTAGCCTGATCTACATAGTGAACTCCAGACCATCCAGAGATAAACAAAGAAACCCAATCTTAAAAATAAAAGAAAGAAAAAGAGGTAATAGAAACAGACACTCTTGAGAATGGAATTCAGGTGGAGAATTGAGGGAAAGTCTGAGGTCAAAATCCCTAAATGTCATGACCCCTTATAGATCAGTTACTTGTTAATTAGAGATCTTGGAATTTTCTCACACGTCCTTTGTTTTGTTACACGTAGCTTGTGGTTTTCCAGTCTTCCTCTGCTATTGGTTTTTGTTGTTGTTTTGATTTGATTTGATTTGATTTGGTGTCTGTGTGTCTGTGTGTCTGTGTGCCTGTGTGTGTGTGTGTGTGTGTGTGTGTGTGTGTGTGTCTGTGTGTGTCTGTGTCTGTGTGTGTCTGTGTCTGTGTGTGTCTGTGTGTGTGTGTGTGTGTGTGTGTGTGTGTGTGTGTGTGTGTGTGTGTGTGTGTGTGTGTGCGCGTGCGTGCGTGCGTGCGTGCGTGCGTGCGTGCGTGTGTGCACACACACTCACACATGCAGGAGGGATGCACTTCAGACCTTTCAAATTCTATAACAGAAATGGGCAGGAAGCAGCTTCAGAGGTTAATCTAGCTGCTGCCCGCGGGTTCAGGGCTATCAAATCCCAAGTTATTGCCAATGGTGAGATCTTCTCCAGACCACCAAGATAGGAGGAAGCAGGGTATACAAGTCACAGCCTGAGCCCAGCCTCCTGCTGCCTGCACTGTTCAGCTTCTCAGCTCTTGTCCTCTGGCTTTCCACAAATGTTTCCTGGGCCTGTCTGTCATCCAAGTACTGCAGCAGATTAAATCCCAAACTCTGACTCATGGTCCTCCGTTCTCATGCCCTCCGGGTAGCTCAGTTTTAAACAATGCATTTTTCTCTGGAGTAATGCCTTCCTACTGAGTCACAGAGAACAACACACTCGGCTCTCCATTACTGATCTGTGTGTCAGAGGATTCTGGTCTCACCAAAACTGAAACCCACAACTGGATTTGAGGCTTCTGAAGCCTGTGGGTTGACCCTGCCTCTAGTAATGTCTGCATCTCTTCTCCAGGGCTGTTTGTCTTACCCTTGAAGGTGGCTTCTACTTTCCCTCCCCTTACCTCACCACCACCCTGCAGGGAGCCTGGTGGCTGGAGCTGAGGTCAACTTGGCTAACTTCCTTCCCATGTCTCACACATCTTCTTCTCAGCACTTTTCAGTTGTTTATAGCATGTCAAAGTGCTTCCTCTTCCTCTCTTTTTAAGATTCATTATTTCTATGTACATGAGTGCTGTGCCTGAATGCATGTATGTACACCATAGGCATCTGGTCCTCCCAGAAGAGAGTGTCAGATCCCCTGGAACTGAAGTTATGGATGATTGTGAGCCACCGTGGGTACTGGGAACCGAGCTCATGTTATCTACAAGAGCAGCAAGTAGTCTTCATGGCTGAGCCACAGTCAGGTCAGGTAGAGGCAGCTATTAGCCTGTCATCAATCCCAGAATTCTTCCACACTATTCTTTTTAAATACTCTACTGTCCTCTCAGGGGACCATCCAGGCCCTAAATGGTAGCCATTCTCCTAACTTCTAACAGATTTAAGTATTTATAGTATCAATTTTGAAGACATTTGTGTAGATTAAATCAATTAGACCTCACAATCCCATTTCACAGTGAAGGGACAGGGAAATCCAGATGTTAGCTTGCTGTCTGAGATCACACTGCTGATAAGTAGCAGAGCCAGGATCCAGCCCAAGCTCTATAGAGAAGACATCACAACAACTTCCCAGACAGACTGAAACCTGTAATGTTGATTTCCTCAGATCAGAAGCACTGTGCCAGGCATGGTGGAAAATGCCTGAAATCCTGTTTTCAAACACGGGGGTCATACACTATCTTAAGTAAGGTTACAATTGTCATGATGAAACCTCATAACCAAAGCAACTTAGGGAGGATTGGGTTTATTCTGCTTACAATTCCACATCACTGTTCATCATTAAAGGAAGTCAGGACAGAAACACAAACAGGGCAGGAACCTGGACAGGAGCTGATGCAGAGGCCATGGGGAATGGGGAACGGGGGGGGGGGGGGGACGGGTGTTGCTTACTGCTCTTCTTCCCATGGCTTGCTCAGCCTGCTTTCTTATAGAACCCAAGACCACCAGACCTGAGTGGCCCCACCCACAATGAGCTGGGCCTCCCACATCAACCATTAAGAAAATTCTTACAGGCTTGCCTGAAGCTTGATTTATGGAAGTATTTTCTCAACTAAAATTTTCATCTCTCAAGTAACTCTATTCTGTGTCAAGTTGACATAAAACTGTCCACTGCACACCGTGTCTCAAGTCAGGTCCAGTTACCCAGTATCCTCAATGGGCCAGTTAAAAGAGCCAAATTACAAAACAAAAATCAGAAAAAAAGGGGATTTATTCAATGTGGCCACTCTGAGAAGAGAGACAATCCAGCAAATCCCTGGTTCTGAAGTAAGATCAAAGTTTAAATAGAGGACCAAGCATATGTAAATCCAAACAGTTCCAGTAAAGGTGTGGTCATGTCCCATGCTGCACATCAACAACAACCCATCATTGTTTGGGCCTCCGTCTGATCCATCAGTTTGGATTCTGTCTGTAAGGTGATCTGACAAGTTGTTAGAACTGTGTGAAATCTCTTTTCCTGGACTCGTGTTCCCCTTGTGGCTGGCACGTTTTCCTTCTCACAGCACGAGATTCCTGGAGAAATTCCCATTTCTTTGGGGTCCTTGTTTCAAGAACCTAAGAGTCAGACTGAGAGGTGTGAGAATACCTTCCCTCTACTAGGATGATTAGAATACCAGTATTCTAGAACCATCTTCTGCAGCATCAGCATTCAGTCACCTCCAATTATACTGTGAATTCAAGGCCTGGCGGGGCTTTGTGAGACCCTATTTTTAAAAAAGCAAAGAAGGAAGTCTGAAAGAAGCTAACCACTCTTTGCATGCAGCTCTTAGCTCATCTCTGTCTACATGCCTGTATACACTGAAAGAGGCATGAGGGCCAGATGGAGAAAGGATGTACTCAAGAGCCCTGGCTGTAAGTAGGAGAGTAAGGACTGTAGCCCAGTCCAAGATAAAAATCATGTCCAACAGAAATTTGATCTGTCAGTCCAACCTATGGGCCAGGCAGACACTGCAAAAAAACAGAGAGTCTAGAAGATGAATGCAGCAGAGTAGACAGGGAGGAGGAGACTCAAGCTGAGGCTCTAGGCAGGGCTGACTTTTGGGATACTTTGATTGTCCTGATACCCACAACAAACTGGGAAGGAGCAGAAGAGCAGCCATGCAGTTCTGTCTGAAGGAACTGTCTGTACTGAAGCTCCCTTCAGCAACCCTGGATTATGTACCCTGGATTATTCACTGAATCAGGGTCTTTCTACCTACATAAAACTGCTGGCAATGAGAGCATCACACCATTGTCATAAAATGAATTGTTTCCCATCCCACTTAGATAGAGATTGAACTAAAGCTAAAATGGCAATAGTTTTTAAATGTTGATGGCTTCTGAATGATGGATGTTTTGAATCACTCCTGACTAGGAATGGGAAGGACCTTAGATGGATTTGATAAGAAACCACAAATCCCCACTGGAGGACAGACTGTGGGTCCCAGCACTCACCTTTACTCACTAGGTAGCCCAAGCACATCACTGAGCTTCTCTGGTATCCAGATCACTCTTCATACCACTTCCAAGGAGATGGTGGACATGAAAGAACTTTGTAAAACGGTATCTCGGTATAGTAGTGGAATATGGGCTCTGAAAGTGGAAGGAGACCCTTCATTTCCCAAAATGGAGCCTTGTTGGCATTCTTTGAGGACAAGATAACATTTCCCAAAAATGCCCCCATATGGTCAGGTTGCTCGACAGACAGCCTTTGACTCAGCCTGGCTATAGCCCCTTTCTGGAACTCATACCACAGAAGCCTGAGATGAGGTGACGAAAATGAGTTCCCTGCCTTGTGCAAAATCCCCCACACATGTATGGACACATATGTGTCTTCCTGTATACTTTAAATCTCTTCTAGATTATTTATAATATATGGTAAAATCTAAACACTAGGCAAATAGTTGCTATACAGTACCATTTGGAGGAGGAGGAGAAGGAGGGGGAGGAGGAGAGGTGGAGGAGGAGAAGGAAGAAGACATGCCGATAGTACAGACCAAACCATTATGGTTCATGAATGAGAGTGAATCGCTAGATAAATTGTTCATATGAGTACTGGAGAGGGACTGAGGTCTGCAATTACAAGAAGCTACAGCAGGATGTGCCTACACACTGCTTCATTCAAATGCAGTCTGCAGAGCTCTAGCCTAAGTGCAAGACCTTTCAAGTTTTACTTTTTTAGATGGAACTTCCTGTGCCTTATTCTAAATATTTTCTTTCACCAGTTGGCCAACTACACAGATGTAAACTCTTGCATACAGAAAGCTGAATTTTGCACATTGACAAATAACACCCATCAATTTGATGTTTATAGTGTGACCCATTTTTATAAATTCACCCGAGTTTCTTTAGCTTCAAATGTCTGATATGATAGCCAATAGCTATATGTGGCTGTTTGCTTTAAATTTTAACTTTTTAGAATTAAATAAATGTAAAACTCTATCTTCAGTCTCCCTACCCACTTTCTTTGGTTTTTAATTGTTTTGTTGTTTTGCTTTTGTTTTGAAACAAGGTCTCATTGTGTAGCTCCTGGCTGGCCTGAAACTCCCTGAACAGAGGAGGCTGGTCTTAAACTCACAGAGATCTACCTGATTTTGCCTCTAGAGGGTGAGACTAGGATTAAAGGCATGTACCACCATGCCTGGCTCATACTACGCACTTTTTAAAGTGTTTAACAGACTGGGTTTGGTAGCACATCCCCGCTACTTGGGAGGTGTGAGGCAGAAAGATTAGAAGTTCAAGGCTGGCCTGGGCAACTTTAAGAGCCTATTTCAAAAATAAAAACTGAAAACTGAACTGGGTATGTACCTCAGTGGTAGGGAATTTACCTAAATAGGCAAAGATTCTGCATTGAATCTCCAGCTCTAGAAACAAAAACAAAACAAAACAAAACAAAACAAAAACTCAAGTGCCTAACAATTTATATGTTAAAGACAATAGGGATGGATATGGGCATTTTGTATTCTATTTTATAAAGGCACATTTGGGCTGTCAGGATTGCTCGGTGGGTAGAGACACTTATTGTCAAGTCTGACAACCTGGGTTCCATCCCTGGAACCCTCGTGAAAGAAAGAGACAACTGACCCCTGGTTCTTGGCCTCAGTGGTTAAAAGCATTTGCTGTTGTTCTTGCAGAGGACCCAGGTTCTGTTCCCAACACCTACATGGCAGCTCACAAACATCTGTAACTCCAGTTCCAGGGGATCAAATGGCCTCTTCTAACCTCTGAGGGTACCAGACATACATGTAGGAAAAACTCATAAAGTAAAAATAAATAAATCTTAAAACAAAAATTGAAATGCAAAAATAGGACTAGCTAAGAAAACAAGAAAGTAACTGGGCATGATGCTGCAAAGCTATAATCCCAACAATGAGTGGTAGAGGCGGTAGGATCGGGTGTTCAATGCCATCCTCTGTTACACAGGCAATTTTATGTCAGGCAGGGTTACATGAGGCCCTGCCACAAAAGAAAATCAAGGGTGGGGGATTACCTGGTAGCAATTCACAGATGGGCTAGCCATATGTTATGGTTTGAATATGTTTAAATTCTTGGTATCCAGCTGGCAATGCTGTTTGGAAAGGTTGAAGAATCTTTAGAAGGTAGATCCAGTCTGAAAAAGTGGATCACTGGGGGTGGGCCTTGAGGTTTTACTTCCTGGTTGAGAAGCAGTGTGAACAGCTGCCTCCCACCCCTGCTACCATGCCCACCATGATGAACTACATCCACTACCAGTTTAAGCTAAAATAAACCCTTCCTCCCTAATATTGCTCCTGTCAGATTAGTCATGAACTTTAATGACTAATAATTTGTTTAAATTATAAATTATATAAATTTATATAAAATAAAAGTGACTAATAATGCCATTTTTGTGTAATAGTAATCCCAACACTCAAGAGCCTGAGGCAGGAGTCCAGCCTGGGATACATAACAAGAACCTGTGTCTAATTAAATAATTAAAACTTTGGTGCCAAGGCCAACACGATAGGTCAGTGGGTAACAGTGTGAGTGTGACAGCCTGAGTCTGGTCCCCAGGACTCACAAAGCAAGAGGAGAAAACAGATTCCCAAAAGCTGCCTACACGGGCTGGAGAGATGGCTCAGTGGTTAAGAGCACTGACTGTTCTTCCAGAGATCCTGAGTTCAATTCCCAGCAACCACATGGTGGCTCACAACCATCTATAAGGAGATCTTGGGCCCTCTTCTGGCGAGCAGGTGTACATGCAGGCAGAACACTGTATACGTACTAAATAAATAAATCTTTCTTAATTTTTTTACTTTTAAAACAATCTTATTTTACATACTAATTCCAGTTACCTCTCCATCCTGTCCTCCCACTCCCCCCACCTTCTCCCCACCCAACCCCCTATCCACTTCTCAGAGAATGTGAGGCTTCCCATGGGGAAACATCAAAGTCTGTCATATCATTCGAGGCAGGAGCAAGGCCCTCTCCCCTGTATCTAGGATGAGTAAGGTATCCCTCCATAGGGAATGGGCTCCAAAAAGCCAGTTCATGCACTAGGGATAAATACTGGCTCCACTGTCAGCGGCCGCATAGACTGTTCAAGCCCCCCAACTGTCACCCACATTCAGAGGACCTAGTTCACTCTTACACAGGTTCACCAGCTGTTAGTCCAGAGCTTGTGAGCTCCCACTTACTTGGTTCAGCTGTTTCTGTGGGTTTCCCCATCGTGGTCTTGACCCCTTTGCTCATATTATCACTCCTCCCTCTCTAAAACTGGACTCCAGAAGTTTGGCTCAGTGCTTAGCTGTGGATCTCTGCATCTCCTTCCATCAGTTACTAGATAAAGGCTCTATGATGGCAATTAAGGAAGTCATCGGTCTGATACAGGAGAAGAGCTGTTAAAGTACCCTTTCCACTATTGCTTAGATTCTTAGCTGTGGTCATCCTTGTGTATTCCTGGGTATTTCCCTAGTGCCAGGTTTCAACCTAACCCCACAATGGCTCCCTCTATCAAGGTGTCTCTTTCCTTGCTCCCCCTCTCTGTCCTTCCCCCAACTCAATCTTCCTGATCCCTCATGTTCTCCTCCCCCTTCCCTTTCTCTCCTCCCCACTTTTCTGCCACCCCCTTCCTCCACACTCCCAATTTACTCTGGATATCTTGTCTATTTCCCTTTGGAGGGTCCATGTATGTCTGTCTTAGGGTCTTCCTTGTTTCCTGGCTTCTCTGGGATTGTAAACTGGAGGGTGGATATCCTTTGCCTCATGTCTAACATGTCCACACATACAACACCCCCATAAGTAAAATACAATTTATACTTTTTAACTGCTTAAAACATCCAGTGCCAATGGGATAAGAAAGTTATGGTTAACTTTAAGTAAACCTCTGTGCAACGGGGAGGAGGGACAGGTATACCTATAATCCTGCACTCTTGGGGAGAAGGGACAGGTATAATATAATCCTGCACTCACAAGACAACAGGATGAACTCAATTTGGAACTCTACCTGAATTACATAGTGACTTCAAAGCCAACTGGACCAGCACAATATACAGTCTACAAAGGAGGAGCAGGAAGGGGGATATTTTCTCTTTCTTTATATGCCCTCTATAATCCATTTCATTTTTCAAAAAATTGTTTTATATGTATGGGTATTTTGCCTGCATGTGTGTCTATACAGTGTATATGTGTCTGGTGTCCTTGAAGACCAGAAGAAGGCACAAGATCCCCTGGAACTGGAGTTTCAGACTATTGTGAGCTACTTTGTGGGTGCTGGGAAATACAGCTGGGTCCTCTGGAAGACCAGTCAGCACTCTTAACTCCTGAGCATCTCTCCAGCACTTACCACCCTCTTATCCAGTACCTGCACAAGGTAAGCACTGGAACTAGCCCAAAACATCACTCTTAAACGATCTGAACCCTCATAAGTCTTATAAAATATATAGATTTATGATAATTAAGACTGAGCTAACAGATGAGAATCCTAGTCATTGGCCAAGCAGCTTTGTACAAAAAAAAAAAAAAAGATCTGAACCCTCTGTTAGATGTGGGGCTGGTGAAGATCTTTTGCCATTCTGTAGGCTGCTGTTTTGTTTTATTGACTATGTCTTTTGCCTTACAGAAGCTTCTCAGTTTCAGGAGGTCCCATTTATTAATTGCTGCTCATAATATCAGTGTTACTGGTGTTATATTTAGGAAGTTGTATCCTGTGCCCATGTGTTCAAGGCCACTTGCCACTTTCTCTTCTATCAGGTTCAGTGTAACTAGATTTATGTTGAGATCTTTGATCAGTTTGGACTAGAGGGCTGATCTCCAAAATATATAAAGAACTCAAGAAACTGCAAACCAAAATACCAAACAATCCAATTAAAAAATGGGATACAGATCTAAACAGAGAATTCTCAACAGAAGAAATTCAAATGGCCAAAAGACATTTAAGGAATTGCTCAGTTTCCTAAGTCGTCAGGGAAATGCAAATCAAAATGACTCTAAGATACCATCTTACACCAGTCAGAATGGCTAAGATCAAAAACACTGAGGACAGTTTATGTTGGAAAGGGTATGGCATAAGGGGAACACTCCTCTACTGCTGGTGGGAGTGCAAACTTGTTCAAACACTTTAGAAAGTAGTATGTAGGTTTCTCAGAAAATTGGGAATCAATCTATCTCAAGACCCAGCATTACCACTCTTGGGCATATACCCAAAGGATGCACATTCATACCACAAGGACACTTTCTCAACTATGTTCATAGCAGCATTATTTGTAATAGCCAGAACCTGGAAACAACTTAGATGCCCCTCAACTGAAGAATGGATAAAGAAAATGTGGTACATTTACACAATGGAGTATTACTCAGTAGAAAAAAAAAATGACATCTTGAAATTTAGATGGAACTAAAAAAAAAATCCTGAGTGAGGTAACCCAGACCCAGAAAGACAAACATGGTATGTACTCACTCATAAGTGGATATTAGACATAAAGCAAAGGATAACCAGTGTTATGATAAAGATCGTAGGGGACCTTGGTGGATTGCATGGCAAGCTAGGGTGACCAAGGCAGGGGACAAACATACCAGGCAGACAGAGGTTAAAATGAGAAGCTTTATTAGAAAGGGGAGGGAAGGGAACAGGAAAGAGAAAAGAGGTAAAGAGACACAGAGAGAGGACAAAAGAGAAGGGGGAAACATGAAAAGTCCTGTCTGCCCCAAGGGAATAGCAGGAAAGATAGCAAAGTGGGCAGGGTGTTTCTTTTAAAGAGCCAGGGTACATATACCTGTTATGCACAGGTAGATGAGAGGCAGGGCCAGGTTTGCCTGGATCACAACAACCAGGCTACAATCCACAACCCCAGAGAAGCGAGGTAAAAAGGAGGATCCTGTGAAGGACACACATGGAAGGCTCAAGGAAGGGGAAATAGTTAAGATCTCCTGGGTAAACTGGCAGGTAGGGTAGAAGGGAGGGGATGGGGGATGGGAACATAAGGGATCCAGATGGCTGAGTTGGGAGAGAGATGAAGGGGGAGAGCAATGAAAGAGAGATCTTGATAGAGGGAGCCATTATGGGGTTAGGGAGAAACCAGGTGTTAGGGAAATTCCCAGGAATCCACAAGGATGACACCAGCTAAGACTCCTAGCAATAGTGAAGAGGGTACCTGAATGGGCCTTCCCCTGTAATCAGATTGGTGATTGTCATCATAGATCCCATATCCAGTAACTGATGGAAGCAGATGCAGAGATCCACAGCCAAGCACTGGACTGAGCTCCTGGAGTTCACTTGAAGACAGGGAGGAGCAAAGGGGGTAAAGATCATGCTTGGGAAAACCACAGAGACAGCCTCAGCTATTAACTGATGGTAATCTTAGCCTTTGAATTGGTGGAAGCTAGAAGTTTGTTTGATACATTCCTAAAGGATTTACCTGAAAGTCTCATGGATGTTAGGTTACCCACATAGAGCTTGGCAATTGCTGAGTATCACGCAGACTAAAGACAGGCCAGTCCCATTCCGGTTCTCCACAATCCATCAATCCTCTATCTAGAATGTTGGATTCAGTGTAGTTTTTTTTTTTTTTTTTTCTGAGAATGTCACAAAGTCATGGCAGCCATTTTTCTCACATTTTCCTCATATCTTCCCAAGTATTCATTACAACAGAATCTACTCAAGGATCCCCCTTTTCTTTTATCAATGAACTAGAGGCCATTCAAACTTTGTAGGCCTCCTAGACTGTTCTACTCAGTATTCACCACTCTGCTTCCTGCCACAGTTCTGGAGGTGACACCCACATCTGAGGCTCATTGCTTGCAGCCTTGCTTGAAGAACCCATCTGTCTTCTGGAGAGTGATCGATTGGCTGGAATGAGCCGAATCTACCACAGTTAACTTACATGACAGTGGATTTATTATAAAAGAATATTTAAAGCCACCCCAGCTCCCGAAGTAGACTGCTCAAACAATTTAGTGAGTCTGGAGCCTTTCCTGAATTAACAAAGGGGGAAGCTATTAAAGGATAATGTGGCTCATTCATCATTTCAATGGATTCCCAGCAGAGCAGGAAAGAAACCAGACCTCTCCCTGATAATGGTGCTCACTAACCTTGGGGGAAGGCACAATGCTCTTCTAATTGAGGAAATAGATCCCTTTCAATATGAGTAGAGACTGTACTCTCTGGAAGGTAATATCTATTCCTGGGAGCAGAGCATCAGCTAAGATGGCAATGTTATTAATCAGACAACCTGACCGGATTCCTGCTCACACATGTAAGAATATCGAAAAGGAAACCTAGCCAGAAAAATCTAAATACACAACCAACCACAGACCTGGAGGCTCTTCCTAACCCACCCCTATTGCATGGTTCTTAAGACCTATGGGACAGTAAGCATCATGTTTAATTAGTTAAAGTCCTAATGGTCCAACCTAAAATTGACACAATATTAATTTGGGTAGGACAGGGTGATCTAAAGAGTGAGATTCCCTTCCCATGGGTAGATAGAGGATTTTCCCAAGAAAGGTGGTAGCTGCTAGTGCAGCAATGTTCCCAGGGGTCCATGGCGAATGAAAAGCTGTGTGTCTAATGGGCCTGTGGTTGCTGGCCTTGTGAGAAGTGACCAGAAAATCTAAGCTGGAATACTTTATTGGTCCCTCTCTGGTACTGACTGAATGCCTTTCTAAAATGACCTCAGCTCTTCAGTGAAGCAACCTACACACGACCACTCAGGTTGTCTGTATCACTGGAGATACTGGTGAGAGAGTGTAGAATAATGAGAAAGATCTGTTCCAAACATCTTGTTTTCTGAAGAAAGCCATCCAGCAGGCTACAACACGGAACTCCTAGTGGTGACAGGGCAGAGAACAGGAGGAATATTCATAACGACAGGATACTGTGGCAGAGGACAGTAGAGCAGCAGTAAAGTCCCTGTTCCTTGAGAATGGAAGTCTGGCCATTGTTGGCTACAAAGGCTGAGAACTCTCCCTCTCAGGCTCAGGGGCCTTCACTAGGGAGCAGCTAGGGTTGTTGACTTACACTGCAGAATAGAATTTCCAAATGAGTAAGAGGGAAACAAACTTAGCAAGTTTATTAATTAGGAGAAAGGACCTTGAGGAGAGTCGGGAGCTGTGTTAGGAGAGGAACAAGTCCTTCAGCAATAGCCATATGATTTTAAAAGTGGGGGAGGGGCTGGGAAGATGGTTCAGCAGCTAGAAGAACCTACTGCTCTTGCAGAGGACCCAGGCTGAGTTCTCAGTACCCACTTGGTGGCTCACAGCCATCAGTAACTCCATTTCCAAGGGATTCAATGTCCTTTTCTGTGGTCACTATATACACATGGCACACATACAGACAGGTAACAATCATCCACAAAAATAAAAATGAATAAATTTTTAAATAAAAAGAGAAGAGCAGGGAGTTTTGTTTTTAAAGAAGGTAATCTGTAGCTGAAGTTGGAGGAGTAAAAAAAAAAAAAAAAACATGTTTTAGTCTACTTATTTCCTACCAAAAGAAGTATTTTTATAAATTAAATTATCAAATAATTATGGGAGTACTAGGTAGGCTTACATATGATGAAGAAATGTGTTTAAGATAAAAAACAGATTAAAATTTAAAAATCAAGTTAATTTTGCTCTGTGTAGGTCACACAAAGGCATGTGTGTTAACCTTGAGCGTAGTTCACTAGGCATCTTCATAATCTGTGGTATTTTTAGGAAGGAACATAGCTTCTGTGCAAGGATCTATGCAAGGCAGCCTCCACTCAGCCCTATTAGCATCAAGAGTCCTAGGTCAGGTTCAGGTATGTGAGGGTGACGGGCTCTCCTTCTCACATCCCTACCCTCTTCCTGTCATTCTGCCCTGCTCTGTGAGATGAGATGAGTGCTTTTGTGTCTTTTTTGTAAATTTTAGGACATTACTTTCTAAAAGGAGGTGGGGTGTGAGAAGATGTTGGGGGATGGGGTATTCTAAATGATGAGAAATTAATATCTGAGTATTAATTCTCCCGACTTCAAGTCCACAGTTTCCCATACTCTGAAATGCTCACAGCACACACCGCTCAGTGTTCCCACCACCCTCTGACCCCTTCATTACTTTACTAATCTTGTTGTCATGCACCACCTTCCCCTCAAGCTTCCTAAGGAAACATATGCTTAGCCAGACCAGGTGGCACTGCCCACAGTCTTGGCATTCAGGCTGTAGAGGCAGGAAGGTCAGGAATTGAAGGTCATCTTCAGGTGCATAGTGAGTTTGAGGCCAGCTTACACTATCACAAAAACAGAAAACAAACAAACAAAACGGTATATATGCTTCCTGTCTGGAAGGTCGATCATGGGAAGCATTACACCACAGGTTCTGCTCACTGTAACCTCTTTCTTTCTTCCTCTTTTGTCTTCCTCACCCCCTAACACCCTACTCAGAGTAATCAGTGGATATTTTTCCTTTCTCCTGAAGGTATTTTACTCACCTAGAAATCCTTGATTTACCAACTCTACCTCAAATGAACTTGTCAAAGAATGTTTCATGTAAAACCATGTTATTCTCTCCTGAACAAATCTGGTTAGTATATTTCCTCCATCTCAGGAACTGAGGATCAAATGGGCCATCTCACAGAATCAGGGCCCAGAAAAGACTTTGAACTAGAACCTAGAGAGCTGGCTTTCTCCCTCTGATCCACAAGTGCCTTCTGCTCAACTATCTCCTCGCTGTGTGCCTGTTCCATTCTGCTTGCCCTAAAACTAGACTTCCTGTGGCTATTTATCAACAAAGTGAATGGTGATCTGGGAATGTGGGATCTCCCCTGTAATCTTAGGACTCTGTAAACTGGAACAGGAAAATTACAATGAGCTCAAGGCCAGCCTGGACTGCAGAGTGAATTCTGAGGCAGCCAAAGCTACATAAAAACTGTCTCAAAAAAAAAAAGATAAAAATGAAGGAAAGAATAAATTATAAAGGAAAGTTATACAGAGAGTGAGAAGGAGAGGGAGAGACAGGGGGAAGGGGAGTGGAAGGGAGGGGAGGGGAGGGGAAGGAAGGGGAGTGGAGGAAAAAAAGTACATGGTAGGAAAACTGGCATCCCAATTCAGCAAAGTCTACTAGTGAATGATTATAGTTATTGTTTCTTAATAGGATTTCTTGAGAGATGAAGAGCAAGAATATCTAACTGGAATATAATAATCCCGGGTGCATCTTGCAGGATTGCTTTTTTGCTGTTATATTAAGACACATGAGAAATGATTTGAAGGAGAAAGGGCTGTTGTTAGCTCACTGGTGCAGAGATCTCGGTCTGTGGGCAATGAATTCTTTTCCTTCTGAACTAGTGTGTGGTGAGGCTAAAGATCATGTCAGAAAGCTTGGAGAACAAAGTTGCTCACCTTGTGGTAACCATGAAACAGAGAATAGGAACAGACAAGGACAGTACAGCCTTCAAAAGCATGCTCCCAGTGCCCTGTTTTCTCCAACCAGGCCCCAGCTCTCACCACCTCCCAATAATGGCATCAACTTTTGGAATCCATCCATTCATGAAGTCAGAGCCCTCATGATCCAGTCACTCTCAATGATTAGATCCACCAACTGGGCACCAAGCTTCAACACAGGATCCTGAAGAACACTTCATATCTAGACTATTGTGGTTGGCAAGGTGGGTCAGTCCTTCCTATTAGGAAGCAGAATCTGTTTCCTCACCCACTCAGTATACACTGGTCTTTTAGCTCTGGTCATCAAGTACAGCAGAAATGGAATGTGCCAGATCTGGGCCTCAGCCTTTCAATCTTCCTGGCTCAGCCACAATAAACCACTCCAGATTAGCCTACTGCATAAGGAAGGACACATGGCCCCGGCTCCCACGTCACTTCTGCCTTTAGACAGACAACAACCAGACGTGAGTAAGTAAGGCCATCCTAGGCTCCCAGCTGACCAGCCAGATGGTTTACAGACTCTTGAACAAAAATATATGGTTGTCATTTTAAACCACTAAGCCTCAGGCTGATTTGTTATGCAACATCGAATAACTGACAAGACATACAGTGTGTGTGATTATATACAATATGTACCCAGGCTTAGTTGCTTATACCTCTAATCCCAGCATTTAGGAAACCAAGGCGAGAGGATTGCCATGAGTTCAAAGACAGTCTGGGCTACTTAGTGAGCTATGGAGGTGTGGGCAGTATAGCAAAAGCCTGAAAAAATTTAATTAAAAATTTAAAACCTGGGTCTGATGGTATGATCTTGTAACCCCAGCACTTGGGAAGTGGAGGCAAGAAGATCAGCAGTTCAAGATCATGTGCAGTTATATACACAGTTAGAGACCAGCCTGGAATGCTTGGTGCTCTGCCTCAAAAATAAACAAGCAAACCAATAAATGAAATAAAACATTTAGTAGGGTCACGGATGCTAGTGCTTATAAAAATAGATAAGGAAGAAATAGCCAAGTCCACAGTAGCTATATATCCCTTTGAGGAATACTGGATTTCATATAATGAAGATTCTGGCTAGTACCAGCTACCTGGTTGATTCCCCTTAAAATATGATTCCATAATATGGACTGAAAGTTTGTCTCTGCTAACTGGAAACTCACAGACTTGAGAGTTGTAACCAAGTTAAATTGGCCTGAATTCCATTATTGAGAGCAAACCTAATTGGCCTCATTTGATCCCACTGCCAACTCATTCACTAATCTGTTGGGTGAAGCCTGGAAAGGGTAAAGAAAGGTAATTGATGCAACAGACACATCTTGTGCCCCACAAAAATCTTTCTGGCTCCCCTTTTTCTCAGTCAGTGGAAGCAAGCATAATACACATAGAATATCAGTGGCTAACTCACCTTCACCTTTTGCCCAGAGAACATGAGGCAGTTTGAATAAGAATGGCCCCCATAGGGTCATATGTTTGAATGCTTGGCCCTGAGATGGAGGAACTATTTGGAAAGGATTAGAAGTTATCCTTGTTGGAGAAAGTGTGTCATTGGGGGGATGACTTTGAATCTCTCTCTCTCTCTCTCTCTCTCTCTCTCTCTCTCTCTCTCTCTCTCTGTCTCTTGTTTTTCGAGACAGGGTTTCTCTGTGTAGCTTTGGAGCCTATCCTGGCACTCGCTCTGGAGACCAGGCTGGCCTCGAACTCATAGAGATCCGGCTACCTCTGCCTCCCAAGTGCTAGGATTAAAGGCGTGCGTCACCACCGCCCAGCTTTCTCTCTCTCTCTCTCTCTTTCTCATGTCCACGGAATGTGAGCTCTAACTACTTCTCCAGTTCCATGACTGCCTGCCTGCAGCCATGTTCCCCATCATGATGGTCACGGACTCGAACCCTTTGGAACCATGAGTCCCAATAAACTCTTTCTTTTATAAGTCACCTTTATCATGGTGTCTCTTCACAGCAATAGAAAGGAAAATAAGGCAGCACATTCCAACATACACTGCCTTGAAGTGAGGTAGCTAATGGATGAAGTCAAGAATAAATAAATTTAAGAAATACTTTACACATATTCTCAAAAGATACAGCTCATTTACTCACAAAAATAGTGACCTGACTGGGTGGTGGACATTCTCTGCCCTGCCATGTTTCACCATCTTCTGCCCTTCTTCCTACTCTCTGGGATCTCTGCTCAAGAAGACTACCTACCCCAAAAGTCCTTGTCTCAGGCTCTGGTTGGTGTGTATGATGCAGGAAGAGGGTCTAAACTCACAAGATGGAGAATGATATCCAGGATAACACCTATTATTCAGAGAGTCATTCTGCCCACCTAGTCCTCAGGAGTATCTTTTGTTGGGGGAACCTCCTGGTAAGCATGAAATATGTCACACTCCATCTCTGGGCCCCTTCTCAGAGATATACGGACAATTCTCTGTTGTCAGTCTTGTCAACAGTTCTCCAATCTTGCCTTACCAATCACTGATAAAACCATGAGATAGCACTCGGGAATCAGTGTAAATTATCCTCAGGATATGTCATTCAGACTGTAAGCAGCTGATTTCCCCTCCTCCTGGCACCTGTGTCTGATGGCTGTGGGCTTTGCAGAGACATCAGCGTGTTGGTCCTCTGGCTTCCAGTCTTCTCTGTCATCAGGTCATGGTGGGATTTCAAAGAGGGATAGCATGAGTTCTCATCAATTTTAATGACAGAATAGTATTCCATTATAAGGAAAATTTAATTGCTATTTTTAATCTTAGAGGTTTTATTTATTTTTATGAGTATTTGCCTGTGTGTATGTATGTGCAACACATGCATGCCTGGTGCCCATAGAGGCCAGAAGAAGTCACCAGATCCCTTGGAATTGAAACTGCAAATGGTTGTGAGCTACCATATAGTTGTTGGGAACCTAGCCAACGTTCTCTACAAGAGCAGCAAGTGCTCTTAACCCCTGAGCCATCTCTCCATCCTCCTTTTATTTTATTTTTAATTGGTTTACAAGGTAGTAGATTTCCTTATTTCATACTTAATTTGGTTGGCCCTCCTCTTCCCCCGTCTTCCAGCTACCATTTCCATTTATGAACCAAGTGTTTCCCTTTCTGCTTTCCTGCCACATATATTGGCTTAGCCATCTCTGCCTCTCTCCCTTACACCAGGGCTCCTTTCCATTTGCAGCATTCTGTTCTCCAACACTCACTCCCACATAACTAAACATACATAAGAATCGGGAGCTGATCCTGGTGTTCAGTTGAAGACAGGGAGGAGAGGTCATATGAACAAAGGAGGTCAAGAACATGGTGGGGAAAACCACAGAGAAAGCTGACCCGAGCCAGTGGGAGCTCATGGACCATGGAATGACAGCTAGGGAACCTGCATGGGACTGAACTAGGCCCTCTGAATGTGGGTGTCATGTCATTATCACTAATACTAAAGGAAGTCAGTGAGATGGCTCAGTGGGTAGAGCAAACCTGACAACTTGAGGTTGATTCCTAGAATAAAGGCAGAAGGAGAGAACTGACTCCACAAAAGGTTGTCTTCTGACACAGACGGCAAATGCACAGGCACACACACAACAACAACAGCAACAATAAAACATTTTAAAAGAAAACATGAAGAGATGGCTCAGTCATTACGAACACTGACTACAGCAGCATGGTGGCACACACCTTTAATACCAGCAATGGGAGGCAGAGGCAGGCATTTCTCTGAGTTTGAGGCCAGACTGGTTTACAGAGTGAGTTCCAGGGTATCCAGAGCTACATAAAGAGACCCTGTCTTAAAAATAAAAAAATGCAAGCACCGACTACACCTGCAAGGGACCCAGATTGTGGCAGCTCACAACTGTCTGTAACCTTCGTATCAGGAGACTCATCAGCCTCTTCTGACCTCTGCAGGTACCAGGCACACACATAGTGCACGTACATGCATGCAGGCAGAACACTCATACATAAAAATAAATCTTTTTTAAAAGAAAAATACTAAGTGCCATGACAGTGTAGTGTACATGGACCATGATACTGAGGGTGACTTGCAAAAAGCCACCATGCAGAAAACATATTTTACTTCAAATTCAAAGAATAATTTGTTTGGGTGACAAGTAGGCACAGATGAGGCAGAAGAATCATTATATAAAGGTTTCCATGGAGAACATGGGTCATCAGCACAGACTCAAGTATGCAGGAAGAAAAATTACTGCTGTAGCCTGCCGGCAGCCCTGTCAGCCTGCTCTTTAGATGGGGACAAGAAAGCCTGAGGGAGGCAAAGCTGGTGTGTTCCAGAACTTTGTGTGCAACCATGAAGTACACAGTGGGTGGGGGGGTAGGATATAGGGAATTTTAAGGAAGGATTTTCAAAATATCATTTGGGTGGCACTGTGGAGGGTGGCCTGCAAAGAGACAACTGAAGACCAGAAAACCAGTGAAGACAAACCAAGTTGCATGGCCACATAACTTCTCTGAACATATGGGTAAAAACAACCCTAGAGGCTGATATTGTGATTGGTGAGACAGAATTTTATGAACATCAAATATTAAGCAAATATTATTTTCCTAAATTTCTTATCACCCCCCACCCCACCCCCAGCTCACTTTTCACATCAACGTCAACACAAAATGCCTCCCTCCTCCTTCCTAAACACCCCTCAAGTTTGTTTTCTCTTCCCTCACATAGTTCTTAGTTCTCATAAACTTTAGGGGTGGGCTACAGCTCAGCTGGCAGAGTGCTTGCTTGGCAGCCTGAGGCCAAGTTTGTTCCCCAGCACCACCTAAACTAGGTGTGGTAGCACATGCTTGTGATCCTGGCACTTGAGAGGTGGAAGCAGGAAGATCAGAAGTCAAAAGTCATCCTCAGCTACTTAGTGACCCTGTCTCAAAAAATAAAATAAAAGCAATTCCAACAAGGTTGCCTGTGTGGTCTGTCTCTCCTTGTATCTACTTCACAGCTTGGTTACCAAAGTAACAGAACAGAAACCTGAGTGTGTTAACCACCTAGCCACAAAGCTTCATCTGCTAAGGACCATAACCAAAGCCTGACTTATGGGCTGTGATGGTCTTAGAAACTTCCTCATCTTACCTTCCTTCCTCCTTATCGTCCCCCAACCCCAGCCTCCCTCACCCTGGGCCTTATGCCTGGAATATTTGGACTTTGAGGAAATCCACCCATGCCCCAAACTCCACACCCAAAGTCGCTTTGTCCCGTCTCAGTGGCCCCACACAGCTCCCTCAGCTGTGTCTTGTTAAAGGCACCCTGCTCGTACTTGAGTGTTCACATCCTCCTCAAACTGAATCTATCCCTGGGCTCCAAATCAGCATGTACCTCCTTATACTACAGCCTTAACCTATTTATTATAATTATTTTTATATTAAAATTTTACTTCCATGACTGCCAGGTCCTCAACAGTAGTGACTACACTAAGACAATCTACCCCAGTCTCGTCGGGGTCTGTCATGGATTCCATCATAATTTAAATCTGCACTTGTGTTGTGGGATATTTGTACAGTATATGGAGATATATTACTGGAAGAGCTGAACAGCCAATAACTAGGCAGGAGGTATAGGCAGGACTTCTGGGCCTAGAGAGAGGAAGTAAGAGATGAATCTAGGCATACGGGAGATGCCAGAAGTCATAGAGAGAAAACAGGAGGTACAAGATGGAAGAGAGGTAATGCCATGTGATAGAATGTAGATTAATTTAATGGGTTAATTTAAGTTATAAGAGCTAATGGGACAAGCCTAAGGTAAGGCCTGGCATTGAGGTCCAGCAAGCATAAAGGTTTCATAATTAATAATAAGTCTCTATGTCATTATTTGGGAGCTGGCTGGTGGGACAGAGAAAGACTCGTTACACACTTGAACATGTGAATGAACCAACCTAAGAGTTACACTGCCTTTGCAACTAGTTGGCCTGGTGATGACAGGACTCAGACTCTAGATGGCCTGTGCTTAGGGATTTGCTTTGGGCCATTAAACCTGATCCCTTCCTGCCTCGAGGGAGTCTGATGTGAGGGACAGTTAATTTCTCTGTCTCCCCCATATCTCACCTGTTTACACACCTGGGCCCCACCTTGGGACCTAAGCCAGCTGTCCCTCCAAGTGTGACGCTGCAGTGCCATCTGCTGGTGATTGGAACACCTGCATGTCAGGCTGGAGAAGGACTAAGGATAGATTTAGGATTACTATTTCATCCTGCTCTTAAACCCCAGGCATTGGGCCCTACACCAGGAAGTCCACACACACCAATGGAGGCTCAAAATCAATGGACAGTTCCTTGTTTAGATTTCCCATTGGTCAAAGACCCTGAATCATGTCTCAACATACTGTTCAGGAGGGAAGATAAGTGATGTTTTGTGATGGTGGAGATATGAAAGCTGAGGCAGGAAAAAGGAATTGAAAAAAATATTGACATTTGCTTAGCATTTAACATTTTTAATGCTGGCATGGCTGCGGCCATTATTCAACCTTCTCAAGGGTCCCACCCTTAGCCACCCCTTTTGTCAGTGACCCTAACTCAATGACCCAAGAACTGTCCTCAGTCTTCTCAGAACAGAGTCTCACACTCAGGACCACTGACCACCTAAGAAATTTGGACAACCCTGAAGGTGTAACTTGGTAGAACATTTCCTCCTGTTCTGAGAAGCTCGGAACTCTGCCTGCAGTGATGGAGGATACCTGAGGACCGTAAGGGGCTTCCTCGGCCTTTGGTGGTAAACGCCTCCTGCAAGCCTTCTCCATCACACAGAACAAGGCCCTGTTTCAGACCCTCAGTGATCAGAGACATGTCCTCAGGTCTTCAAAGACCAGAGCATCTTGTCCTGGGCCCTCATTAACACAGCACTCACCCTCAGCATGATTGGACTAGGAACCTTCATTCTGACTTCACTCAATCTCCTCAATGACTAGGGTCCTCCTGACACCTGCCTCAAGCCCCTCCTTGATCAGGTACTTCACACAGTCCCCTCAATGACCAGTGTTCCTCCCTCAATAACCTTCTCAGCCAGGGACCCCACTTGGGCCTTTCTGGTTTTCTCCCAGGTCTCAGTGACAGAGACCCTCCCTCAGATGCAACATTAGGAATGAGTTTCTTCACTGGATCCATAAAAGGGAGCTTATGGAGTCATCAAAGTAGAAACACCCAAAGAGGGCAGAAAACAAACTTGAATAAATTTAGCATTTATGGGAAAGCATTTGGTGAGATAAACAAAACTTTATTGACCTTGCTTGATGGCTTTATTGACTAATTTTATGATAGATACTGTTTTGCTTAAGATAACATAAAACCAATTACCAACTTTAATCTGTTAAAACTTTCAACAGTTTTGATCCATCCTTATCCCTGTAGGGACCTATCACTTGGGGCTTTGTGTCTGAAAATCTTTCATTAAGGTCCAGCAAGCATGATGAGCTAGACAGTCCCTTCAGACCACCAACTAACTGCTTTCCACTTCCCTCTGGTCCCCCAAGAAGTTAAAGTCTCCAGGCTTCTGTCTCCTGCCCTGTCCCCAGGTCTTTGGTACAGACAGAGGACACAGCTGTGTCCAGGCCTCTAGAGGTGTAGACTCTACTGATCTAATTGCTATAAGCCCAGAGATTGCTTCCCAATGGGCCAGCACCAGTTGCCCCTGCCTGGCCTGCCTGTTAGCAGTGATTAGCAATGACTCTCTGGAATGCATGTGTCACACACTAATCCTCCTGGATAGTGTCACAGATAAACAGACCAACCTCTGTCCCCAAATCCTCTGAGGTTATAGCACAGGGTCAAAAGTAAATGTGATTTATGAGAGTAATTAGAGTCAGATAGAAAAACAAACAAAAAACTTGTGACTGGACACCCCACTCCCACCCTCAGCCTGAGCCATCTTTTCCCTCTATTTTGGTCCATGCTGGGCCTTCCTGCTCTTAACTGGACAGGAGACTCCTGCTCGGAACTCTTTTAAACATTAACCACTGTTTTGATCACCAAAGGCCCCAAGGCCTATTTTTTGCCTTTCATACATATTAATAATATATAGCTCCTCCAGGTTGAAGACTCATGTTAGAGAAACAAAAACACCCCTTGTTAACCAAAGGCACAAATGGGTCAATCACTAGGTTCATTCAGTCAGTCCTCACTTTTCATTCATTCATTCATTCATAGTGAATTTACTGAGCACTGCCGCACACAGGTCCTATGTTAAGTTTGGAGAACAGACAGTGAATAACATTAAACTTGCCCCTCCGTGGGAGGCACAGATTTTTGATTACATGGATTTTTGTCATTTGTGTGCATGTGTCCAACCCACACATCCCACTGCCCAGCCCTGGAGTTACTGGTGCACACCACTGCTCCCAGCTTTAACTTGACTGCTGAGGATCCAAACTCAGGTGCTTAGGCTCATACATCAAGTACTTACTCACTGAGCCATTGCCCCTGCACTCACATGGCTATTAATAGAAAACATGAAAGGGGGCCGGAGAGATGGCTCAGCACTGAGAGCACTGGCTGTTCTTCCGAAGGACCCAGGTTTGAATCCCAGCACACGCATAGCAGTTTACAAGTCTGTAACTCCAGCTCCAAGAAATCCAATGGCCTTTTCTAGCTTCCAAGGGCACTGTGTAGTATACATCATGGAGGCAGGTAAAACACCCACACTCATGAAATAAAAAAATAAATAAATCTCCAAACAAAAAAAAAAAGCATAAGAAATGCTGAAAATGAGCTGGATTGCTTCTGTATCCAGGCCTGTGCTTCCAGCTCTGGTTGAAAATTGGGTGAAGATGCACATCTGTCTATGATGCACATCTGGCCGCTCCTGGGGAAAAAATGCTTAAAGAAAATCCTGGCATTGTCCTCTGACCTACACACACACATACACACAGCACACATAAATAAATGTAATAAAAATATTTTAAAAGAAAATCTTGGCTGTAAACAAAATTCCTTTGGGTTCATTTGTTTGTGTTAGTTTGAGTTTTGATGCCATCTCACTGTGTAGCTGAAGAAGGCTTCGAACTCACCCTGTCCCTCTCTAGTCTGCCCAGTGCTGGGTTTGTACATGTGTACATCACACCTGGGTAAATAAAGTTCTTGAGAACATTCCAAGCTGGGTGTGGTGACACACATCTTTAAACCTAGCACTCTAGAGGCAGAGACAGGCAGATCTCTGTGAATTGGATCTACAAAGCAAGTTTCAGCCAGGACTGTTACACACACACACACACACAGAGAGAGAGAGAGAGAGAGAGAGAGAGAGAGAGAGAGAGAGAGAGAGAGAGAGAGAGAGAGAGTCTCAAAAAACCAAAAAAAGAAAAAGAGAACATTCCAAAATTCCCATGCAAAAAGACAAAACAAGCTAACTAAAGAGGCCCAGCAAATGAGGCCTAAATGTCAGGACTGGCTTGAGAGATCAACTACCCAGGTTTAACAGAAGGTAGACTGGGTTTAGAAAGCAGAGATGCCAGTTGTTGGGGACTGGGGATGCCAGTGACCCAGAGAGAAGCCTGCAGTAAAGGCAGGCTGTTTAGGATTCAGAACAAGGGACACGCAGGTGTCCTTGGCAAAATGGTTTGTTCACTTGTGTATTCATCTATCTGTTTATCAAAATCCACTGCTGTGCTGGACATTCAGAGACATAGTATTTAACTTTTTTAAGTATGATGAGAAAATAGACAGGTAAACAAACATACGATGCAACATGCTAATGGCAGTTGAGAATACATGCCTGAGCTGGGTGTGGGGATACAGGCCTTTAACTCTAGGATTCAGGAGGATGAAGCAGGAGTATCCTCACAAGTTCTGGGCCAACCTGGTCTACATAGTGAGTTCCAGGCTAGCCTGGGATACAGAGTAAGACCTTGTTTCAAACAAAACACATAGGACTGGTGCGATGGTTCATTGAATAACCACCAAATGTGAGGATTTGAGTTCCACCCGCAGAACCCAAACAGACAGGACTAACTCCCAAAAGCTGTCCTCTGAGCTCTACATGTTCACCATGACACATAACATGCATACATCCCCATACATGTACACATGCATGAAAGCTCATATAAATAATTTTTTAAAAATACTTTAAAACACACACACACACATTGATGGAGCTTAGTGGGGTCCCACTACTAGGTTCATTGGGTAGCAATTTGAGCCATTGCTCACTAATTTGGGGAGCAAAGGAATGTCACACAGCCTGCACTCAGAAAGGGCTTCTCTAGGGCTGCGTTCCACGTGTAGCCAGCAGGAGTGGGCAGATTGCGAACACAGTCATGGTCTTGCCAACTTCAGATTATTGTATCTAGCTGATATGTTATCGTTATTTTTACCATTGGCTTTGGTTCCTGCAAAATTTCTTTCTGGGCTTAGATAAAATTGGGTTTAGCCTTTGAGATGTGTGTGCATATGGATGCTATCCATCGTGTGTGGGTGATGAAAGAAAAGATTAAGAATGGCCTCCATGCATAGCTGCACACAGCTCAGGGTGAATCACGAACCTCAGACCAGAAAGGAAGCTGAGTGGGAGGCCAGAGCAGGCAGAGTCTCAGGTGTGAATCGTGACAGCTCAGTCTGGATGCAGTCAGGTGGCAGGAGACCTCTCCATGCCTCCCACTGAGATGCCCACATCTAGCCAGTCCTGATACCCGACAGAGGGTCCCCAGAAGGCCAGAGGCAGGCCAGGGCCCCCTTATCACAATGGGGCGAAGTATTCTGCAGAAGTAGACGTTGGTGATTTTTTTTCTATTTTCTCTTCTGTTAAAAAAAAGAAAAAGAAAAAACTTCAGAAAATGCTGTCTATATCTGTTCTTTTGCCAAGGAATATGCAGCCCTTGTTTCATTTTAAGGTGTTTATTAAAAGCAGTATTTTTAAGACCTTAAAATGAAAATGCCAGTTTGAGCTATGTTCAGAGGAATGGAAGAAAGTTTTGTTCACATTCCTGAGTTATTTAAGTGGTGGTAGGGGGTGAAACAGTTATGAATAGAGACATAAGAGTAGGCAGGCAGCTTTAAGTCAAAAGATTCTGGGGCGTAACGAAAGGTGACAGAAAGACAGAGAGACTGGGAATGCCTCTAAGCACTGAGGCAGCTGGGGAGGTGAAGAAGATGAATGGGGACCTGGATGGGATGACCCAGGCTCCTTCACCAGATCCCTGACCAGCTTTGTGGTGGCTGGCTGGCTGCAATGCAGCTGTTTTCATTACATTGATAAGGTTAGCCAGAGAGAAACTAAGGTGAGAGTTGGCTCTGGACCTCAGAAGCCCCACTAAGTCCAAGAAGACCTGGGGGCGGGTGGCATAAGTGAGTAAGGAATGTCCCCAGATGTGCAGGTCTCTCCTTCATCTGAGACTTTAATAAAAATAAACTCACATGCCATCTCTCCACAAAACCTTTCTGGCTTTTTGGCCCTGGCTGACCTCTCCCCTGGCATTAATTATTAGCTTAGATACCTTTCCTGTCTTGCTTCTTGTGAGCCTCTAACCGTCTGTGCTTGGCCTGTTTATGAGTAATTTGGTAGAGTCTTTTAAGTCATTGGCCGGGGGACAGTTTTTTGGTTTTTGTTTGGTTTGGTTTGGTTGGTTGATTGATAGGTTTTGTCTTTACTTTTTTTTTCCTTTGAGATGGAGTCCGCCTTTGAATTTGCTATCTAACCCAGGTTGACCTCAAACATACAATCCTCCTGTCTCAATCTCCCAAGCACTAGGATTAGAAGTGTGCCCTGCCACACCAGCTATAAAAGCTCTTGCTACAGATAACTGCAAATATTTCCTTCATTGGGCCTGGTGTGGTGGTGCACAACTTTAATCCCAGCACTTGGAATGCAGAGCAGGTGGATCTCTGGGAGTTTGAGGCAAACCTGATCTATATAATGAGTTTCAGGACAGTTAAGGCTACAAAATGAAACCCTGTGTCAAAAACAAATTCCTTTCATTTGTTCTTTTAGTTGGATTATCTGTTTTTAGGCTGAAGTTTGAAACACCCTTGCCCAGGGTCAGTTAGACAGTTAATCTCTCCTTCATGAACACATCTGTTGTTTTGAAGGTGAAAACACCATTACAGAGATTCAGCAGATACTTTATATTTCTGGGTTTGTCTTGTGTATTTGTTTAGATGTCTTGTTTGTTGTATTCTCTCTCTCTCTCTCTCTCTCTCTCTCTCTCTCTCTCTCTCTGTGTGTGTGTGTGTGTGTGTGTGTGTGTGTGTGTGTGTGTCTTGTCCATCTGGAAAATACTTGATATATAGTACAAGAAAAGGACCAAGATTATTTTTTCTTTGATGACAAATGTATACAGAATAAAGTCTTCTTTTCCCAATGATGTCTGATTCGACTCTTATGGAAGACTGATTCCTTTCTTTTTCTTTCTTTATCTCATTATTTTGTTTGTTTGTTTCTCTCTTTCCTTCTTTTTCAGCTGGGAATATAACATGCTAGGTAAGCACTCAACCACTAAGCAACAGCACCAGATTTATGCTGCATATTGAATCAATACTCATGGGGTCATCCATCTTTATCCCAGGAAATATATTTGTTTCTAAAAGATTGTTTGACATTCAGTTGTACGATCTAGATTCCTCTGTTAATTTCATTCTAAATTATGTTTCACACCAAACCACTCATGCAACAAATATTCACTAAACATTGACCAGCCAGCAGCTTAGTACTGGGAATCTGGAGAATAAAGTAGACACAGGCTCTTACACTGAGCTCAGTACTGACTAGATTATAATGACAGAATGCACAAATGTGTTTTGTATTAAGCAGTCCATCTTAGAGGTGATGAGATGAGGCCTGCAGAGGGCCCCGGGGAGGTCTCTCCGACACTTGAAGTGTAAGCATACCCTGATGTAAGGTCAGGAGGCTGATGTGACTCAACTGGTTGGCTTGGGGTTGACCTGACTGAAGCAATGAGGGAGTGAAGGGAGAATAAAGACACAGACACACTACAGAAAAGCCAAAGTCAGGAGGACCATGTGCTCTGATACAGACAAACCAGCAGCAGCCCAGACACTCAGTGTGTGTGTTTTATGTATCATAATCAGGGAGGCGGATTTAGCTAATCTTGGTAGGGGTGACTGTAGGGATAAGTCTTGGGCTGTGAGTATCAGAATGAAGGAAGTTCCACCAACAACATTTTCTGCACATGGTGTCAACACCTGCACATGAACTCCCCAAAGGCTTTGCCATTCCCACAAGTCCTTCACATGGAAGTGCACATGTCAGCAGCACACATTCACTCAGGACTCCATCCATTCCCCACACTAACAGAATCTGGACAAGCCTGAGACCTGAACCAGACTAGATCCTGCCAACTTCACAAGACCAGTGGAGCCTGCAGGAAAAGTTGATAAAACTGGTTTTGTAGTGGTACACATCTTTAATCCCAGCACTCATTACATGGAAGCAGGAAGACCAAGAGTTCAAGGCAAGCCTCAGCTATTTAGAGTATTGAAGGCTAGGCTGGACTACTTGAGACCCTGTCTAGGAAAAGAAGAAGAAGAAGAAGAAGAAGAAGAAGAAGAAGAAGAAGAAGAAGAAGAAGAAGAAGAAGAAGAAGAAGAAGAAGAAGAAGACTGGTCGCTTTCCCAGGCAGGCTTGAGCAGGAAAGGGGAGCTTGCTTCCATGGCAAACCATGAAACATTTCTGCATAATTCCCATTTCTTTTGCAGAATCTTTCCTGGGTTCCTCAGTGTAACAGTGTGACTGTCCCAAAACTCACTCTATAGACAAGGCTGTTTCAAACTCACAGAGATCTGCCTGCCTCTTCCTCCCTGAGTGCTAGGATTAAAGATGTGTGCCACCACCTTAACTGCTGAGCCATCTCTTCAGCAACCACCAGCACACCATCACCTCCACCACTACCTCCTCCACCACCACCTCCACCCTCACCACCACCACCACCTCCATCACTTCCATCACCTCCACCACCACCACCACCACCACCTTCTCCACCACACCACCACCACCACCACCTCCACTATCACCACCACCACCAGTACTACATAGATGGGAAGACTAAGACTTGAAGTGTTACTTCCCCAATGTCCAGATCACAAAAAGGAAAAGGCGAAACCTGAGGCACAAACACATCACCGTGTCCTTGTCTTTTCCTTCCTGGGGGGATCTTTGCTCTCCTGAAACTTTGTGCTTCCTGGTTTCATTCCACCCCACCCTCAGCCTGAGTCTCTATAAAGTGATGTTGACTCACCAGAGTTCTTAGACTGGCATGGCCTTGGGTCAGACCCTGGAGTCTCTCAGGCCATATATGGTTTTGTCTTTTCAAGTTCTCCACCCATTGACCTTTACAGCTCAATGAGCTCATAAATAGTCATCAGGGCCTAGACACTGTTGCAAACATTTGCTCCAAAGCCTCTGTATAACTAGTACCATCGAGCTCACAGTCTTACTGGGAGTTGTACGGGGCTTGAGTTGTCAGCTCTGTAAGGCATGGCCAGGACCCACCCATGTGGCCACCATCTTTCCCATTATCTGTACCTGTAGGCTCTAGCTGATTCCCCCTCACCCCAATGCCAGGCCGCCATAAGCAAACTAGTCTTTATACCATCACTACTCCAGGTGTGGCCTAGGCACCACTGTTAGTCTGCATCTGTTCCCTGCCAGTCATTATAAGTTCAGAGGTTGATAGCTAGGTGTGGCAATTAATCACAGCATTTGGGAGGCAGAAAAAGGTGGGTCTCTGTGAGTTCAAAGCCAGTCTGGTATACATAGAAAGTTTCAGGACAGCCAGACCCTGTCTCAAATAAATAAATAAGTTCATAGGTTGAGAGTAAATACTAAGAAACTTGTATAAAGCCGGGTGTAGTGATGCATACCTTTAATCTCAGCATTTGGAACACAGAGGCAGATAGATCTCTGTCAGTTTGAGGCCAGCCTGATCTACACAGTGAGTTCCTGGACATCTAGAGCTACATAGAAAAAAAGAAGAAAAGACAAAACAAAAAGAAAGAAATTAGTATGTAAAATTTTTATAGACTAATAGTATGTGGATCCAGATGTGGTGGCACGTGCCTGTAATTCCAGCACTTGGAAAGCTGAGGCGGGAGGATTGCTCTGAGTTCAAGATCACCCTTATTACCAGGCCAGAACTAAGTAGCAAGATTCTGTCTCAAAAAGAACAAAAAACAGGGTCTAGGGACACAGCTCATCCTAGAGTGATGGGTGGCTTAACTAGTATTGTACAAAATCCTCAGTGTCTTGAAAATTGGATGTGATAGCACATATCTGCAGTCCCAGCACTCAGGATGTGGAGGTAGGTGGACCCGAAGTCCGGGCTGGAGCTAGAGGATGCAGCACAGTTAGTACAATGCATTCACAGTACACACAAAGCCCTGGGTTTGGTTCTCAGCAACACATAAAACTGAGCAAGGTAGCACACATTTGTGATCCCAGTGCCCAGATATAAACCCTGCTACATGTAGACCAGCCCAGCATAGATGAGACTCTGAAAAAAAAGTTCATGGTCTTCCTTGGCTTCATATTGAATTTGAGGGCAGGGCTACACGAGCCTCTGTCTCAAAGAAAAAAGACTAACAGTGTGTCGCTTGAGTCTTATAATCAAAATTCTCCTAACTGCACCCTAGGATCACCAGTCATGCCAAAAGAGAAAGAGGACATGGTAGGAAACCTGCTGACCTTCAAAGCCAGCCTGCAGTTACACTAGGGCTAATTTGTCAGCCTTGACAGGTGTGTCATAGGTACATAACGATCTCTGCAAACAGTAGCCCTCTACACAGAGAATTTCATGTAAATCTGTGTTCAAAATTGAGTTTTTAATTTTTAAAAAGATGTATCTATTATTTCATGTGTACGAGTGTTTTGCCTGTGTGTCTGGGCACCATGTACATGCAGTACCCACAGAGGCCAAAAGAGGGAGTCAGATCCCCTGGAATTAGCATTACAGGCCATTGTGAGCCTCTGGATACAGGCTCTGGTAATTGAACTCTGGTCCTTAGAAAGAACAATGTATGCTCTTAACTACAAGGTTATCTCTCGGCCCTTAAAAAGGAACTTTTTTTTTTTTTGTAAATGAAAGTAGTCAGTTGCCACAAAGTTTCAGAAACATGTTCATACACTTTCCCTAACAGATTTGTCATAGTGCTGTTTATAAAAGATTATCATGAATGCTGAGTGACAAAGGTCAGACAACAGAGGCAGGTTGGAAGGTAGGCATTGTGTCATACTATAGCTAAAGCTACAGCTCACAGGGCTAGAGAGATGGGTTGGTGGTTTAAAGGTCTTGTTTCTCGTGCAGAGGACCTTGGTCCCCAGCACCCACATGGTGGCTCATAACCATCCATAACTCCAGTACCAGAGGGCCCAATGCCTTCTTCTGGCTTCTGTGGGCACCATGTCCACACATGATATAAATACAGGCAGGCAAAACACTCATACACATAAAATAAAATAAATCTGGAAGGAGAGAGAAAGGCCACAGCTCATGACAGTGTCACTTCTCAAATGTAAGCACATTACAGAACTTCATCCCATGACCAGTACTGTAACATCTCAAGATCCTGTCACACCCCAGCTGCCACAGGATAGACACTGTCACAACTCTGGACCAAGTGTGGACAACAACAAGACTCTGGGGCATGCCAGTATATAAGGACAGGTGCTGGACAAGTCTGCATTTGAGGGTCCTACAATATGCCTTTATTTGAAGGATAATAGAGCCAGCTGTCTGGCTATGTCAGGAATAAGACAAGGCCCTGGCATGTGACTTGGTCGCTTTCTCATGAGTTCTAGGCTATGACAAGTTCTCATGGTGCTGGGACATGGGCTAATTCTGTTTCACACATGGGCTCATTCTGCCAGACATCCTTCTAGGATCCTAGCTGGTCTAGGGTGTGTGACTTGACAGGAACAACTGATTCAACCCTGGGAGTTGCTAGGCTACACTTGCAGAGAAGTTCATCCTGACCTCTGAGCTGCTGACCCTCCTGGGCTATCTGTGGGCAGCATAAGCCACGTATAGATTTCTTTGCCTCCAGGGGGTCTGCCTGGAGCCATCTCCTCAGAGAGTTTTGTGAGGATTCATCTAACTTCCTCTCGCTGTTCCCACTGCACCAACAGTTAGCACAGTCTACAGCTGAGCCTGTCTTAGCTGACCCTCCTCATCCTAGGGACAATCCTCCTGTGGCTCAGTCAGGTTCAGGCTTCGTGTGAGGCCACAGTGCCATCTGCTGGCTATTGTGAGCCTTGCTGGCTATTCCAGAAACAGGCTGGATTTGGCCAGCATGAAAAGGCCTATTCCATTTTCAGTTCAGGATTAAAGGAAGCCGCTACTCCCTCAAGCCACAGGCTTCGGGGATCAGAGCACCCCAGGTCTTTCGTCACCGTGGCTTCTTCTGGTCATCCTCCCTGTGATCAGTGCTCACTCAGACTCCAGCCCCACCCCATGACCAGGAATGCAGTGACCAGGGCTCCAAGGTCATAACCCCTGTGGTTAAGATGTCTTACTGAACATCCACAAAAACCAGAACTCTTTGTTCCAGCTCCACAATGGTGAGGGAGCTTCACTCAAACCTCCCTCAGTGACAGAGACCTCTAGAGGCCAGGACCCCAGATGAAACTCTGTGACCTGAAGTGTCCTCTGTTAGGTACCTAGAGGCTATTACTTGGAGGTCACTGCACATTCAGACTGGCATATGGGACTGATACTGTCCCATCTGGTTCCCTATCACCCTCCCCTTTACTTAGCAGAGACCCCTTGACTTCTTTCTCCCACTTGACTCAGCACAGGGCTCCCAGCTTCCTTTTCTGTGCTCTTGGCTTCATGCCTCAGACCTGGCTTCAGCTGTGCTCTGGTCTCATGAGGAAGGTAGTCTATCGCTTCATAGGAAGTCTGGCGGGAGAAAACCAGAGCACTTCTTCCAGCCACCTGGAAGTGCTCCCGCTGCTACCTAAGCCTGACATTGACTGGCCCTTCAACTTGTGGTCTCTGACCTCTGTACTGTGACAGTTCATTGCCCAAAGAGTCCTTCAAATATTGGATGCCTTTATGTAGGAACCAAGAGCTTGTCGATCCCAGCCCCTTGTCCTGGTGCTCGTTCTCTCTCTGTCTCTCTCTGTCTCTCTCTGTGTCTCTCTCTGTCTCTGTCTCTGTCTCTGTCTCTGTCTCTCTTTCTCTCTCTCTCTCTCTCTCTCTCTCTCTCTCTCTCACACACACACACACACACACACACACACACACACACACACACACAAATCCCATCCTGCTGAGTTCACTTCTTTATTCAAGCAAGTGTCAAGCAACATAGCAAGGACATTTGGGTTGAGATCTAAAGGATGAATAGGGTTTACTAAAAAGTCAAGGATTAGGGAAGTATTTGAAGAAGGAGCCATAGATAAAAATGCACAAAGGAGCCGGGCGTTGGTGGCGCACGCCTTTAATCCCAGCACTCAGGAGGCAGAAGCAGGCAGATCTCTGTGAGTTCGAGGCCAGCCTGGTCTACAGAGCAAGTGCCAGGATAGGCTCCAAAGCTACACAGAGAAACCCTGTCTCAAAAAACCAAAAAAAAAAAAAAAAGAATGCACAAAGGCCCAGATATTCAGAAATGATGTTCCCATGTGGCCAGAACATAAAGTGAGGGTTAGGAAGGAGGGAAGAGGGATTTGAACAGGAGCAGGGAGACGAGGGACAACACCTGGAACATCTTGAAGGTAATGGGTATGTTTTTTTTTTTTTTTAATTTCTCATTTGATCAGTCAAATGACATCGTGAAAGTTTGGAGAGGAAGAAACACAAGTAGAGTCATATATACCAGTCAGTTCAGCTGTCAATCCACAAACAGTTATTGAATGCTGAAGTGAGTTAAATGATAATCCCACCTCCCAACCGCCTCCAAAAAATTGTGCCCCAGAACCTGTGAATGTGACTTCTTTGGAAAGGCAGGGGTTACAGAAAGTTAAGGCTCTCAAGATGAGATCATCATGGATTCAATGGGCCCTAAACCCAATGACAAGTCCCCTCATAAGAGACACCCACCAAACTAGATTTGGTGGCATGTGCCTGTAATCTCAACACTCAGACAGGGGAATTTCCATGAGTTCAAAGTCATCTTGGGCTATATACTAGGCAATAACTGGGGCTACATATAACAAGACAATACCTCAAAAACTGGGTGGACTAGGATATAGCTAGCTCAGTTGGTCAAGTACTTGCACAGTGTTCACAAAACCTTGTTAAATCTCTAGTACCACGCAGACCCAGTATGGTCGCACACCTGTAATCCCAGCACGGAGGAGGTAGAGGCAGGAGGTCCCAAACTCCAAAGTCATCTTGCTAAACATCACATTTTAGTCCAGCCCAGCCTACATGAAACCCTGTCTCCAAACAAAACAACACCAAAAGCAAACTAACAACCACATAGAGGGTCGGTAAAGACAGCAGAGAGATTGGATTAGCCATACACAAACTACAGAATGCCAAGTGAAGTGTCCTTCCTTGGGCCCTTTGAAAGGAATGTGGCTCTGGTAACATTTTTTATACTTTAAACCTGGGCCTCAGAACTGTGAGTGAGCAAGTTTCAATTGCTGTAAACCACTGGGCTGTGGTGATTGTTACAAAGTCCTAAGGCACTGGCATGGAGCAGCCATGTGTTATGATTGGCACTGGGCATGCGCTCCACACACACACACACATGAATGCTCTGGACCTTATCGTTGAACACATTTCATTTGTTCCATAAATATTTACTTAATGCCTACTATATGCCAGTTTCTGTTCTAAAAACTGGGTTACATAGGTGAGCAAAGCCTCCACTTCCATGCAATTAATTCCAGGTTAACAACTCCTTCATTTGTTAATCTCTGAGTGGCCTCATTCTGCATGAGACTCAGCCCTTTCTTTTTCTTTTGTGGTGCTAAAGGTTGAACCCAGAGCCTCCCAAATGCTAGGCAAGCTCTGCCACTAAGCTATTACCCAGTCTTCTTTTTACTTTTCTGCACTTCAAAGCAGTATCTCTCTAAATTTCCCCAGATTGGCCTTGAACTCACACTGTACTTAAGATTGCCTGCCTCAATCTCCTGAGTATCTGGGTGCCTGGCCACCAGGCCCCACTCAAGATTCAGCCTTTCTCACCACCCAATGTGACCAGTCCCTTATATTAAACTCTGTCTTGGGGCTGGAGAGATGAATCAGCAGTTATAAAAGTATACTATTCTTGCAGAAGACCTTCAACTCCCAGCACCTAAGTCAGGTTGCTCAAAACTGCATGCAACTCTAGCTCCAGAGAACCCAACGCCCTCTTCTGACCTCCTCAGGTATCCACACAGTGCACTCACCCACACACAGTGTTCCTATCCACACACAGAGTTCCTACCCACACACAGTGTGCCCACACACACACAGTGTTCCTATCCACACACAGTACACCTACCCACACAGTGTTTCTATCTGCACACAGTGTTCCTATCCACACACAGAGTTCCTACCCACACACAGTGTGCCCACACACACACAGTGTTCCTATCCACACACAGTGCACCTACCCACAGTGCATCTACCCACACACAGTGTGCTTACCCATACACAAGGCACATACTCATATACATAATTTAAAATAAAATGTTTATAAATAAATAAACTGTCTTATTAGAACACGTAATGTGGTTTATTTTCACACAAGACCCTATTCATATAGATGCAGGATGAGGTGCTACATTTGAAACTGTGCTGAGAGAAGATCCATTGAACAGAGAAACCCAGGTGATGCGAAGGGTTTCAAACCGCAGGATAAAGATCTGTAAGAGCACAGGATGATGTGATAGACTTTGAGGAGCCCCTTTTGAGGGCCTTACCCTACCTGGGGAGTGGAGGGGGGATGCCTAGGGGTAGGTGGGATGTAGTGGGGGAGGAGAGGGAGAGGGAGAAGGGATTGACATGTGAAACAAGCTTGTTCCTAATTTGAACTAATAAAATAAAATAAAATAAGACTATATATATATATATATATATATATATATATATATATATGATCTGTAAGAGCCAGGCACAGTGGCACATGTCTTTAATCCCAACACTCAGAGGGTAGAGGCAGACAGATCACTGTGAGTTCAAGAGAAACCTGGTCTACACAACAAGTTCTAAGCTACAAAGTGAGACTCTGTCTTAAAGAAAATAAAGGAGATAGAAAGAAAGACAGGAAGGGAGAAGGAAGGAAGGAGAGAGAGACAGACAGACAGAGAAACAGAGAGAGGGAGGGAGGCAGTGAGGGAGGGAGGGAGGGAGGGGAGGGAGGGAGGGAGGGAGGGAGGGAGGGAAGGAGGTTTCAGGCGAACATTTCATTTCAGGGAGAAAGACAAGGCTGTGGAGCCATGAATCACATCTGAGTGTATTGTATAGCTCCTGGTGTGATGGCACAGGCCTGCAATCCTAGCCACAAAGGAGAGTGAGTCTCAAGACCAACCTGAGCTGAGTATTTCAACCTGAGTATTGAAACTGTTTCTCAAAATGAAAAATAAAAAGGGATTTTCGATATGATTCTGTGACAGACCACTTGCCAAACATTTGGGAGGTGCTGAATTCAGTTTCCTATAATCCTGGAACTTGGACGGTTGAAGCAGGAGGAGGAGAAGTTCAACACTAACCCCAGCTCTATGACAAGTTCCAGGCCAGCCTGGGTTTCAAGAGACCCTGTCCAAAAAACGTTATATGGATGGGCATATAGTTTAGAGTATGGGTTTGATATAGTAAGAAAAGAAAGGAGCCAAGAAGGTTGTGGGTGGAGTAGGTGGGGACTACCTCTCCACTCAAAGCCATTAAATCAGTGGTTCTTAAGTTGTGGGTCATGACCCCTTTGGGGGACAAACGGCCTTTTCACAGGGGCTACACATCAGATATCCTACATATCAAATATTTACATTACGATCCATAACAGTTGCAAAATTACAGTTATGAAGTAGCAATGAAATCAGATTTTTATGGTTGGGGGTCACCACAACATGAGGAACTGTATTAAAAGGTCGCAGCACTGGGAAGTTTGAGAAACCACTGCTTTCCATGGTTCCCAACTATGACCTCATAGTCTTGCCTCCATTCACTCTTCAGCTGCGGCCCACTCCTTTTCTTGAGCACTCTTAGCTATGTCCAGTTGTGATTTCCTCCCAAAGTCTTCTAACTTGCTGTTCCTTCTGCCAGGAATATTTCTCCCCAGTTAGTTCATCCTCATGTCCTTTGAGTTTTGGAGACTTTGCCTAATCCACCTACTTGAACCGAATATGCTGTAAGCTCTCCTTCCCCCAGCCAAACTTTCACTCCACCACATTGCTTTTGTCAGCACTATGGTGATAAGGATTTCTTAATATTTATTTACATATTCTCAACACTTAGAATTTTATCTGTCACATTGTAGGACTCTTCTAATTTACCAACTCGGGTCACTAATTCACTAGGAGTGTGATCTGATGTACAGTGTGTGTACATGTCTGTGTGTGTCTCTTTCTCTTTCTGTCTCTCTCTCTCTCTCTCTCTCTCTCTCTCTCTCTCTCTCTCGTGTGTGTGTGTGTGTGTGTGTGTGTGTGTGTGTGTGTGTGTGTGTGTGTGTAAGAGAGAGGGGAGGAAAGAGGGAGGGAGAGAGATGCTGACAATTAAACCCAAGGTTTCATACATGCTAGCCACATACTCTATCACTGAACTGCATCTTCAATCTGATGCACAATTTCAAACAAGAAAAGCAGGCTGTGGAAAAAGACTATGGCCTTGGGGGCAAGAGCAGCAGAAGGTAATGACTTAGGGAAACTTGTAACAATCTAAGCAAGAGATGATAATAGCTTAGGCTACAGTTACAGAGGTGGTCAGCAGAGATAAGAGTTAAGATAGGTTTTGGAGCAAGTGCAGTGGTGGCTCACACCTTTAGTCCCAGCACTCAGAAGGCAGAGGCAGGAGGATCTCTGTAGCTTGAAGCCTTCCTGGTCTACATAGTGAGTTCTAGGACAGCCAGGACTATGTAGACAGTCTCAAACCGATAAATAGAAAGATAGATTTTTGCAGGCAGAAGAGATAAAATTTGGTAATGAAGTAACCTTAGGAATAAAGGAGATGCGTGTCAAAGTGTCTCACAGGATCTTATCTCCAAATAGGGAAGACTATACTGATATCGAAGTCAGAAAAAGGGGCCAGCTTTGGCAGCACACATACTAAAACTGGACTGGAACAATACAGAGAATATTAACATAGCTCATGCATGAGGATGAAGCTCAAATTCACAAAGTGTTCTGTATTTTAAAAAAGAAAAACAGGGCGGATGTAGGGTCACACACCTTTAGTTTCAGCACTGGAAAGGCAGTTCTTATAACCTGGAGGGTCAGGAACACATTTTATAGGAATTTATGGCTAATCTACATGACCAGAGACCAGTTTACCCAAAATGGTTTAAGTACTTAAAGTATTCTTAGGAATACTTGCACAAGTGGATCAGTATTTATCCCTAGTATACGAGTGGACTTTGGGAGCACATTCCCCATGGAGGGGGATACTCTCTCAGCCTAGACACAATGGGGGAGGGGCTAGTCCCTGTTCCAAATACTATGACAGACTTTGAAGATCCCCATGGAAGACCTCACCCTCCCTGGGGAGCAGAAAGGGGATGGGATAAGAGGTTGGTAGGGGCAGGGGAGGAGGAAAGGGAGAGGGAACTGGGATTGACATGTAAAACAAGTTTGTTTCTAATTTAAATATTAAAAAAGGAAAAAAAGTACTTGCACAAAATGACATAACTATGGGTAAGTGACTTCAAAGTGTATTAATAACTCGGGCTATGAGGTCCATCAGAAGTTCCAGCCTCTTAGGAAGTAAGAGTATTTCCATAACATTGTACTGCTACAAGAGAAGACTAGAGAACTCAGGGGAAGTCACACAGAGCAGCAGTCCTTAGAGATGCGGCATGGGGTGGGATCCTGTCTGGAGTTCATAATAGTTCATAATAGAATGTGGAGATTCACTACTGACCAAGGGAAAAGAAATCAGAAGGGAAATGTACTCATGAAGAAGTAAGGAGTCTGTGCTGCCAGTTGGGATCTTCTGCTGGTCACAATGACCCAGGAACCTGGCATCCTGAAGTGTCATGTGGGTTACGTAATTACAGTTGTGAGCTGAAGTTCTCTGAAGAACTGTTGACCTTTCTTCCTTATTTATTTATTTATTTATTTACATATTTTGGTGGTGTATGCACATGTGTGCATTTGTGTATATGCATGTGCCCAAGCATGTATGTGTAGAGGCTAAAAAAGGGATTCAGGTGTCCTCTGTCACTTTCTGTCTTATTCTCATGAGACAAGGTCTCTCACTAGTCCTGGAGGAGGCCATTTGATTTTTGGTCTTTGGTTTTTCTTGTTGTTGTTGTTTTAGCTTGGTGAGAAAACTCCAATGATCCTTTTATCTCTGTACCAGTCCCATACCACCAATCTTAGGGTTACTGGTTCATGCAACTCCCCCTGACCTTTCAATTGATTTTTAAAATGTGATTAGATGTTTTGTCTGCACATATATCTGTGCACCATGCCCATGCCTGGGGCTTTTGGAGGCCGGAAAATGGCATTGGATTCCTCAACTCTCCATTTTTGCAAACAATGCTTGCTTGCTGCAGATGTCTCTGTATCTCACAATTTTGGTTTTGTGCCTTTAAAAACTCAACAAATTGGGGGGCATGACAGCTACATGATACTCTGCCTGTGACAGTCCTGCTGGTTGTGACCAAAGGTTCCATATATTTTTGACTTATTTAGGCCTCTTGGTGTTTTTTTCTTCACCTACCCCTTAACATTAAGACTTAAGACTGCTATCCTACTGTGTATTCAGCCTGTTGGTTTAACCTTTAAGAAAACAATATAACAATCAAGGTTACTTGCCTTGGATTTCCCATGTAATCAATCAACTTTTATAACCTAAGCTAACGCATAGCTGCAATCTTAAGTTATGCACAGTTTCATGTCCCTGACCCAGATAATATAAGAGTGTTATTTGCTGAAAGTGGCAAGTACAGAGGTTGAAAGAAACTCGCTAAAGTTCGAAAGCAACCATTTATGAGTATTGATTGATAAACAATGATGTTTGTTATCTGGGTCAGTTTGGATCATTTGGAGACAGTGATTTAATCCCTTGAAAAACTGTTAAAGGTTTCTGTAAAGTATCCCATTCCTTCCCTGGGTGATGCTTTCTATGCTGTTCAATAAATACAGAGCAAAGCCCCTTGTGACAACAGATATGTTCAGACACAACAGACACACAGGGACACATGGAGACAGAACAGACAGACCAACAGGCACAGATACAAACACAGGTGCAGATTCAGATTCATACAACAGGCAGACAGAGGGCAGAAGACACAGGGAGCGTGAACTCACTCTTGGTTAAATGAACTCAAGAAGTGTTTTTATTTCTTTCCTTAATGAGACACGGATGCATTATTGGTAACTTGGAGTTAATCACTAATGCCTATAGTCCTTGGAATCTCTGGTGCTTGGGACCAGCTGAGCCCAAAGAGGCTGCTGTCCAAAGTGTCCCCTCAAGTGTAGGTGAGGGTCCACACAGGCAACAGCTCCTCTTTCTTTTTCTTTCTTTCTTTCTTTCTTTCTTTCTTTCTTTCTTTCTTTCTTTCTTTCTTTCTTTTGTTGTTGTTGTTGTTGTTGTTGGGGACATTCTCCTGTAGTCCAGGCTGAGAATTTCCTGTGAAGCTGATGCCCTTCAACTTCTGCTCTTGCTGCCTCCAACTCCCAAGTGCTGGGTGGGCGTGTGACAGACACCATTGGCATTCCTATTTCTTCTGAAAGAAAAATCAAAATAGATAAGGGGAAAATACAAAATCCATAAAAGAAAAGTTAAATTTTAAAAAATCTGCATTCCAATAACTGCCTAAAGGGAAAAAATCAAACTAGAAAAATAATTGAAACATTTGTTTCATTTTATTTTGAGACAAATTCTCCAAAGGCTCAGATTGGCCTTAATTAATTTGCTGTGTGACTGAGGATGACTTTGAATTCTTAACCCTCCTTCCTCTGCCTCCCATGTGCTGCCCAGCTCAATGTGAAAACTACTAACAGTATCAATGGTTAATCTCTCTAAGAAAAAAGAAATTTATAACACCAACAATCAGGCTGGAGAAATGCCTCAGGAGTTAAGAGCACTGGCTGCTCTTGCAGAGGACCCAGGTTCAATTACCAGCACCCACATGGAAGCTTATAGCTGTCTGTACTTCAGTTTCATGGGATCTGAACCCCTCTTCTGGCCTCTGTGGGCACCAAGGAATGCATATGTGCACAGAAATACATGCAAGCAAAATTCCTATACACATAAAATAAAAAAATAAATCTTCCAAAAAAAAACATTTCAAGAAAACAAACTGTGTAAAAGAAAGAAATCAAATAAAAACTATACAGATGGCTAGAAATACAAAAGGGTGCCTGGGTTTAGTCACAGGGAGCACACACCACAACTCTCAAGTGTCATTCATGAATCCTATCACACAAGCAAGGGTCACACAAAGAATATCTATAGAGAGTAGATACTAGTAATGTTTGTCTTAGGTGAGAGGAGCTTGGTGGCTGGGAACAAGGAAGACAGTTTCATTTCCTTTGGGCTTTCACTCTACATCCTTTTGAACCTTTTTAATTTAGATTCACATAAATGTGTTACCTGTTTTTAAATGTAATCTGAAACACTTCAGCAAACAGATCTAAATTGAAGTCGGTGTCACCTGTTTCCAGACTTGCTTGGACCTTGCTGCCCTTCTGCCATGTCACCTCTTGCTTCCTACAGAACTCTGTTAGGCGCTGCTTCCCTAAAGTCTTTCATGGTCACTTTAGTCCCAGCTGAGCCTTTCATCTTCTGAGCACAGGAACTATTTTTATACATCAGGCCCGAAAGGACACCAAAATAAAAATAAGTTGGAACTCCTGAGTCACTCCAAAACTCAACACATTCTTTGAAGTTCTACAGACCACACTCCACAGCCATGAGAATGCAAAAGGAATACCAAAGTAATCTAATTAGATGCAGTGAGGAGTGACCAAAAGTGTCTCTTATTCTCTTTGAGGAGACACAGGGTGGGAAGCAGGTGGGTTGGGGAAATGGTTCAGGGGGAAAGTGCTTGATGCACAAGCAGGAGGACCTGAGTTTGGATCCCAAGAGCCCAGGTAAAACCAGACTGTGGTGTCTATAATCCCAGAAGTCCTACAGAGAGATGGGAGACAGAGAGAAAAGCTGAAAGGCCAGCCAGCTTGTATACACAGCAGCAATCAAGAAGAGACCCTGTTGCAAAGACAGTGGCAGATGATGACCAAAACTCTGCTTGTGTTCTCACCTCTGTCTCTCTCTCTCTCTCAATACACACATACACACTCGTATACTATATTTTACAGAAAGAGAGAGTAGAAAGTGAAGAACAAAAGGAAAGAGAAAATGAAGGGAGTGAAGAGGAGAGGGGAGGAGAAGAGAAGGAGAGAAAAGGAAGGGAGAAGGGAAGGGAAGAGGAAGGAAAGAGGGAAAAGAGGAGATAAAAGAAAGTAAAGAAGAGGAGGGGTGTGGAGAGAAGGGGAAGGGAGAATCAGGGAGGGAAAACTTTATCATTCATTGTCAGCCTCCATCATCTGCATGATTTTTTGAGATAGGGTTTCTCTGTGTAGCCTTGGCTGTCCTAGAACTCACTCTGTAGACCAAGCTGGACTTGAACTCAGAGATCCACCTGCCTCTGCCTCCCGAGTACTGAGACTGAAGGGGTGTGCCACCACCGCCTGGCCATCTGCACGATCTTTGATCTTCCATTCATTTCCCCACCTCTCTCTCCTATACAATGTTTGGCTTTCAACATGAGGTGAAGAGAAGCTTGGCCTGCCTAGATCCCTTTCACAAAAGATTCACTTGGACAATGACAAGAGGCTACAGTAAGGCTGAACTATGTTTTATCACACACATTTGGGATCATTCCTCAAAACAACTGGTTTTATTTCTCCAGTCTATGACACCAGCATGGAAGTAGAGTAATATCCCTACACATTCAAATATTTCCAAATATCACTATGCTTCCCTAATCAGTTGGCCTGAATGCTGTCCATAGTGTTGTTTCCTAACTTTGCTCAAATCACCAACTTCTTGTCCCTGATGTTTGCTTATATCTTTTGTGCTATAGTGGAAATCTGTCACTCTAAAGATAGGAATCAAAGCCATACTCATGGGATAAGGAACTAGACCACTTCCTTTGTTGTTTAAAAATAACTTATAGATTTATTTATTTTATTTTATGTGTATGGGTGTGTTGCCGACATGTATGTCTAAAGTACCCACAGAAGTCAGAAGACGGTGTCTTGAATCCCCTGGACCTGGAGTTGCAGATGGTTGTTGAGGGGGTTCTGGCAAGCATCATGGTTGGTAGAGAAACATCCAAGTGAGATAAGAATGAAACTCAGTTCAGCCTGACTTAGCCAGGATGGTTCAGACTTGTGGAGTCTGACACCAGGCCAATTTGTTTTAGACATATTTGTGTATAGTACAATTTTGAAAAAAATTTCCTAGTAACAATTATCTCAACTCCACATACACAGTAATGCTTAAGGCATGACTGCATCAAAACTCTTGCAAAGTACATGTGACCTGTACCATGAAGAAGGGCTCTATAGTTTAAGGACCTAGGATCTAGTGTGGTCTCTGACCAAGATAGTGAAGAAAACACCAGGCTATAGAGTACATGTGGCATCTCCCCTAAGGATGGGATTGATTGATTGATTGATTGATTGATTGATTGATTGATTGATTGGGAAACAAAGCTAAAGATAAATGTCTAGGAAGGGAGAATCTGAGATAAACATTCTGGGGGATTCGGATGAGGACTGTACCTACAGATAGCAAAGGTCACCAGGATATTAACAATGTACACTCCCAGCCTTCTGGGTGGAAATGGGTGTACATTTCCTCCATTGAGGAGATGAGCTTTGGTAAATAATGGTCCTGGTTTCTTCATTGCCTTTCTGTGAGCACCCATGATGTGTGTGCTGGGAAACAAGCCTGAGTCCTCTGCAGGAATAACAAGTGCTCTATACTGCTGAGCCATCTCTCCACTCCCCACCCCAATCCCTCAGTCATTCTTTTTAACATCCCCAGCTTACTTTTTTTGTTATTGTTTTGGGTGTTTGTTTTATTTTGTTTTGGACAGGGTTCCTCAATGTAGCCTTAGCTATCCTGGAACTCAATTTGTAGACCAGGCTGGTCTCTAACTCAGAGATCAGCCTGCCTCTGCCTCCTGAGTGCTAGGATTAAAAATATGTGCCACCACCACCCAGCTCCAGGTTACTTCTTATCCAGGAAAAGAGTGGAAGAGACTTTCTTTACTCCTGATTTCAAATTACCCATCATAAAGGCCAAAAAGGTAGTGTTAATCCCACTGGTTGGTTGAAAATAAGACCACTACCACAGTTTAAAGTCAAATACTGGTCAGGTTGATGGACTTTCTAGCCAGGTCTGTCTCTGGTTTTCCATAAAATGACCCCAAGTCACAGTGTGTAAGGGCGTCAAAAGACAAAACCCACAATTTACCATATTTCCCATCAGGTCCAATCAGAGGCAAGCGTACATCTTGATGTACTTCCTGCCCACATGTGATCAAGCACATCCAGTGTAGTTGGGTCAAAGAAACTTGTTTAGGGGAGTGAAAATATGTAACTTGCAATCTTACATAAACTGTAGCCTCTAGCATTTCAGGAACTATCTGTCCTTGGGCAAGGGGCTTACAGATCAGAGGCATTGTTTTTTTCATGGATCTCTTAGGCACAGTAATTAAAACAAAACATAACTTTGGCTCTCACAGTTGCTCATCAGCTAAGAATATTTGCTGCTCAATCATGAAGACTAGAGTTCAAATCCTAGCACCCATGGAACAAACATCAGCTCTGAGGGGACCAGCTTTCGGTCTCTGGCACGCTCACCATGCCCATACCCGTACACAAATACAAAAAAAAAAAAAAAAAAAAAAAAAAACAAATAAATGAACCAATCTCTTTAAAATGATAAAACAAATGATTCCTTGGTTATTTTCAATGTGGCATATTTCCCACTTTTACAGTCATGTCTAACCTCTGAGGCATGCTGTTTGGGAATGTCACATGGCTTCTTGAGGTCCATGACTATTTCAGAAACTGAAATAAATCTTGGAATCATATAAGCCTGTCTCTGACAAGAGTTTCACAATGAGGTATGGGGAAAGAGGATTCAACAGAGTCACAGAGAGATACAGAGACAGATACTGGGATCAAGATAGAAGCTTGGACAAGCAGAAAGAACCCCAGGCTTTGGTTCCTCCACTGACTGACTGGCTGAGGGACTTACATGGCCTTAAATCACAGTCTCTCTGAAATGTAGTTCCTAAAAATGAGGCCTACTTTGGGGACTTGTGACACTTATTAAATTTTCCAGTCCTTCCAGGTTTCTTACCCTTCGCTCTTTTGTTTGCTTTTTGGTTTGGTTTTGAGAACATGCCCTTGCTGGGTAGTTACTCAGCATCATTTTATGATGAGATTAGTGGATTACAGATCTGTGGCTATAAGCCCACTTCACCATTTCCTTTTTCAGAGATTCTTTTCTAAATTATTACTGTGCATGGGTGTGTACCTGGGTGTGGGGGAGGCAGGGTAAGGGTACCAGTGTGTGGGGGGGGGGGTCAGCAGACAACGCTCCGGATTTGGATATCTCCAGCCACACTGTGGGATCCAGGGATCACTCTCAGGTCACCAGGACCACATGTAAACACCTTTATTTTTCTTTCTGTCTCTTTTTTTAATGCAGTGACATAACCTGGAGCTTTAAGCATGCTAAGCAAGCACTCTAGTATTGAGCCACACCCTCTGCCCCAAGAGCTGCTTTATTTTATTGGGTTTGCTTGCCTGCTTGTTTGTTTTTTGAGACCAGTCTCGCTATGTAGCCCTGGATGTCCTGGAACTCACAGAGTTCTTCCTGCCTCCCGATTGCTGGGATTAAAAGTGTGTACCAACACTCCTAGCCCACAAGCTCATTGTTAGCTGTAAAAAGCAGGGAAGGAGCCAGGTGATGGTGGTGCACGCCTTTGAACCCAGCACTCAGAAGGCAAAGGTAGGTGGATCTCTGTGAATTCGAGAACAGCCTGGTCTACAGAGTGAGTTCTAGGACAACCAGGGCTACTTAGAGAAACCCTGCCTGTAAAAAAAAGACAAACAAAAAACAAAAAAGAAAGAAAAAAGAAAAAAGAAAAAAATTGTGGTGGGCAAGACGTATGTGGGGGTGGGGAGGCATAAGTGCTGACTTTATTTCCAGCTGCTTGCTGTCACTTTCCGCTTTCTGATACTCAGCATGGAACCTAATACTAAGAGGAGAGATGACCAATATAGTCCAAAGAGAATAAACACAGTGAGATACAGAGCAGCACCAGCCCTTTGTAGAAGGAAGAGCATCTGCACTGCTGGGAACAGGGCTTTCCAACTTCCTGACTGTGTGATCCAAGGCAAGTTTCTTAAGTCTCTGAACCTGTTTTGTCATCTGTAAGAAAGATTCACACTGCACAGAGAGGGCTATGGTTCTTGCTATGGCTTCTAAGATATAAGACAGGAGACATGAGGAGAATGGCTATCGCACGGGGCTTAATTTGTTAAAACAATGGAATTTTAATCTGCATGTCTCCTAAATTATCTGTGTAAGAAGACAAAATCACTGCAGGTGTTGCAGTGGCAGAGTGGGTGTTGTGGTGGCAGAAGAATCAGCAATATGAAAATACCTGCCAAGTTGTGAAACAGTTTTGGTAGACAGGATTGATCATTGAACCTGGAACATGGAGAAGGGGCTAAGCAGAGCCCTGTGAAGTCACAACTTTAGCACTTCATCCTTTTCTTCAACTATAGAACTTTCTCTTTTCTACCAATCAAGTTCAGAAGTAAAAAGGGAGTGTTTGAGCCTCCCCCACTGGGATTCTTTCAGACTGGAGTTCATTGAGGTGAAAACCCCACAAAAGGGACTAGGATGTAGCTCAGTTGGTAGAGTGGGAAGCCCTGGGTTTGATCCCCAGTGCTGTATAAATCAGGCATGGTGGCACAAGCCTGTTTTTCAGCATTTGGGATGGGAAGGGGAGAGAGGATTGGAAGTTCAAGGTCATTTTAGGCTACATTAGGGCTCAAAGCCAATCTGACCTACAAAGGAGCCTGTCAAGGAAGAGAGGGAGGGAAAGAAAGAGGTCCAGGAATGGAGACAGAACTATTATGATGTTAGATTATAGAGTATGGTTAATATGGACAGGAAGCCATGATGGGGTAGAGACACAGGGAGAAAAAGAACGGGAGAAGGACTGGGCATTTGAGAGTTGTTTGTGGTACTGACATTAGACCTAGGGTCTTTCTCATGCTGGAGGTACATCACTAACCCTGCTTTTCCTTTGTATTATGGGACAGGGTATAAGTTTTTCACGCTGCCCTTGAACTTGAGTTCGTAATCCCCCTGCCTCAGCTTCCTGTGTAGCTGGAATTACAGGCCTTTTCCAGCAGGTCCAGCTAGACTAGATGCATAGATGAGATCAGAAAGCTATTGCAGTAGGGGTGGGAGCTGTCATATATGCTCATAGCTGTCAGAAAAGTACCTCTAGGGCCCAGCTTCTTCAGAGACTAGACATGATGAGAAATGTAAAAATCTCTGGGTTTACCACCTGGATTTCCCCTTGTTCAGCCCTCGGGGTTGAAACATTCTTTTCTACATCAAGCTCCTATTACACATCTCTGACTCACTAAAAAGTGAGGTGTCCACATGGAACTGTGTGGCCATAGCAATGTCTCAAGACAAAAGGGAGGATCTCATGCCATACACCCTGTGAGGCAGTTCTGAATGGAGACCTCCTCCAGCAGTGACTAGAAGATCATCTGCAAATACTGGTGCCATTGTGTATCCATGTGAGTGTTGACAGGACCAGCTGGGCTAATGAAGGAGGCACAAGCTGCCCAGTCATGTTGATGCCAACTGTGACAAGACAGTCACTCTGGTCTGACTCTCTCTCTTCAGATCCCTTGGTCACCACCAATCCCCCACTCCCAGATGGCTGTGGTCCCTCCCCCAAATGTAGACATCTGAATTACAAACTTGTTGGGCAACTTCTGAATTACAAATATGTTGGGCAATGCAGATTTCCACTGCGTGAAGCACCACACTGAGCCTTACATCTTTGCTTCTCTATCTGCAGCCCTACCATTAGAACAAGTCCAATTTTCTTCAAGATGATGTGGCTACTTCCCAAATCTAGAACAGAATTGAGCTGGGTGTGGTGGCACATGCCTTTAATGCCAGCACTCCAGAGGCAGAGGCAGGGGGAGTGCTGAATTTGAAGCTAGCCTGGTCTACAGATTGAATCCAAGCCAGCCAGGACTACACAGTGAGATACTGTTTCAAAAAAAATAGAACAGAGTTTAGCAAACATTTTCTATAAAGATTAGGAACACAAATACTTCAGGTGTTGAGACTCATACTATCCCTGTTGTGATTATTCATCTCTGACACAAGTGTCAAAGCTGGCACAGATAATGCACAATGAGCAAGATTGCACTGTACAAAGAACAACTTTATTGACACTAAGACCCAAATTTCATATAATATTTCATCTCTTCTCCCCCACCCCTATCAGATAACTACATGAGATATTTAATATCAACTAAACCATGCGATGTTCACTGTGGTCACACACACCTATAATCCCAGAAACCAGAAGGCTGGGGTAATGGCATGCTTCATTCAAAGTCACACAAAGAGTCAGTGGCAGAACTAGAATTCAAACCCAGGTGGCCTGAATACGAAGTTCCCCTTAGGAGCTTCAGCACCACCTCCACTAGAGGGTCTACATTCAGGGTGCTGGAACTGCCTGCTTCTAAATGCATGCTTAGTTCACTAGTACTCCCTAAAAATTCCACAGGAGGGAGACCTTTCCCCATCCAAACTCTAAGGTGCTGGCTTTGGCCTTCTGGATTTAATATGTAGTTTCTTGGGCATTTGAAGAGCTGATTGGCCACCTGTACAGAGTTTACATTGGTCTCCTGACACAGAGAACCCAAGCACCATAAACAGGTGCCCTACCAAATTATCCCAAGGTAGGAATTAGCTCAGATGGAAGACTGCTTGCCTGTCATGCACAAAAACCCAGGTTTGAATCCCAGCACTGCACAAAAACCAGGCCTAGTGGCACACAACGGTAATCCCAGCACTGAGGAATGGCAGGCATAAAGATCATAAGTTCAGGTTCAGCCACGATACATAGCTAGCCTTGAAACTAGCTTGAAGCCAGCCTGAGCAACATGAGACCCTATGTTTAGAAAATAATAGTAAAACAAAGACAAATTACCCGATTTAACTAGAAACTTTTCAGCCCCATTTAGACAGTCCACACTGACCAACCACTCCCAGAATGCGACACTTAATCCCTGTGGTGGCAGGAACTAAATAAGCCTTAGGTCTTTTCTTCTTTGTAAGATTTGTGTATTTTTATTCTATGTGTATTGGTGTTTTTCCTGTATGTATGACCGCCTGCATGCCTTGTGTCTAGGAGGTCATAAAAGAATGTAGAACCCCATGGTGGAGTTGTGAATGGTTGTGAGTGGCCATGTGGATTCTGGGAATAGAAGAGCCTGGGTTCTCGGGAAAAACAGTAAGTGCTCTTAACCACTGAGCCATCTCTCCAGACCCTGAAGCCCCGAATTTTATGCAACAAGCCTTGCTCAAGTGTTGCTCATTGTACAGACAACCCCACAAGAGGTTCCAAGGTCCTAACATGTTCACTCTCATTACCAGTCTTGTTCATGACATAGGTTTTATACTGGACCCTTCTCCCAAGACAGACACTGGGAAGGAGGGTGTGGTGAGCACTGTGTGTGGCCCAGATTTCTCTCTGCACATCAGAGGTGCTGCTACTCTACGGGCTGTGACCCTCAGCCTCTGAAGGATCCTCTATGGATAAGAGTCACCTTGTGTATGGCCACATCCCTTCCAGAGGCAGCACACATCCCATGACTGACCAACTTAGGGAAGGATGAAGATCCAGCATTTTTCTCTTCCCTTGGAACAGCTCTGAAGACTGACCCCTTACAATCTACTGTAGGATCAGCTGAGGCCTCTATAGAGACTCTACTCACCCAATCCTCTTTCCTTCCTTCCCTCCTCAGGTGCTGATTCTGAATTGCAACCCGAAATAACCCTACTGCATGTTCAGTTCTAGCTTTCATTCTGAGAAGTCTGATTTCCAGGTGTCAGTGCTAGCAGTGCTCTGAGAAAGCAGATACTAGATTGATATGGGGGTGAAGGGGTTTGGTCACTCGCCACCCAGCTGGTAACAAAGACAATATGCATCATCAGTTAAGGGGCACTCAGGAAAGGCCCTGACAAATAAGGATGGCATGGTAGTAGAAAGGAATGCATTTGCTGGCTTAGTACATGCATTCACTGCCTTAGTGATTTGTACTTTTTTGGTAGTTTTCTTGATACAAGATCACATTATGTAGTTCAGGCTGCCCTAGAGCTTACTGTGTGGCTTATGCTGGCCTAAAACCCACAACAAGCCTGCCTCACCTTTTCATGTGCTGAGATTGCAAGCATGAGCCAAAGCACCAGGTGTGTGAATCAGACATTTTGGAAAATGCAAGAGGAATGTCAATCGTAAGGATAAGAGAAATAGCTAGCTGAGGCTCAGCCCTGTCAATATTCTGATGGAAAAAAATACAACACTATGAAAGCAATTCATTGAAGGAAAAACTTTAAAATGATGGTCTAAGGGAGGTAGAAATGCTTTAATTGACAGAAATGATTTTAGGCCTACACGAAGTGGGCTTTGAGAAGATATGTAGAAAGCCAGGATCACCACCAAGTAACTGTTCCATGGACTCCCAGAAGACATGTAGTTTACTAGAGCAATCAGGATTGTAAGGTGAAGGGGGAACCAGAATGTCCCAGGAGATCATAAGGGTTCTTTTGTACAGGCCAAGGCTGGCTTCAAGAAATACCACTACTTAGCTGGACTCAGAGACAGCAAGAGATGATAGACAGACAGACAGACAGACAGATAGATAGATAGATAGATAGATAGATAGATAGATAGATAGATGATAGAGATGATAGATAAGCAAAAAGAAGGAAGGAAGGGAATGGGGGAAAGGAAGACAGGGAAGAACTTCTAGGGATGAGAACAAATAGTTTTTTATTTATTTATTTAGGTATCACAAACAGTTTTTAAGACATCAAAGGTGTGTGGGGTGTAGTGTCCCATGAATTTATTTAATCCCAGCACCTGGGAGGCAGAGGCAGGTGGATTTCTGTGAGTTGGAGGACAGCCTAGCCTACAAAGTGAGTTCCAGGACAACCAGAGCAACATAGTGAGACCCTGTCTGGTGTGTGTGGGGGGGCAAAGATGTGATAAAGATGTGCTTATCTTCACATCTGTGGCAGTGGTTTTGATGGCCTCTTTAGAACCACAACACTTCTCTGAAGTATCTGTGTCAAGTTTACTGTCAGTCTCCACTGTGAGTGGAAGGTCCCCAGGAAGTGTACTTAGGGGGTAGTTGTCACTTCTTGGAAGTGTCTGCTTTTGTTCAGCCACCAGAAGTTTCACAAAGATATTTGGGAATCATTGAAGCACCTTCAGTTTAAAATAATCTTTATATTCATTCTGGGGGTCTGAGTGTGTTGGTCTCAGGTTCAGATCTGAAGCTTCGGGCTGGAAACATGGTTCAGCAGTTTAGAGCATTTGTTGCTTTTGCAGAAGACACCCTGGTTTGATTCCAGGTGCCCACATAGAAACTAACAACCATTGGCAACTCCAGTTTCAGGAAATCTGTCATTTTCTTCTGACTTCCCCAAGCACCAAGAGGCATTCTCATGGTGTACATACATATGTTAAGGAAAAATATGCAAATACATAAAATAAATAAATAGATTTATTTTTTACTTGAAGATTCAAACAGCCACAGATCAGAAATAACATGGGGGCAGGGGGAATAATGACTGTACTAAACATGTACTGACTTTTTCTTATTAGCAAAACAATGTAACAACCATTATTGTTAGGAATAAAGAGTCTAGACAGGATTTAAAGTATACAGATGTGTGTAGCTTATATGCAAACTCAGCACTCCCTCATCCTATAGACAGGAGGGACCTGAGCATTTTGAGCTTTGATATCCAAAAGGAGCCTGGAAAATGTGGCAGAAAAATTGTGCCAAGTGCCTAATTTGTTGTAAGGATTGAGTTAACTTGAAACCCTCAGAAAAGCACAGTACATACTCTTGGAACACATTTGGTAATTATCATGATCATCTTAAATGAAGTTTACAGTAGGTTCTCCCCTGTCGTGATATATTATTTATGATTTATTAATGATTAAGGATTCAGAAAGCAAAGTCATCCACAAGCCATAGAAGCCAGACACACACCTTTAATCCCAGCAGCCAGAAGCTAGGATTGGTGGTGGTACACACCTTTAATCCTAGGACACAGAGCTAGACAGATCTTTGTGAGTCCAAGGCCACCCAGATCTACACAAGAGTGAATCAGTCCCAAAGAGAATTATAGTTCACACCTTTAATCCCAACATTAGAGAAATACATAGGACAGGGGCATGAGTCAGTAGAGGCATTCATTCTCCAGCCAAGCTGAAGACAGGTTACAGTCCTAGGCCTGTAGAGAGCTTGTGGAGACAAGATCAGTCCATTAAGCCTGAGGTAGATGTAAGAAGCTGGTGGCCAGCTCCTTTGTTTTTCTGAATATTCAGCTTGAAGTTTGAACCCCAATATCAGTCTCTGGGTCTTTTATTTTTTGTGTGTTACACTCCCCTAGGGCCTATGATCTATCCAGCCATAAGTCCTTAGCCCTAATAATGGTGCTGACTTTGCTTCCTGAATCCTCAGGCAAGCTTTAATAAATCATAAATAATGTATCACTACAGAGGAGAACCTACTACTATTATTGTGCTAAATAGGCACAAAATTTAAATGACTCTGCCTCATTTCTGTCCCTGTAGATCAAAGCACTTCTCACCCGTCATCAGAGATGTTTCTTGAAGCAGATGGGAGACACCTACAACTGATCAACACAGAGAACAAGAGACTTCCAAGTGATCTGCCCTAAATAGGGCACCTATATCATACCTTTCCCCTCAAGGCTAAGAGACTGAAAGAGGAGGTGAAAGATGGAAAGAGCCAGGGATAGTGGATGACTACAAGGAAGCTGATTTCCGGAAACAACAGGAAGTCGCATGTAATCATCTCACAGAGATTGTGACAGCATGCACAGGATGTTCAAGCTAGACAAAATTCCAGCCTGGGTGTTGGGACACCTAAGTCCCACTCCTAGCTAAGGAGTTGTTAGCATTGGGTAGACCCACACCTGCTCTTCTAGAGAGCCTGGATCGAATTCCCAGCACCCAAATGGCGACTCAAGACATCTATAACTCCCGTCCCGAGGGATCCTACGCCCTCCAACAGGCACCACACACGTGATGCACACACATACAAAATATCCATACACATAAAATGAATAATACAAATTTTTAATGAGAATAAAGTGGCATTAACAAAACCTTAAGTGACTCAAGGGTGCTGTAATGGTGGCAGCGCATATAGAAACCTAAGGGAGGGATCTCCATGGCAGCTCAATCTGCTCAGTGATAGGATCGCTACCCCAGCCCTCTCTCTCTAGTCTCACTTCCAAACTAACTGACCACCTGAGCCTGGTATCTATTCTAGGAATCTGAAGATAAAAAACGGGACCGAAAAGGCTTTTGGGAGTCTCCTAAGGGCTTCCACCAGTTCCAGCCCGAAAGCACCGGGAAGTCCCTGGCCGGCGAACCTCGCGCAGCAGTGGCTCAAAGTGAGGGCACTGGTCACTGCAGAGTACACCTGCCCATCACCAGCTCCTCCAGGAGGCCCGCAGAGATGGGGCGTGGCAGGGTGGGATCAGGGCGGGCCGATGAGCCCCTTTTGCCCCGCCCCCAAAGCTTTGACAACACTCCCGGCCGCTGCAGGGGAAATAAGAGGAACAGGAAGGGGAGGAGCTGGTTTGTGGCTGGCTGCTGAGCTATCAGTCAACCACAACGAAGGGTAATCGAGTGTCTCCAGCGCTACCCGTGGCCCGAGGGCCACCAAGGGCCTCGGCCTGTGGGGGCTGGAGGGGCGATCCAGTCCGGTCTACGAAGCTTGGCAATGCCCCGCCACGGAGTGTCATCCGGCCAGGGCCATCTCAGAGCCGACTTGGAGCTGAGGCTGGAGAGTTCCTTACCGGCACCCAAGTTGGGACTCCTTTGGATGGGGCTGGTCCTGGCGCTGGTGCTGACTCTGTTTGACTCCACTGTTCTCTGGACTCCTGCCAGAGCTTATCCTCTTCCTGCCCAAGGACATCCCGTCAAATTCAGTGCCATAGTGCCCCCACTCCAGAATGCCTTTGTGTGGCGGAACCTCTCTTGCCCCGCCTGCAAAGTCTTATTCACTGCTCTAAACTACGGGCTGAAGGTGAGCGCTAGAAAGGGTTGTGGTGGAATGCTGGGGGCAGGGTGAGGGGCACTGATCTGTCCCGGGTTCCAAGATATTCCTGATAGAGGGTGCTTCCTATGTGTACGTGTTAACCACTACCCCACTGTGAGTTTTGTAAAGTAAGCATAAAGGCAGTGCCTTAAGCAAGCCAGCTGGCTAATCCTGGCCTTGAAATGATACCTGACCCTGAGCTAAAGAGTAGGTAGGCAAGGGCCTGGCGCTATCTGAGTCACGGAGCACTATATTACTGAGGTCTCTTTGTCATGGAGACACTGAGTTCATCCTAGCCCTGATTTAGACATGGAAGCCTGTGTAGTGGTGACCAGGGTTTACTTGTTCTGTCTCTGACCTCTCATCATTGCTTCCTTCCATGACAGAAGGAGCCCAATGTTGCACGGGTAGGCTCTGTGGCCATCAAGATGTGCAAGATGCTGAACATAGCACCACTAAATGTGTGCCAGTCAGCTGTCCATCTCTTTGAGGATGATGTGGTGGAGGTGTGGACACGTTCAGTTCTGAGCCCGTCTGAAGCTTGTGGCTTGCTTCTGGGCCCCTCCTGTGGGCACTGGGACATCTTTTCATCTTGGAACATCTCTTTGCCATCAGTGCCGAAGCCACCCCCCAAACCACCAAGCCCACCAGCCCCAGGTGCCCCTGTCAGCCGTGTCCTCTTCCTCACTGACCTACACTGGGATCATGACTACCTGGAGGGCACAGATCCTAACTGTGCAGATCCACTCTGCTGCCGCCGGAGCTCTGGGTGGCCACCCAACTCCCAGGCAGGTGCTGGGTACTGGGGCGAGTACAGCAAGTGTGACCTACCCCTGCGAACACTAGAGAGCCTGTTGAAAGGGCTGGGCCCTGCAGGCCCTTTTGAGATGGTGTACTGGACAGGAGACATCCCTGCCCATGATGTCTGGCAACAGTCTCGACAGGACCAGCTGAGGGCCCTGACCACCGTCACAGACCTCGTGAGAAAGTTCTTGGGGCCTGTGCCAGTGTACCCTGCTGTGGGCAACCACGAGAGCACTCCTGTCAATGGCTTCCCTCCCCCCTTCATAAAGGGGAACCAATCTTCACAGTGGCTCTATGAAGCCATGGCCAAGGCCTGGGAACCCTGGTTACCAGCTGATGCCCTTCATACTCTCAGGTACTTACTGTTCATGGAAACCCAGCAAGGGAGGAAGATGGACAAGGGGTAATGGAGGAGGGAACTGGGTAGACTCTGTTCTAACCAGTGTCCTCGGCACTTTGCAGCCCTCCCTTACCTGACCCCACCTTCCCTCTCTTATCTGCAGCCACCCTCTTTTCAGAGCTAGCAATGTAACCTCACCACACCCCAGCTTGTGTCTGCTGAGGGTGGCTCTCTCTTTAAAATTAATTCCCTTCCCCTTTTAATATCTCCCATGTTTATCAACTTGAGCAGGCTCATAGCATCTCCCCTCAGAAAGGCCTTTGCTCTCTGGCTTCCTTGAATCTCTGTCCTGAATTCCTGGAGCCTTCAGCACTGTGAACCTTTTTTATTGTCAGAGAAGCTTTATAATTACTGGTGCTTTGGTCTTCAGCTGGGATGGGAGCTCCTGGAGGTGGGAGATGACATCATGTGTGCCTCTGCCTGGCACAGAGCCAGGAGTGCAGGACTAGGATTGTGGAGTATTGATACATCTTGCTTACTTTGTTTCAGAATTGGGGGCTTCTATGCCCTTACCCCACGCCCTGGCCTCCGCCTCATCTCTCTCAATATGAATTTTTGTTCGCGTGAGAACTTTTGGCTCTTAATCAACTCCACAGATCCTGCTGGACAACTCCAATGGCTGGTGGAAGAGCTTCAAGCTGCTGAGAATCGAGGAGACAAAGTAAGGGGGGGATGTTGTAAACCCAGTGAAGTAGGCTCTGTGGGGGCTGGGGAGAGGCAAGCTGCTGTGGAGCTGAGGCCTGTGAAGAGGGACAGCAGAGTGTCACTTCACTTCCTGTAACTTGAGTGTTCCCTGGGGTCCACGGTCACCCTCTGATGTCCTTCACATAATTAACCCATCCAAGGCTGTCTGAATTCTTCAATACTCAGATAACTCACTTATTTCTCCCTTCAGGTGCACATAATTGGCCACATTCCTCCAGGGCATTGCCTGAAGAGCTGGAGCTGGAATTATTACAAAATTGTAGCCAGGTAAAAAGATAGAAGACTTGGGTGTGGAGATTGAAGGGTTGAAATCCCTCAAGAGCAGGGTGCTGATACACACTTTGAGGCAGAGGCAGGTGGATCTCTGTGAGTTCAAGGCCAGCCTTTCTTTTCTACAAGTGAGTTCCAGGACAGCCAGGACTACACAGAGAAATGGGGGGGGGGGGCGCCAGGGGAAAAGGAAAAAGAAAAGCAGTCTCCTCAAGCACCTCACAATCTTCACTTCTCCATGGGGTAGAGGAGCCACTTAGCAAGTTGGAGAGCAACCACCCTAACTCCCCAGGTTTAACCTACCCTCATTTCCCATCCTCTAAATCTTCTAATCTTCACTGTCTCTGGCCAGGTATGAAAACACCTTGGCTGGTCAGTTCTTTGGCCACACTCATGTGGATGAGTTTGAGATCTTCTATGATGAGGAGACTCTGAGCCGGCCGCTAGCTGTAGCCTTCCTGGGACCCAGTGCTACAACCTATATCAACCTTAATCCTGGTGAGTGAGGCTGAAGGGAACATTCCTTACCCTAAGGCTGGTGTGACAGAAAGGGATGGAAGCCAAGGCTGACTGTCCCCAGAATTGTGTTTGTTTCTTTTTTTTACTACTCACTCCTCCTTTCTTGCAGGTTACCGAGTCTACCAAATAGATGGAAACTACCCCGGAAGTTCTCACGTGGTCCTGGACCATGAGACCTACATCCTGAACCTGACCCAGGCCAATGCACCAGAAGCCACACCACACTGGAAGCGCCTCTACCGGGCTCGAGAAACCTACGGACTTCCAGATGCATTGCCTGCCTCCTGGCACAACCTGGTCTACCGCATGCGGGACAATGAGCAACTCTTCCAGACCTTCTGGTTTCTCTACCATAAGGGACACCCGCCTTCAGAGCCCTGTGGCACACCCTGCCGCCTGGCCACTCTATGTGCCCAGCTCTCAGCCCGCGCAGACAGCCCTGCTCTTTGCCGCCACTTGATGCCCAATGGGAGCCTTCCAGATGCCCACAGTTTGTGGTCACGGACCCTATTGTGCTAGTGTCCCAGGACCCAGAGTGGGGAACATTAGTCCCTTAGGAAAGGGACTCATTCCTAAGCACTGTTGAGTCAACCCAGCAAAAACTTCTGGAGAAGGAGCCCTGTCAGGCCAGGGAGCAAACGTCATGGAGAGCTTGTTTGGCTGGATCTGGGAGAGGGTTTGGCTGCCCTACCTATGCCCAGTATCTGGATTCCCCCTGAGGCTGATGTCTTCTCAGGGCCACAAAGCTGAGGTCTCAGTGCTCTGAATAGTTAGACAGGAGCTGTCGCCCCAGGCCTGTGCTATCCACCTGTGAACCCTGCGCTGCTACGTGATCCTGCAAGGTTGTTAAAATAAAACAGACTTGGACTTCAGATTCCACTGTCCCAGTTTCTTCTTCCCAAACAGGCAGGGCAAAGGGAGACTGGTAGCAAGAGCCTGACTGACTGAGGAGCTCAGGGAGACACACAGCAGCGCAGACAGACTTTATTAGTGATATCAGTACAGTGGAGTTTCCCACAGGACAGGGGAGAGGGGATCCATGCCGACACCAGTCCCCTCCTGCCCCTGCTGGGCCTTTGAGGGTGGGGCTTGGCTTGGACCAGTTCCTCCTGCTCCACCTCAAACACTGGGGATGGAGAGCCCAGGGCTGGCCTTGCTTCTGGCCCCTCATGTCATCAGTCCAGTGTAATGACTTCTGTGAATGAATTCAATTTCTCTCTCCCAGCCCCTAGGTAGGGAACCCCAGCTACCGAGGAGGGGCAGCTTGGGGAATGTGAGGCCTAGGAACAGTATCCAGGGCCCCTACCTGCCCCAAACTCTTGAGTTCCCTGGGGCCCAACACAAGCAGGCAGAGGAAGGATGGGAGTTCTTCATGGGGTCTGGGATCCTAGACGTTTGGGCTTGAGGGAACCCCACAGCGACTGAACACCCCTGCGGACAGTCCATCCTACACGTCTGGCAACTGACTCCGCAGGGGGTGCTGGGAGGCAGGAGGTGGAGGTCTGGGAACGAGCATCCAGACACTTCTGGTAGCGGAGCTGCAGAGAAGCAAAGGGGCAGTCAGTCTCCATCTCAGCCCCAGGTCATACTGCTATCCCACTACCCTGCCTACTTACCATGCATGCAGCCTGCACAGCCTCTGAGAGGCTGGCAGCATTGGGCTCGCACCAAAACATGTGGCAACAGAAGGAGGCTGGGCCGGCAGCCATGATGAATGCGAAAGTGTGCACATCTCTGCCCACAGCCAGGAAGGAGAGGAACCGCACCCGACACTCCCCCAGCACTGCCTCTGTCTGCAGGGAAGGCACACAGTTAAAAAGCAACATCCCCTAGCCCTGTGCCACCGAAGCACATCCTTCTTATTGCCAGCTCGGCTCTTCCCCAACTCGATTCTCCCGCTATGGCAAAGCTCAGTCACACTTTCTCCTACCCCAGCCCTTTACCTGCTGGTGTAAGATGGTGAGAGTAGCAGGAGCCACACTGACATGACTTGGGGTCCACTGTTCTCGGCTACTGGAGGACAGGACTGACTCCAGGGCCCCATTAATCACATCTACCCCTGGAAGATACAGACACAGCATGCAGGACTTAGGGTAGAAAAAGACAGTTGAGTGCTGCCTGTCAAACTCAGGGGCTGGCAGCATTCCCATCTCACCAGCCTGTGGCCTGAGAATGCTGCTAAGTACTCCTTCTTGACTTCAGTGACTTCTGACCCTTTCTTGCTTTTCCTATCCTGAATCTCCAGCACGGTTTTCTTCACTGATTCTCTCTTCCTCCAGTTCCCTGAATGGATGGACCCCTCCCCACAGAATTCCGACTTCTCCATCGTTACCACACGCATTCAAACATTACGTGGCTCCTTTCATACCTCAGTGGCTTCCAGTCAGCCAGGCTACTCCTCTCTCTCCAGACCTAAACTTTTTTTTAAGTCTTTAATATTTATTTTTATTTTATGTGCATGGGGGGTCAAAGGACAGCATACAGCAGTTAGTTCTCTCCTTCCACCATGTGGGTCCAGAAAATTGAACTCAGGTTGTCAGGCTTAGTGGCAAATGCCTTTACCAGCTGATGTACTTCCTGGCCCTGTTTGTCTGTTTGGATTGGTTTGTGCGCTGTTTTGTTTGTAAAACAGGGCTTCACTGTGAGTTCAAAACCTGGTCTAGATATGGAGTCCAGGCTAGCCAAAGCTACACAGTGAGACCTTGACATGAAAACAGAAGGAGTAATTGGGAAAAGGAAGGGGCTAGGCAACTGAGGCCGACTGCAGTGGTATATGACTTCCCAGCACTCTGGAGGCATAGGCAGGCAAATCTCTGTGAATTTCAGTCCAGCTTGATTTACATAGTGAGTTCTAGGACAGCAAGGACTATGTGGAAAGACCCTATCTCAAAACTGAAACCAAACAAAAAACAAAATATAGACACACATACAAATCAATCAATCAATAAGTCCAACAGGATGGGGAGGAAAGAGATGGTAATTGAGGGTGAATATGAACAAAATACATTATGTTTATGTATGGAAATGCCATAGTGAAACTCAATTATTCTGTATAACTAATACATGTTGATTAAAAAAAAAAACGTTCAAATAAAAACAATGGTCTCTCTGGGAATGGTGGTACATAGCTGTAATCTCAGCACTTCCACAGAGACAGGAAAAACTATAGTGAGTTCCAGGCCATTCACAGCTACATTGCAAGACCTTGTCTCAAAAACCAAAATCAAACAATCCCATAATGCTCTCCTCCACTTTAAACTGCTTTTAAACGCCTATAAAATCCCAGACATGGAAGGCAGAGTCAGGAGGATCACCACAAATCCAAGGTCAGCCTAATCTAAACAACTTTCAGTAAGAGATACTTATAGACACAGGTGTGTGTATGTTGGGGGAGGAGGGTGTTTAGATTTGAATGGGAAGAATGCCCTGGAGGACAGTCTGTTACTAACAGCCAAGTCTCCAAGGGCCCTTTTCCAGCCATCTTAGTATTCCTGATTATCGCCCTAGCTTTCACCTGGGAAATCTTCTCCAGGGCACAGAAAATACACTCTTTTTTGTTGTTGTTTTGGGTTTTGTTTTTGTTGTTGTTTTTTAAGGTGTGTGTGTGTGTGTGTGTGTGTGTGTGTGTGTGTGTGTGTGTGTGTAGCCCTAGCTGTCTTGGAACTGTCTCTTCCTGAGTGCTGGAACTAAAGGTGTACAATACCACGCCTGGCTTCAGCGATAACTCTTATCAAGGTTATCTTGTAACCGAGGAAACACTCTTTCTTCAAAGGACTATGGTCATCTCAAGGACAGAGACCAAATATAACTGGATTCTGTTTCCCAGTCTTAACACGGTTTATTTGCTGAAGATTTCAGATACACAGGAGGGGTATTTGAGATGGTATACTAAAGGCAGCATGGGCAAACGCATGGAAATGGAAAGTCTAATAATGCAGGAGTGCACAAGAGGATGACGACACGGGAAGGAGCAGATGGGCCGAGTCACGCTGCAAGGGCCTCAGAAGCAAGGCAGAATGGTGTGATGTCTACGACATTTAAACTGAAGCAAAGGGAAATTTCAAAGTTCATGGGGGTGGGAGAATTTCAAACTAAAGAATATGCAGATGATCTTGGGGTAGAGCCTGACTTCTGAGTCTGGGAGGGTTGATGAAGGTGATCTAGAAAAAGGCAGCTGGCTGAGTGTGGTGGTGAACACCTTTAATCCCAACTCTTTTGAGGCAGAGGTAGGTGGATCCCTGAGTTCAAGGCCAGCCTGGTCTAGACAGTTCCAGGACAGCCAGGGCTGTTACACAGAGAAACTCTGTCTTGAAAAAAGGAAAAGGAAGAGAGAGAGACAGAGACAGAGACAGAGACAGAGACAGAGACAGAGACACAGAGAGGACAGCTGAGCTGGGCAGTGGTGGTGCACGCCTTTAATCCCAGCACTTGGGAGGCAGAGACAGGCAGATCTCTGAGTTGGAGGCCAGCCTGATCTACAGAGTAAGTTCCAGAACCCTGCCTTAAAAAAGAAAAGAAAAAAAAAGCAGTTGAATTTCATAGCTTAGGGTTAAAAACCTGCACTCCTATTCCCCTTATCCTTCTGTGCATTTCCCCCCATACCAGCTGTCACTCTAAAATACACTATGCAATGTACTCTTTATTGTTTATCTCTCCTGGCTAGAATGTAATCTACTCAAAGGCCAGAGTCATGGTCAGTGCTGTTCACTGATATGTGCTAAGAATTAGAACGATGCCTGGCACAAGTGAGGTATGCAAGAATAATCTACTGGATTATCTGACAGGATAGCCAAGGATTGCTTTGGCATTTCGAGGTCCTGAATACAGTGTCAAATGAAACGGGACAGTTATATATTGGGGCTGAAAACTGGAAGAGCCAATGGGGTTTAGAAGTTGTGAGTAAGAAGGAAACTAAAGCCAAGCAAGTCCCTGGGTCAGCTATCCATTTCTCTTCTCTGAAAACCTGCTTTCACCTCCAGCTCCAATCCTGTTCTTTCATTTCTTATTTCTTTCCTTCCTCTCTTCCTCCTACTTTGGTTTCTTTTGGAAGCAGGGTATTACTATGTAGCCTCAAGCTCACAATTCTCTTTCCTCTGCCGCTCTAGAGTTGGGATTGCAGGCATGTACCAGGGCGTCGGAACTCTGTCTTTTACCATGACACCTTTCATTCCTTGGAGTCCTCTTTTCCTCCTCCCTCCTCTTTCCTGCTCTCACTGTCCTGGAAGTGTCATCTTCCTCACCCCAACAGTAAGTACCAGAGGACTACAAAGGAAGGCCTCACCTATTTTCCCTTTCTCACTCTGGGCTGCCCATATTCTGGTACCAGCCTCCTCCATACTTAGATTAGCTGTCTCTAAAACCTAATGATGCCCAGACTTCTATCTCAAGTCCAGATCTCTGCTTTCAGCTATGGACAAGACCAATGAACCTAGCTGCCAACCTGACTCCCACTTAGTTTGGATTTGGCATATTTAAAAGTGAACTCAGAATCCCCATACCCAAACTAACCTTTCTGCCAGTGCCTGCTACTTTCAGAGAAAGGCAACACAGTCCAGTTAGCACTCAGCTATACAGTCTGATGCCGTGTACCCCTTAATGACTCCTTTAAGTCACTTTTAATGCCTTTGCTTCTCACCCTACTGACAATCCATCACCAACGCCTACTGACTTACACTCCTTTTCAGCCCTGCTGAAAGTCTAAGAATCTCATTGCCAGCTTCCATGGAAGTCAAGATCCTCCTGCATTCCCTACATCTTCTTCTACCTGCTCAGCATCTTTCTTCACTAAAGACGCTGATATACAACTAAAGCCAGCTTTTCTATATTCAAATTTGTGCAAGAACTATCCTGAAACATACACAGTTTGGATAAGTGTCAAGTGTTTCCCCAAAGGTCCACATGTTAAACTGTGATTCCCCAGCCCATGATGTGACTGGAAGCTCTAGAACCTTGAAGAGATAGGAGTAGCAAGAGTTCTGTCCCTGAAGGGGATTGTAGAACTTTGGCTTCTTCTTTTTTTGTTTCCAGAGCATGAAGTGAGCAACTTTGCTGTGCCACGGGCTCCTGTGTGATGCCACACCGCCACAGACAAAGCCAACCAATCATGAGCCCAGTGCCAGGCTAATGCTTGGTGTTTCCAGCCACTCAAATACCTACCTCCCAAACCCATCAAAGCTTTTCCATGGGATGGGGTTAGGGGGAAAAACTCTCCCTCTGTGCCTAGCTCAGCACTAGTCCTGTGGTAGATGTTCACTGAAGCATGATCACTGGAGCTATAGGCAGGACACAGGGCAAGGCTGGGACAGAGCTATAGGGATGAATTCTGAAAGGCAGGGATCTCCACATATGAGAAGGGTCTGGAGAAGAAGCCCTAGAAAGCACAGGGTGGGGACAGAGCTCTAGGACTGAGGGGGTAGTCTCTGTGGGAAGAGACACACATACCAACAGGTTTGGCAACAGGTACATTCCCCAGGTAATAGACTTGGAACTTCTGTACCAGCTCATTCTTAGGTGCTGGGAATTCCACTGTGGGAAGAAAAAGAAGGTCAACTGCTCTTCTAGCTTGCACAACAGTGCATCAGCTATTCACTTGCCCAGCCAAATCCTCACCCCTACTTCTCCTCTACAGAAGCCCCTCTACTTATGTAATGTAAAGTATCCCATCTCCATGTGCTGTGTCTGCCCAGGAACCTGTGCCTCTTCTTAGGTCACCTTACCTTAACTAACAAAGCTGAGCTGGGCCTTGAGAGGCTGTGGCACTCACCTTGGAAAGGGACATCCACAAGTTTAGAGTGGTCCAGGGAGAGTCCATTTACCAAACAGCGAGCATTGCGCCGTTCAGACATGATCTGAGGAATGAATGGGGGTGGGGAGGTGGGATCTGTTAGAGCTACATTGCCCTGAAGATCCCACCTCGCTACCCACCAACTCAGTCACCCTATCCACACCCTTCTAGAGCAAAGGTGACAGCTAGTCCAGGGAGTGGAGGGGCCGTGCCTTGGAGCAGATCTCATGCAGGCTGGTGGCGATGTTCTTGGCAGGTGCCTCACAGCGAAACACGTGGCACTTGAGCATCTGGGTCAGCTTATCACGAGCTACGTAGGCAAAGTCCCTGTTGGGGGAGGGTCAGCTCAATGTCTCCTAGAACCATCAAGTGCCAAACCTGGCCACCATTCCACCCACATCCTCTCTGTCCATGGCAGCTCCTACAGGGTTTCTCCCCTGGTGTTCTGTAGGTTCTGCCTTAAGGAGCTGGGGAGGACAGATAGGCAAGCATGATGGGGTGGGAGATAATGTCTAGCACAGCAGATAGGAAGGGACAGGGCACAGTAAGGGAACCGAGGTCCAGGTGTGGGAGGGGGCACATTCAAAGCAGATGGATGTTAATACCTCTCTCTGGGTCCGGCAGCACAAGAGAGCCAAAGAACAGATTAGAAAAGAGGATTCGGACTGCTGGATGGATGAGCCTCCCCCACCCCAAAGACTCTTGTGCCTGTGCCCACCTTCCACTGTCCCGCCCAACGCCCCACACACGAATGCTGACAATGGGCTGGGCATGAAGCAGCGCTTGGCTCTGTGGCTCCACCAGCTTTAGTGTCTCATCTTCCAGCTGGAGCAGCAGATCCTTTCCCTGCAAGTCCAAGAGGCAGGACTCAGTGGTACCCCAGTGGGAAGGTGGCATAGACCTGCCATCTCCAGCTCAGGGGACATGAGCCACCACTGGGGAGCAGTAGGGCATGTTTAACTATCAGATCACCCACCTGTGGGCCTTACTCTAATAAAGGTTCTCCCATGACCCTTATCATCCCCATCACTGCTAGGCCACCACCTCTCATGGTGCCAGGCTGGGGTTACCATCCCACAGGGCTACTACTTAAACCAATATCCAGTCCCCTGTCCTCACAACGCTCTCCGAGACAAGTCAGATCCCCCAAATCTCACAACTCCCTGCACACTCCCACAGTACCACCACCTCACGAGCTCAGGCCCTCACCTCTCCCCAGCCCCCAGACATTGGGTCATGTAGATTGTTTTTGTGGTAGGAGAGCTGACGGATACAATTGTTGACTGCCACACTGCTGCGTCCTGGGGCCAGCTCCTCCTCGGTCATCTCCACCCAGCCAAGAGAGCGTACGGCGAAACACTGCCAGATACAGAAGAGGATCAAGGTAGATCTGAGATGGAATCGGAGGTGCCTTGGGCACAGGACAGGGGAACTCCTGACTTGGAACACAAAAAGCAGGGTGCATTCTGAACTAAGATGGAAGGTCCCCACACAGGACATAAGCAGAAGAAACACCTGCTGATCCAGGCCTCCAGAGTCCCCAGGAGACCCTTGGGCCAACTGAGTTAAAAAGGTGTCCGAAGACTGTCCAGCTCAGGCACACAGCCCTGTACTGAAACTGGGAAGAACTCATTTGGTAGCTTTGCCAAGACCACAGACACCCTCATAGCACAGCACAAGGGCCTGACCCCCACACAAGGGCCTGCTTACAGAATGGGTGTTGATCTTGAACGAACCTTGATCCCTGCATTGGCATTCCGTTGTGGCAGCTTCTCCTCCTCTTGGGGCAATGGCTCTGGGCTGGAGGCAGATGGGAACACTTGACACAGCACCCCTATTTTTTGGAATTGCCCCAATATCCCTTCCACAGAGACCCAGCCTAACCATAGCCTACTGCATCTGGTGACTCACCTGAGGCTCTGAGCTGGGAAGGGCAATGTCCCCTCTTCAGGGTCCTTCAGTCCCAACTCCATTGGGGCCTCCTCACTGGGTTCATCCTTTGAAAAGAGATTTAGGAATCAGAGCCGAATGATGTCCCTTCTCCAGTTACCCCCACAGTGCAGCTGGTCCCTTCATTTACCTTCCAAAACTCTCCTTCCTCAAAGCCTTCTTGGTGAGCAAAGCCAGTCCAGGTGAGCTGGAAGAGGAATAGGTAGAGGTGGCAGTTTCACCCTGTCCTAGAAGCACAACCCCTTCCACCCCTGGCATGGAACAATAAACCACTGGGCCTCACCTGGGACTCCTCTTGTGGGCTGCTCCCCTGTGAAGGGGAGGCCCGGCCTGGGGGCTCCCACTGGGTGGTCCCTGTTGGGATGTGCCAGTAGTAGGTTCCTGAGGTGTCCTGGACCCTCATCCATCCAGCCGGCAGATCGGAATCCGTCTCGAAGGCGTTGGGGTTCCAGAAGGAATCTGCCAGGTAGGAGGCTCAGTGAGGGTCAGCCCACCCAACAAGCAGTCATCAGATGCCCAGTCCGCTTCCTAAGACCCCATGGCTGAAAAGAAGGAGCCAGTAAAGGGACAGTATAGTTCCTGTCGCTTCTAGAGCTGACAGTTGAATCACCAGTGGGGAGCATGGCTCAGGTCTCTTCCTGGGCCCTGCTGCTGCCTAATGTGGCCACATGGAGGGGAAAAAAGGAAGCAGGGAGGAAAGACGAGAAGGAGGTTGGGTGACCCCAGTTCACCTCCTCATACATCATGCATATCCATATGGCTGGCTATATAAAGGTGCACACACTGACAGCTCCTGCACACACCATGTGCACACAGATCCACAATATAGGTAAGCCCTGACACACACCTGTGCAGCCATAGATAGTGCACAGCACATAGAAAATTCTGGATGGTATCACATACAGGTGTACCTGTGAGTTCAGCAGCAAACAAACATAGCAACACCAGTTATACTCGTGTAGAGCTATGTATGTATATAGCTCTATATAGCAGCTCTGCCACACAGATGAGTACATATCACACCACCAAAGCCCCTCAACATATGTGAGTACCACACATACATGTGAGGACACATTCAGACACAATACATTATCAACCCCTGCCACCTCTGTGCAGACACCATGCACACACGTGCGAGGGCGGACGCACACGCGCGTGCGCACACACAAACACACACACACACACACACACACAGAGAGAGAGAGAGAGAGAGAGAGAGAGAGAGAGAGAGAGAGAGGCAAATATGTTATGCATATACATATAGGCCATATATCTGTGATATACACCCCGCCTCCCCTGGATCTTATCACTCCGTCTCTGTCAAGAGACTATGTGTCCTCCACCTCTGTTCTCTTGGCCTGCCCCACCCCACATCACACCCAGCCCCATGCTGCCCCTCACCTGGACTGTTGTCCTGCAGGATGATGGCCAGGAAGAAGTCCTGGGAGAACATGGCGCTTACTCCCTGCCCCTCCTGCCTCCACCCTCCCTCCTCACATCCCCTCCAGCCCAGCCAGCTGGGCTCACAGCCTGATGCTGGGCTGCAGAGAAAAGCTCATCCCGCCCCCTTCTCACCAGGGCAGAGCGTCTGCCAGGCAAGATCCTCCTCCGCCTGGAGTTCTAGAGGGAGGGGCCAAGACCACCATACTAGAGAACCTCCTTGGGATAGAGATGGATGACGAAGAGGGGCTCATGAGACCCCAGCTCTTCCTGCTCTTCTTTCCTTACCCTGGCTCCCCTCCCCAATTCAGAATCTGCATCCTACCCTCCAGCAGTGACATCAATGGCACAGTTAAGCCAGTCTTACAAACACCAGGAGGCTCAGCCTCTTGGGACTAGCTCAGCCACCTGGGGCCCTGCAGAACCTACAGTGTTCAACATAAACAGGGTGTGGCTTCCAACCCTCAAGGATCCCTCCCCTATCTAGACCCTATCCAGCACTTTCAGCTAAAGGGTGGTCTTTGAGAGCCTGAGCCCTAGCAAGCTGGAGGATTTGAGGCTTCCCAGCACCACCCCCCTCACCTGCCAGGGCCCAGCTAGGCTGCAGCGTCTCCTCGGCAACCGCAGCACCAGGATGGCTGGGAGCGCCCAGACTGCTGACGTGCTTCCCGTTACCAAGGAAACCAGGAATCCTGACTGGTCCAAGAGGCAGCACTGAGGGACAGGCAGTCTCAAGACCCAGGCTGCTGGGTACCAAGGCACAGAGGGGCTGGGAGTGGGTGTGGCTATGCCAAGGTTTCCACACCTGACGACCTGAGTCATTCAGACAAGGTGCTTCACCATCCTCAGTCTGCAAATGAGGTAAGCGCACAGACACCCAATGAAAAGGGGTTCTTTGTGCCTATCCACCTTCTAGGCAGCCATCACTATGTCTCCACCCTCTACTATCCCACTTTACTGAGGTTCAGCAAATGTGTATTCCCCCAGACCCTCCCACACACACTCCTTTCAGGACTTTGCCGCTAAAACCTTCCAGGAACACCAACCCCCAAGGGTCTTTGCCCTCCCCAGTCTGCTTCATGGTGGGTCAGGCATTTCTGGAATCTGGGGGCCAGTTCACTGTTTCCCCTGACTGAGTCATGCACACCAATCCATCTGCCACCCCTGTCAGCCTGTGCCTTCCTGATTCAAAGAGCTTCATCCTTCCGATCTGTCCTGGAGGGGGCAGCTCCTCCCCCTCCCCCTTGACCATCTGGAGGGCCCTTCTGGAGCTTGGCACATCTCTCTCCAAGCACAACCCACCCGGGGCCTTTGCTTTCACACACACATGCATTAATTCCACAACCATACACTTTCCTGCAGGCACTCACACAAATCCAAATATTCCTATGGCCTTTCCTCCCTCCCTTCCTTCATTCATCCATAAATGCCTTAGTGGCTTAGGCGGGCACACTAGTTTGCTCAGGAGATCGTGATTCGTGATTCGAGCAATGCTCTCCTCCCTTCTCCCCTGTGCCACATCACTACTACAGTCTGGACAATCAGCATGCTTTAATGTGGTTGCTGCAGAAGCCTCTCAACTGGTTTCCCTGTGTCTCCACTATGGGTTGTACACTACAGCCTGAATCGTTCTTTGGAGATGCCAAACTAATCAGGTTACTCTCCAGTTTTATACTCTTAATTGCCCTCTCATTACCCTCAGGATGGAATCCAAACCCCTCCACAGGTTTTATGTGCTGTTAAGAGCCCCAGTTTTCTGCCTCTTAGCCTTGCCTCTGACAATTTCCCAGCTCCCTTATCTCCCCGCCAGGGTTCTAGCTATTACTCACTCCACCTTCACACAACAGTGTAAAGGGAACTCTCACTACTGACCCACTCTTCCCAACGCCCTCAGGCAGGCATGGCGGCCTCCTCCTGCTCCTCGACCCACCTGCTTATCATCGTTTATTATGACTGTCTATTTCTGTCTCCCCACTAGATACTCGGTACTCACTGGGTACTGAGAGGGTAATTACATCTTTGTCCCCTCTGATATAGCCTCAGCATTTAGGACAAGGCCTGCCTGGCTCAGAGTGTGACTCCAACACAGGTAGTAAATTCATTCATTCATCATCCATTCACATAATTCACTCGATTCACAAGGTTCATTCATTCAACAACTACTTTGGGGAGAACTTAAAATGGAAAGAAAAAAAAAACAACAACTTTTGTTCTCTCCTACCCCATTTCTACTTAGCAGAAACCCACCATCTGCAGCTCTCATGGAAGCAACACAGCTAAGAAAGAGCAAGCAGTAAATGGATCGCTCCTACCCTTGGGGTGGCCTAACGCCTCTGCCTCTAACAATCTCTAGACTCTAGGACTAGATGGATTGCTGAGTCTCCTCTCAACCTACTCCCATGGCCTGCTGAGACCACTGGCCATGCCCAGCACACCCTTAGTTCTTCTGAACTGCTACACTCTGACCTCAAAGGATCAGAAACGCTGCCACCATTGACGACTCCAGGAGCCACTAAACAACCAGGCCTCTATTTGGCCAGTGACTCCTGCCCAGGATTGCAAGCTAAACTAAGTGTAATCTGCAGTGATTCCAGCCTCAAAGAGATTGTATGACCTGCACGGCACTTTTGAAAAACCAGAATTACTTGCTGACATTTAAAAATCTGGAAAGTTTACATTGGAATCTAACTTTCAGCGCGTACATCTTTTCTCTAAACTCAATTCAACAAATAAGCAGCTTGAATAAGACAAAATATGCTCCCTTTACAGAGAATGGAGACTTTGGTTACCAAGCCACTAACATCACACAAGGAGAAACACTAAGACTTTCCCTTTGGAAAGGTGCCACCTATGAGGTTTCTTCCTCGAAAAACAAAACAAAAAGCCACCAAACCTGAATCCGATCAAGGCTCTAGAACTATCTACTAGTTTGCAAGAAATTCAGAAAAAGAATATGTTCAAAACCATATGGAGAGAGAAGCTAAAAGTTCAGATCATGGAAAACTCAGGACAGAAAACATGATGTGTGTGTAATCAACAGAAAAATAAAGGAAGAGCTTGTATACATTAAAAGAAAGTCAAGCATTGTGGCTCATACCTATAATCCCAGCACTCAGAAGGAGGGGCAAGGGCATCATCTCTTCAGGTAAAAGTGTTTGCTGCCAAGCCCTATGACCTGAGTTCAATCCCCTAAACCCACAAGTTGGAGACAGAGAACCAACTCCTAAAAGTTGTCCTCTGACCTCCATATGCAGAAGCATGCATTTAAAACAAACCAAAAACCAAAAACATAACCATTGTGAGGCTATTTGGATATGAATTCATATAGTTCTCATCTTTTCAAAAGGCTTATTATTAGACAACTGGGAGTATTAGACAACTGGGAGTATGTAAACATGTGATGATATGAGTTTCCTTCCAGAAACATACAGATAAATACAAGCAAAACAAGGCTGGGTATATAGGTATGGTAGTTCATGACTACAATCCCAGCATACTAAGGTAGAGATAAGGGCCCAGCAAGTCTAGGGTCAGCCTAGTCTACAAAGTGAGACTCTGTCCAAAACAAAACAAAAATAACCTAAACTGAGGCTCAGAAGTGAATAAGGCATTGATACAGCAAGATCAATTATGCATTGATGCTTATTAAAAATGGGTGATGAATAAGTCAGACTGTTATGTCTACTTTCGTATATGCTTAAAAACATTCAGTTAGGCATTTCAAAAAGAGATGGCTAAAGCTCTCAGGTATCTGAAATGTATTTCCCCTGCCAGGATCCATTTAGTAGGAGTATAGATACTGTTAGTACCTTGAGAACTCAAAGTCAGTGTCTGTCTCTCCATCTGTCTTTCTAGGCACAGAACCCAGGTCAAGTATGCTAAGCAAGTGACCTACTGTTAACTTATGTCACCCCCACCAAAGCTTTTCTTATATTCCCACCCTCAGATCTTTTGGGCTGTAGCTATAACTATAGTAGGGAAATCTCTACTCTGTAAGACATTAGTAAATACAGAGTCTCAACTTTATTAAACAGATCACATTTCGTGATTAATCTTTGTTCTCTAATATTTATCTTCCCAGAAGGAAGCAGGAGTTTCCTCTTTGTCCCCTAACTTTTAGCCAGCATCTCATTCCTGGCAAAATGGCATCCTTGCAATGGCCAACATGGCACTCTGCATGAGGCATGTGGTTCATAAGCAGAAACTAACCCTCCCACTTTCCAGAGGTGGAAAGGTGGGGAGGTGCTCACTGCTCCCTCTAGACATAGACATGACTGTTAAAAGAGAGCACACTATCCCAAGTCCACCTTAGTGCTGTGCTGTGCAGAGCTCACTCAGGTCTGGACTCAGATCTACTTTAGCTCTTAGCTCTGTTATGATCCAGGGCTGTCTGTGACCCTCAGGAAGCTATTAAACTTGTCCGGGCCTCTTTCTCATGGTTTGTAATATGGACATAGAAAGAGTATCTATGTCATAGCATTATTCTAATTACTAAGTAGCATAATGCTGACCAGAGGGTCAGTTTCTTAGTAGGTGCTCAATAAACCAGCTAATCTACACATCAACCATGACAGCACATATGATGACTAGAGCCACCCTTCATGACATGCATGATGGACAGACCTATCAAACTATCCAAGCACCCTCTGGCTCAGAAAATGTTGAACTGAGACAGCAGGCTATGCATTCATGCTCAGGCTGGTCCTGGCTTTTGCACAAAGAAGCCAGACTTCTGACCCCATTCCCTCCCATATTGCCACATCTAGCTCCACAAGGTACCTGTGTCCTCCGGGGAGCCATAGGAGGGGCTGCCCTGTGATAAGGTGGCCCAGCTTGAGTCCTCGTCACTGGCTGCACTGTTCCGCATGCCAAATAGGAGGCTAGCACTCTTGCTATGTTCCCGGGGGCCATCTGTGAGGGCCTGGGGTCCAGAGGGGACTTCCACACTCCCCAGGGGCTCAGGCATCCCTGGAGGGGAAGATAAGTCCTCCTCCTCATCTTCTTCCTCTTCATCTTCATCATCCTCCTCAGCCTCCCCTGCTGCCTTCTCCTCTCCTTCATCTGGTCCTTGTTCCTGGGTGTTGATGATCAAGCCGGGTCCCCGAAGCCCTCGGTTGGCTGCATTGTGAGCAGAGAGTTCCAGCTCAGAGTACAGATGCATCAAGCCTTTGGGACCCAAAGGTGCTGTCTCAGCCTCCTGGCTGGCCTCTTCTGCCAAGGTCAAGGTCACATTTCGGTTCTGGTCTCGGTGGGCTGTGGCAGCCCTCCGAAGCTGGTTCTGGCCTTCCTTCAACCACTTGGCATTGGCAGGGCCTGGTTCAGGCACACCACCCTCCCCCATAGCATTGCGAATGTCCTTGGGTACCACAGCTGTGGCTTGCAGCTTGGCGTTGAGCAGCTGGTTATGGGCAGCGTGCAGGGGCAGGGGGAGGCTGAGTGCAGGGCCTCCGTGGCTGTTAGCATTAATGGCCGATTGGCTCAGGGACGATGGAACAGACATGGCCTTGGTAGATCCTGTGAGGCAGGGAGGAGAGACTATGTTGAGTGTTCCTGTTTCTGATCTTAGGTCCTGTCCCTCAGTTCCTTGTACTCCATAAGCCAGCATACACCAATCCATGACCCATGAGCCATATTTCCATCAGATACCTGTCCCTACAGCCCTACCACCATCACAAGCCAAGCCCCGCTCTGCCATCTAGCCCTTTCCCTGGTGTTCTGGGGCAGCACAGTACTGCCTGCTTTCACTTTACTACCAAAAGCAGAGTGTCTACACAATGACTCTCTGTGCATCCTCATGCCCCACTTGACCAGCCGGGGCTCACTGTGCCAGGGACACAGCCAACATGGGACAAGCCAATGTGTTTTGGATACTAGACACTGACTATCCCCCTTCCCTCCTGTCATGGTGCTATCTGGAGCTCCATCACTGCCAGTCCCCTACGCTGTGTTCTCTTCCTTATAAATCACTACTATCAGCAATCCTTAGGCCCATTCTACAATAAGGACTAATTAGACAAGAAGGATGGGTGTGTAGAGATGGCAGACATTGTCCAGGAGAGCAGGTCACACAGGAAGGGCCTTCAGCTCCAGTTCTTGGCTATACAGAGTCTAAGTATAGACAGTGTCTGTCTGTGAACTATCTCACCTAGGGTACCAGTCTCCCCTGCCAGTCCTTAAAATGCCATGGTCCCCTCAGGAGCCTCTGATCTGGAGCCTCCAGCCTTTCAGGTCTTTGTCCAAGGATCACTTGTACAAAGGGAGATCTTCCCTACACATCTATTTTTAAATTGGAGGCTAGCTCTCCCTAGCTCAGTAACCCCATAGTCTTTCCAGGCACGGGCCACCATCTACCAAGCTAATTTATCATTTGTAGTTGTTTACTGGTCTCCTCATGGCTAAGTTCCATGATGGTCAGGATTTTGCATTATTATTGCTATTGTTATCATTATTTACAATACAGTATTCCCAGCCTCCAGCAATATCCTGGCACAAAGCAAGAAGCAGGACCCCAGAAATTAGCATTCACTGAGTAAGTGTACAGCCTGCCTTCACATCTCCCTAGACTTCATTTTAGCCTCTCCTTGAAAAACTTTTCATTTCATGCTCTGGATCTGTCTGTGTCAGCAGTGGCTTGTGGTACCTCAACCACACTCTTCCGAGTCTGCAGGTAAAAAGGGACCTCTTGGTTCAATGTCAGCCACTTCTCGGGTGTCTTCTGCAGGTTCTACATATGACCTATCTTCCCAGGGTCCCTGAACTACCACCCAAGGCCCAGTAAACCCTTCTCACTGTCACTGCCCTGTTCTGTTCTGGCTCTTCTATGACCCCTGCTTTCCTTGGAAACCCCCAACACCAGTTCTTCCTCCTTAACCAGCCACTACCCAATCCCTCCCATTCTCAATTCTCACTGCAATCCCTACCTTAGCCAAGCCCACTGTCACTTGCCCTCCCAATTGCTTCACCCAATGCTTTCTCTTCCTACTGGACCCTTCCTCAGCACACAAGACCCCCACTGTGCAGTTCTTCTCCCTATCATGCCCCCATCTCCTCATTGTCTAGCCGAGGTATCTGACCAGCCCTCCTGTCTCAGGGCCTTCTCTGCTGCCCATATTGAGTGCAGGTGTTACAGTGTACCTGAGCAAGGCTCCCGGTCACTCCAGGTTTGGCCCAGGATTCTGAGACAGGAGCTACAGTCTGCATTTCTACCATTTCTAGCTCCTGAGACTCTAGCATGATGCTGGGAACACTTGTATAAAATAAATGAAAAAATATTTTCGTCCATGTGTCTGCCTTACCTTCATGTTTAACTAACTGCTGGTCTGACCAGAGTGGCTCCACCTGGACTGTGGAGAAACTCATGGTCGCTGGAATAAATGAAAAGGAATAAAATAGGCAGTTCTGTCTCCACCCAGAACCACAGTAATTTTCCAAAAATGGAAACCAGATTGTGTCACACTCCCTGGTTGACAAAATTAAAGGGCTCACCACTGATTTTAGGGTAAGGTCTAAGCTCAGCTTACAAGATACCTGAGAGGCCACTGCAGCCAACCCTTAGTGCTTCTCACCACCCCCCTTCACACTTATACTCAGCCATATGAGGTATGGGAGGTTCTGGAACACATCAATCAAAACCCAAGTCTTTGTTTACACTCTTCCCTCAGCCTGGAATCCTCCCCTTCTTGTAAGAACCTCTTCTTGGATTTCAAGCCTTTGCTTGGCTGTCAGGGCTCCTAAGCAATCTTCCCTGAACTTTCCTCACCTAAAAAGCACCATCCCCTTTCTGTGCGCCACAACACCCAGTGTCACATGTTATTAGAATATATGAAACTCTCTCACAGTATTACAATACCATCATTAAGAATAATATGTTGTGTGACTGCCAAAGAGGCCATTGTGTGGAAGGGAAGGAAGGATGCAAGGGACAGACACTGGGGAACCAGGAACCTGGAATTGTGGCACTGGTGGGAACAGACACCAAGAAGGTTTGTACAGCCACCTTAGGCTAGGGTAGGCAAAGGCGATCTTAGGGAAGGCACTGAGAATGATGAAGGAACCCTAACAGGGAGGATGAAACAGGAGTCCTGATCAGGTGAGGCTCAGATCTGTGAAGAGGAAGCGAGAGAACGAACTGAAACCAATGCCCTGACTTAACGACTGTTGAGTGGCAGCATCTCGCTGAGACCCCATGCCTCTGGACAGCTCACAGGACTTCAGGGATTATAAATTCTTCTCTGCTGCAATGGTGGACAAAGCCATGTTTCTAGGTCAAGCTGGGGCTGACTTTTGTAACACTTGGAAGTGTACCTGGAAAGAACACATTTGCTGACACTGAGTCAGTAAAGAGCCAGGTTGACTTTCAGGCAGCCCTGACCATCAGGGCACCAGGGCAAAAAGCAATTGAAGTAAGATGGGGAAAGTCTGTTGTAAGTGCTAAGGCCCTGCTGTCTAGCCTGAGGCAACGTGGCCACCACCTTCTTACTTTATGAGAACAAAAAGATAACCAGTTACCTAGTTTCTTCAAGAAAAAGCATAATCCAACTTCTTTCTCACTGGGATTATCCACACTTGGGGCATCTCAAAGGATAAAAGGGGGCTAACATGGCTAACATGGTAAGGGAGCTTGCCAAAAAGCCAGAAGATCTGGAGTTTGATCCCCAGGACCCACATGGTGGAAGGAGAGAATCAACTCCATCTCCCCCCTCTTACTCACACACACACACACACACACACACACACACACACACACACACAATCGTATGGGTTCTAGCTCAGGGCATGAAGATAAGCGGGGCCTTGAGGTAGAGACAAAGAGGAGGGGCCACAAAGCTGACATTATGCCATCACTGACTGAGCTGAGTCCTGTCCAAAGCCAGGGGTCTTCGGACCTGATATCCAGCCATTGTACTAGGCATGGGGGAGGGTTTAAACAATAGAAAATGGTTCCTCCCCTAAGTCACACTCTAGGGAGTGACTGCACAACTCCTTACTGTATAGTACGACACAAACCTCTAGAACAATTCCTGGCACCTATGCACTTTTTTCTTTTAATTATATTTATCCATGTATTTTGTGCATGGGCACACCTTTATCAGAGCACACGTGTAGAGGTCTAAGGACAACTTTCAGGAGTGTGCTTTATCCCTTCACCATGTGAGGCCTAAAGATGAAACTCAGATCATCAGGTTTGGTAGCAAGCACCATCTCACTTGCCCACGAATAAGCACTTTTTAATTGGTGGGACAAGTAGCTGGCACAGTGATGGTACGGTGATGGAGAAAGAACAGGACACCACCAGAACCGGTGCTTACTGCATCTCTAGGAATGAAGCCTGCCTGCGCATCAGTAGGAACTCTCTTGGACTAGCCATCAAATTTCACAGAAGAAAGGAAAGGCATTTGTTGAGGAATATCCTCAAGCATGTAAACTGGATGAATCTCTTCTTGCCTAAAACCAAGAGCTGTGCCTACTATTTAGATCCTTTCAACATAAGAACAAAATATTTCTTGACGTGTCCCTTCCCCCTAAGCTCCTCAGTGCTCTCTTTTCTCTCCATACTCACTGATGCCATTTCCTCTGTTGGCTTTCCTTCCTTCCTTATTCCTTCCCTCCTTCCTTCCTTTCTTTCTTTTTTGGAGACAGGATTTCCCTCTGTAGCTTTGGAGCCTGTCCCGGAACTTGCTCTGTAGACCAGGCTGGCCCCCAACTCAGAGATCTGCCTGCCTCTGCCTCCAAGTACTGGGATTAAAGGTGTGTACGACCAATGCCCAGCCCCTTTTGGTTTTTCTAACCCTGCTTCCATGCTCAGTAAGATTCGGTAACACCACCTACTAAGGTCAACACAGCCCCATGGCATTTAACCCAGTGGATGCCTAGTCACCAAGTATACTTTCAGCAGACTTCAACTCCATGAGCCCTCATTCAAGGCTCCCATGCTCTACATTCCTGGATTTCTTCCCCCGCACCTGGCCACTGTTTTTTTCAGCCTGTTAGACTTCCTTGTTGGCTCATCTTCCTCTCAGCCATTACAGGCTGGGTTCCTCACAGCTTTTTCTTATGCCCCTTTCTCTTCCTTGTCCTGTACTTAATAGAAGTATCCATTCACGCCACAGATTCAGTTATCATCTATATAACGATTTCCAAATTTCAAGCTCCCTCACCTGAACTCCAGACACGTACATTCAACTCTCTACCCCCAAACACCATCTACCTATCCCAAAGGTCATTCAAATTAATATATTCATTCATGTTTCCCATTCCTGTTCCCATTTCATTCTCTTAGAGGGGCCATGGGGTGAAATGACCACCCATTCTGTTGTCTAGTGTTGCCAAATCCTAGATGCATGTTTCACCCTTGCTGCTTACCATAAATCCAATCCCAGACAATGATCACATTCTGAGAAAAAAATATGGACTTATCTACTCTCTGCCTCCACTATCATCCATAGTCTGTGCCAAAGTCAATGACCTTATGATCAAAATCCTTAGCATTGTCTAAACTATCCTGTTAGCTCACCTATGGCCTTCCTCCCCTCTGGCCCCAAACTCTTGTAATTGACCTCTCCAACATAAGCAGCTTTCTTTGATTCCTGGAAGGCATCATGGTCTTTGTTCTACATGATTTCCCTTCAACCCGTTTCTGCAACTTCATTATCCCAACACTCGCTTTACACTCTAAAGGGATGCACCGGGCATCTTCCTTCATGATGTTTAGTCCCTTTTACAATGTCATTCTTATTTGACATCCTTCATAGACTATCATTTCTCTATGGACAAGAACTCAGTCTATTCTGTCCTTCAGTTACATCGTTAGTGCCTAATGCAGTGCCTTGTAAATATCAGGTGCTCAACTCCTATTTGTTGAATGAATAAATGATCAAATGCATTTTAAAATGACCATTGCGAGTGCTGTGCTGATAATAGCTAAGAGGGGGTAGGCAATGGGGTGCTATTAGAGCAGTGGGGGAGGGGTCTAGATTAAGTTTGACAGCAATTGGAAGCAAGTGAAATTAACAGACCTGAGAATTATTGAAGTCGTGAGCAAGACAAAACTTGGTGGAATTAGATGTCGAGGGGAGAGGGAGAATGCTCAGAACCTGAACTGAATGGGCAGTTGCCATTTTGGGGGACTGAAGGAACAGCAGATATGGAAGTAAGGTACAAGGGGAACAAGAGACGTTAATTAATTCACCTTGGAATCTATAGATTTGGAATTCCCGTTAGACATTAAAAGGGATGCCAGAGGACAGTTGGGTATATATGAGTTTAGATTTCATTAGTATGGTCTGTGCCAGACAAATAAATTTGGGACTCGACAGCTAAAGTATTAAATTTAAAGAGTTGGAAATAGAGGAAATGGTAAAGGGACAAAGGGCAGAGTGAAGAATGCAGCTCGGGCCAGAACCCAGGGCTACATATGCAGAGAAGGGAGGAAGAGAACACCACACACTGAGAAGCAGCAGACAGTGGCTAGGGGAGAAACCAATAAAACGCTTCAAGGAGACTGAACTGATACAAACCAGCAGAACACTACTCAAAGGTAACAGGCTCACAGCAACGTGTCCATTGGAGTTACAGGGAGGGCTCCGGTGACCTTGCCCGGAAGCTCCGGTGGATGTCAGAGACAGAATGGAGTGGATTTTAAAATGAATGGGAAGTTGGGGGTTCCGAATGCAATAGACAAACAGGACTCAGAAGAGGCAGGGAATAACCTCTGAAACAGAGAGAGAAACTGCTCCTAAGAGCACTCTAGTCACTGCTAGGCCTCTAGGGCTGAGATGAGAACCTCGCCGGCCCCAGGGCACACCCCTCGGTCGCTGAGGACAACAGAATGCAGCTTGACAGATCCCAGGCCTTGCTCTTATCCTGCCCCAAGTCCCCTTCTCAGCACTAGACCTCCCCTCCCCCACTCTTCCACCGCCCCTTGCTTTGCCCCCCCCTCCCCCATGTCAAAGCATCCTGGAGGATCAAGAAGCAAAGCTATGGGGAGGGGGTCGGTGTGAGTACCAAAGTGAAGCCCGCGGGGGGTGGTCTGCAGGCCCGTGGTAGGAAGGTGGCGCTGGTATGGATGGGGTAGGGGGATCAGGCCTGGCCCGGGGACCTAGACCTCTGCGAGGAAGGGGCTGCAGGGGCTACAGGCTGCTGAGGCTGGGGATCCGGCTCTCGGGGCTGGGCCGGGGCAGGGGCAGCTTCTACCTTTGCGGCGAGGCCCCAGGCCCAGGTGGCGAAGGTGGCTCAGGCTGCAGGTCTCCTGCTCCGCCGCAGCTTCTCCATCACAACATCCCCCGCCCAGGAGCGCGCAGACCGCGGGGCCGCGCCCCGAACGGCGGAGTCGCGCACGGGAGGGGGAGGGGCGCCATCTTGGCCGGGGCGGGGCGCGCGAGCCTCTGCCAGCCGCACTAGCTGCAGCTGCCCCAGCCGCACCCTGCAGACCCTAGGCCTTCTGCGAACCCTGCGGCCCAAGTTTCCACCCTAGTCCGCATGGCTGCACCGCGCTCCAGGATCGCTTCCCAGCTCTTCCCTTCCATACCACCGACTCACCCTTCGCGTCCGCGGGGGCCCTGGTACTGCACAGACGCCGGGAGACGCGACTGGAGCTCCGAGCCTGATCCCCACTGGGGCGGTGCTGAGACCGCGGCCGCGCCTCGAGAGGCTGGCAGCCGGCTGCTCTCTGGCTCTTGTGGCAGCACTCCCTGACGTCCTGGGGATAATAATAGCGCGTATTTATTGACCGTTTACTCTGTGCCAGGCTCTATGTTCAACCGTTTGCATGCATTCATCCTCAGATCAGCAGTGTGCAATTCCTACAATTGTTATTCTAGGATTTGAAAGGCAGGTGCTGACATTCTGAAGGGTAACGCAACTTGCCCGCAGTCACAGAGTAAGTGGTTAAACTAGACCAGAACTGAGATATTTTCTTAACCCTCTGCCTGTGCCTCTGAACATAACACAGCCCCCAAACCCGGCTCCTGGGCAGAAATTCACTAGAGGAAAGTGGAGAATGAGAGTGGAAAAATATAAGGAAGAGCTTCTGGGTGCTTGCTACATTCCTGTTTGCTGCAGGCCCTGCGTGGGCAGTGAGGTAGGTCTTAGCGGTCAGATTACTGACCTAGATCCCTTGGAGAATAAACAGGGGCAGGACCCCTAAGAACATGGTCCCCTGAACTTTAATCTGTGTACTCTGAACTTACTGAACAACTAATTGGATATGCATCTAAAGTCTAATGGTGCCCAAATCCAAATTCATTAATTCATCTGGTGTTCATCTTCTAAGGAATTTCCCAGAAGTGGAGAAGTACACACACACACACACACACACACACACACACACACACAAGATCTGGATGAAGGATATTTATCATGCCCTGGTTTGTTCAAAACAAGTACCCCAAGGTTGTCTTTGAATATGCTCTCATTTTATTGTGGTACATATAAATGTTTTAACTTTTTGTTATGGACATTTTCACATATGTACAAAAATAGAGCAGTGTAATGAAATTTCCTATGCCCGTCATTCAAAAGTCCATTGCAATCTGACACATACCTATAATATGCAAACCATGTTGGTTCCCAAGTAGGACCAAAGGATCCCAAAATGAATCTGGTTTAGCTGTATCCCACCTGGAAGCGGTGGCACCTGACCCGAGTCCTTGAGAAACGAGCAGAGGTTATCTGGAAAGATATGGTATCTTCATTCAGTCATTCACTCTAAACAAATAATTCTAATGTGTGAGGCACTGTCCTTGGTGCTAAGAACACCCAAAGGAACAAGGTAAGAGTTCTTGTTTTCATACAGCTTCAAAGTTAACATAGAGAAGAGGCACCAAGCAAGTAGTTAGTAACATGGTATCTTCAAGAAAATGCACAGGGCACTGTGTGTGTAGGGCTAGTCTGGACTGGGAGATTCAGAAGACTCACACAGGAAGTAGAATTTAAGTGAGAGAACAGGATGAAGGGAGTAGAGATTAGGCAGAAGAGAAAATTTTCAAAGTCGCTGGAGTACAGGAGGAGTGTGGGTGCTGCTATATAGTTAAAGATCTCCACCCAAACTGACGTTGAGTCAAGAGGACTATAAGTTCAAGGCCAGTCTGAGTTATATATAGTAAGGTCCTACCTCAACCCCTCCCATCTCACCCTGACCCCACATAGGTGAGTTTATCCATTTGTGGGTTGTGTGGAGAACAGGTCTGGTATAAAAGCCAAGCCAGCTTAGCTCGTTTCTCTCTCTCTCTCTCTCTCTCTCTCTCTCTCTCTCTCTCTCTCTCTCCCTCCCTCCCTCCCCTCCCCCTCCCTCTCCCTCTCTCTTTTTCTCCAAGACAGAGTTTCCCTGTGTAGACTTGGCTATCCTGAAACTCACTCAGTAGAACAGGATGACCTTGAACTCAGAGATCCTCCTGATTCTGCTGTGATTAAAGGTGTTGCTACCACAGCCCAGCTGTGATATCTCTTTTATGCACTCCCCTCTCCTTACCATATGATGTCCTGCAGAGGCCTAAAATCGAGTTGAACATCACCAAATATTCACCTTGATCTTGGACATCCAAGACACCAGAAATATAAACTGAACAAATCTTTATCATCTGTATATTACCCATCTGTGGTATTTAGTTAGAACTACAGAAAACAGACTAAGGCAAGTGTTATGGTGCAGAAGAATGGCAAAAGAGATGGAACAATGCCAAACCGAGTTAGGTCTTGTGTGGTCAGTTGAGTGCTCTGAACTTTTTTAAAGGGCATCAGAAAGAGAGAGAATTGCAGATGTGAACATCTGGATGTTGAGGGAGAATAGACAGAAGGTCAACTTGGAAGGGTAGAGACCAATTGAGAAACAATTAATGTGGTCTAAGTGGAAGATGATGACTAAGGACCATACCAATGGGATTATGGATGGAGAAAATTGCATAGGTTTTATAAATTCAGGAGGCAAAATCCAAATTAATTTGTTAGGCATAGAACTGGGGGAGTGGCTTTTAGATTTTTGCTTTGACCAATAGAAAAAAGTCAGAAATACCACTCACCTAAAATGGCCAACCAAAAATTTTCTCTCCAAGTCTCATTGGACAGGAAGCTGAGGTTTTCATGGAAATATGTGCAGATAATCACAGAGACATGGACAGTCTGATGAGAATGAGGAGTATACTTTTCTGTTGCTATGATAAAACACCATGACCAAGGCAACTTGATTTATTTGGGGCTTATTTAGAGCTTATAGTTCCAGATGGATAGAAACCCATCTCCATCACAGCAGGGAGCATGGCAGCAGGTGAGCAAGGCATGGTGCTGGCACAGTAGCTGAGAATTTATACCTTGCACAAGGCAGAGAACTAACAGGAATGTGGCATGTCTTTTAAGAACTCAAAGCCTGTCCCCAGTGACTCACCTCCTCCAATAAAGCCACATCTCCTAATCCTTCCCAAGCAGTTCCACCAACTGCTTATGACCTATGTGGGCCATTCTCATTCAAACCTCCATGGTCTAATTAGCTAGAGTACAAGAAAAAAAAAAAAAGAAAAGATGTGTCCTCCATACAGGCAGTGTTCCTGAATTCCTTACTTTCTCCTAGGTTTATAAAATGTTTTGTCCTATACAGAATCAGCGTGTGTGCTGCACTCTTCCTTTCTCTGCTTTTTATCTCTTCTTATGTTCTCTATGCCATAAGATTAAACCTTGCCCTATGAAATAACTGTGGATGCTGTGTGGTCCTGACCAACGTGAAACCCTCTGAGGTAGCAATCTGTTGTAGTTATTACAATGGAACTACAAAGAAAGATTAATTGCAAGCAAATCTATCTAGAGTCACTTTATCTGCAGCCCACGCTGGCCTGCAACTCACTGTGTAGCTAGGCTGGTCTTAACCTCTTGAGCCTACTGGATTCCTCTTGAAATGCTGAGATGATAGACACATGCCACTATACTCCATGAATGGTGGAGTTATGCTATTAAATTGGGTAGACCAGCCAATTAGCATTACTTGGAAATTGGTGTCAAAGTCATCTAAATGTAAGAACAGAATTTTCATCCACATTATCACTTTTAGGGGAAAAAAATAGTCCTTCACTACACATGAGTATTGGGGGTTTTATTGCATTTTTTACTTATTTTGTGTGCATGTATGTGTGTATGCTATGGTGCATGTGTGTAATTCAGGAGACAATGTGCAAGAGTTGGTTCTCTCCTTCTACTGTGTGGGTCCCAGGGATGGAACTCAGGTCATCAGGCTTGCACCAAGCCTTTACCAGCTGAGCCATCTTGCCAGCCCAAATATTGTTTTACATTATATGTTTTATTAAAGCAATAAACCCCAGTACTTCTGGGTGGTGGCTTTTATTTAGAAAAGCCATAGAAAGATGGACAGTGGTGGCTCACATCTTTAATCCCAGCACTTGGGAGGCAGAGGCAGGCAGATCTTTGAGTTGGAGGCTAGCCTGGTCTACAGAGCGAGTTCCAGAACAGCCAAGGCTATACAAAGAAACCCTGTCTAGAACCCCCCATGCCAAAAAAAAAACAGAAAGAAGGAAAAGAAAATCTATAGAATAAAATATTTTCCTGTACTACATAAGGTAGAATTCAGAAATCAGATTCCAGGCCTGGCAAGCACTTCCTTAAGACACTTCAGCAGAAATAACCTAATCATCAACAGCACTAAGGGGCACTAAGGTCTCAAATGCCCGAGATCTGAACTCCAGAAATGCCAGGGCTTAGGGAGCCAACAAAGGAAAGGGCAAGCCAGGAAGGAAACTGAGAAGAAACTTGAGAGTAAGAGAGGAATTGAGAGAAATTAACATCATGGATAAGATCCAAGGAAGGGAGTTCAAGGACTATTAAATGGTAACAGCATCAACTGCTGCAAAGATTTCCAATAAGGTCAAAGCAAAAACAGCATTCTTTGAATTCAGTGTGGTGAAGGTCATGAACCCCCATGATCCAACCTCAGCAGAAAACTGAGGTGCCCAGTGTGATGAACTGAGCAAACAGAAAGTAGATAAGTAAGTGAAGAACCTCCATGTGAGAAGCTTGGAAGAAACAGGAGGTAGGAGCTGGAAAATGATTTGAGTTAGAGTTTGGTTTGGGGCCAGGTGTGGTGGCACACACCTTTAATCCCAGCACTCTGAAGGAGGAGTCAGGCAGATCTCTGTGAGCTCGTGGCCAGTTTGGTCTGCAAAGAGTTCCAAGACAGCCAGGGGCTACATAGAAAATCCCCACCTCAAAAGAAAGAGTCTGATTTGGGGCACTGGAGAAACGACTCAGTTACGAAGTGCACTGGCTGCTCATCGAGAGAGCCCGAGGCACCCGCACCATAGCCCAACAACCATCTATAACTCTAGTTCCAGGAAATCTGATGCCCTCTTCTCATCTCTGAGGGCACTGCATGCACATGGTGCACAGACACAGATGCTGCCAAAACACACCTAAAATAAATCTTGTTTTGTTTTGTTTTTTCAATTAAAAGATTCTAGTTTTTGTGTCATAGAGAATCCTCAAGAAACAAAAGCAGAGCTCTTAGGAGGCAGATGCAGGAGGATCTTAAGTTTGAAGCTAGGCAGGCTGGGCTACAGATCCAAATCCTGTTTCAAAAATTTTTTTTTAATTTCATTTTACACTCCAACCACAGTTCTTTCTCCCACACCTCCTCCTGCCTGTTCCTCGCCTCCTCCCATCCCATCTCGCTTTACCCCCAGCCAACCCCCAGTCCACTCCTCCTCACATGTAAGAGTTCCCATGAAGAGCCAAGATAGTGTGGCACAATAGGTTGGGGCAGGGCCAGGCCCCTCCCCCATGTATCAAGACTGAGCATGGCATCCCACCATGGGGAGTGAGCTCCAACAAGCTAGCTTAAGTATCAGGTTTGTATTGTGGTCCTACTGCCTGGGTCCAGCTAGTCCAAGGTTCACAACTGTCTCCCACATAACGGAGGGCTTAGTTTGGTCCCCTGGAGGACTAGAGTTCATGAGTTTCCATAAGCTTGGTTCAGCTGTCTCTATAGATTTCTCCATTATGGTCTTGACCTCCCTTGCTCATATATTCCCTCCTCCCTCTTCTCGACTGGACTCCTGGAGCTTGGCCTGGTTCTTGGTTGTGGATCTCTGTGTCTGGTTCCATCAATTACTGGATGAGGAATCTATGATGATAGTTGGGGTACTGACAAATCTGATTACAGGGGTAGGCCAGTTCAGGTATCCTCTCCACTATTGCTAGGAGTCTTAGCTGGGGTCCTCCTGTGGTTTCTTGGGAGTTACCCTAGCACCAGGTTTCTCCCTAAGTCCACAGTGGCTCTCTCTATTAAGATATCTGTCATTGCTCTTCCACTGCATCTCTCCCCCACTTGACCATCTCATTCCCTCTGTTTTCATCCCGCCTCCCCTCCTCCTTAGGTGGCTTAGTAGTTAAGAGCACTTGTTGCTTTTGCAGAAGACCCTAGTTTGGGTTCCAGAATCTGTATCAGGCATCTCATGAGCACCTGTAATTCTAGCCAGGGGAATTTACTTACCTGTCCTCTGCATAACCATACATATGTGGCATACACTTTGTTTGTTTGTTTGTGACAGAGTTTTTCTTTGTAGCCCTAGCTGTCTATTCCATTGTAGACAAGGCGAGCCTTGAACTCAGAAGTCTGCCTGCCTCTACCTCCCAACTGTGGGGATTAAAGGTATGTACCACCCCATCTAGCTCACATTTTTAAAAAAGATTTATGTATTTTTATTTATCTGTATTGGGGGAAGATTAAGGCCAGACAGGAGCTTTGTATGTTTGCCCTGGAGTTGGAGTTACAGGTGGCTGTAAGCTTCCCTGCCTGTGTTCTGGGTTGGGAGCTGGGGTTCTCTGGGAGAGCATTGCATGCTCTTAACTGCTGACCCACATAGATATAAAACACCAAACTAAAACTAGAGATTGCATCTAACACAGAAATCCCACTCCTGAGTGTGTGTGTGTGTATATATATATATATATATATATATATATATATATCTTTTAATATTGGTACATTTTCCACCACCCCTACCTCAGTTATGCAACCCTATCAGAGAAAGTTATGCTTTGCAGACCCACCCTTCCTGCTCTTTACTTATATGGACTCTTAATCCTACAACCCGCTTCATGGTGGGCTCCAAACTCAGACTACACCTGCATAGAGAATGTAGGGTAAAAGGTCTGAGTTCACATCAGGTTTAAAAACACAATAACACAATCCCTGGGCTCAAATACCCACCAATCCATGAGCTCAAAATCCCACCAATCCCTGGGGTGCCTCCAGCTCAGGACTAGAAATCCCACCAATCTTCACCCTGGAAAGTTCTTCTCCTGGCTCACCAAGAATCCCTACATAAAGCCTGCCTCCTGCTCAGCTGTTTACTGCTTCTCACCCCAGCAGAGGTGGTTACTCTTGTGTCTTTCTCACTAAATCTCTGCCTGAGGTGTGTTGTGTGGTGTGACTCTGTGGTATTCCTTGGCTCCCAACTGTCAGGATACCTTTTCCCCTCAGAGCTGCAACACTTACAGTGATCAATTTAGAGATGGGCACATGACTAAAGAGGAACATGAAAATCAGGTCCAGGAATTTTCCTGAAGCTATCAAACACAATGTAAGTTTGGCAGGCATCTTGTCACTAAGGAGGAGGCATCTTCCTGACAATGAGGACAACTTGGGAAAAAAAAAGCAGGGTTCAGGACAGAAAGACCTAATAACACAAACTTAACATCTGTATTGACCTTGGCTTGGAGTCAAAGTCTGCTTGCATAATTTTTGGGCACATAAATCAACAGATTTTTTTTCTTTGCTGCTATGACTACAAGTTTTTTTTGTTTGGTTGGTTTTTGTTGTTTTTTTGTTTTGTTTTGTTTTGTTTTTTTACAACTTAAGAGTTGTGATGGATATAATTATGGCAGATTTCACCTGTTGGTACTCATCCCCACCCCTACTTCTCTGTAATACCCCCTGTACCACCTAAGCCCAGGATCTGAAAACTACCACTCTTGAAGTTCTTTGTTGGTTTTGTCCCAGTTAAGCCTGAAGGTGGAAGGAAGGGAAAACTCTCCTTCCTTTTTTTGTCCACGTCTCAGCAATGATCCCTGAATATCAGAAATAAGGAAGGACTGAAAAGCATCAACAACACAAGCCAGTCCAAATGTGTCTGCCCACCTTCTGTATTTTTAGACAATACCTCTTCTCTGCTTTGCTCCTCTAAAGCAAGACTGGCAGTTAGTGTCCTAGTGTTTGGATATGCTGTTATCCCCCAGAGATATCTCCAAACCTCAACTTTGAAACAACTTTTTTGCTTTAATTTTTTGTTTTTTTTTTAATTTACTTGAAATGCCCAGAGTGGTTTCTGTAGAACTATTGAACAATGATGGTTGCAACACATACTCCTAGTTTGCACATGCATGCAGGACTTACACACACACACACACACACACACACACACACACACACACACACACACAGCTCAGAGAGTGTCAGTATGGTGATACATGCCTGTAATCCCAGCACTTGGGAGGTAGAAGCAGGAGAAAAGGGAGTTCAAAGTTACCCTCAGCTGCAAAGAGAGTTTAAGGCCAGCCTGGACTATATAAGATCCTACCTCCAAAAGCTAAACAAACACAAAACAACTCAAAGATGCTAAGTTGCCCAAAGAGAGTTAAGAAGCTTAGCTGGAGTTTGAAGTCAGGCATTCCAACATTCTCTTTCTCTAACCTCTAGCTAGATTTTCTTACTTCCTTCTCTTTTTATAGATAAAAATGATAGTAAGGCAGAAAAATGAAAACATTTTATGAAAGTACTTCAAAGATCAATCCTGGTGTTCACTCTTGGAAGAAAAACATGGCTTTCAGGAAATAGAAGACAGTGAAAAAGTAAAACAGCAAAAGCATGGGTGGGAATGGGGTGTGTGTGGAAGTGGGATAAAGGTAGGTTATTCTCATGCATGATGTGATGGTTTGAATAGGAATGGCCGCCATAGACTTATGTGTTTAAATGCTTGGCCCATAGGGAGTGCCACTATTAGGAGGTGTGGCCTTGTCAGAGGAAGTATGTCTCCGTGGAGACAGGCTTTGAGGTCTTATATGCTCAAGCTATGCCCAGTGTGGTACACAGTCTCCTTCTGATGCACGTGGATATAGATGTAGAACTCTTAGCTCCTCCAGCACCATGTCTGCTTGCTTCCCACCATACTTTCCACCATAACAACAATGAACTAAATTCTGAAACTGTAAGCCAGTCCTAATTATTTTAGAGGGGGAGGTAGGATTATGAGAGCCAAAAGGGCCAAGGACACCACAAGAAACACACACACACACACACACACACACACACACACACACACACACACACACACGGGGTGGGGGGTCAACTAACCCGGGCTCACAGGGGCTCACAGAGACTAAACCACCAACACCAACCAGAAAGCTTGCATGGGACTGACCTAGGCACACATGTTACAATTGTGTAGCTTAGTCCCCTTGTGGTACTCCTAACAGAGGGATCAGAGGCTGTCTGACTCTGTTACCTGCTTTTGGGAACCTTTCCTCCCACTGGGATACCTCATTCAGTCTCAGTAAGAGAGGAGGTGCCTAGTCTCACTGCAACTTGATATGCCATGGCTGGCCGATATCCATGGGAGGCCTGCCCTTTTCTGAAGAGAAAGAAAGAGGAGTGGATTGGGGGGTTGTGGGGAGAGGGGAGGTTGGGGATAGGGACTGGAAGGAGAGGAGGGAGGGAGTGGAAACTGTGATAGAGCTGGAAAAACTGATTTATAAAAATTAAAAACTTTTTTCCTTTATAAGAGTTGCTGTGGCCCCAGTGTCACTTCACAGCAATAAAACTCTAAGACACCTGGGATGCTGGAACTGAAGGAATTTCCTCACATCTGAAACAGTTATGAGTAATGAAGAGCAAAAGTTTGGCCATGGGGCAGCTGAAGTAGGAGAAACATTTGTGTACAAAACTTTTTGCATCTTAGAGGACACAGTCAGGAGGGTGATAGGTGATGGCCATCCAGCAGCTGATGGAAGCAGAAGCAGACACCCACAGCTAAACACTGAACTGAACTGGAATCCAGTTGCAGAGAGGGAGAAGTGATGAGCAAAGGGGTCAAGACCAGGCTGGTGAAACAACCCACAGAGACAGCTGACCTGAACAAGGGGGAGCTCATGGACCCCAGACTGATAGCTGGGAAGCCATCATGGGACTGCTCCAGACCCCATGAACGTGGGTGTCAGTGAGGAGGCCTCGGAAATCTATGGGGCCTCTTGTAGTAGATCAGAACTTATCGCCAGCATAGGAATGGACTTTGGGAGCTCATTCCACATAGAGGGATACTCCCTCAGCCTAGACACACAGGGGAGGGCCTAGGCCCTATCCCAAAGGATATGGCAGACTCTGAACCCCCCCCATGGAAGGCCTCACCCTCCCTGGGGAGCAGAAAGGATATGGGATAGGTAGGGTGTTAGTGGGGGGCAGGGGAGGAGGGGAGGAAAAGAGACCTGGGATTGACACATAAAATAATCTTGTTTCTAATTTAAATAAAACAATGGGGAAAAAGAATAAAACATCTTACCCTATGCAAAAAAAAAAAAAAAAAATGGTGGCAAGAGGCTGGACAGATGACATGGGTTAAAGCGCTTGCTCCACAAACATGAAAACCTGAGTTGGCATCACCAGAAGCCCATGCATATGCTGGATGGGGAGATGCCAGGTGGGCTGAACAGCCTCCTGCCATTCTAGCCCAGAGAGAGCAAGACTAACTGTTAGCAGTGAGCACTGGGTTTGACTGAAAGAGCCTGCCTCACTGGGAAGCAGGAAGAGTCCAGGAGGAATCATACGCACGCACCTATACATACATGTGTGCACACACATTCAAAACTACACAGATGCTAGGCAAGCATTCTGCCACTGTGTGTGTGGTAGTTTGAATGCAATTGGCCCCCATAATCTCATAGGGAGCGGCACTATTAGAAGGTGTTGCTTGTTGAAGTAGGTATAGCCTTGCTGGAGAAAGTGTGTTACTGTGAGGGTGGACTTTGAGGTCTCTTTTTGCTCAGATATCCCTCAGTATGACTTTCAGTCGACTCCCTGTTGCCTCAGCTACAGCTATAGCATCCTGTCTGGCTGCATATCACCATGCTCCCTGCTATGATGATAATGGATTGGACCTCTGAAACTATCATCGAACCACCCCAATTAAATGTTTTCTTTATAAGAGTTGCCGTGGTCATGGTGTCTCTTCACAGCAATAAAAACCTGAAGACAATTATATCGACAACTCTCTTTTTTACATTTTATTTTGAAAAACGTCTTATTATGTTGCCCAGACTGGCCTTAAACTCATTCTGTAGCCCAGGCAGCAATCACTGACTCTGTTACACTTCTGCTACCCAATCTCTCCAGTAACTGGGATCACAGGCCTGTGCCATCAGGAGCAACACTATACCTATTTTGAAGAAGTCATAGATAATACTATATAGATAATCAGAGTAACACCTCCAGTTTGGGGCTAGAGAGATAGCTCAGCAATTAGGAGAACTAGTTTCTCTTCCAGAGGACCCAGGTTCAATTCTCAGCATCCACATGGCAGTTCATAACTGTCTAGCAACTTTAGTCCCAGAGAATTAGATGCCCTCTTCTGGCCTCCGCCAGCACTAAGCACAGTACACCAAAATACATGCAAGAAAAACACTCAAATGCATAAAATAAATAAAAAACAAATACCCCCACTCACACAGCTAAAGTTTCAGGTTATTTTTTGAGCCTAAATTTTAGGCCCTAAAACAAACCAACCTCCAGTGTCAGCTGACTTTGGAAAGGAAAGAGGATCTCAGCTGAGGTTCACATGTTACAGCTCTCTAAATGGGTGATTGTAATGGAGCCTAAAGCTTTGGTTTGCTTCTGAGCAGAAAACAACCAAGCATTGTAACTTCTATATAGGAGGCATCTGCTGGTCTCTGGGGTGCAAACACCATGGACAGTAAAAGGCAGACCACTCCTACTAACAGACTGCACAAGGCTCCAGGCCCCAGAGGAATCCCCCCAGAGACTGGTTCTATACATGTGTGTCACTCCCCTAGCTTTCAGAGTCATTCCTTCTGTCCCCAACCTGCCACTGTCACACACCTAGTGCTCTTGTTTTCCCACTTTGCCTTCATTCCATTTGTACTTAACTGAAGGCAATAAAATCTTGACTGCTGATTTCTACCCTAACCACTCAGAAGCACAGTTTGAGCCTCCCCCACCACCCACAGAAGACATTCCACAGCACCTCCAAGCCAACCCACTTTGCATAGCATAGCTTTCCCAAGCCCTGTGGCTCCTGATGCCCTAGGGCCAATTGTGGCCAGGTTAGGTCAGAGTCTTAGATCTCTTACATGCTGGGCACACTCAACAGTTTCTCTTCCTACACTGGTCTGTTTTTCTCACTATGTGTAGATAGACTGGAAAAAATCATGTTCTCAGCTGTGAATGTATCTTAGTTGGTAGAGTGCTTGTCTAGCAGCACAAAGCACTGGGTTTGATCTCCAGCATGTCATAAACTTGGCATGGTGGTGCATGCCTGTAACCCTAGCACTGGAAAGGTCAAGACAGTAGGATTAGAGAAGTTCAAGGACATCCTTGGCTAAATGGGGAGTTTGAAGCCAGGCTAGACTACATGAGACCAAAGAAGAGAAGAAGAAGAAAGAGGGGGAGGGGAGGAGGGTCAGAGGAATCAGAAGAAATAAAAGGAAAAGCAAACAAGAAAAGGCCTGTGGTTTGGATTAGAAAGTCATCTATGTATTGACCTTTGCTTCCCATGGCCTTGTTTGAACTTGGGAGTCTCAAGAGAGTAGTTGCTTGAGTAGGAGACATGGCTCAGCTTTTAAGAGTTCACACTGATCTTGACTAGGATCCATGTTTGATCCCCAGCACCCACATTAGGCATCTATCTCATAACTGCCTGTAACTACAGCTCCAGGGAAGGTAATTCCTCCCACCTCTGTGGGCACCTGTGCTCACATGCACATACCATGCACTTTCATATGCTTTTTAAAACACAATGAAATGATAAGCATTTTAAAAAGAGAGTTGCTAGCTTTTTGATTCAAATTAAAAAAAAGACTGTTTCACAATCAACATCCCATGATTCATGTGAAGAAGCCATCTGGTTTTATTAGGATGAAAATGGAGAGGTGGCTGGGCTGGACTGAGCTGGGCTAATTCCCATCAGGGCTTCTTACTGACTGCACCCAAGGAGGCTGTTTACTTTCTGGGGCTGAGAAACAATCTTGGCAGCATTCAGTTTGTCTATACTGCTGTAGCAGTACAAATTGGGCCCGTGGATAAGGTACAAACTGGGACCACTGGAAGAACATGAGTTGGGACCAAGGGACTTTTCCAAACACAGAGCCCCGTCAATTTTCTCATGGGGCCAAGAAAGCTCTGTCCATGTCGCCTGAACACCCAACTTCAGGTCCAGCCACCATAGCCGCCGTCCTGGGAAGAAGACAACAAACTTAACATGGCTTCTATATCACGAGAATCTCAACTTAGCTTTTCTCATTCCCACCTGGTCATCTATGTCATGAATAGTTAGCAGAACAAGACACCCCTTAGTACCCAAAGTTCCTCACCTGCTGTAACATAGAGCCTGGAAGAACCAGGGCAGGTAAAGGTTGAATCCACAGTCTCCAGGCTGATCCCAGGAGGGCTCCCAAGTTCCTTCTCCAACCGCTTTGGATAACCATTTACTAGGGTATTGCCTCCCTTTGTCAGGAAGACATACACTTGAGTGCCCTAGGGGACAAATGAGATTAATCAACATAGACCTGTATAGTCTTGTCCTGTCCCAGTTTCCATCCTAAGTCTTTCTCCCAAAACACACCTGGATGAGATAGACTTTATCATCCCAGGAAAAGGCAGCATCTACTGTTGCAGGCCCCTGGGGCCAGTGATGAGCAATGGGCCAGCTATGCCAACCATCACGGCTGGAGTCCAGACGCCAGTAGTGGGAGCCTGTAGGATATCAGAGGTAGTGCTAGTGCTGGTGGTAAAAGCTAACATAGTGAAAGAATAAGCAATGAATGCAGTTTGAGTTATGAGAGGGAAAGAATGCATGCAGAGGCCAAGAAGGAACAGGGAGAGTGAGGGGAGAGCCATGTTGGGGACTGTGGCTCCACTGGAGCTGGAGTGAGTAGAGGCCTCAAAGAGAGGCAATCATGGAGAACAGCAGACCAGACTTCAGCAAGTGTGTGTGGTATATGTGAGTAAGGCATATGCATATGTGTATGGAGGATATATGCACTCATACATGTGTGCAAAGGCCATAGGAGGATGTCGGCTATCCTGCTCTATCAATCATTCTCCACCCCATTCTCTTGAAAACCAGATCTCTCACTTACTCTAGAGCTAGGCTAGCAGCCAGCAAACCCCAATGGTCCATCTGTGTCTTCTCCCCAAAAGTAATGGGTTACAGGTGTACACTCTAGTTTACCCAGCCTTTTTCATGGATCCTGGGGAATCCAAACTCAGTTCCTCACACTTGAGCAGCTAGCAAGCTTACTACCTGAGCCATTTCTCCAACCTCTTTTATTATGTATACAGTGTGGTCTTCATGTACCCCTGCAGGCCAGAAGAAGGTACCAGATCTCATTACAGATGGTTGTGAGCCATCATGTAATTGCTGGGAATTGAACTCAGGACCTCTGGAAGGCCAGCTAGTGTTCTTAACCACTGAGCCATCTCTCCAATCTCTTTTATTCTCATAGTAACTTACTAAAAGAATAGACTCCCACTTTCCCTCATTGCTCTCTAATTAGGCTTGTGTTTCTATCCTCCATTGAAATTGTTCCTATCAAGGTCAGCACTGTCCTTCAAATCTAATGGTGAATTTCTATCTCCTGGCTTTCAGCAGCAATTAACTGCTCACCACTTCCTTTTCCTTACAGACAGGGTCTCAGTTCTTATGTAGGCTATGGAGCTGTGGGTGGCATTCATGAACTTCTCTGCTTCCACCTGCCATGCCCAGCTTATATGGTGCTAGGGATCCAATCCAGAGCTTTATTGCATGCGAAGCAAACACTACCAATTGAGCTACATCCCTAACCATTCCATCCTCATTAAACATTCCAAAAAAGAAAATCTTGTCTCCTACAATTCCAGACTCATCCAGTATGGAACTTATCTTTTTGACTACCCCTTTTGGTCTTCTATCTAAGAGATTAGAGTCCCTATTTTGTCCTCTTTTCTTCTCTAAATGCCTTTACCTCCCTTGGTGGTCTCATAAATACCATCTGTGTGGTAGGACACCACAGACTGACTCTTTTCCATTCAGACTGACATCTCCTTTGAACTTTAGGCTAAAACTTAATTGTTGCTGGAGAGATGGCTCAAAGGTTAAGAGCACTGGCTGCTCTTCCAGAGGTCCTGAGTTCAGTTCCCAGAAACCACATGGTGGCTCACTACCATCTATAATGAGATGTGGTGCCCACTTCCAGCCTGCAGGCATACATGCAGGCAGAACATTGTATACATAATAAATAAAATTTCAAAAAAATTAATTGTCCACCTGACACTTTAATTTGGTCCTTTTTGGTACCCCAAACCTAGGATGTTCCAATCAATCTCTGCTCCCAACACACACACACACACACACACACTTTGCCTGTGGTTCCCCCCAGTGATCCCACACACTCACCATAGATGCATAATCTCCTGACACACGTTCTTACTACAACATGTGTTCTCAGCTCAGCTCTGTACTGTCACAACACGTATGTCTCATAAAAATGTGCAGTTACACGTTTTTTATTAAGGTGTGTATTCATGCTGAGAGGATACACTTTTGATGTAGCTATATAGTTCTCAATAGAACTTGTTAATCACAACATACCATATTTGCTCAGAAGTTAGGAATTAAAAAGATATTTTTACTTTTCTGTGCCCTTGCCATTTATGCCACTTTTGCTACATATATCTCAGGTTAAATGTAATGTGGTTTGTTCCCTCCCCAGTTTGGAGATGTCTAGATGGTCTTCAGTGTAGAGAGTGCCCTGTCACTACCTGCCTAAGGAGCTGTTTGTCCCAAAATATCATAAGTTGGCTTTTTACCAACTGATGACACAGATCAAGGGATGGGTCTCTTAATTGAACATTTAAAGCAAAAAAAATCTCCCTGAAGCTACTTCCTAAGGGTCTGGAGTATGCAAGGGTCTGTTTGTTAGCAGTGGGCACATCTCATCTCTAAGTGATGCTGAGTCCAGAGGCCAGGAAGTAAGAACTAAACACGTTGGAAAGATGGGGCTCCTGAAATGAATTAAGGGGGAGCCAGAGTACTCAGAAAGGCATATGTGAGAGCAAATGACACAAGGAGGCACAGACACACAGGGAGATCCAGAGAGCAAGTGAGAGCCAGTAGTCTCAGAGACATGCAAGAGCAAGGGATACAAGCAGGTGTGGACACACAGAGAGGTCCAGAGAGCAAGTGACAGTCAGAGAACTCAGCAGGGCAAGGAAAACATGAGAAATACCTGGGGACATAGGGGTCCCACAGAGTACATAGACAAGGGAGTAGATGACACTGAGAATCAGACATGTAAAAGGAAAGCCTGGACAATGAAAGATAAGGTTGAAAATATGCATCTGAGGAGATGGGAGTGCTAAATGGAGGTGAGGTACAAAGGGACAAAATACAGGACATGGTGATTAAAGTGGAGGGGCTATATCAGAGAAGAGAGGTATAAGCAAAAGAGACAGGAGGGTAGAGATGGGGAATTTGGGGTAGTCTCTCACCAGTGAAGGCATAGGTGGCACCACGGTGGTCAGACATTAATGCAGTCAAGCCAGGATCTGGGCTACAGCGGGAATGCATAGGATGGGTGCTATTCCTGTGACCAGTTGCATTTCTGTGTCTACCATGGCCTGGAAGAGAAATGGGTGATGGAAACACACAGAGAGGGAGGGAGGGAGGCTGGGATTAGAGTAGGTTCTGCTGATGAAGAGATAGCCAAGGTTAGTAGGAATATGGGTTTTCCTGTTTGAGGATAATGGCGGGAAGCACACCTAAGATACCGATGTAGAGTACAGAGTTAAGGTGGGAGGTAAGCATATGAGGTCAGCAAACTCAGCTGGGCATGGGTAAATTCCAGTAGGTCCCAGAGGCTGAGGCTTTCTCACCTCTGCCAGGGCAGGGCATGAAGTAGTCACGGGCATCCAGAGGGTATCTGGGAGGCACCTCTCCTGTGACTGGGTTGAAGCGCAGGAACTGGTTACCCTGGAAGCAATAGTAGCGTTCAAGCCACCTCAAGGCTGAGGTGCAATTCCCAACAGCTGGCCAGGACCGTTCTTTTATGGTTCTTGTAGCAAAGTCCCAGAACCACTTGCGGTTACCTACGACCAAGAAATCAAAAGGCATTCAGTGAGGCTGGGTTTTGTGCACCTTGGGCTTGCACTGGGGCCCAGAATAGGTGGGATACAGTAGATGGCTACATGGAGCCAACAAACAGCAGGGAGGCAGTTGAACAGTTGAATACATCAAAAGCCAGAGCAAAGTGTACATGATCAACCCAGTAATAGGAAGAGTTGGGAGAAGTCAGAGAAAGAGGAAACAAACTGAAACCCGAGGTAGGAGTTTTAAGGCAGACAAGAAAGGAAACTGAAGGCAAATTTGGTATATAGGGAATAGTGTGTAGTTTCTGGAGACAAGGTCAGGGGGTGTTAGTAGTCAAAGTGGAAAGGTCGATAGGAGTTTGGTCATGGTGAGATGTGTACATGAGGCCATGGAGCACAGGTCTGTCCCAGTGTCATGAGGAACGAAGGAGAAATGTTAGGCCAGTTACCTTCATTAGAATGACTTCTACCCCTTCCTCTAGCCTGTCACGGGCCTTTCCATTCATTCTCTTTCCTTATAAAGCCAACAGTGGCTCTTCTGCCATCACCATGAGCACCCTGAGTACCATGAACCCAGCTGTGTTTTCAGATCCTGTGTGGACACACCTTGAAAGAAGAGTATGCCTTCACTCGGGCATTCTCCATAATGGCATTCCACAGCCGCATCCAGTGGGTATGGGATTCCAGGAAATTCTTCTTGGAGCAACTTTGGATATCCGTTTTCCTTCTTTTCAGGAGGGTATACCCAGACTTTGTCTCCCTGCATTCAAAAGCACTCTCTTGGGAACTGTTCAGCTCTAGATACATTGCATGCACATGCAGTTTTGCTCTGTTGCACTTATTCAGCATCTCCTTACAGCTTCATGCATTTTCAGTCCACTAATGGAGTACACCATGTTGCCCCTTGTACAACACATACTCTCAGCCAGCACAGTCACCATACTACAATGCATTCACATCTGACTATGTATAACCAGGCGCTCCTGTGGCACACTTAATTACAGCACTCAGTTTGGCAAGCACATCCACAAGTAGGTATCTTCTAATCACTCACCCATTCATATATTCATTTGCCCATTTATTTATAGATTCATTCAAGAAACATACACCGAATGACTATTACAGGATGAGCATTATGAGAAGCATCCAGGGATAACAAGAACCCTTGAAAGCAACTGTTTCGTCCCAGCCATTCAGCCACCAAGGTGAAAAGCATGCAAAAGCATATGAATAAAATAGGGGGAATGTTTAATTATGTCTGGAAAAGTCCTAGAAAGCATGGAAAGAAAGTATATGGTCGAGTTGAAAAATGAGTGTGAATTTACCGGGTAGACAGAGGACAGCAGGATAGAGGATCCTAACATGTATCGAGTACTCAGAAGACTGTGTGTGACCTCATGCGACTGGTACACAGTGAGCATAGCAAGGGAGGAAGACAAACAACTAACAAACAAACAAAAAACAAGGCTAGCTCCCTCAGACCAGGTGCACCTGGCATATTGGTAACCAGGTACATGGAGGTTAATTTTACTGAAACAGGAAACACAGAGGAAAGGTTGCTTTGTAAGAAAGATGCTAAATGTATTTGGGAGGATGCTGGGTTTGGTGTATCTGAAGAATAGTTAAGTCCAAGATTTTCAACAAGAAAGTGAAAAAGAGATTTCCAAAGCTCAGAAGAGTGATCCAGATCAGATATCTAGAGCACAGAACCCTCAAAGCCATGGCAGAGGTTGAATTCACAGGGAGGGTGCTTGGAAAGGCTGAGTGGATCCCCAAGCAACATTTTGGGACTGACTGTGCCTTCACACAAGCTAAAGTCATCTCAAAGGAGGGAATCTCAATTGAGAAACTGCCTCAATAAGATTTGGTTGTGGGGCATTTTCTTAATTGGCGATTGATGGGGGAAGACCCAGCTCATGTGGGTGGTGGCCCTGGGTTCTATATTAAAGCAGGCTGAGCACACCATAGGGAGCAAGCAAGTAAGCAGCACCCCTCCATGGCCTTGGCATAAGCCCCACATTCGTGTTCCTGCCCTGTTTGTGTCCCTGCCCCGTCTTCCCTTGATGACGAACAGTCATGTGAAAGTGTAAGCCAAATAAATTCTTCTCTCCCCACCTTGCTTTTGGTCATGGTGTTTCATCACAGCAATAGTAACCCTAATGAGGACAGTGGTTAAGAAGAGGAAGTGGAAGCCAGGTGGTGGAGGTGCATGCCTTTAATTCAAGCACTCAGTAGGCAGAGGCAGGTGGATCTCAGTGAGTTTGAGGCCAGCCTGATCTATAGAGTGAGTTCTAGGATATCCAAAGCTACACAGAGAAACCCTGTCTCAGAAAAAAAAAAGAGGGAGTGGAAAGTGGCAGGATAGGAATGAAGCTGTCAGTCAGGGCCACCCCAACCAAACACACCCTTAGGCAAGAGAACATATCTCTTCCTATGAGCAGTTTGGGCCAGGGCCTGGGGCTTCATGAACACAAAAGTCAATGTTTTTTATACTTTGCTTGCCTCCTTGGCTAGGTGCCATCATGTTGGGAACAACTTGCCTCACATAAAGGGAAACATATACAGGGTCATAGAAACCAAGGAAATAAGTAGCAAGGCCAGCTAGAACTAGATTATGTATGAAGAATAGCCACAGTTGTGCATGCTCTGTCTCTGTCTCTCTCATGCACACACACACACACACACAGAGACAGAGAGAAACAGAGAGAGACACAGAGAAAGAGATACTGTTCTTTTTCAGGAAAATAAGGCACAGGGGGCAGAAACGTTGTACCTATTGGCTAGGGCCTTGCTATAGTTTGAATATGTCCTTCAAGGTTATATGTTCATTCCCATGCAACAGTGCTGGGAGGCGGAGCCTAATAAGATGTTAGTTCATCAGAGCCCAGCCTCACAAATGGCTTAATGTCATTATTGGCTCAACATGATAATGGGAGCAGGTTAGTTATCATAAGAGTGGGCCACTATAAGAGCATGTTTAGGCCCTTCAGGCTCTCTTGTGCCTTCTTTCTTTTACCTTGGTGCCATCTTTCTATAGGATGTGAAGCTTCACAAATCCCCTTGCCAGATACCAGCACTATGCCCTTGGGCTTCCCAAACTCCAGACCCATGAGCCAAGTAAAACACTATTCATTAAAATTACCCAGCATCAGATATTCTGTTACAGCAGCAGAAAATGGACCAACTCAGGATCCATGCCAAGGACACTTGAGGGAGGAGGGACTCTAATGTTGGTTCCAGCCCTTTACCGGCCAGTTCTTCCCTTGACCCAGTACCTTGATCAGGAAAACACTGTCAGGACCACGACGGAATGCAGCATCCACTGAGCTGGTGGAATTCTTCCATCTCTCTGAGATTGTTTCTCTGATCCAAGTGTAACCCTTCCACACGAACTCCCCTGAAAAATCAACATTCTCTGAGGTTATCCAGAACAAACATTTGGATGACTGAGATAGCTATTTATACCCTCAGAAAATCCCTGAGCCCTCCCACAGATGAAGACACCCTCTGAAGGGATAGTGCCTGGAGGTCCAAATATTCCAACCTTTGTCACTTTCATTTGTTTGCTTTTTAGACAGAGTCATCTATGTAGCCTGGGCTGGTCTTGAACTTATTATTTACTGGCCTCAGATTTCCTAGTTCTGGGAAATATATATATATATTATCAATATCATAGCTTTCTCCTACCTTTAAAGAACAGCATGGTCCCATTGTGATCCAGGGTGGCAGCATCAAAGCTCCAGCCATCTGAGCAGCGCTCTGGGTTGGAAAAATATCAGTAAGATGATAAAATGCAGAGACAGAGAAGACAAAGACTCAGGGGATTGGGGCCTCACCGATTACATCTGAGTCTGGCTTGGTCTCACTTTCACCTTCAGCAACATTCCCACGGGCACTAGAGAAAACACAAATAGATATCTGGGTCCATTGGATCCTATTCCTCTTCCTTAGCTCATGGCCTAGGTCTGGAAACTGGCCCCATCACACTCAAACCCAGATCACAATCCTCTTTTCTTAAGTACAGTTTTACTCACGAAGGAAGAGGGTTGGCAACAGCCAGGGACCAGCACAGGCCCAGCAACACCAGGGTTACTGGTGATACCACCGTCCTAGCCATGCTGAGCTGGAAAGGTCACAGGACAGCACTGGGCATGAGGCTGAACTTATACAGAATCGGAAACAGCACCACCCCCATTTCTAACCCTATTGAGAAATAGCGATGTCATATTTGCAGATGGCATCACAGCAAATAAGGTCAAAGTCTAAAAAAACCCCAAATCCAAGACTCTGTCTTCCCGGCAGTAGCCCCCCCCCTTCAGCAAATTTCCAGCTGTGACTAGCTCATATCTACTGGGACTCTCTCAAATACTGACAGGTGTAGTTGCTCATAAATCAGAATAGGGTGGACAGTTACCTTTATAAGGCTGAGTTTATCTCTACAATGGGAGAGGAAAGAAGGGGGAAAGTGAACCTTTTCTGTGTACTGAGTATCAAGTCCAACTCAAGCAAAGCCTATGACAACTAAACAGACCACTGCTTATAACCCTGCACACACGAATGAGCTTCCTCAGAGATATTCAAAAGAACCTTTTCCAAGCATCAGTCATGGGGGCCTCTTCTAGGGGTACCCCCAAACCTTTACAGATGGTTTGGAGATATTATCTATCGCCAAATAATTGTCTCAATGTGCCAAACCCTGTCCCAAACTCAACCAGAAAAAAAAAAAAAAAAAAAAAAAAAGCTTCAAAAAGCTTCCGAGGGAAGGCGTGACAGTATCAGGGCCCGAAGAGTGTCAGTTCCCTGTAGTCTCTCTTGATAATTCCAACTTTGGGGCGGGGGGGGGGGAACACTTATTTACCTATCACAGAACATACCGAATTGAAACTAGGATTGCACAATGTTTATAACTGATTTTGACTTAAAGGTTCATTACCTTCTTCATACATGCTCTCTTGACTAGCTTTTCCGACCTCTCAGCCTCTCATTTCCTTTATGTCACCTACCAAAACTTGACATTATTTCCAGGTACTTATTGATTGCTTTTTGTTAGTTTTGTTTCTTAAGCAATCCCGGGTTTTCCCACATACCAGGCAAGCACTCTGCTATCCCGAGTCCTGTTCTTGTTTTGTTTTCACTTCACTGACCTGCTTTTCTTCTTATCATTGCATTTCTGAGAATTTTTCCTCTTCTGAAGCAAGTGGACATTATTAATGGGGGTACCTTTATGACAGGTACATACTGAACTTTAGCAGTCACATTTGTTTGCCACTGCCCTTTGTCTGGTGGTTCCATTTCTCTCCCCAATGTTTTGGTCCCACATCCTTCTCCTTCCTGAGATATAACCTGCCATTCCCAGTACCTGCTATTCTCACCACTTCCTGGGACCTCCAAAGCCTGCCTCAGTTACACCCAAGACTTGCTGCCAGCTCAGTAGAGAATTGTAGGTAGCAGCAGCTATGCTTTAGCCTGAGTCTCCCAGACCTCTGTTCCTTAGTGGTCCTTCTTAGGGGTCTTATGGTCCTTACATCCCTCTACCCAACCTTGGCAGAAGCCAGAGCTAACCATCTCCTTTATTAAGTGCTGAGATGAGACTGCAGGCCGTGATCATGCTGAGTTCGTGCCCTGCTACTTGCCCCAGGATCTCTTTTCTATTCTGTAAAACTTCCAACTAGAACTCTGGGAACTCTGGGGCATGAGACCAAGTTTCTGCCATCACGTACAATGTCCTCTCTTGACTAACAATGAACATATGTTGTTAGTGTTACTCCTTCCTCATGGGTCAGTGAGCAAAGCTAGATTCCCAAAGGAAAAATGACACAGCTATTACAGCTGAGGCCTGACACCCATCTTCTCCCATCGCAAGGCATCTCTGGCTGGATCTGCACTGGTAGCTGATACCCCAGACTCACTCTCTTCCTCACAGCCTCTGATACCTTATATAGCCTTTCTGGGGATCCATTACTAACTTGTAGGCCAGTCTCTGTCTGCCTAGCAGAGTCTTCTAAAGAGAAACAGCATAAATACTAGATGCTCATTTTACAGCATTGCCTCTTCCCATACAGTTCTGGGCCCCTTTATACCATCCCTGGATCCATCACCTACCTCAGAAAAGTGTTTATGGCCCTTTAATACTGTTGTCTCCTAACTCATGTACCATGCATTCAACTGTTGGCTTAAATGCAATGTCAGAACCTCCAGGGAATGACTAGACCCCCCACAGTGTTTCACAAGTAGGCAACACAGATGAAGCCCAACTTCTAGACAAAAACTGTTGAGGTAGAGAATTACATCCACTTACAAACTCTGGGCTGTGAATTGGTGGCAACTTTGGTAGTGGTCACAGATCATAAGTCACAAGGTAGCTCTCTCCTCAAGCACTCAGCACAGTACTGACCTTGCTTTTATTCCTCTCATCAGAAGAGGCCACTTCTGCTTGTCCTCAGTCTATCCAGCCCTCCTCCTGCCTGGACCAAGACATTTGTTCATAGTTATGCACAGGCGCCCCCTGGAGGCCACAGGCACCAGTGCACTCATACCTTCAATCACAGGTCAGAGGCTGGGAAGATTTCCCTCCTGCTGACTGGCTTTCCAGACTTGCCCTAACACTCCTCCTAAGCCCTAGCTACACGGGCTTAGGGGCACGCATATCCTCTTCTCTGCCCCTTTCCTGTCCTCTGTAACCCTCCAGTATTCAGAAGGGGTATAGAGACCTCAGTCTCTAGCTTGATTTCCAGGGAAATTCAAGTTCTGAAAAATACAATCATTTCCTTTTTAGTGTAGTCTTAATTCTCACAACCAACAGCTTTTTTACTTCCTCCAGGAAAGACTGGACATAGGCCAGCAAAACCCTTAATGGCTAGGACATTCTCTGGCATTGCAGGCTCTATATTTAAGCTGAACATTGACCTCATTATTCCTTGGGATAGCTTCGTCCAACCTGCATTAAAACTAATCTGACTTCGGTCATCACTCCTGGGATGACTGAGTACTGAGTGTGCCAGGCCTGGTGCTTTCATTGTGTACCCCAGAGCAGAGCAGAGACTGGATTCTCCCACTCATGGGGTTAGAAAGCTTAGGAATAAAGCTTCAGGCACCTAAAAAGAGCTCACTGCTCCCACTCAACCCCTCCAACAAAAACATTTTCTTTTGCTTTATAATGGATATTCTGGATAGTCCATTCTTTTTTTTTTTTTTAATTTCCATGTGTGTGCCTACTTGTCTTGTATTTGTACTGTGTGCAAGCGTCTGAGGAGGCCAGAGATGGGTATTGGAACCTTGGAACTATAGTTACAGGCAGTTGTTATCCTCTGGATATGGGTACTGGGAACCACACTCTGATCTTCTGAGACATCTCTTCTGCCCCTAAACAACCTACTCCTATCTCCATATGGTAGAAAAGAATTTATTCACATCTACTCGGAACCTATATCTGTTGTTGTACTAAGCACTTATTGAAACTTCATTTAATTGTTTTATTTTGTTCCTGTGGTTTGCATATATTTATCCTCTCCAAATCCATGGAAATTTACTCCCCAACGAGGCAGAGGTGGGAGTGGGACCTACGGGGAAGGTTTTAGGACAACGCACTTATAAAAACAAGCATATAAAAAGGTTCTCTCTCTCCTGCCATGTGAAGAGCAGTCCCTCCTCATGAGGCACCGAAATCTATCAGCACCTTAATCTTGACCTTTCCGGCCTCCAGATCTGTGAGAAATACATTTCTTTTAAAATAATTCTCCTCAGGTATTTTGTGTTAGCTGTACAAATGGCGGAAGCAGAACTGTTTGTCTTATTTTATGATTGAGGAAACCAACATTAAATATATTAGCCAAGTCACATTGTTAGCAACTGATGGAGCCCTGATTTAAACTTTGACTTCCTGATTCCAAGGTTTACTCCTAAGTTTATAGAGGGCCATGGCAGTAAATATTTAACAGTTATCCTCTAGGGGGAGAAAGCCTTGATTTGTAATTTGCTGACTTCTGTGGTATAAATCCTATCACATCACGATCAAGCTACCAAACGTTTGAAACATGGAATGGGGGAAAGACATGCTGTAATGGAGTTCTGTGTGGTCTTCCTAGCCCTCATATGTAAAGAAACCAAGTGATGCTTTTGAGTATTCTTCAGCATTTATTTTTTTTTAAAGATTTAATTTTAAGGTCATATAGTTCAGCTTTTTTTTTTTTTTTGAGACAGTATGTAGCCCATGCTAGCCTCCCACCCATGACCCTCCCACTACAGCCTCCTGAGTACTAAGCTCAAAGGCTTGTTTTAATGGTTTTTCAAGACAGGGTTTCTCTGTATAGCCCTGGCTGTCCTGGAACTCAGAAATCTGACAGCCCCTGCCTCCCGAATGCTGGGACTGAAGGTGTGCACTACCATGCCCAGCAGTTTGCAGGTTTATGATCACAGATCCCAGAGAAACAAACCTACCTGTCCAGTAGCACAGAAATGTTATATAAACTTTTGCTAACACACATTTTAAAAAACCCTATATGAACCCTTAAAACAAAACAAACCAAATATCTGGAGAAATAGCTGGGCATGGTGTTGCACACCGTGAATTCCAGTACTAAAGAGGTAGAGGCAAGAGGATCTTTGTGAGTTCAAGGCCAGCCTAGTCTATGAACCCTGGTGCCTGGCTACAGTTTAATAATGGCTGGCTTTTAGCAACCAGGTCTCAAAGTTGCTTATAGTTTTTGTGAGGCAGGCACAAAAGAGCTACAGAATCCACTAACCACCATACAATTTAATTGTGCAGAGAACATAATTATTTTTTGGTACTGGAGAATCAAATATGGAGTCTGGCACACACTAGGCAAGCATTCTACAATTGAGCTATGCAACACCAACCTCAAGATAAGGCGTTATCTGCCTTTTCCCTCACTGCTGTATCTTCAGCACATGGAACAATGCCTAAAATACTGTATTACATAAATATTAAATCCTGTGAATTCTGCTTTCTAATTATACATAAAATCTGTATATTTCTGCCCCCTTACTAGTACAAGCACTGTGTTTTTTCATCTGACAGCTTCCTCACTTCTGTTCCCCTGTAATCAGCCTGCTCCTCTACACTGGGCTTCATTATCAGGGTGCTCTCCAGAAGGGTACCCAAGGTTATCTGTTCTTGCTTAAAAGACATGTTATATATTCCAGCTTTGTCACACCTCACCTACCACCACCACCCCCCTTTTTTTTTAGGTAGGCTGGCCTGGAATTTGCTATGTGGACAGACTCTCAAAACACTTAGAGATCCAACTGCTTCTGCCTCCCGAGTGCAAGGATTAAAGGCATGTGCCACCATGCCTGGCTCTTTCCCCATTCTTATAATGTCCTCCTTAAAAACAAGGATCCTTTTTCTTTTACAGAACACCTCACACATCAGCATTTTTGTTGCTGTTTTAAGACAGATCTGACTGTAAGGTCTGGTATGTAGCTCAGGCTGGCCTCAATCTTAAAGCAATCTGTCTACCTTAGCCTCCCACGTGTTGCGAACTCAGGCTTGTAAAGACAAAACTACACCTTGTTTTTGTCTTTTGGGACAGAGTCTCTGTCCTAGAACTCCCTATGTAGACCAGGCTGGCCTGAAATTATGAAGACTCTCCTGCATCTTTGCCTCTTGAGTGCTGAAGTTAAAAGTGTATACCACCATGCCCAGCTATTTCTCCAGTTTATGTTTTTTCAAAGGTGCAAATAGGGTATTTAAAAATACATGTTAGCAAAAAGTTTATGTACCTGTTCTATGCTGATGGGCAAGTAGGTTTATCTGGAATCTGTTTCATTTTTTTTTTCTTTTGGTTTTTCAAGACAGGGTTTCTCTGTGGCTTTGGAGGCTGTCCTGGAACTAGCTCTTGTAGACCAGGCTGGTCTCGAACTCACAGAGATCCACCTGCCTCTGCCTCCCAAGTGCTGGTATTAAAGGCGTGTGCCACCACACCCGGCTTGGAATCTGTTTTCTACTTTAAAAGCTGGGATAAACATTTGTCACACACACTTTTATTTGTCCAATTTTTCCCTAAGCTACATCCCTAGAATTGGAAGGCAACAGATGATTTTAAAAGCCAGGTCTTCAACAGGAGCAGTTTAGAGATGTTAACACTTTCTTTTCCACTGATACACCTCTTTCCACCTCACTCTCCACTCACCAGTTCATTGGCCATCTCACCCATCCCTATTGCATAAGTTCTTCAGAGCTTTGCTGTTACACTTGGACCCAAATTTGGCCTTAATTAAGTCATCCAGCTCAGCTCTAACTTTCAAATCGATTATTTTCCTCTCTCCAACCAACTTCTTTCTGAAGCTCCTGTGGCCTCCTTCAGATTCCAAACCCAAAGACCTCTGCTCTTAGGCAATCTCTGCTTCCTTTACTTAGCATGGCTAATCTCTGTCCATTCTTTGCTTCTTCAGCAGGATACTGATTAAAAGAGGCTTTCCCAGTTTACCCTGTTTAACACTATTTCTGTCCTTGTACTTTATTTATTCCCTTCACACTTGAATTCAAGTTGTCATTACACATTTAGTTCTTTGTCACAACACGTCTCCTTTCCCACTAAAGTGCAACTGCCCTAAGGACAGGGACCATTTCTGTCTTGTTTCCCCAGGATCCACTGCTCTTTCTGACCAATTGTCCTGGGTAGTAAGTGTCCAATAAATCTTTAACAGATGAGTGAGCCTGTGGAACACACCTGGTCATAGAGCAATAGTTCCCAACTTGTGGGTCACAATCCCTTTGGGGTTGCACATCAGAAATTTACATTACAATTCATAACAGTAGGAAAATTAGTTATGAAGTAGCAACAAAATAATTTCATGGTTAGGGGGTCACCAAAAATGAGGAACTATATTAAAGGCTCTCAACTTCATGAATTTTAGGAAGGTTAAGAACCACTGCCATAGAGGATCACTGAACAAGCGGGACATGAGTTCATGCAGGACCACAAAATAACTTTCTGATTTGTCCTGACAAAGGGTTGGTAGTGATGCTCCATGTATGTGAAGACCATTTGAGTCACAAAGATTGAATCATGACATGACTTCCACAATCAGGCAACCATTTATACCTACCTAAACCTCAGATAGGAAATACACAATGTGGATGGAAGCAGGAAGAAATAAGTGGCTTCATTTTGAGACATCTCTTGTATAGCTTAGGAAGATGGCCTAATCTAGAAACAAGCTCTAGAGTCCCACTCTCTGGCTGGCGGAAGAACTATTTAGCACTTCTCATCCAGGAAAGGTCACCCTTATTGTCATTTTATTTCCCTCTTCTGCATTTAGACATTCCAAGAGATTAAAAATAGGAACTTGGAGCTTCCATTCTGCATCACAGCTGGTGCTTTGCTCAGAATGGAGGGAAGGAATAGTTTCCACTGATACTGAGCCCACTGCCTCTCTTGGTCAGTGCATGGACTGAGGTAGCTCTGCTCATAATCAGAACCAGAGCTGGTGAGAACACTGCCCTACAGCTTTCAGGAAATCTGTGTCCCTCCACCTGCCTACCAGGTCTCAACCAATAGTAATGGAGAGGACCAAAGAGTTAAGTATAACCAAAGCTTCTATGTAGTCCAAGTAGTACACCCTTGACCTCTGCAAAGATTTCATGACATTCATAGTGCCTTCCATCCGAGGCCTAGGAATTTATTACACTATATTGGACAATATTTTATCTCTCCCATAACCTTTCATGACCAACATTCCCAGATCCACTATTCCTCAAATCTGGTGTACCTTCTCTGCCAGTCATCATGCTAAGGGCAAGGAGCATAAGATAAAGAAGACAGTGCCATTCACTATTAAGAGAATGACAGTTATAGATCCAACTCTGCTCTTCAGTCAACAATGCGACCTATTTCTCTGAGCTTCAGTCTCTAGTACAGAAAGAGAAATTGTAGTCCCTACCTCCCAGGTCACTGAATATTGTTTTAATTATCTCTGCGATTAGCAATCCTACCAGGAGGAGACTAGTGCTCTGGAATGCAATGTGAAAAACCTTAATTCCATTGTGGGGTGAGGGCAGCAACCTTGAAACACAGAGCTGGAAAGGGTTAGGGGTCCAGGGCTTTGGGAATGACCATGGAGTCTCTCACATCCAGGATCTACTTGACAAGCTTCAAGTCTTCACATGACTAAAACCGCTCTCCTTGCAGCCTTGGCTATATACTGGAAAAGAGTCATCCTTTCCTATTTTGTAACACCAGAAAGGGGGGAAAGCACCTATATTTACAGGCATGCAGGGTTACAGGGCCTAGGGATGAGGAACTGTGCAAGTAGCTCAGGGACCCAGGGATTCACTCTTGCTCTCCTCTCCTGAAGGGTAAAAAATGCAAACCTGATACTGGACTCAGTGGGTTATAAAAAAAGAAGAGAATATGATGGCAGAAGGAGGACATGTTGAGGGACTCCAGGGGGAGCAGGAGGTGGATTCGATCAAGATACATTGTATGTATGTGTGAAATTGTCAAAGAATAAGTAAAAAGTAGTCCTTAGGTCCTGGAGAGATTATTTGGCAGTTAAGAGTCCCCTTCATTCTTGCAGAGGACCTAGGTTCAGTTCCCAGCACCTACATGATGGCTAACAACAATCTCTAATTTCAGATCCAGGGGATCTAACATTTTCTTCTGACTTCCACAGACACAGCATTCATGTAGTATACCAACAGACATATAAACACAATACCCTATTAACAAAATTAAGTATTTAAAACAAAGCAATTAAAATATTCTTTTAAAATTTCACCATTTGTTGTAGAGACTGTGTCCTTTGCCTGTCTGCATGACCACCTTTTAGTCCAAAGTAGACACCAACACACAACCCTTCAGAGACCTACCCCACAAGAACCTAGCAAAAACACCTTGGCGAACACATTTATTTAGTATGGGGTGGGGTATTGCTGTCTCTGTCAGTGTGTATGGGGTGGTAGGGAGACAACCAGAGGGACTTCTGTTTTGAAGTAAGAGGCTTTTCTGGCCCCAGGCCAGGGGGCAGAGAGCAGACTGAGGGTGTAAGGGGGAGGTGTGTGTAAGGGGGTAGGGTGAAGCTCTGCACACATCCTTGGGACCAGTCCAGGCCCACCCAGTCACCAAAGCAAGAACCGAATAAATAAAGTGCAACCGTGGGGTTGGGGAGGAAGGGAAGGGCACTGGGCACACCCACGCCCACAGCCCACATTCAGTGCTGCTGGGTCTGGCCCACCTCTTAGCCAGACCCTCTTGTCCAATCACCCCTATGTCCGTCCCTCCATAAGCCAAGTAGGGCCCTTCTGCAGCTACTGGAGGTAGCGATAGGCCTTAAAGCAGTGGTTGCCAGCATCAGCTACTACCACGTGGCCATCCGAGGTCAATGCCAAGCCCTGTGGGCCATATAGTGGCTCTGCAGATGTGTTGATATAGGACAGGAAGGAGCCAGAGCTGTCGAATACCTGGGAAAGAAGTGGAGAATGGAAGCAGAAGTACAGTCAGGCAGAGAAGAGGCTCAGCAGGAAGTCTCACTCAAGTCATCCCTAGGCCCTACTCACCTGGATTCGGCTGTTGCCCCAGTCGGCCACAATGATGTTCCCATTGGAATCCACAGCTACTCCCGTGGGGGCATTGAACTGTCCATTGCCCTCGCCATGTGAGCCAAATTTGAAGAGGAACTCTCCATCAGCACTGTACACCTGGTGGGGGAAGGGGCTAGGGACTGGGGACCTGACCTCAGGCAGAGGGCAAGGCCTTGGAGGGTGGGGTAAAGCTCCAAGGGGAATTCCCAGATATGCAGTTTATCCCAGAAATTCTTTGCAGGGATCATACACAGTATCCCACTGCCCATCAGACATTCCAGGGGATGCTTCCCTGGGAAAGTGGTACTTCTCATTTCTCTATCTCAATACTGCTACCACCCTGCTGCCTAGGGATCATTCTTGACTCCACCTTCTCAGCTGGACAGCAAACAAATAAAAACATCCCTGATTCTGTCTCAAGTCTGTTCCTTATATATATACTGCTATACCCATGTCAAGGTCTAAGCTCTCATCATTTCTCATCTAGATCACTGCCTCTAGCATTCCCCTAGTCATTGTGACCTTTCAAAAACAAAAAAAGGGCTCATCACATCCCTACCTGCAATTCCTCAAGCACTCCCCATAGCTCTTAAAGAGACAGCCTTTTCACAGGTCTCATCCTCACCTTGCACCAGCATACCTAGTCTGAATTACCCATGGTTTCCATAAATGGTGCTGACTTCATGGTCTTTTCCTGTGTCTTTTTTTTTTTTTAATAGTGTATCATGTATCCCAGGTGGTCCTTGAATTCACCATGTAGATAAGGATGACCCTGAACTACTGATCTTTTTGTCTTCACCTCCAAGTGCTGGGATTACTTGTGTGTATCCCCTCCTTCTCTATTTTGTGGTTAATCCCACTGGTCTTCCCCTGCAGGTCTTCCCCTGTCCCTCCTACAGTTCCCTGCACCTATCCCAGAATCTTTCACTTCAAACTGTAATTTCCTGATTGTCTCTTCTTGCCAGACAGACTCTAACCAAGAAGACAGGGAATGTGTTTGCTTTACTCAGCACTGAATCCCCAGCTTCTAGCATAGTGCCTGGGACAAAGTAGCCATGCCATAAATGTTTATTGGTTCAGTGAAGGATTTCAAGGGGGCTTGAGAGAAGGAGGGAAGAGAAAGGAGTTTTTTGAAGAGGAAGGGTCACTGGGACAGTGATGAGGGAGGGAGGGAGGAGGTAGGGAGGGAGGGAGGGAGGGGACACTGACCTTCACTGAGTGGTTATGGAAATCTGTTACTACAATCTCGTTCTTGTTGTTCACAGCCACAAAGTGGGGCCCTGAAAATAGAAAGTTGGTTTATTAAATTATTAAGCTGAGGCACTCGGTAAGAAGGGTAGGCTCTCTGGGAGGGGTGAGGTACCCTGCTTCTGGGAAGATGGAACTAGATATTAGGAAAGGGGAACTGGAGTCAAGATATAGAAGGGATCTTCACAGCAGGAGGACCCTGGGAAATTGTCTTGGGGTTGTTCTCTCATACCTGCAAAGTGGCGGTCAGTGGCCCCACGGCCTCCAAAACGCCCAACCAGCTTGCCATTGGGCTGGAAGGTGAAGACACAGCAAGATTTGTTGTCTACCACAATGATATGTCCATTCCGGTCCACGGCCACTCCCTTGGGTCCCATGAGGCGGCCAGCTCCAACCTTGGTCTGTAGGAAGGGCATACCATAAGGGATTTTATCCTTACTACTATAGTAGAGAGTCATGTCCTGGCCTGGTATCAAAGCAGAACCTTGAGCTGGAATAGACCACTTTAGGCCCTGACCTAGCTTGGTCAGTGGAGCAGCTCACCAGGGGTCCAGAGTACAACAACAGCAAACTTCTCACCTTGAACTTGCCCTCAGGGGAGAAGATGCTGACCCAACGGTTGTCATAGTCTGCCACAATAATGTCTCCATTGGTGTCCACGGCCACACCTGTGGGACGCTGTAGTTGCCCAGGTGAGCGCCCACGGACCCCAAATCGGAACTTGAACTGGCCCTCATTGGAGAAAACCTGGAGTAGAGGAGCAAGGGAGGGAGCAGGGAGGAGGGGAAACACTGTGGGTACAGAGGAAAGGGAGCTGGGTCCTAGCAAGATCCCATCTATTCAGGCATTCAACAATCACTTGCTGACACCATGCCAGGGGTACAGAGGAACCCTGTGAGATACCTTAGAGGACTTGCAGTCGGGATATGAAGGGGAGTGTGGAAACACAACAGGGACCAAGGGCACGGTGGGAAAAGGCACCAAGAGAAGGAGACAGGTGAGCTAACAGCCAATAAAGATGTCAATTATCAACTAGCAAGAATAAATTTTGAAAGGTACAGAGTCTAGCTAGCAGGAACCCTGTTTGAGGACCTCACTAGCGTGGCTGGAGTGGTCAACAAGAATTATATTTTATCCTGGCTATAATGAGGAGTCACTGAAAATTTATGGCCAGAGAAGTGACAGATGTGCTTTTACAAAAGTATTCTAACAGGAAAGAGTCAGGACTGGAATCTAGTCAACCAGTTAGAAGCCGTAGCAGGAACCCAGATGAGAAACAATGACGGTTTGGACCAAGGAAACAATCCAGAGGGGAGCAGATGGATTCAAGAGAAGTACAGGAGGAAAGCCCAACAGAATTTCACAGCCAAGTGGAAAGTTGACAGAATTGTTCCCTTCGGTTTCCGAACTGACAGACAACCTTTCTTCTGGACAGAATGATCATTTTTTTTTTTTTAATGGCTTTTATTTTTTGTGTATGGGTGGTTTTGCCTGCATGCATCTCTGTACACTATCAGTGCCTGGTGTTCATGGAGGCCAGAAGAGGGCACTAGGTCCCCTGAAATTGTAGGAACAGACAATTGTGACATGTGGATGTTGGGAATCGAACCCTGGTTCACTGGAAGAGCAGCCCCTACTCTTAACTGCTAAGCCATCTGTCTAGTGCTCTTAACTGCTAAGCCAACTCTCCCGTGCCCCAGAATGCATCTTTTGACCTTCCCTTCTAGTCCTCCACCTAGTCTCTTAAGATGCTGAGATCTCTTCATTTTAAAGTGTCTCTTTTAATCTTCTTTTCCTCTTAAACTACATCTTCTAACTTAACAGCTCCATTACTCATTGCATAATTCTCATATACTCCATTTTGTTACAGCCTCTGGGGACACAGGATGGATCAGAGCCAAGGAGCTAACACAGAGAGCTCAAGTTCTGTGTCTTGGGCTTGATACTCAGTTCAGCCCTGCTCTCTCCTTCACAGGCTGGGCTACCCAGGGATAGGTCTCTGAGACCTGTTCTACCACAGATCATCACCTCCTCCTGAAATGACATTCTAGCAAGCCCTCACCTGGTCAGTCAGCATAGCACATGGCGTTCTGTACTGGTCCTATGCAAAGTCAAAAATGTCAGCAGGAGAAAGGAAGTATCACAGGGTAAGGAATGGAAGTGAGGGGGGCTACATCAGCAGTGAGGTAGTCCATCAGCCATCTCCCACTGTAGCAGCTTCAATTCAGACAACAGTGGGGAGGGTTTGGAAAGCCTCATTCTTGCCATTCCACATACATGCCCTATCAGAACTGGCCAACTCCTATTTATCTTTAGAGTTCCAAAATTTCCAGGTCAATTCTTCAGAGTTTCCACTTTCTTCAAATCAGTGTGTGTGTGTGTGTGTGTGTGTGTGTGTGTGTGTGTGTGTGTGTGTGTGTGTGTAAAGTTATGGTTCTACAGTATATATTTTATAGATTTTTTATAACAACTGTCACTTTGTGGCTATTTGTGGCCCACCCCCTCTAAAGATGCAAGCTCTATTTGGAGTTGGTGCTGCGTTTGTTTTGTCTGCTGCTGTATTTTCAGTTGTGTGGAGCTTCTGGCATCTAGGGTGCATTCAACCAACAAAAGAATCCTCCAGTTCAATCTTAGGCCTAAACTCAATGGAAAGATCCATTTGGATATCACACAGCAAACTCAAAACTCAATAGGGATAAAAGTGAACTCATCAGCCAGGTAGTGGTGGTGTACACCTCTAATTCCAGCACTCAGGAGGCAGAGGCAGGCAGATTTCTGTGAGTTCAAGCCAGCTTGGTCTAAAGAGCCAGTGCCAGTACAGGCTCCAAAGCTACACAGAGAAACTCAGCCCACTGACTTTGGTACTCAGTAAAAGCTGCTACATTGTCTCCTTCACAGCACTAGTTTGCTGGGCTCTCATTTTGGCCCCTATATTATCTCTCTCCTATACCATGATACATTAAGTAGATCTCTGACTTCAAGGATCTCAACTGAAAATAACAACAAAAAGATAAAAAATCAGATAAAAACTACAAACCAACCCAGAAAAGGGAAAGTGTGAAAACTGCCACAGCAAAGGCCTGAGGGAAGACAGAGAAGAATGTGATCTGCACAGTGCCTGAAGGGAAAGAGGATGTCCCCAGAAAGACCTAACAAATTTTTGGACTACGACAATGACACAATGTGAATATTTACAAATAAAATTGTTCATTCAAAACCACAAAGCATTTTCTTGTTGTTGGGCATGTGTGCTCTGTCAGTAGGGTTCCACTCTGCACTATGGGACAAACTCACAAGGACCTCCAAGCCTCATGAGCAAAGTAGGGGAGTCACATCCTATAGATATGAGTTTAGCCCATATCAGTCCTGAGGCATCCAGGGTAAGAAAGAGTAAAGCACTCAGCTTTGGAATCCAAGAACAGGCTTCCAGCAGCTGTGACATCAGGGTGGACTTGGAAGTAGAGAGAAGCAAGGACTGTCACAGAGTAGCAGGTGTTTGGAAGAGAGGACTATTCCAGGCCTCTTTCACAACCCCCTCACCAGAGGGGTCAAGCAGCACCCGTTTTTCTGTGGATGAACGGCAGGACAGGCGTCCCTAAATCTCAACCTTTGTGCTAGAAAGCATTTCTGGCCTAAAGGGAAGAAAGGAGAAGGCAGTGGAAGGTGATCTCCAGCAGAATCCCAGCATTACCCCAGAACTCCTAAGTACCCCTTCATCATCTAGGCTGGTCCCACATCCCTTACGGGGTTTCTCTGCTCCTCTACCCTAAGAAAAAACTGGAGCCGGCAGGCCTGAGAATCAGGCTGCAAGGGTTCCTGCTAGGTGGAGTGGGGTCAGGGAGTTGCTGAGAGTGACAAGAAAGGCAGAACTGGATTCATGACAACGCTATTCAGGCAGGGCCAAGAAATTTAAAGGTATAGGTGTTTTAAAGTAAGGATCTTCGGGTTAAGGTGAAGCTGCACAGTAATACATTTCAAAGAAGTGAGGTGGCACAGTAGCCAACCTCACAGAGTAAAATCAAATTTCCATGGGGTCATTTCCAAAACTATTTACAATCTGACCTCGGCCACCCCAAGTTCCTAACAGCAAGCTTCTTGCAGCCAGGATGGGATGTGAACTACCCACTCTGGCATTTTCCCATCTTCTTGTCTTTGTTTACAGTCTATACCTGGACAATGATATTTTTAACAACAGCTAGGTGTTAGGTATACTACATTACATCATTTAATACTGCCAACAATCCTGAGAAATGCTTTTCCTAATTTTACACATGACTTAAGTGCCAAGGGGTCACGTGACTTGCTAGTACAGGGAGAGCCAGGATTCAAGCTGAGGTGTCTGGTTTCAGAGCCCAAGCATTCAATCACTACACTATCTACCACACTCACACCCACTGTACTGGGATCAGTGCTTTCTGCAAGGAATATGGACAAGGGAAGCCATGTTTTAGTTGCCATACATCAGAGGCTATGAACATTGAGTATGACTGATGCCTGAATTAGCTTGTGTGAGGTACAAGTTGGAAAGCAGGTACAGAACCACTTGAGGTTGTGTGCCACCCTCTAGCTGATGAAAGGCACTCCCTTTTAACTCTCTAGCCAACTAGATGGCTGCATTCTCCAGGAAGATAATATACCCTGGAGCCAGGCTGGTATGCTGGAAGATAGCAGGGAAGGGCAGACCTGCAACCTGACTGCTAAGATAAAATAGATCAGCCAGCAGATGGCTCAAGAAAAGAAAAAAAGAAGGAGGAGGAAGAAGGAGCCAATCTAGGAGCTCAGATGGCCTTAGCATGGCCTGGGAAGGAAAGGCAACAAGCACAAGGACCCTGGCTCTGACTGAAGGTTCTGGGTGGTCAAGAAGAGCTTGGACTTACTGCTCTTTAACGATGATTGTAACTGTGGGTTTCATCTTTAAGAGTTGACCTGAGGGCTGTGGTGTGTGAATCTTTTCTGGTACTAAAGCAGTTAGGTAAAGAGGCTTACCTGAATACATTGGTTGTTGCTGTCTGCTACCACTATGCGGCCACTGCTTGCGGCAGACACACCTTGCAAATTGGTGAATTCACCCTTCTCCCTTCCACGGCTGCCTGTGGGTAAGAGATGAGAAAACACAAATTAACTGAGATCAGTCGGAACTTCTCTTCCCTCCCCAATGAGTCTCCTGCCTGAGACAGCCCCCACCACCCTCCCCTGAGCCCCCATCAGGCCCTCCCCCTCAACCTTCATCCAACCCTGCCCCTAGCCTTCATTTGGCTCTGTGCTCAGCCTTCCTACCAACACGAAAGACGAGTTCATCCTCAATTGGGTTGTCCTTCCGTTTGCCACCAGTGCTGTACATGGAACTGGGCCTGCGCACTGCTTTCTGGCGTACATGGCTGCCAGGACCACCGGGAGACTTGACCCGGCGCTTCACATCATCTGGGGAAGGTGGCAGGTCCCCAGGTCGCAGGGCACGCACACGGAAGGGGCTGCCACGAACTGGCTGTCCATAGAGTAGCACTGAGAGGAGCAGGTCACCTTCTGTGCGTGCAGTGTACACCAGCTCATATGTGCCATTCTTGTGGTCCACCACTGGCACCGCAAGGCGTGTGCCATCAGGACCAGTGATCTCTGCACACAGCTCTGCACTGCCTGTGCGTACCAGCCGCCCATCTTTGTCTTTGGTGGTGACAGTGAGTGAAGCAGGCTGGCCCACTAGTGCCTGGCGCAGGCCCTCGCCTGTGGCCACTGTCTCATGTGCAGTGGCACTGGTGGTGAGCAATGCACCCAGATTGAGCACCGATCTCCGCAACCCATCTACTTCAAGGACCAGTTCCAGCTGTGCATTCTCATGTGGCCTTTCTGGGAAGGCCTGGGCTGCCAGTGCAGCCAGCCTCTCTCGCATGTGCTTTCTCACTAGCAATACCTCAGGGGCAGAACCCAGTCTCAGTGCCTGCTCTGCGAAGCTGCAGCTACTGCCAATGTGTTCCTGACCCTGGCGCAGTGTGTCTAACTGTGTCTGCAACACCTGTTGAAGAAGAGGAGATGGAGTGGGTATGCAGACTGGTAAAAACAAAGCTGCTGGGGTTACTGATGAGCTTGTAGTATCATGGCAGGAAAGAAATACATAGAGATGCATATGGACAGGGAGGCAGATGCCCACAGCAATGAAACACCATGGCAATGCATGAAGTCAGGGAGACAGATGACCACAGCAGTGACAGACCATGTGACAGGGAGACAGATGATCACAGCAGTGACAGACCATGCTTTGAGGCAGAACAGAGGCGAGAGAAAAGGAAGCCTTATCTGGACAATGGAGACAGTAAGACCATCTCATCGCAGACCGTGTTTGGCAAGGGTGACCTGACGCACCTTTTGCTTGGCCCCGCAAATGCTCTCCAAGTCGCTGACCAGAGCCTGCTTGCGCTGCTGCAGGGCTTGCTCCAGGTCCTCAAAGGCTGCACTTATCTGGGCCAGGGCCTCTGCCTTGCGCTCCTGTAGCTGCTGGCTGATGCCTCCAACTAAGGCAATAGCTGCAGAGAGCTGTGGCAATCTGAGGAGTTGAAACATCTCATACCAGGATTGCTGGAGGGTATCCTCACCAAATCAGTTCTTCTCAAAGACAGCCTCACTATTGCCCTCTGGGAGATCCCCTATTTGACCTTCTGGAGCCTTCTATTCTTGCCCTTCCCAGGCCCTTTCTTTCCCCTCCCCAGCACCTATGCCCTGCCCCTGCTGAGGCACCAGTCCGGATCCCCCAAAGATGCCTACCGGCCACGCACAGCCTCAAGCTGGCGCTGCAGGGCTGCCTTGTGCTGCTCCACCACGTCCCGTAGCAGCACTGTGCCATGCTCCCGGTGCTCCCCTGCGCGGCACTCACCACACATGGCAGTCTCACAGGCCTCACAGTAAAACTCCATCGTCTGGCGGTACAAGGGCTCCTATGAGGCAACAGCCAAACACTACACTTCTTTGTCCCCTCCCCTTTGGCCCTCTTTACCCCTGTAGAACACCTCACCCACGGCCACCCTACCCTCATCACCTCTCCTTCTCCTCCCACCCCAAGTCCTGGCCTCAATGGGCCTCGCTTGGGCCCACCTTGCCTTCATGGTTGGGACAGGAGAGAGGGCGACCAGCCACTGCACTGAGGGGGTGGGGGTCTTCAGGGTCGTGGGCCCCATCAGGTGCCTGCTGCATGGCCTCCATGAGGCTGCTGATGAAGAAGTTGTTTTGTAGGGCTGAGACACCCTGTTCTGGGAGGATGGATGTCTGCCGGCACACTGGACAGGACAGTGTCAGGCTCTGAGCAGGGATGTAGTTCTGGAGGCATCTGGCCAAGGAGAAGGGAGAGTCAAAGCAGGGGGCGCACAAGCAGCCCTCATAGGTGCCTAACCCTTTTACACAGATGTGCCATTAATATTTCATTTGGAAATTTCTTTGTGTGGAGTGCACATACACGCAGGCCTCATCGACCAGCAGGTGTTAAAAGGCCTCTGAGGACTGAGCAGGAATACATCCCTGGTCTGTCTAAGAACAGACATGTCTACATTCCTCCACTAGAACAAACACAGGCTCACCTTTCACAGGTGTTTACCAAACCTCCTCAAGAAAATATGTAACAAGCTCTCATCCTGCTACTCCTGTCCTCTTTAACTCATTAAACTTTAACTGACTGCTTATTCTTGCCAAATTTATGCCGAGCTCTGGGGATAAAAAATAAAACACAATGCCAGCCTTTAAAATAGTTCTAGTCTTCAGAGGGAAAAACAAAGACAGAATTAGAATTTAAAGATTAAGGACATTGGTCCTTGAGTTAGTGTGCTTCAGTTCAACTCCCTGGCCAGGGACCTAATCCACTATGTGACCTCTGACAAGTTATTTTCACAAACCAAGGTCTCTTCCCTTATAAGATGGAGACAGTACAGAGTTCAGCTACATGAGGATTAAATGTAAAAGGCCTACTTACATGTAAGACAGCTACATGACAGTAGAGTGACATGTGCCGGATGCTATGCTTTATACTTTATATGAGGAGGTGCATAAAGGGTTAAGTGGTCAGAGTAACCAAACCAGTGGGCAACGGAGCCTGGTTTTAAATGCAAAGCGGACCTGTGCTTAACCAACATACTCACACTATTCCAGGGAGACAGACCTGGATTCATGGTAAGGGTGGGAATACATTTATACTGAAAAAACATGGCCAGGTATGCCTGCACATGCCTATTGTTCCAGCACTATGGAGATTGGGTAAGAGGACTCAATTTCAAGGCCAGCCTGGGCTATGTAATGAGATCCAGCAGGGGGTGGTGGTAGATTAGATTTAGTGAGTAAGAGAAAGAGAGAGAGAGAGAGAGAGAGAGAGAGAGGGAGAGAGAGAGAGAGGAGAGAGAGAAGCCAAGGATGGTGAGTAGGTATGGAGAGTGAGGGAGATACTCTTAACTGGTTCCTGACCTCCTAGCTTAGGTATCTGAGAGAACGATGGTAGCATACATCACAGGGAAAAACACAGAGAACAGCACTTCGGAGAAGAGGGTTAAGAGACAGAGATGAGGGGACATCAACATTCAGACAGCCTCAACATCTAAGAGAGAGGATGAGATCAGAGAAGATGTGGACAGTGGTAAGAGAGAGAGGGAGAGAATTCAGCAAAGAGGAACATGAAGAGCAGAGACGATGGACAGAGAGGCTGAGAGGCTGGAAGAGTGACTGTATCTGGAGGGAATGAGTCACTAGGGTGGGAAGTGGCTGAGGAGTGGAAAGTGCCCACTACATTTGGCAAACACGAGGAGACTTTTCTCTGTGAAGGTGACCGTGATGGCAACAGCAGTGGGAGAAGTCTGAGTGATGCAAGTTGAAGAGTGGTGGGGATGTTGGGTAGTTGAGTGAAAGGGGGCTTGAAGGACTGGATGGAATTGCAGGGAGATAAGAAAATAGTTTCTCTATGCTATTAAGGAGTACTTTAATTTTGTCATCTAACCAATCTACTACTGAGCCACATCCCCAGTCTACTATTATGGGAATTTTGAGCTTATTTCCAAGCTGAAAAGTCAGCAGTAGAGATGGAGCGATGGGAGAGACAAGGGAGTCACTGAGACAAAGTCTTAAGGAAGGAGAGAGGCCTGCTTGGCCTAAAGGGGAGGCATGGACTCCACCCTTTGATGGAGGGAAGGAACACAGGAAGAGTGGCTTTAGAAGAGTCCAGGGACAAAGTCAGAAAATGGGTGCCTAAGTTGCCTGAGACAGGATCAACCACAGAGTGAAGAAGGGAGGAGTGAGGAATGATGGTGGCTTGGATTAGTCACCACAGGGAGGAAAAGGACAACGATTGGTAGAAACAGACACCAGACGGAAGGCAGCTGTGCTCAGAGATCATCAATCTGTGGAAGAAAGATACCCACAGAAGAAACTGTCCTGTATCCCAGGCTCTTCTTTTGCTCTTGTCTATACCTTTTGCTCTTAATTAAGATGTAACAAACATTATGTGTCGGGTATGATCTTAAGTGCTTTACAAATATTAACTGGTTTCTCTGTGACCTACTTCTCCCTGAAGTCCCTCCCAGTGGAGTGGTTTTTGTTTCATGCTCCACATTCCTTAGGGCCAGAAGGTGGGGTTAAGTCCTCCCTCTTCCCAATTGGAACATTCTATGTGTCTGCAGCTTCTCGGAAGCTGTTCCCTTCTGCCTGTACCACACCATTTTGCTATTGTCTCCACTGACCTAAGAGCTGTTTCTCCATTTATTGAAGTCCTTTTCCATTTATTGGCTCAACTCTTCTATCGCCCTCTCACTCCCCCCCTCACTTTCTGCTGCTCTCGGTGGCTCTGACATCTACCAGACGACCCACCTCCATCATGGTTTCCTCATCTTTATTTCCTTACCACCAAAGAACCTTTCCTTCACTTCACTTCACCTCATCTGTCCATACCCATGCTCCCACTGCCACCCACATCTCATCAACTGTCACTACTTTAATTCTGAGATCTCTCCCAATCTGTCCCCTCATGGCTATCATCCCACTATTCTAGCTCTATTCCCACAATGAACCTTGTTAAGTGATGGACAACTCTTTCCTGTTTGTCAAACATCCTTGGATTGACATAATTTCCAAATGTTCTTGTCCCTTCTCTTGCTCCTTTAAAATTCACTCTTTGGAATTTCAAAGCTCAAAAAATCTAATTGTAATATTATGCAGAGGGCCTATATGCTACAATTAGATTTTTTTTTTTTTTAAAGCTCACTAGTTGTAGAAGAGGAGGTGCCTAGTCTCACTGCAACTTGATATACCAGGACTGGCTTATAGCCACTGGAGGGGAGGTCTGCCTGTATCTGAAGAGAAACAGGGGAGGAGGAGTAGATGGGGGGAAGGGGGAAGGGAATATAGAGGGAAGAACTGGGAGGAGAAAAGGGAAGGGAAACTTCCCTTGGGATGTAGAAAAAAAAGGAAGAAAGAAAAACAATCAATCAACCAAAAAAAAAAATCTAATTAGGCAGACATGATGTCACACACCTGAAATCACAACACTTGGGAGGCTGAGGAAAGACGGTTACCCATACAATGCCAGCCTGGGCTACACAGAGACTTTGATTCCCCCTTCTCCTAGCCCCTGCCTCACTCACCAGCATACGCTGGCTTCTTCTCTGGCTTTTTTACTGCTTATTTCTTTTTTTATTATTATTTTGTATTTTCCCCCCTTGAGACAGTCTTACTACAAAGCCCCTCTAGCCTCCAAAGTGATGGGCATTAAAGGTGTATTCCATCACACCAGATCCCAGAAGCCCGCTGGTCAACCAACCTAACCAAACAATGAGCTTCCAGTTCAATGAAAGACCCTATTTCAAGACAACAATAAAGGAAGACACCTGGAATCTTCCTCTGGTCTCTACATGAATGTATGTGGATTTACACACCCCCCAAAAATACACCAACTCATACCAAAAAGAAAAAATATATCTTAAGTAAATCAACACATGTAAATCAAGTAGAAAGTCCATGGCCAACTGTAAGCACTCACTGATTTCCCCCAAGAATGTTCAGGGATCTGGGCCTACAACAAAGTGCAGAGGCATCCAGTTACAGCTCTGACCCAGCACTGAAATTCTATGACATGGGCTTAGCAAAATACAAAGGTGTGAGCAAAGTGGGCCAGGGATAGTTAGATGATCAGCTGTAGGGCTGAGGATGGATAGAAAGGGAAGCCAGGGTGGAGGTGGCGCATGGGAGGAGAGGGAGCAACTAAGGAGGCTAGGCTTTAGATTGACTCAAAGGTGGCAGAACAGTAGTAGGGTGACAGAAGCTAGAAGAGGAAGGCTGGAGTTTACAGTCACAGAAGTACTCGTTTCCAGGTAATGGATTACAGGGCTGAAGTGATAGTTAGGAGAGTATGAGTCAAAGTAGATGATGTCCAGGGACAACATTAGGAACTAAGACATAAATGGAAAGTGAGGTCCACAGGCTGATGGAAGAATTTGAATGGGCAGGAAGGCTGAGATCTTTGCTCACTGATAAACATAGAAAACAGTAAAGCTGGAATCTCAAAGAGCAGGGCTGTCAAGGAAGCAGGATCAGATTTAGTGGAAATGGGATACATGGAAGGTTTGGAAAAACTCTGGTGAGAAGATCTGGGGACTAGGACATCTAAGATGCAGCCATGAGAAATGAGAGAAAATGCTGCCAAAATACAAGGTGGTCATGAAGAAAACCACACAAAGGCTTTGAGTGCTTGCCAGGTAAGACAATTTTCCTAATGGTCTTACCAAGCCCACCTCCCTATCCAGTTTCATCCTAGACCACTTCTAGTCACTCACTCTGCTCCAGCTACACAGGGCTTCTCGGAGCCCCCCTCATCCAACACATTCCCCCAGGCCACATAGCCTTATTGAGCTTTCTATTCTGCCTAGCCTGCTCTTAAATTCCCTTTACCTACCTAACTTCTGTTCATCCCTGGGATGCACAGGATTCTCCAAACTAATGAATCACTAAGCTCACACACAGTTTAATACTGCATGTGCAGAACTTACTATGAGTGTAATTCATGGTCTAACAATACAGCTCTATGATTACTTGATTGCTACCTCCCTCACTTTACCACAAACCCTTTAATCATAAAGATCATGTCTGTAGAGATGGTTATGGTGGCACACACCTTTAATCCCATCTCTTGGGAGGCAGAGGCAGGTGAATGTCCGCGAGTTCAAGGCCAGCCTACTCAACATAATAAATTCCAAGCTATCCAGGGCTATACAGTGAAACCTTGTCTCAATAAATAACTAAGATAAAATCCTGTCTGGTATTTTCTTTTTCTTCTTAGTGCACATTGAATGACTTGTATTGGGTCTGGCACATAGCAGTTACTCAATAAGAAATGTTAGCAGAATGAAGGCACAATAAATAGAAGCCAAGAAGCTGAGAAGGGCTGCTTTTCACTTAGTGCCTCAGAACAGGCAGGGAAGAACGAATCTAACTTCAAATATCCATGCTTCCATCAGTCGCAAATGCTTTCAGTGCTGGTTGGGAGTCTCAGTACTCTCTTATTTCTCCCCTGGCTGCTTTGTGATCTGGGAAGGACCTGATGAAGCTTGATTCTAGGCAACACTCTGGCCCAGTATTCAGAGTTCCTGGCTTTCTCATAGCTTATTACAACCAGATCCTTATCTCCTGCAGGAAAGGATTCACTTGTCCTTCCCTCCCATGCATGCACATTCCCTTTATTTATAACATGCATTTCCCTTGCGGGGCAAGGGGTGCTGCAGGGTCCTTGTCCCTCTCTGGTAGCTTCCCTCACCTTTCACAGAAGGTATGTAGGCAAGGCAGAACTTTGGGGCACCGGTACCGATCCAGGCAGATACTGCATACCAGAAACTGCTTGTCCATTGGCTGCACCTCCGGGCCAGGACTGTCCTCCCTCTTTGCCATGGTGACCACAGATGGTTCCTGCCACTCACACCAGCCTGTGTACAGAGAAATAGTCAGCAGCAGGGAGGCCAGCAGTCCCTCTCCCCACACGATCTCCTGCAGAGAAATGTGCCCCTTTCTTCCTTGCCAGGGACAAGACAAGGTGGTGGCTGGAAGAGCAGGGTGAAACACGTGGGCTGAGTGACTCCTGAGCATGGCACTATTTCAGAGCACAGATTTAGGATTATACTGGATTTTAAAGCCCCTCTTTTTGCCATCTTGGTGGCTGAATTATTCTTCAAACCCCATCAGTTTCTAATTTGTAATAATATAAATATGAAATCTCATCTCAAATGCTTGTTTTAAAGTCTCAGAGGGTCCAAGTCAAGTACACAGTACAGGAATAGCTTTTCACTGACACCCCACCTCTTTTCTGCTTAATGCCTCCAACCAGCTTGCAAGAGTGATTCCAGGTAGCCTCTTTGCCCACACTCTGACCCACCATTTAGCACAACTGCCTGGGGTTGCACTCTTTGCTACACCAATCAGTGTTAAGGTTAAGGATGACTCCAAAGCACTCCTTTCATACCCCAAGCTGTCGCTCCCATTTTAGGCTGCCTTGGGTTCTCTACTGGAATGCAGTAGCTGTCATTCTACTTGCATAGCCTGTGCCTTCCCATTCATCACCGTTTCTAATCAGAGTGAGTTTTCCGAACACAGATTTGACCCTACCATTACTCCTTTTAAACTCCTTCAATGGTTCTCCACTGTCCAGAGGATAAAGTCTTTAAACTGGCCCCAAAGGCTGAGAAATACCTTGTTCATACCTCCCACTCAACCTCTGACCTCACAATCTATGATCTGTCATAAAGGTTTCAATTCCTAGAAAACTCCATTCTCTTTGTTTCTGTAATTACACGTTCTGTTCACTTCTGCCCGAGACACTCTTACCCCCTTGCCTAGTTTTCACGTAAACGTCACTTCCTTTGGGAAGAATCCTCTGGGACTTCCCAAAGTCTGGGCTGGGTGCTATTCCTATTTGTCCCTCAATTCCTAGACCTTACCCTATAACTTTGTTACTTCTCTGCTTCCTACATATATAGGATTCTTAAAAGCAGGCAACTAACTTACTTCCCGTTTCTAGGACTTATCAAGGAGTCTGACATTAAGAATGATCTATCTTTACTGAGTTTGATGATTAGTTCTTAGTATTTATTTGCTAAGTGCCTAATGTGCACAGACACTGGAAGTCTGTGATAGCAGATAGTTAAAAAGTATTATAAGTAGCTGGGTTGGTGGCACACGCCTTTAATCCCAGCACTTATGAGGCAAAGGCAGGTAGGTCTCTGTGAGTTTGAGGCCATAGTGAGTTCCAGGACAGCCAGAGCTATGTAGAGACACCATGTCTTAAAAACAAATAACAAGAAGAAAGTATTGTAAGTAGCAAGTAAATTCATAATTGCCCATAGGTGGCACAGAGAAGAAAAATAATGTGAAGAGAAACTAAAGTCTTTTGTTTGTTTATTTGTTTTGGACACAGGGTTTCTCTGTATTGTTTTGGAGCCTGTACTGGAACTCGCTCTGTAGACCAGGCTGGCCTCGAACTCACAAGAGATCCGCTTGCCTCTGCCTCCTGAGTACTGTGAGAAACAAAGGGTTCTTTACCGAGTTATCACAAAGGGTTCTGTAAGCAGAAAAGTAGGGGTACTGGTAGGAATAATGGGGAACATGGGGAGGGGCCTGAAGCAAAAGTAAATGCACATTCTTGGGAGAAGACTCATACTTACTTAAATGGACCATGTGCTTGAAGCAAAGTGAATAACAGCAAGAACATTAAGAATATAATAAGAGGCAGTTTACAAATAAATGAAAGCAAACTGGAACACTCTTCTGGTATGATGACAACTGCAGAGAAACAGAAGCTGGAGTGGAGTGAGGAGGACTAGTCAGGAAGCTACCCCAGTTCTTCAGGTAACACGGTGTTACAGAGCTAGAGGCAGAAAGATTGGCTAATGAGAATAATGTGTATGAGGCTGAATTAGAAGGAGTGTCACAGACTGGATACCAGAGGAAAAAGGGGCATTGATAACAACTTCCCAGTTTCTCAACTGAGCAAATAGAAGACAGAACAGGCTAGTAAGAGGTGTTTGGGGCATGCTGTTCTAGGCACACTAAGTTTGAACTATATACATGATGTCCAGGTGGAGCTGTTAAGTGAGAAACAGAATATAGGAGCTCAAGAGAGAAGTCTGGGCTTGTTATTGATTTGGAATCATCGGCATATTAATGGCCCTTAAAGCAATAAGAATGGATGACAGAGTACCTTGGGACAGAAAGTAGTAAGCAAACAGGGAGTGGGGTGAAATAGGTTAAAGAGTAGACATGTTCACTAGGTTTGGCTGTGGTGGAGTGGTTAGGGCAGAAGCCAGTTCAGAGTGATAAGCGAGTGAGTGAAGTTAACAAAGCAGATGTAGACAATCCATGACAGAAATTTACCCATGAAGAAGCTGAAAAACAGGGAGTAAGCAGGACCAGATCACCACTGCTGTGTCCATCTAGGTGCACCATGGGCATCTTAAAGACAGTGAATGAATGACAGTCCAGAGGCCTCTTCAGATTTGATGAGGGATAGGAGGAGGGCTAAAGTGCATTTGTCCTGAGTGTATGTGCTAGTGGGTGTGGGAAGGAAAAAGAAGGACTAGTTTGAGAAAATTCTCTCCTGATATGGGCACTGGCATTTATACTAGGACATCCTAAGAGGAAGGGAGGGCAGTTAGGCAGCTGACAAGAGAGGGAGGATGAAGGCAAAGTGAAGCTTCAAACTGTAAATAGGAAGGCTGGGAGGTAGGGTACTAGTGGCCTGCTGACTCTGGCTGGGGCAGCTGGACATTAGGCTCCACCCCTCTCTAAACCCAGGGGATCTCCCAGCCTGTCACACAGAGGCGGGAATTGGGCTACATCCAAGGACCAATAGCCCCTCCCTCCCTTCCCCTTCCTGTTTCAGCTTCCCACTCTGATTCACAGGGTATCACATCTGCTGTGGCCATTCCCCAGCCTCAACCTAGGGTTCACTAGACTGATTTCCTGGTGCCTTCCTGCTCCTGGGTCACCTCTCTGCTCTAGACATAGATGTCCAACAGGCCCATACTCCTGTTGATGGATCCATACAGCAAATGGATCTTGGACACAGAGCTAGGTTGTACCCATATCCCACCCATATCCTTTATGCCTCTGTCCTAAAGGCACTTCATCCCTCATTTAGCATTCACTGGGCATCTCTGCAGGGTTACAACGATAAACGGACAAGCTGAGCTTTCATGGATTCCACAAGCAAATAAACAGATTTCTGCAATGCAGTGTGGTGGTGAACATGATAGGGAAGTACGACTGCCTTAGGAGCACAAAGTAAGTTCCCTAACTTGGACCTGAGGCAGGGGTGGGCCCAGAGGAATGGAGATTGAAGATGGATAAGTTATTGAGCTCCCGGTGCCTTCTGTCTTGGGAAGCTGCATCACTCACTGTGGCAGGAGCGGGCTAACAAATGAGATGCAGAGCTAAGCAGGGGCTATCCCACACAATGCTTTGTTGCCCTTGTTAAGGACTTTGGACTTTATCCCCCTTCCCTGCTAGGGGATTAAGGCTTTATCCAAAGTGCAAAGGAAAAGTTTGGTGGTGGTTGGAGGGAGGCGGAGATGAAGCCCAGAATGACAAAAGTAGATATTTTTGATTGCTGAGTGGAAAATAAGGGGTCAAGAGTGGAAGTTTAAGAGTTTTCATAGGGAGAAAAACCAATAGAATCTGGTATATAGTTGGTGTTATATGAAGAGATAGGGTAGAAGAAAGGATTAGAAATGGTTGCTAATTTTCTAGCTTGGAAACTAGAAGAATTTGGATAACAGGGTGATAAGTCAAGTGGTTTAACACAATGTCTCCAAGGTGCCCATGGGACACAGTTCAAGTGGAACAGTCTAGCTGTCAACTGGAAAGGCAACCTGAAGTGTAGGAAGAAGACATGGGTTTAGATTTCTTTGGTATAGGGATATTCCTGAAGCCACAATGAAGTAGATGACACCAAGGCAGAGTGAGAAAGGAGGGCCTATATAACTTAGTCCCTAGGAATGCCAACATTTAAGATACAGGCTCAGAATATAAAGTCTGCAAAGAAGAATGAGAAGGTATCAGAGACAGGAATGGCAGAGAGGAAGCAAGCTGCCTGGAGGCCAAGGAAGAAGAGAGCCTTTCCATCAAGACTGATCCCCCACGGAAATGTCAGAGGCCCCATCACGTAAAGCCCCCAAAGAAGCTGCTCTAGCTTCAAGCAGTGTTCTTTCTGGGAGCTGGAGAAGTCAAATTCAGAGAACTAGAAAGCTGATTTTGAACAAAGACAGCTAGTGCTGAATAAATGGGATCCTTGACATAGAGGGGGAAAATATGTTTCAAAACTTTTAAGGTTTTCTAAATTCTCAAACAATATCCAGCTTCCCCCATGACATTCTTCTCCAATCACACTAGATTCCCAGTGTACAGGACTTACACATCTGTGAACTGGAGGTGACCATAGGCATTGTTGATGTGTGTATGGGTGGAGGGAATTGGCTAGGTTCACTTGCTAAAATGACTCACTCCTACTCACTAGCCTCCAGGTATATTTGATCATTTGAGGCTCAGAAAAATAACAAATGTCTGTAGGTTGTAGCCTTTGTGTTTTCTCCAAAAGAAAAGCAACAACAATGGATGAGGGAAAGCCCTTAAACCTGAGAAACCCTTCCTTTTCCAGGGAAGGAAAGTGGTGAAATTCACATTACTAATCCCCCTGACAGAGTAGGTACACGGATCATTCAATCAAATGTGCCTGGACATACTCTAGGCACAGCCTTCATCTAGGAACTGGAGACATACAGTTGATCAAGTAGCTCCCTACCTTTTCCCTGTGGGAAACTGACATGTACACACATAATGACAATGTGATAAGAACCATGATACTGACAAGTTCAAACAGCTAGGGGAAATATCTAAGTTGGTGGAGAATGAAAAAGACTACCACAGGAAGGGATGTTTGAGCTGGATCTTAAGGGACAAGCATGAGTTTGATAGGTGCCTTGGGAAAACTGAGTAAAAGAACAGAAATATGGGGATGGTGGGGAGAACGGGAGGACGAGAAGGAGAGAGAACTGGGATTGGTATGTAAAATAAGATTGCTTTTAATTTTAATAAAAATTAATTTTAAAAAAAGAACAGAAACGTGAGACATTTACAAAAAGAATAGTAGTGTACGAGAGTAAAGCCTCAAAAGGGCAGCACTGGAACCCCATGGTTTTATGACCCACTGATCTATGTACCCCACTCACTGCACTGGTTGCCCCTACCACCATTCCTTAAAGGTTTAGTTCTGTTGGTTTTGTTTCAGGGTCTCTTCTCTATGTAATCTGTCTGGATAATCTTAATTCTCATGCATTTCTAACCCCCAAAGCCTTGTGCAGAAAGACTCCCTTGAATCCCAGACCTGCATATCTAATTGCAATTTTGGACATCTCTGCTTGGACGAACAAAATAGTCCCAAACTGAATTCATTTCCTCTTGACTTTTTCTTCCTGCTTAGCTTCTCTTCTCCATAAAAGGTACTACCATTCATCAGGCCCTATTAGTTAGAACCTTGGTAATCTCAATTCTGACTTTTCTCTCACCTCCACATACAAACTGCGATGCATCCTTGATGCAAAAGTGTGCTCAACTTTAAAAAGTCAAGAGATGTATCCATTGGGGGTTCCCATGACTCTATACTTGCGCATACGTTTACATACACACATGTTAACAATAATGACTAAAGAAAAAGAGGCTATCAGTTTGAGAGGATGGCATGGGAGGGCTTAGAAGGGTAACTGGGAGGGGTTGGAGGGAGGAAAGGGATGGGGCAAAGTGATGTAATTCTATTTTAATTTAAAATTTTGTTTTTGATTTTCGAGACAGGGTTTCTCTGTGTAGCTCTGGCTGTACTGGACTCACTCTGTAGACCAGGCTGGCCTCGAACTAAGAAATCCACATGCCTCTGTCTCTCGAGTGCTGGGATTAAAGGCATGTATGCCACCACCATCGTTAAAGCCATAAAATTTAGCATCTAGTCCTGTCACTAACTCCATTACATAAGATAAATCTACCCCATACCTGTATTGTAAAATGGGAAGGAGGGAGTTTTCTTGTTCTCAAAATCTGAGATTCCAGAGGCTTCCTTTCAAATTAAAGGCTCCTACAGACTGCAATGTGCTCCACAATTAAATCTCATCTCAAACTACCTTGATGATTTGATTGCTTATTTCTATCACAAAGCTAAGCATGGTAGAAGGTGCTCACAGGCTGCCCCTCCCCTTGCTTTCCAAAATAGATGTTTTCTGAGTTTAAGTCACCCATGGCATTCACTCTCAGCACACTGCTGTACAGCAGTTGTGTTTTCTGAACATAGGCACTACTATCCCAACCATGATCCTTTTCTCTCCAGTTCTATTAGCAGAAATGCCCACTGTCCCCTAAGTAGTGAGTTGGTAACTAGCATATAGAAAGTCCTCAATACATGCTGGTGACAGGAGAGTTATGTTTAAACTCTGTAGGTCCCTTTCAGCAAAAAGAAGCAAAATCAAAAGTAGTAACAAGACAAAGGAACAAAGTTCCAAGGAGAGAGACCTCCATTTGGCACAAGGTAGCTTTCCCACAGCATAAGATAGTAAGTGCTCTCTCACTGGAGGCATCCAAGCCAAGAGAGGCAGGGCACCTGTCAGGCCTGCAGCTTTCATTCCCATTCTGCAGCAAACCAGAGCCCTGCTCAGGAGATAGGCACAGTGTAGCTGGAGAGACCTGTAAAGATAACCATTGCACCCACCCTGAAATCTCAGATTTATTTTTTCCTCTGGGGCAAGTCCTGGTTTTTTTGTGGTCCACATTGAACTCCCACACCAGGAACATGCACAGGGCCTGCTTTTGATCATATTGACCTCCCTGGGGTGCAGCCTGCCCTTCCAACCTGCAACCATCTGTCCCTGCAGGTTTGCGGCCCAGGTTCTGAAACCAAGTCCAGGAGGAAGGTGATGAGAACCAGGGAGGGGCCTGGAGTCCTCCAGGCGGGGCCCAGGCTAAGAACTAAAGGGGTCCTTTCCTACAAGAAACAGCCTCTGCAGTAAGCTTCCTGTCCAGCAAGCAGTGCCCGCAGCGGAGGAAGGATGTCCTCCATCCTGGCTAGTGGGCTTCTTAGTGCCCAAGGAGGAAGGAGAGAGGGAGGCAGGGGTGGGCGTCTGCACTAGGGAGAAAGGAACCCTTCGGACAAGCGGAGCCACAAGATTCCAGAGTGCCAATCAGCAACCCCACCCACCCCCCACCTCCATCGGCCGCAGCATTCGGTACTCTCTGCCAACAACACACACAGGCTCCCAAAACCCGCGCTCCTAAAAGCAACCATCACCCATCCACCCGCGCCTCCCCCCCACCGCACCGCCCGCAAACATGGACCTCACGTGAGCAGCCACAGCCCAAAGAATCCCCCCGCTGCTCTCACAGACACGGACACGCCTCACGTGGACAGAGACTGGAACAGCTTTTGAAAAGCATCGGCGCCCCCACCCACAGACGCTCGGACCCACACACCGCCGCTAGCACCCGGACCCGGATCCCGACATAGAGGGGAACCAAATGCACCCTGGGGGCCCGCGCGGCGCACTCACGGCGTGGGAGCTGGATGGGAGGGCAAGGCCCGGACTGCAGCCACTCGGAGCGGCCCGCGGCGCTGCCCCCGCTGCCAGCGCCCGTCCGCCGGCCCTGCCCGCGGCGCCGCCCCACGTCCCGCGCCTCCGCCTGTCCCCGCGCCGGCGCCGCCGCCGGACCCGTCGCACAGGCCAGAGGGAGGGGCCGGGGCGGGGCTGCGGACCGGCCGGGGGAGGGGGCGACTCCGGAGCTGAAGGCCCGCCCCAACCACGCCCCCGTCTCACAGATCACGCCCACCATCCCCTCCGCCCCTGCGGCTCCGGGCGCTTCCTCCGCGGTGCGGATAGGAGCTGACAAGCGGATCCCGGATCCTAGATCCGGGATCCTCGCCCGCTGCCTCTGGTCCCCGAGGCCTCAGGGCGAGGGCGATAGCCGGTTTCAGGTAGTGGCACTTGGTCCCTTCAAGAAAAAGCAGCTGGATTCAGTACTCCGAGATCCTGTCCCAGCTGCTTCTAGTTGCACCTTCTCTGCCTTTACTGGGGGCTCCTGTAAAATCTGCCAGTTAGGCTTCTGCGGAGCAAGAGGGAGGGGGACCACCTGTACCTCGGCTCAGAACTCTGGGAGAAGGGATTTGCGGGCTAACTGGGAGACTTTATTTGGTTGTAGGTGCCTCAGGAGCCCCCTCGTGAGGAAATTTGGTTTAGACCATCCAGCGACTCCTTCCTCACACCAAAGACCCAGAGCAATTCTCAGAATAATGGCATAATGGAAAAACGGCCTTGGTAGACTACAAGAAAAATTGTACATTAACAGGGACTGAGTATTTATTACGTGCCAGACAGAGCTAATCACTTTACATACATTATCTCATTTAATACGCATAACCGTAATAGGTAGCTGCTTTTATTAGCTGCTTTACAACGGAAGGAGCGAGTGTTCGTTCCCCAGGCGTTAATTCTAATCAGCTTGAAAATGGTGGAACCAGGTTTGGGCTCTGCTTTCAGGTTCTGTCTCCAACCATTTGGAGATTCAGTGGCCTTACAACGAAAACTCCCCAGTGGCCCACGAAGTAGGAGCTAATATGAGGACCAGCACCTCTAATAATCAAGGCAGACCGCCGACTACACACAGGTTAACCAAAACCTAGGAAGCCTGGCTGGGGATTGCAGTATTAATGACCTAAGAGCCAAGCTAGACTGGAGTGCACCGTGTGCTAGGAGAACCTGCTGACTGGGCTGGCCCCTTTCTCCACCCTCCAGAGGTGAGAAAATCCCGACAAGATCTGCAGTTGTCTTTGGGGCTGACAACTGATGGCTCTTGTGCCTTGACTAAAGTGTTGCTGGAGTTTTCTTGTGACTTCTCACATAAAGTTCAGGTTTGACTTCAACAGGAGCAGTGCAGGTTACGGCAGGAGTGGTGAAACTGCCTTTATCTGCAAGTAGCTACTCTCCGCTTGTGAAGGAGCTCAGGCAGGGTTCATGCTTAGAGCCAAGCAAGGGCCACTAAGCTACCCAATAGCCAGAAAGACTATTTTTCTCAACCCTGAGCTTTCCCCAGGTTGCCAAGTCTCTGACTGAGAGGTTTGTTAGTTCCCTTTGTCCAAAGATTAAAAGTCCTACCTCTTGCCACACCCACTTAATTTTTCATTCCTGACTGAATTCTTACTCAGACTTCATGTACATTGGCCTTTCTACCGGGTTTATTAGCTTCTTACTTTTTAGATCTCAATTTTTAAACTGGCATCACTATCCCTATCCCAGTCTAAGCTAGATGCCCCTCATTAGGTGCTCCCATTGCATCCTGTATCCTAGCATTTCTCATTGTATTGTAGTTGCCTGGTTACTTGTCTCTATCCCCCACTTGGCCTTAAGCACTGTGAGCAGGGACCAGGTTTTATTCACTGATATTTCCCCAGGGCCTAAGGCAGTGGCTGGCAAATAAAAGCACGCAGTAAACATCAGCTGTATGATTGAATGCATGACTGTTAGCCAGCCCAACCCCCTCTGGACCCTATGCTCTTCGAACCCATAGCTGTCTTGTTGCTAACGAAGAAGAGAAACGAGCTTTAGCTCTAACTAGGACTGAAGGGGATCAGACCTTCAGCAGCTTCTGAAACTTGGTCACAGCTCTTTTGAATTCATAGAAATTGAATGCAGGATTACTGGGCATTTTTTACCAACCCACCCTCCTCTAGTTCCCCACAAATTGACCTCACTGGGCCTGCTTTTATGAAAGGTTTATTCCTAGTGCTCGAACCCAGTCTTCCTGGGCTCTAAGCACAATTCAGCTGGGTGGGTGGATGAGGGGGGGCCCACTCAGATGCAGGGCCATAAATGGGGCTCCCCATTTTCCCCACCCCTTTGGTCCCAGTCCCCTTCTCTGCAGTGGACACACATCGAGGAGGGACAAAGGGAATTGGAGGCAACACTATTGGCCCAGGGGAGCCCAAGAAGAGCTGCCATTGGCTGACAGAGCCTTTGGAGGTCCTGTCTTTGGTCGGGGGGCACATCCCAAGAGCTGGGGATAGGCCTGAGGAGTGATGCCATTGGCCAGGGAGTGTTTTTGTCATAGCCTTTGGCTGTGGAGTGAAAGAAGACGATCTGGGAATGATGCCCAGTGGCCAGGAAGATAAAGGACAGGGCAGCAGCTTCTGGGCCTACAGGCCCTTTTCAGACCACAGTAGTATGGGCAAAACTGGTGTCAGACCCCAGCCAGAAAAGGGGAGCCCAAGCCCGAAAGTAAGTGGCAAAGGACATCATGTGTCCAATCTCCTCCACCCTGGGGCTGCCCCGCCCAGTGTCCTTCTTGTTAGCCAAGTTGGGCCAGGAGCCGCTCACTGCTCCTCTAGCCAGGAAGGCTTCTCGGCTCCTGGAGGCCGCAGCTTGATGTTGAACTGCTGCAGGGTCTGCTCCAGCTGCTTCTGGTTCCCAGCAAAGTAGGCGGACACCGCGTTGTGGAAGAGCAGCAGCTGTTTGTGCATCACCTTGATCTGGGGGCCCAGCAGGGTCAGCTAAGGCTGGACTCAGGCACCCTTCTTGAGGGGCTGAGCCTAAGCCCAGGCATTGACCAGGGCATATGGACTCTTTTCTGATAGTGCTTTGAGGGTGGGGACTTTCCAAGAAGTCAAAAGAGAAGGGGCAATATGAAGAAAGAAACCTGACTTATTTGCTGTGTCTAGGGTTCTGACAACCCAGCTGAGGGGGCAATTTCTTTCTGTTATGTTCCTGGGACTAATGGCCAGATCCTCAACAACAACAACAACAACAACAACAACAACAACAAAGGCCAGTGATCAGGAAGGTGAACTGAAAGTGCTCAGGTATCAAGGGGCTAGGGGAACCCAGTCCCTAGCCTGGCTGCATCTCCCCACCCACAATCAGGAGAGTCTGAAGGGAAGGGCACTGTCAGATGGGAAGGTGATTTAGGACCAAGGGAGTAGGGCAGCACCTTGTTTTCTTCCAGGAACTTGAGCTTGATAGCCACATCTCCCCGCAGCTTCTCATATTTGTCTCGATGGGTCTGGAAAGTGGCCTGGGCACTCTCAAGTCGACCACGTGTCCCTGCATCCCGGGGACCTAGGCTCAGCTCCTCTAAGTCTGTCCGGTAGGCATCATACTCCAGCCTGGGAAGGGGGTGATAAAGGCTGGTCTCCACCTCTTCATCCATACATGTAACTCTTTCCTTCCTGAACTTGTATGCCCCTAAATGTTCGAATTTTCACCCATGCCAGCCAACTTCCCAAACCTTGAGCCCTTTCAGTGCCCACACCTGGCAGCCTCATACTGTTTGACAGTCATGAGTGTGTCTTCCATGGTCTTGGTGACCAGTGTGTTGATGCTAGAGACAAAGAAGTTCACAGCCCCTAGTAGCGTCTCCCCATTCTTGCACAGCAGCTTCTGCGTCTCTGCATTATAGCCAAATTCCTCCTATGGGCAGAAGGGAGGCACAGGCCTTGAGTAAGAGTCCTTACCTGACTGGAGCTGCAGAGCCCTTTATTTCCTTCTGTCCCAAAGAAGAAACAGCCATCAAAACTAAAACAACCAGACTGCCTCTAGCAAGGCTCTCTTAGCCACAAAGTTAGTAGGGTCGCCTAGGGGATGCCTGGGGTAGGAATGTGGGAGTAGAGTCTTAGGTAAGTTTAGAAGACAGGAACAGGGAAAGCTAGTGCAGCAGGCAGGGGAGGGACTCTGATTAGGCCAAGCACCAAAGGCATTCTTGATGATATGGAGAAGGGTTACTTGTGAGGCACCAGAGCGCCCTCTCCCACAACCCCTCCAACTTTTGGACCTCTGTACAAACCCTTAGGCTGCCTCCATAGGTGAGTGATGCTGGGGGCAGGACTGGGCACACCCCAGAGGGGTTCTCCCTGGGGGCTGCAGGAGGGAGGGAGGGAGGCTGAGGAATGCCTGCCTGGAAGGGCCAGGGCCCAGTACCCCCACCCTCTTTGTTTTGGCTGAGGCACCTGAAGCTCTGGGGACTTCTGGCTGAGGTCAGCAAAGGCATCCCCTAGTGCATGCTGGGTCTGCAACAGGCTGTAGAGGTGGGCTGTCAGTGCCCGGCCCAGCTGAAGGACACTTTCATACTTGCGCTTCGTCTCACGCAGCAACTCAATCTGCAGCTCTAGCTCCAGATCCACAGTCCGGGAGCCTCGGCCAAATCTCTCTGATAACAGCTGCTTTGTGCACTGATTGGGAAGTGGGTGGGAGGTCAGAAATCTAAACTCCACCCCAACCCCGACAAGTAACTACTCCAACACCCCCATTCTCTTAGTCATAGCAAAAGACTATGTATTAAGATCTGGGGAAAAGGAAAAGGTACCCATGGAGAGTTTCTGGGAAGAGGCACTCGACTCTTACCTTATATGTGTTGATGCCCCATTTCTTGACGATGTCAAACTTCTCTCCGGCGATGCCCCGGGCCACCTCATCACCAGGGCCAGAAGGTGAGGTGCTGTGAGATGGATGGCGGCCAGACCCTAAAGGATCAAGTTCTCTAACACCAATTTCTCTCACATACAATCAGATACTTCTGTGACCTCACTTCCTTCCCTCCCAGCACATGAAATGACCTCTCTAAAAGAGGAAATCTAGATAACTGAATTCTTCTGCTCATTAGGGGGAACGGGGACTTAGGTCCCGAAAACCAAAGCAACTCAATGTATGTATTTGGCATTCCTGGGGTCGTGTAGGAGTGTTGTTGGGTGGACAGGGAAGGAAGAAACAGAAGCAAACATGATGAGTGGGACTGGAAGGGTCAAAGCTGGTGGGCACAGAAAACAGGGAAGCTGGTTTGTATTTCCAAGTAGAATTTTAGTCAGTATAAGACTCTTATAAAACTCTGAGAAGCTTCACAAAGTTGTAAATCAGCCTTAAGCTGCAGAGCTCTTGTGACTTATAGGTCTTAACTTGGCTCAGGTGGTGGCACCAGGGAAAGAAAAGACAATTGAGAAAGCTAGAATCTAAATGGCAAGTGGGAAGCAGATGATGAGCTCAGAGAGCTGATCTGGGATTGGACAGTCTATGGATTTCACACTAGCAGTTCTCAAGTTTCTCCAATCCATGATTCACGCTTTCCTATGTGTTCTATGTGCCTCCTAGTCTCCCTCCCACTCAAGCCTCCTGTCTCTTATCATTCATACCTGTGGGGATGAGTCCATCACCAGAGCCCCCATAGCCACCAGACACAATGCTAGTTTCATTGAGGTTGGGTCCTGACACCATCACCTGCTGGAGGTCCTATAGATCAGAGAAGAGGGGGCACTTCAGGAACATGGGGGTGGCTGAAATATTTTGGGGATAGAGACAGTATATAGTAAAGTCTGTATAGAATCATAATGACGACTTGAAAACTATAAGGAGGACTAACTAAATGAAGTCTATTGGGATGGGAAAAGCGAAACATTCAAGAGTCAGGATTGCTAAATTGAAACAATTAGAAGAATCAAACAGAAGCACCTGCTCCAGCCCATCGTCTTCAGGAAGCTGCCCAGCTTCACCATTTCCATGGATTGGGATCTCCATTGTGGCTGCCTTCCCTAGGATCCCGTCCGTCATGGCTAGGGAAGGTACTGGAGTCAAGGTCTCCACCCCAGCACGCTGTAAAGCCCAACACAGACAATTCTGGAAACTGGCCAGCACTCCAGAACAAGGAGGCCTTCCCTGTGTTCTAATAGGTTTCAGGGGTTGTCTGTTAGGACTTGGGTGTCCCTGGAGATCAGCCCCTACTTTCCTGGAGATGTGTATTTCTTCTCTTCCAAGTACATTATTTCTACAGATGCATGTATACCAAAGCCTTGGGTGTCTTCTCACAAACCCCAACCTCACCTTTAGTAACCTTTACACATTCAGTCACTCAACAAACACTTAGTGAGTGCCTACTATGCGTCAGATACTGAGGCAATGGGATTACAGCAGTGAGGGCCAGAGGGGAATGTCTGTGCTCTTTGGGAACTTGGCCCTGCATAGGCATGTTTACCAGAAGGCAAAACCCTTTCCTAGACTCGGATGCTCACTTGCCACTCAAGCATGCTCTGCAATCCCTGGTCTTTCAAATCCTTTGATGTTCCTTCCCCTCTTCCTTCAAATGGTCTCTCCTTTCTCCATCTCATGCACCTGCCTCCCTCAGGCCCTCCCCACCAGGCCTTAGTTGAAGCAGCTGGTGTGTTCCCGGTGTCAGTTAAAAGCTTCTTTCCCAGGACACAGGCAGTCCCTTCCAAAGTCAGTTTATGCCTTCCAGATGTGAGAGGTCCCCTCCACCACCCCCCCACACACCTGGGCATCAGGTGTGTCCTCATCCTTGCCAAGGGCTCAGGGCATCTTGCCCTCCGCACAGGTTCGTGCATTCAACTTCCTTTCGTACAAGTATGTCCTTCTCACCTGGGCCGGGCCACTCTTCCCCTCAGGGCGCGAGGGCCGGACCGCGCGGGGACCTCGGGTTCCAGTTCCCGTCGCGATCTTAGCAGCAGGTCAGAGATTCGGCGGAAGTGACGTGCCCTCTGGGCAGAAGAAGCCGGCCACGTCGCAGAGCAAAAGGGCGGAGGTGACGTTAGCAGACATGGGCTGGGCGATACTGGAACCACGCCTTGAAGCTCTTGGTGACTAGGGAGAATTTACTTCCGGGGTGACTCCGCGCCCCCAGGGAGGAAGTAAAGTGGGCTGCGTGCCCCGAGCGTGATGGAGCAGCAGCAGCAGCAACTAAGAAACGTGAGTAAGAGCTAAGTTGTTCTCGGGGTTAGACGTGCGGTTTGTTTTCTGGGGTACATGCAAGAACCCCCAGTGGGGAAGGCAGGCTGCACTGCGCACGCCAGGAACCCTCAGCGGTGGTGAAGCCTTGATCCGCTTTTCTCTTAGTTGCGAGATTTCCTGTTGGTCTACAATCGGATGACAGAACTGTGCTTCCAGCGCTGTGTGCCCAGCCTGCACCACCGAGCTCTGGACGCTGAGGAGGTGGGGACTGTGGGGACCCCAGAGGTTGACAACGTGACGTGTCCACCTCCCACCCCCCGTTTGCATCTCGGTCTCCCATGACCTCACCCCTAGGCTGGGGCCCCGGAGAGGAGGGCTTGACAGGACCCCTTTTGGTCTCTGCTTACCTCTGTCTTCCTTCCAGGAGGCCTGTCTACACAGCTGTGCTGGGAAGCTCATCCATTCTAACCACCGCCTCATGGCCGCTTACGTCCACCTCATGCCCGCCCTTGTCCAGCGCCGCATCGCGGACTACGAGGCTGCCTCGGCCGTGCCAGGTGTTACTGCAGAACAACCCAGAGACTCGCCATCAGGCAGCTAGCCATCGCCTGCCCCAGGAGAGAAGGTGCTTGGATGGGCTCCTCTATGAACCTTGGGCTTGTCGAAATTTGTACAGAAAGATTGAGCCTGAAAGCTGGGCACTATTGCTCCTTTTCTTGGAGCCAATAAACCGGGTTTTTACTCTGGTTGATTTTCTGGGCAGGAATTTATTTATGTCCACTTATTGGTACCAACCTTTATTCTGCCATTTAGTGCCTATCTTCTCCCCTCAGCCCTGGCAGTTGAGAAATTGCCTTCTGTAATGTAGTAGGACAAACTCAGCATTCTCAGATCCCCAGCAAAAACATAGTTTTAAGGTTAGTAATAGCAATGGGAAATTGGTTCCAAAAGGGGAGCTCTCAGTGGCTATCCTTGAGCCTAACTCAAATGCCTGAATATATATTGCATAATAACTAGTTTTCTTCTGAGCTGTAATACAAAAAGAATTGTGCTGCATCTAGGGGAAGAATGTGATATCAGACAACAAGAGGAAGAAGAAAACAGCACCACAATAGGCTTTAGCCACCAATTCTTAGGAGATCAAAGATAAGCCTGTAAGAATGTGGGAATATTGTCTAGAATTTCAATCATTTCCCCAGTTTACCATCTTAAATATTTCCTGTCTTTGTGAAATCAGCAATAAGGACTTTAAACAAAGAAGGGTTTTCTTCTTGTCTTCAAGGCAAGTCAGAAGGCCTACATTAGTCAAATCTAAAGAAGAGAAATCAAAGGGAAAGGTAGATGGTGATAGAGGGGTGGTTAAATATAATCTGTGTGGCTCCTAATGCTTCCTTAGTGTTTCACTGTTTGTCTGGAATCTCCTAATTCCAGCTCTCTACCTTCCATCTTACATTGTTCTCAACCGTAACTGATCCAGCCTCTCTATTCTTGTTTTGTTACTGCCCCCTCATTTTGTGGGGTTCACATCTGTATTCAGGAGGATACCTCCTTTCCTGGCCCTGCCTTTTCCGTGATGTCATCTCCAGTATGAGGACAAGGAAGGAAGGAGGAAATGGCATATACTACCATGTGGGGCTTCAAGGATAATGGCAGGATGCAGGGCAAGCAACAGTATGGGATGTGCATTTGTTATTGTTGTTTTACTGGGGGTTCAACTCAAGGGCTTGTGCATGCCAGGCAGGGACTCTTAACAACCTAAGCTACCCATTACCTCTTCATTGCTTAATCCCATCCCATCCTTTCACGTATGGCAACAGCTTTCCTTTTTTACCAAGGAATTAAATTTTAAAATCCCAGCCAAAATCAACTATTTACAAAGCAGATCCCCCCCCCACACACACACCTACAGGTCATAAATATGCATTTTACTTTTTTATTTTTGAGATTGGGGAGGGAGGTCTCAAAACTGACATGTAAATCATAATAACTAAAGATGACCCTGAACTCCTGATCCTCCTGCCTCTACTGCCCAAGAGCTGGCCAGCCAAAAAATTGAAATAGTGGGCTTCGTGTTAAAACACAGCTCTTGCTCTAAGCCTTGTTATGCATGCCTACAAGCCCAGCACTTCACAGATTGCGAATTTTGTGTTTGAAGGCAGCATATCAAGACCCTATTAATAAAGTGCAGTGGGGCGGTAAGCCCCATATTCTTTTTACTACAGCAGGCTGCCTCTCAAAATCATGTCTGTTGAGTATGTTGCATAAATTTATCTTATTTATTCATTTTATTGCAAGCCTAGGAGATATTATTTCCATTTAACAGGTAAAAAAGAACCCAGAATGCATGAGAGCTCTGTCTTATACACAGTTCTTTGAAAACAGATTCTAGTGTGTCACTGCTTTTCCCTTTTTGTTTTTTTATTTTAGGTGATTTTGCCATGGGGTCTATTGGCCTTAAACTTGAGATCCTCTTGTCTCAGCCTCCCAGGTACTGAGATTACAGACATGGGCTACAACGGTTGCTAGATAATTCTTTAGGAAGATAAAAATTGCTGACAAGGAGCTTCCCTATAGAGTGACCTCAGGTCTTCCTGACAGAATTCACTCTTTGACAAGTATAAATGTAAGGAATGCATCATGTGAGCTTCTTCATTTCCAGAGACAGGAAGGTGGAGACCCAGGATATTGTGTTGCTGCTGGGAGAGTTCTTCTGCATCAGTTTATGTATCCTTTCAATAAAACACGTACTGTGAATTGTCTGTGTTTCCTTTCTTCCCATGTCACATGGTTAGTAATTGCTGGGAAAAGACTAAGAAACAGATCTATTCAAAGCCCACTCTCTTTGGAACTACCTGAACTTTTTTTTTTTTTTTTTTAGATGGTTTTACTGTGCAGTCTCACCTTGAATTCAAATCCTTCTGGCTTTTTACTTCCTGAGTGTGGGGAGCACACATGTGATCACATGTGTGCTCCCCACACTCAACCTACATACACTATCATCTTTGCACAGTCTGCCTTCAGATCAAAAACAAATGTGCCTCAATCTGACCTGTCAGTCCTTTTCTCCCTTTAGTCTCTGCTCTGGTTTCTCTCCTTAAGAGAAAACCCATTCCTACTGTCTCACTTTCTATAGTTGCTGGTCTTTTTCGGGTCTTGTCATAAAGTGATAGTCATTGGCATGGTGAGAGCAGTATTCTTAGGCACAATATACAAGAAAAGTTTGGGATTTTTTTTGGTTTTGGTTTGTTTTGGGGGGGGTAGAGGGGTGGGGGGATTGTGAGAGGTCAAATTCAGGGTTTTCTACACACTAACAAAGGGCTCTACCATTGACCTACATCCCCGGCCCAGAGGTTACCTTTGACATAGCCTTACCACATCACAAACATTGGAGGCTGAGGTGGTGGTCCTGTCATTGTGACTTTAGAACTTCACTGCCTGTTCCTTGGCCCAGTCTATTGATTTAAAGCTGTTCATCCATAAAGTCCTCTACCTGTTTTACTGTTCGCATCAACTCTTCTTTGCCTCCCCTCTAAATAGCTCTTGTACTTCCTATCCACCAGTTAATGCTTTGATGTTTACACGGTCCATTCAGTAGTTAGGATCACTTAATTTCTTGATCCAATATCTAATGGTTTCTATTCTGTCTTAGCTATCCATTTAGTTGTGTCTTAGATATTGTCATCATTCTAAACCACTCAATCTTCAAAATACTATTACTAAATCAAGTGACAAAACACTATTTCTTGAATTGACTAACCATATTCCTTCTGCTTGGTTTAGTAAGTCACTGTCCCTACTATCATTAGATTTTTTTGTAGCTTTAATATTTTTTTTCCCTCAGTAACACTTGCCTTTAAATTTCTAGCCAGCTTAACCCCCAATGGTTTTCTTGCTATAAGCTGATATTTTTGTGCCCTGCCCCCTTATGAAACATTGTCTGCATTTGAATAGTTAAATGTTACTCAGCGAGATCACCATAGAGCATATTTATGCCACTTTGAATTCGTAGTTAAGTTCAAATGGAATCTTAGCTCTCACACACAAGTGTGTGTGTGTGTTACAGTTTGAGCAGGTTATCACTCTGTAGCCCTGACTGGCCTAGAACTTCTGAGATCTTCCTGCCTCTGCCTCTCAAGTGCTGGAATTGAAGGTACGCACCACCACATTCAGTGATTCTCTGGTTTTTTCTGCTCCCCTAAGTAACTATTTTAAGTTGGTGTTTGTAACCCTCTTGGCCCTGTTTTCTTTCTGTCAGCCATATTATTCCTCCATGAGGAAAACAAAGCTGTAGGTAATCTCTAGTATTCTACTGCTGACTAGCCCATCTGCATCATTCCCTTTCCCTTCTAAATAGGGAGAAACCCTCTTATCTAATGCTAGTGCCCATTCTTGGGTGTTGAGTCTTCCTCATTTCCTACTTGAATGCTTCCAACATCCTCTTGCTTATTCTTGTCAGTTTCTAAATGTGCTAAGGACTACACTCTTCAAACAAACCCTTATAGTTTCCATTGGGTTACCATCCTTTTTTTTTTTTTTTAACCACTTTGTAGTTATAATTCAGACACAGTTGTGTCCATATTGCAAGTCATTCTCCATTCCCATTCCTCAAACTAGCACATTTTGAGTTATGTAGACCCTATTCTATTGAAAGAGTGCTTACTAAGATCACCTGGGTGATCAATTACCTTCTATTTCTAAATCAATTTCCTGGTCCTCTACATACTTTACAATGGCATTTGATGCTATTTTATAGTTAGTTTTTTGTTGACATTCCATCAGTGCCTTGATTCTACTCTTAGGTTTTACTCCTACCTCTGTAACCATGGTGTCTTAACTTTCATAGTAGCTCACTCTCTTCATATTCTTCTCTAGGTCATGTTCTTTTTCTCTAAAGTTTTTCTAGGATGGTTTTGAAAGGACCAGCCTCCTGCTTTAGCAGGCATGACAGGCTAACATGTGTTTGCCTGACCTTGTTCCTCCTGTCCTAGTCACTAGAGGTCAGAAAGCCTCCTTGTGGCAAGGAACCAATCAGAAGTTAGCTGGTGGGTCTGTGCTTTATGGCTCTGGGTGTGCTTTACTACAAGTGCACAACAGTGATGTGCAGAGCACAGCAACTGCCCTGGGAGGGCCTATAGGCCATAACGACCAGTTGACCAATCAACACAGGACAGGCTGCCCAAGCAGCCTTAGGAAGAGCACCAATCCTAAGACTGTTGCGTACTCCTAGATACTCCCCATGCTCTACCCAATATATTCCCCACCTCGTGGTTTCTCAGGGTCCTTCTCCAAGCATCTACCAAGATGAATGAATGAAGGGCCTGAGCTAATGAGGTTAGCTTATTAAACAACAATAAAAGATTTTGCTTTTGCATCGAAATGGGTCTCTTGGTGATTTGGGGGGTTCAGAATTTAGGCAGAACAGTTTCATTCCCCGCCCCCCTTTGGGTTTTAGGTACTAATGACTCTCAGATCTTCAAGCTACTTGATATCTTCACTTGTATATCTCAAGAACAATTCAAACCTATTTTTTTTCTTATAAACTCTTTATTCCTGGTTCATCTAGTTGCAGAAGCTAGAAAGCTAAGTACATCCTTCTTTCTGATCTTCTCACTCACTTGCCAAATCTCATCTTACATTTCTAAATATTCCTTGATTCTGTTTCTCCCCATCTTCGCTATGATCTTCCAGTATTACAATTACAATGCTGCTTCTCCCTATACCTACTTTGCACCTTTTTAACCTATCTACTCATCAACCAGGAAACATGCGTAAAACCATTCTTATAATTAAAAAAAAAAAACAAAAAACAAAAAAAAACCTAGAACTCTTCAATGCTGGGAATTGAAACCAGGCTTTGTACATGCTATGCAAATGCTCTACCCAAAACCTGGAGTTCTAGTCATGATTTACAGGGCCTTATATAATCCAGTCCTACCTCTAACTATAAAGTACTATCAACCCTATTCATTGAGTTTGCTTGTATCACACTTCACTTTATCTGTACTCCAGCTGCACTGGCCTTCAGTTCCATGGTCCTATCATGCACTGTCTAAGGGCCTTTGTAATCCTTACTTCCTGGTTCAGGATGCAGGAGAGAGATCTTTACCTACTAAACTTCCTAATCCAATTGCCATTTGCATAAAGAGGTCTTCGAAGATTTTAGCTACTGTAGTTCTTTGTCATTGACTATGTGACACTCTTTAATGGTTTGTACCTTATGAAGACAGTCCATGTCTTTATAACTCACACTGTATCCTCATCAAAGTAACTAGTGCACAGCTTTTAGCTTCCTTCTTGTTCAAGTTCATATTAACAGAAAAACCAAGAGAATTTTTGTTTTATTGAATGATATAGAAATGAATTTGCAGTTGTAGCCCTTTGCCAATAGACTTTGAGAATTTTTATTGTTTATTTTTGGGTTTGTTGTTATTGTTAAGAAATGATGTCACTATATTGCCTGGGCTTGTCTTGGACTCTGGACATGTAAACTCACTCAAGATAGAAAATTGACCACAGACCCAACCTAAGGATACCACCATAGTCCAACTTGTTGAACTAAAGATTTATTGGGATTACTTAAAGGAGTGTGCATAAGGGGTTCCTTACAGCACCAGAAATGACTTCAGGACAGCACATCGCCAGAAGCCAAGCCCAGCATGGCTGACAGCTCACAAAAGCTAGAACCTGGGGTAAACTGCATACTTTGCAGGCAGCTCAGCAGATCAAGAGTGTCTGTTCCAGGCAGCTTATCTTGTTTGAGAGTGTCTCAGCAGTCCTTGCTGTGTATACATGCATGGAGAGGGAGGGGCCTAGTGCATCTGGTCAGATTCAGGAACTTTTAAGGCTTTTGAGTTGTTTACTTCCTGAGTTTGAGGGAGATTCCCTGCAGGATGGATTACTTCACCTCTCTTCTTTATCTTAAACTTTTCTTCAAGATGTAGTATTTGGCTGGGGAAGAAACTACTTCACATCATGCTAGCCTTTGGAATGCTAGGAATACAGGAGCCAGCTGCCATAGCCAGCTGGATATGTTTTTGTTTTTTGTTTTTTTCATACCAAACTCACTGAATGGTATCTTGTAACACTGTACAATCAGTCATCACTTGAAGTCCCATCTACAGCAGTTTACTCTTTCAATTTGTAGGTCCTCTAATTCTGTGTAAACATTTCTTAAACACTTCACCTCCTTTTATCAGCAGCTTAATTTGACTTTCATCAGTTCATGATACAGATGACCGAAGCTGTCTCCTAACAGCCTTTTGTTGGAGTCCAGATCCCTTTTGATTAGTTGGAACCCCTCTCAGTTAATGATAGCAAAGAGACAATAACAGCAGCTTGCCATGTTTTTATTTCTTTTAAATAAAAAACCTAGATCAGACCTGGTATGGTGGCTTCACAATCATCTGAGACCTAGGTTGTTTCACATTTTTCTGATGGCTGTGTTTGGGATAACCCCCCCCCCCCTTCTTGGGACCCAAGGTGGAGCTTTCTTCATTACATAAACCTTTTAAGGAACAGAATGGATCAGAGTTTATTAGTGAAGGGTATGCCTTCCACCCTGGAAGTTGCATGTTAAAAGGTTTCTCATGTGGCCAGATTTTGTTATAAGAGAGGCTGGAACTGTAATCTTTATTATCAGTCATTTGCCTAACTAAAGATTAGGGGTTCTGTTTCTAAGGAAGACTTGGCTTTAGAAAGACCTACTAATTCATTTTTCAGACTAGTCAACTATGATACAAAATAAAAATAACTACAGCACTTGTTTGTTTTTTGGCTTTTTTTGGGAGGGGGGTTTCAAGACAGGGTTTCTCTGTGGCTTTGGAGGCTGTCCTGGAACTAGCTCTTGTAGGCCAGGTTAGTCTCAAACTCACAGAGATCTGCCTACCTCTGCCTCCCGAGTGCTGGGATTAAAGGTGTGTGCTACCTCCACCTGGCTTGCTTATTGGCTTTTGTGACACCAGACTCAGCATCACAACTGGGGCTTTGTCTGAACAGGTCCCACATGACCTCTCTAGACTCATCTTTAAGCGTTTTTTCTTTGGTTGGGTTTGGTTTTGTTTTTGTCTTTTGCTTGCCATAAAAAGGACTGCTATTGGTGGTTCTTGAACACATTTTTCTGATTCTCAGCTCTGTCTTTGATTTCTGGGTAGACTTCACACTCACTATATATTCACATAGGACTCTGATGTTAAGTTATCTGAAGATAAAAAAATGAGAGAGAGGCACACAGAGAGAGGTATAGTTCTCTTGGAACTTAATTTATAAAGGTCAGTATAGGAAAAATAAACACAACCATGGTAAGTTATATACAGAAGAATGTGTGTTGTCATGGAAAATAACACTAGTATAAATTTACCTGTCTGTGGAATCAAGTTCTCTCCCCTCAAAATGCAGCATTAACCCCTGTCTCAGCTTGCTTCATGTTGGACTGCCCTTACAGGTTTTGAACTTATAACGTCAACATGTATGAACCAAATTCAATCTCTGTCCCTCCTTCCCCCTTACACACACACACACCAGAGAGCCCCCCCCCCTTTTTTTTAAGCAGGAGGTGAGTTCTGGGTCAGTCTGGTCTATAGAGTGAGTTTCAGGATAGCCAGGGCTGTTATACAGAAAAATCCTGGGAGGATGGGGACCAGGTGATAAAGTTATTATTTGAGTATAAAATGAAAGAAAATCACGATGAGTGAATATTGGAGGTTTGAAATACTCTTATGCAGAAAAGGGAATTAACTGTTATTACAAACATAATTAGACTTTGAGGCAATATTGCGGGCTCAGCAGTATCGGTTGTTTTTTACTCTGCTCTTTGGAGGCTTACCACCCAGCTCCCAAGTACACAGAGACTTATTCTTTCTTATATATGCCTGGCCTTAGCTTGGCTTATTTCAAGCCAGTTTTTAAATTATCCCATCTACCTTTTGCCCATGGACTTTTACCTTTCTTTGTTCTATATGTCTTTCTTTCCTTCTCCATGGCTGGCTGTGTTGCTAAGTGGCTGGCCCATGGCATCCTTCTCCCCTTCTCTTTTTGTTGTGCTTCCCTCTTCACTTTGTTTTTTTATCCTCTCTGTCTGCCAGCCCCACCTATTTCTCTATCTTGCCTAGCTGTTGGCCATTCAGGTCTTCATTAGACCAATCAGATATTTGGGGCAGGAAAAGTAGTACAGCTTCACAAAGTTAAACAAATGCAACAAAGAAGGCAACATATCTTTGCATCATTAAATAAATATTCTAAAACATAAAAAAATTTAACATATATTTAATATTTCACAACATATGCCCGTATTCTCTCACTGAACCCTATTATGTCTCATTTGTGTCAATTATATCAAGTATTTATTGTCTATGAGACTCTAGTTTACATACATAACATCATTTAATCTCAAAAGTGGCCGAAGAAGTATACACTGTTTTCTTCATTTTCAAAAAAAAAAAAAATGAAACCAAGTGGTAAAATCAGTATTTCAATTTAGGCAGTCTGAAACCAATCTTATTCACTGGTTAATACTGTTATACATTGATGCATTTTCCCATAAATATTTTATAGTCATCTCCTCGTGTTACCTTAGCACTAAGGACAGGGGACAAGCTAAGGGGCAGTAGGAACAATTAGAATCTTTGCCACTATGGAGCTTATATTTTTAGTCAGGGTAAACAGATAATAAGTAAATGAGTATATGACTTAGCAACCAACCTACAGGTAAAGAGGACAAGGACATGGTAGAGTGCTGATCTCTATTGGGTAGTTAAAGAACTCATTACAAGAGAATATCTGACCAGAGACTTGAAATGAAGTCTTGAGAACACATGTAAAGTGTTCACTCTTCTATACTTAACACTAGTGAGAAGAGCCAACAAGGCCACAGCTTCTAATCCTCTCCAAACAGCTCCAGCAAGGGATCAAATATCCACATATATGAGCTGATGGGGGCCATTCTCATTCAAATCACCACAACCACTGAAATCAAAGATGTGGAAGCTTTGCTTTTACCAGGTTTGGCCAAATGAATGACATGTGCAACTACCAGGTTGTGCACTTACTGAAAAGATGTGTGCTTTTTTTTCTTTTTCTTCATCTCACTAGTTGGAATGGGCTTTGGACCCCTAAGGCTAACACTATTTCCATAGTCTTTGGGAAGAGAGAACACTCCCACCATAGCCCTAGAATACTTAAGCTTGAATACAATGTGAGAACAAACCCTGAACTTCTGCTGTATATATAAGCATAATCCCCTTTCTTAGGAGGCTGAGGCAGAGGAACCATGAGTTCTAGGCCAGCTTCCCTTTCAAGACTCTGGAGAGTGAACTCAGGGCTTTGACCATGTGGGGCAAGTGCTATGCCTCCTGCCCGTGGATATCTGGTAAGTATCTCAGACTTAAACTTGAAATATCCAAAATCAGATGTCTAACTGTCCTCCCCACCTCCCAAGCCTACTTCTTCTTTTACTGTCATCCCCATCACGGTTCTGGCATATCAAATTTCCACTGGTTAGGGCAAAATCTTGGAGTCATACCTTCTATCACAGAGAGGTAGGACAGAGGTTCTGTTTTTTATTGTTGTTGTTGTTTTTTAAGATTTATTTTGTGTATATGAGTGCTCTGTCCGCATGTACAACTTCATGCCAGAAGAGGGCATCAGAAGCTACTATAGACGGTTATGAGCTACCATGTGGTTACTGGGCATTGAACTCAGGACCTCTGGAAGAGCAGCCAGTGCTCTTAACCACTGAATTATCTCTCCAGCTCCAGTTTTTTAAATAATTAAACCACTCCCAGATTCTTGGCCCCAACTAGATGTGTAGCTTGTTGAGAGGGATAAAAAATTTTTGTCTTATGTGCGCTTTCTTTGTGGATAGAGGGATATGCTATCAGGGAGGGAAGGGGGAAAAATCAGTGAACGGATAAGAGGTTATATGGATTACACCTGCTCCAGATACCATAGATGTTGTTAGTGCCCCAAATCGATCTTGTCTTTTTTTCTCCCGCCCAGATTTTCTTTGGGTCAGGTTAGAGGCAGCTTACAGGTATGGCCTGGGCTCGGGGGTGGGGGGAGGGGGGTCAGATCTCTCCTTCTGGCTCCCGGCTGAAGCTTGGGCCTCCGGGATTCTGTAACGGTTCTAACTGCTGGGAGCAAGTGGTGTGGTTGAGTCCTCAGCTCAGGATCCGGATCTGCTGCCCTGATCAGGTCTCCCCGGTCCTCGGGAGGTCCCTCCCACTGGCAAGCCCGGGGCCGCCCCATTTGCCCCTTCTTTCCTCTAGGTGTCCTCACCTGCAACCCCACTCAGCAGTCCGCTTTCCGCTCAGGATTTCAGTCTGTGGCGAAGACTTCAGGTGACTGGAGTTTTGCTGCCTCTGAGTGACGACCCTTTGTGTCTCCTTTTCAAGGCAATTGCCAGCCTCCACTCTGAAGGTTCCCTGCTGTGAATGCCGTTTTTCCAAAGATTTTGCTAGCGTGTATCGGTCTCCATGTTAAGTGATTGGGACTGAGTCTAAGTTCATTCACTACAGCGAGAGCTCCGCAATGATACCTCATCCTCAAACCAGTCCCTCTTCCCTTCCCACGCCTTCTACATGCCGCGGGCCAGGTGAGACAGGGCTTTGGAGGGTGGGAAGGAGCTCTTGGCAGGCCAAGAGGGCTCCCTCCTCGGATCAGGGCTAGTCCTTGACAGTGAAGGGCTCAGGAAAGGCCCTCTACTGGTCTTCCTGTGCCCTGCAGCTCTGCCTCTTGCGGTCCTAGCCCAGAGCCTGAACTTACCCCCCCCCCGCCCGCCCCGCCCCAACCGGGCTGGGTCACACAGGTGAGACCCAGCAGCCAAAAGCCTGGAACTGGCATTTGAACCCTGAGCTGTGGGCAAGATCAGTTCGACAGCAATTGAATACCTGCCTTCGTTTTATTCTGGAAGATTCGAAGCCATCATTTAGTACCCTTGAGTCTGGGCTCACTGAATGTAGCTGCAGCCCCCAAGGACACTCCTGGGACTGCATAAAGAAACAGGAGCTCCTTAAGGCTGTGGTTGAATCTGAGCAGCGGACATCGCTGGAGCTGCTGCTGTCTGAGCTGCGGTCTCTGTTGTCAGCTGTGCTGCAGGATGGCAGCTGTGAGGCTTGGCGCTATCTGTATGCAGTCCTGGGCCTGTTGCCTCCATATCGTGAGATGCTAGTTGGTCAACTCGATTTGCTGCCCTTACTGGAGCAGCTGTACTGCTGTGCACCGAAGGTCCAATCCCAGCTCCACCTGGACCTGCTAGATGCCATAGACAAGGTCTTTCCCCCAGACCGCTCTTTATTGCATAGTTCCTCCCATGTTGACTGCCATCCCTGGACGAAGAGGTCTCATCGAAGGCCCCCATGTTGGCCATGCCCTTTTGTGAAGGCCCTGTGGAGTGGGCAACAAAAAAGGGAACTGGCCACGTGGCTACGACCATTGACACTGCCTGAACTACAGCATTGCCTGGGCATTGTTGGTGCTGAGGTGGCCCTAGAAGAGACCCCGTGGTTGGATAGCCTTAGTCTCCTGCCCTTGGCACTGGCAACAGACATCCCTGTACAATATGAAAGCGGTGATGCTGACTATGAAGAAGGGGAGTCTTCTGGGAGAAAGTGAGTGGCCTGGTCTGGGGCTTTGAAGAGAGGAGAAAAAAGAATTTAGTTTTAGGTGCCTGCAGGGCCACTGGCTCTGAGTCCCCTTCTCAGGGCTCTTTGGGATTAGCCCAACTCTAAACTCTTAGCCTGTGTCTCTATGCTAATCCATGGTGAAATACTGAAATCAAGAGTTAACCAATAGGAAGCCAAAACATAACCTTGCAGTTCCTAGTCTCCTCAGACTTGGGTGGTGCCAGAAGCTTCCTTGGGGTTCATTTTCTCTATATTTTATAATCACAGAACCACACTTTGGGGCTTACCTTATGGTGGTCCTGGGTGTTAGATATGGATAGGGTCCTTGGTTACTCCTAGGGAGTGCTTGTCTGAGTGGTCTTCTCCCACAGGTCTAAGGCAGAGCACTGACTCCGAGTCATCTTTCTGCTCTGACAGAATGGGCTGGTCCCTTGAGTAATGATCCATTCCTTCCAGTTCTCCAGAGTGGCTTTCAAAATTCTAGGACTGCAAGATTCCTAAACGACCCTTTCTGGGAGTTCTTTGACTTTAGTTTAGGAACTTCTCTCTAGCTCTGGTCTGATTTTCTTGATATTTTGAAACTTGTTTATGATACATTTACTGTCTAGAAAAAAGGCTAGTTTTGTCTTTAATCAAGTATGAATTCCTCAGATTTTGCTTTTAAATTTATGGCTGGATCAATGTGTGACTTTTTGTGGTCTCAGATCCCTAGTGGTGGATAAGTGGACAGATTCCTGGAGCTATGAAGGAAGGTAGCAAATGTCAACAATTTATGTCTTCAGTCATCCCAGCAGAGCTTTTCTTTTTCAGAGTGGCCCCAAGTTTAATTTTTCTCTCTCGGAATATTCCTGATATATCAAGGAATCAAGTTCTCATATCTCTCTGAATCTGGCAGTCAATCTCTGAGGTCTAGCTAATATAGTTTACTGTTCTCCAGAGCTGTCTTCCTAGGCTCTGGTTCATTTCATTACTATTACTAGATACTTGGATTTATCTAGATGCTGGGGATGGAACAAATGAATCAGACAGACTCAGTTCTTTCCTTTGGAGTCTTACAGTTTGGTGAGGGAGATGTTAGGACAAGAAAGATATAACTAACAAATTGTAATATGTAGTATAAAAAAGGCTGCTGGCTATTGTCTGTGTACTCACTTGGTGGAATAGGGTTGGGAAAGACACACAGATACAGCAGAAGTAAAGGATTTGAGTAGAGATTAGATTAGTAAATTGGGTTAGGAGATGAAAAGGTGTCAGAGAGGCAGCAGTTGGTAGTATGAAACACTGTCAGGGGTTTGTGAAGAGGAAGCCAGATTATAGTACACTTGGGAATGAATAGGAGACAAGTGGGAATGTCATTTTACTAGTCGTCAAGACTGGCTTGAGAGAGAGAGAGAAAGACACTGGGACCAGAGCTTGAAGTAATTCTGGTATCTGGATGGGACTCTTGTAGAGGGATACTGACAGCCCTTAAGACACAGTACCTGAGAAGTAGGTACTCCATCAGTATTTATAGACTAAAGAACTTAACAGGTTATGGTAAGAAGAAGAGGAAATTTAATAGAGAATAGTAAGGGATCTAGCAAATGCATAGTAACCTTGCAGAAAATAAAGGGCACACTGACCTTCAAACTGGGGAAGCAGAATGAGAAGGCAAATGAAACCAAGGGAGTTAGTTCAGAGCTGAGGAGCTCAGATTGTGCAGGCAAAGAAGAAAGAATTTGACGAGACTGAGGCTAGGCAAGGTTGAGCATACAATTAGGTACAACAGATTGAGGAGATGGGAACAGTAGTTTGTATAAGACATCAAAATGGAATGACCCCAGAATTCAGACTGGACACTATGTATCTTTTCAGGAACCAATATTTCTGGTCTCATGATTATAGGACCTCACTCTTAGGAAATAATGTTTTTATTTTTATTTTTTGTCCTGCTAGGTAGGGATCCATTTTGGGTCTTCATGTATGCTAGGCAACTGCTGTACCACTGAGCCAAATTTTTAGTCATATTTGTACTTTTTATTTTGAGATAGCATTTTACTAAGTTGCTTATGCTGGCTTTGAACTCACTGTAGCTAGGCAGGCCTTGAACTTGATATCTTCTTTTGATCACAGATATAGTAGTTAAGATAATTTGATTCAGTATCCAAGCACATTACTGATAAGAATTCCAGGACAGAGGGTTTACAGGATAATAAGCTGGGAAAATAATCTTCCCAGTACTGTATACAATGTTACACAACAGTGACTGCAGTAATCACAGGCAGTCTAGTAGAATCATTTATCAGAAGAGTTTTTCATGCCCTGGCTATAGTTGACTATAGTTGACCAACATGCACGATGGACTCCATTTGCTCAATAAATGACATCTTTGAATATAGATTAAACAGGCTCTGACAGTGCCACCTGTGTCCCCTCAGACACTTGATCTAGCTCCTGCTTTCCATGGCCAACGGTGTCAAGGCCCACCTCCAGACACTGACCTTCTTGCTCTGCCTTTTCTCCCTGATTTATTTTGTCATGCAGGTCTCAGCTTGCCTCTGAATCTCCTGAGGAAAAGGCCTTCAAGAAGAAAAGTTCTAAGACTTCCTTGCTGACAAGTCGGATGAAATCCCTTCTGAAGATAGACCGGTACCAGAGGAAGATCCACTTCCTCTATCTTAATGTGGCTCCTGATCGATACTTTAAGTAAGAGCCCCGTTCCTGTCCCATGTTACCTGCTGTTTTTTCTCTCCATGCTTGCCCCTCTCTCCTGCCTCACAGTTTTAGCCTTCTTCCCCCCTCAGCCTTCTCTTTTGCTCTCTTCCACTCCTCTTGGCCCTGCTTTGCTTTCACAACCTCTTGTCTGAATCGCGCCTTTCTTACTTTTGTTAGTTATTCTTTTTTGAAACAAGGGAAGCATTTATTTATAGCCTCAGAAGCACACTTAATGCTGGCCTTACCTAACTATGGTTAGGGAAACATTGATCTTCCAAAAGCATCCTGTTTTAGACTGAACCAAAATCTTCTTTCCCTGGACTGGACTTCTACCTCTTCAACTTTTTTATATTTTATTTAAACCTGTGAGACTATAAAAAAAAAAAAAGCCTCCTGATTCCACACCAGTTGCATTCATTCACTTTCTCTCTTAGATCCATTTTTTTCTTCTGTTCTTAAATGGAACCCAGGAACTCACAAATGCTGGATGAGTGTCCAGTCCCAAGTTCCTCTTTCCATCCTTCCCTCACTCACATCCATTGAAGGCTCTGATAGCCAATGTTAAAACACCCCTACCCCCACCACAGACACACTTCAACATCTCTAAAATGTAAGTGTATCTTAAAAATTGAAGATGTAAAATTGGGAATCAGCAATACCACTTTTGGTCATATATCCAAAGGAGGCACACTCACCACACGGACACTTGCTCAACTATGTTCACAGCAGCATTATTCATAACAGCCAGAACCTGGAAACAACATAGAATGCCCCTCAACAAAAGAATGGATAAGGAAAATGTGGTTCATTTACACAGTGGAGTATTACTCAGCAGTAAAAGACAAGGATATCTTGAAATTTGCAGGCAATGGACAGAACTAGAAAAAAATCCTAAGTGAGGTAACACAGACCCAGAAAGTTAAATATAATATGTACTCACACATAAATGGATATTTGACATAAAGCAAAGGACAACGAGCCTACAGACCACAACCCCAGAGGACCTAGGTAACAAAGAGAACCCTAAGAAAGACATACATGGATCTGCCTTGGAAGGGGAAAAAGATAAGATCTCCTGAGTAAATTGGGAGCATGGGGGCAGGGAGGTATTGTGGAAGGGGATAGGAGAGGAGGGGAGTGGAAAAAATGTATAACTCAAAAAAAATTAGGCCAAAGAATTGAAGACTTATCACAATGGAAGCATTTTTTAACCTTAGCTTTTCATAAAATAATACTGTAGCTTACAAATGATGATGTCCTAAATTTTATGAGATGTTCTGTATCTGAAGATAAGAACTTGGAACAGACTAACAGGCTGAATGCCTTTTTCATCTCATCTATCTTTGGTTTACATTTCTTGTTAATATTTGCTCAATACTTCTAGTTTGAATACTATCCTTCTGTCTCCCCTCTTTCTACCTTTTTTTTTTTTTGCCTCCCTTTCCATTTCCTTTTTCTCTCCCCATCCTTCTCTGGCCTCCTCAGGATATGTGCAGGTTTTTCCATTCTCACTAACCAGAGGTGGTTTTTGTTGCTTAATTAAAAACAGGCCTTACAACCTGATAGTGGTGCCACCAAACAAGGTGAATCCCGAACACTACATCTTTTCTCCCTTTGGGATCATGCATGTACATCCTGTGGAGGGCAGTGAAACAATGACACTAGGTACTTGGCATCGAAACTCTGCTCTCTGGCACGAACTCCAGAATATTCCATTCTTTAAGAATTGCCTCTTACGAAAGGCTTTGACTTGGTAAGTAGTGACAGGATTGGGCTTGGGTGGAGACATGGATGAGAGAAATATGAGAACATATTGTCACTCCCCTCTCACCTATAGTTGGAAGAAGAATGTGAGGTTGTACGGGCTGCACCGCATCCAGACTTTACTGAAGAATAATCTGCTCTTGGCTATTCCTCACTTTGGAGCTGGGATGCTCCATATTAGCAGGTGAAGTATTACAAACACAGCTGCCATGGATTTTTAAATTTTACATACTGGGAATGGTGGTGTGTGCTTCTAGTCCCACCTCTCAGAGGCTGAGTCAGGAAGACCAAGAGTTTGAGGCTGACCTATGCTGCATAGCAGAACCTATTGGTTTCAGTTGTTTGGGGGTTTGTTTTTTGTTTTTGGTGTGTATGTGTGTATGTTGCAGTGCTAAGGATTGAATCTAGTGCCTTCTACATACTAGGCAAGTGCTCTATCACTGAGCTACATCTCCAACCTTCAACATTTTGTGTCAATAACCACAAAATTTATTTGGACAAAAGGCAATTCTGTTGTTCATTTACAAAATTTTAAGATACAAAAAGGCACAAAGAAAAAACCCTCTAATTTTATTATTTATAAATAACCACTAAAATATTATGTTTTTCTAGTCCTTTCCTATCATATATAAAATATAATCATGTTACATTTTGTTATATAATCAGCATTCTGAATATATATCTCCATGTAATTATATTTTCTTCTATAACAACTTATCATAAGTACAACACAATTAAGTACCAAGCCTGTGGGTCAAACTTGGACATTTGAACCCAAAATTTCTTTAATCCCCCACATTTTTCTCTAAAACCCACCCACACTTTTTTGAAAGTTGATTATTCTTATTTTTTATCACTTCATTGCCTTTTCTTCATTATGCTTCAGATATATTTATTCTGTGATAGGAGTTGCAAACTCAAATGCTCAGGGAGCCTAAATGGAGATTACTGAAAGAATACAGTGATTAAGGTATTAGGAATCATGGCACTGTGTCCTGAAAATTACATCTAATAAAGACAGTTACTTCTCAGTTCTATCTAATTGAAATTTTGGAGTATAGGTCCATTGTGACCAGCTTACCTTGTTTTTTAGGATTTCTGGAAATCTACATTTCATGGTAAAATTTAAATTTTAAAAATTAAATGTAGTGCCAGGTGTTGGTGACGCATGCCTTTAATCACAGAACTCGGGAGGCAGAGGCAGGTGGATCCCTGTGAGTTCGTGGCCAGCCTGGTCTACAGATCGAGTTCCAGGACAGCCTCCAAAACAATACAGAAAAATTCTGTCTCAAAAAAAAATTAAATGTAGTATTTTAGTTATTTGTGTGTGTGTGTGCATGTGTGGTCTCTGTGTATGTGTAGGTCAGAGAACAACGTGGGGGAGTCAGTTCTTTCCTTCTGCCATATGAGACCGGGAGTTGAAGTTAGGTCATCAGTCTTTATCAGGAATCAAATTTTAATTAAAAGACTGTGAGGGTTAACTCTTAGCAGTGCAAAGTGGAAACTTTTTAGTATGAATTTGATACATTAGTTACCAGTTTGCAACCTCTACTTTAGGCTGTTACTATCCTTCAGACTTGCCTAGTCATCATAATGTCTTTTTTAAAAAAAACAAATAGCTGTTTTGTTTTTCTGATTGTTTATGAGACAGGGTCTCATATACTCCAGGTTGGTCTCAAACTTGTTACATAGGCCAAGACTAGCTCTGAACTTCTGACCTTCTTGCCCTAACCTCACAATAGCTAGGATTACAGGTGTGTGCCCCATGCCTGGTGATGGTATATATCATAAGGGTTTGGAGGACTGATAGGAATGAATCTAGATTCTGAAAACCAGCAAGGAGTCTACTCTTTGAGCCTCAAGTCAATGGTCTGCAAACTCCTGTGAAGATTTCAGCTACACAGTGCAAATAATGTGAATTAAATGAGATTGATTATGGATAGAAAGTACTATATATCCAGTGCCCTTTAGCAGGCACGAAATAGTTGCCATAAATTCATCATCTTAATCATCCTAACTGCTTATTGAGTGCTGTTCATATTTTTTCAAGGAATCTTAAGAGCTATGGATGGAGTTCTGGGGAAACAGGGAGGGCTGAGAACAGGAGCAGCTTCCTTAGTGGCAGTCAACTCTAGAGAAGTTGTGGTTTAATAACCTTTGATCCTAAAATGTGCCTATCAACCTTGATTCTTTAGGACCTTAGTTTTCCTTATTCCCAGGATGAAGTCTTGTTTTTTCATATCTTAGGATTTATCTGAGCCTCTCTTGGAAGAAAGGTCACTAGGTATAAGTATCTATGCATTCTATGAGGCTTTTCCAAATGACTCACCACCTGGCAACTGTCACTGGTCACTGGGAATATTACAGTCTTGGTAAACATTTGCTCAGTCTAGGTTGAACTGGGTTGGGAAGAGTTCAAAGGTATTCAAAGAGAGATGGCTGAGACACTGACTCTATCTAGCTTATTTCTTGATTCTAGGCTCCTTCAGGAGTTTCGCTCTGTGTCCTGGCTACCCAAGGAGCCAGATAAGAGCTATGAGCTTCTGGACCTGCAAAGGACATTAGCCAAAGAGAACCACAAGGCTCTGCGGATGTTCTGTCGCTTTCTGAATTTCTGTACATCCGTTCTTCAACTGGTAAGAGGATCTACTTTATTGTGAGCCCTTTTCCAGGCGGAGCTCTCCTCCTGGTTAGGTTATTTCTGGGACCCTGTGTGACTAACTTCCTGCTGTTGAATTTGATGCATTTTTCTGCTCAGCAACAAAAGTCTCTATTCTGGGATAGATGGATCAATAACAACTGGGTAAAGACTGGGACTCTAATGGTCCCCAAGGGTTGTTCCTGGCCTAGGAGAAGGGAGGAAAAGGAAGGTAACAGTGTTTTGTCAGGTGTTTGTGCTAACATGAAGGAATTAGGGCATTAAGGAAATTAAGAACTAGAATCCTAACACCTTTCATACATCTGAAATTATCTTTGAACCTGTGGCAGGCCTCCATGGCTAGCTGAAGCATACAGTGATGGAATCTTTCCTAATTGTGACTACTTTGTATCTGAGGTCCACATCCACATCTAGTATTATCAGGGATGCCCTATGAGGTTCTTGCACTTGTCTGTCCTCTGTTACTATGTTCTTGTTTGGTGTTTAAACCAGGTGCCATCGTGGCAATAATAGAAGATGGAACCTTTGGAAGATGATAGGACCATGAGGAAGGGCTCTGCCTCTGCTCCCTCCCCTTCTTTGCCCTTTCACCTTCCCTATTAACATAGTTTTCCTCTCATCTGGAAGGTGTGGAAAGAAGCCTCTTCATGGCCTCAACTGTAAGAAAATTAATTTCTATTCTCAATAAATTTCAAGTGACCTGTTAAAGCAGCACAGTTGGACTAAGACTACCCATTGTGATTGCCATCTGAAGTGGAAGACAGTCTTGTGGACTGTGCCTTTAATCATATGGACCCAAGGCTGTTTACAGATAGTGTCAGAGTTAAGTATGGGATATACACTTAGAGTTTGCTGAAGAAGTGTTTGGTGCACATGAGAAAACTTCTGTACATCTAGATTCAGAAGTACTGTGTTCACTGGTATGTGTTCCTACTTTCACAGGTTTGTTACACATTGTGAATGTAATTCTATGTCAGTTGTATGACAGGTTTGGAGCTTACCGTTTTACTGTTTTAATTGTGTCTTTTGGTAAACAAATGATGTTAATTTTTAAATTATGTGTATGGGAGTTTTTCTTTATGTGTGTCTGTGTACAATATGTGTGCCTGGTACCCCCAGATGCCATACATGGGCATAGGATTCCCAGGAACTGGAGTTAACAGATGGTTGTGATCCGTCATCTAGATGCTGAGAATTGAACCCTGGTTCTCTGGAAAAGCAGCCATCTCTTAACTGATGAGCCTTCTCTCCAGCCCCTGATTTAATTTTCTTCAAGTTTTTTCAGTGCTATCAAGTGCAACAGACTTTCTTTTGGGTCACCAGCAAGCTCCCAAATCATGGCACAGAGACTTACTAGTTATGAATGCTGGACCTTAGCTTAGGCTTACTTCTTGCTAGATCTTATAACTTAACCTGCTTCTCTTCATCTATGTTTTGTCTTGGGGCTTTTTACCTTTCTTTTATATTTTTCTTTTTTCTCTGTATATTTTACTTTCCTGCTTTCTCCATGGTTGGTTAATAGCTGCCAGGTTTCTGGCCTCAGGCACATCCCTCTCTTTCTCCCTTGTTCTCTTCATTCCTTCTCTTTTCTCTCTTGAGCCTAGATTCCTCCTCCTATTTATTCTCTCTGCCTGTCAGCCCCACCTATCCCTCTCCTGTCTTGCTATTGACCTTGCAGCTTTTTATTAGACTAATCAGATGCCTTAGGCAGACAGGTGAAACAAATGAAACACATCTTTACATAATTAAACAAATGTAGCACATCTTTGCCTAGTTAAAGTAATATTCCACAACAAGTCTTTTGAGTCCTTGTTAAAAATACCCGAGCTTATTCCAAGTCACACAGTCTGTTTTTCTATAGTAATTTTATTGCTTCATCTCTGGATTTAGCTTTATAGTCTGTCCCAAATTTTTTATATATGAGATGAGGTAAGAGTCCAAATTAATTTTCCTTTGAAATAATTAAGACTTTTTTTCAGCCAGGCATTGGTGGTGCACATTTTTAATCCCAGCACTTGGGAGGCAAAGGCAGGAAAATCTCTGTGTATTCAAGGCCTGCCTGGTCTACAAAGCAAGTTCCAGGACATCCAGGGCTACACAGAAAGACCCTGTCTCAGAAAACCAAGAAAAAAATGATTCTTTTCTCCATTTAGTTATTATTGGCCTTCCTTCCTTCCTTCCTTCCTTCCTTCCTTCCTTCCTTCCTTCCTTCCTTCCTTCCTTCCTTCCTTTTCTTCCTTCCTTCCTCCTCCTTTTTTTGTATATTTGTGTAGGGGTATGTACTTGTTTGTGTGTTTACATGGATGCGTGTGTAGGCTAGAGGTAGATACCAAATGTGGTCCTCAGTCACATTTATACCTTATCTGTTTTTGAGATATGACACTTGTTAGTTGTCTAGATTTGTGGACCAGTGAGTTCCAGGGATCCGACTGTCCCCAGCCCCTGCACTAGAGTTATGTCCCAACTTCTTCTTCTTTTTTGAGACTGGGTTTCTCTGTGTAACCCTGGCTGTCCTGAAACTCACTCTTATAGACCATGCTGGCCTAGTGCTTAGATTAAAGGCATGCACCACCACCTCCCCGCTTACATTCCAACTTCTTAACTAGGCTGCTGAGATCTGAACCCAACTTCTTGTGCTTGTGAGGCAGTCACTTTACTGACTGAGACATCTCCCTAGCCCTTGATACTATGCCATTTTATCTGTAAGAGTCTGTCTCTAAAATCTGTACCATTCACTAGCCTACCTATATTTTTTCAAGGCCACATTGACTTCATTATTAGGACTTTCTGATGAGGCTTTTTATCTGGTGTCGCACATCCTACACCTTTTGTGCTCTTAAAGATCACCCTGGTTGTTTTGCTTCTTTGAATTTCCATATCAAGTTTGAAGTTTTTCTTAAAGACAGGGTCTTTCGATGTAGCCCTGGACATCCAGGAATTTAGACCAGGCTGACCCCAAACACCCAATGATCTGCCTGTCTCTGCCTCCCAGGTGCTAGAATTAAATGTGTGTGCCACCATGCCCAGCCTTGCACTTTTATTACTGCTTTCTTAACAGTTTCCTAACCCTGAACATGGATCTCTTCATGTTTTGCGTTTGTTTCTTTCTCTTACCCAAGATTCTGTGGGTTAGATGTCTTGAACACTTTTTATTAGATTTTTCACTAGGCCATTTTTTTCTAATTATTGCTCCAATGCCATTCACTGTGGGTAGAAGATATCAGTGTAAAAGAAAGAGGAATCTTTTAGAACATGAGGCAATATTTTATTGTTTTGAGATAGGCAAGGGCTTCTTTTCCTTTTTTCTTCCTGGTTCTGAGGATTGAACCTGAACTGTATGCTAAGGCAAGTGTTCTAAAGAAACTAAACATCATTTAAGAAACAAAAAGACAAGCACTAAACACATAGAGCCATTTTCTATGCTGCTGCAGGGAACAGAATAAAACATTTCCTGGCTGGCAGTCACCTTCAAGAGGCAGGGGTGGGAGATGTGAACTCCATAACCCTAACAGCTAGTCACTGAGCTGTTCAAACTAAAATCTTAATTGTTACTGAATAAATGCATTCCATTTATAAATGCATTACAGTACAGCCTCATGAAGAGCTAACATAGTTTTGAAATGTTAAAGAAAAATGTTAATTATGGATGTTTTGTGGCTCTCCCTTACCCATTTGTTAAAGGTTTTTATTAGGAATGGGTGTTGAGTTATGTTTAACAGGTGTAAAAGAATTATAACTTAAAAGTTATTGTGCCTACTGCTAGTATTTTAAAACTGTATACTTATTATGTTTATCAATTGTAATTATTATTGTCATTTTTGGGGTGGTTTTTTTTTGGTATTTAGAGACAGGGTTTCTCTGTGTAACAGCACTGGCTGTCCTGGAACTTGCTTTGTAGACCAAACTTTCCTTCAAGTGCTGGGATTAAAGGCATGTACCACCATGCCTGGCTATTACTGTCATTTGTATAGTTCTATGCTGTTAGCAACTAAGGGGACCCCTTCAATGGAAGACATTATATTCTTTCTCTAAATATTTACAATGGAATTACTCTATAGAGCATCAGATATCCCAGATATCAAATATTTACATTATGATTTATAACAGTAGCAAAATTACAGTTACGAAGTAGCAATGAAGATAATTTTATATTTGGAGGTCACCACAACATGAGGAACTGCATTAAAAAGTCACAGCATAAGGAAGATTGAGAACCATTGTAATAGACTGAGGGCTACGAAGTAGGAAACACTAAGCCTTGAGGGTATTGCTAAAGCATGAGAAATGACACTTTCCCAATATTGAGGACATGTTTTCTTAGAGCTCAACTGAGTTGCAGAACACCAATTCATAGAGAGCAGAAATACAATGCATAGACACTAGTGAGCTCTAATCACAAACTCAGTGGAGCATGACAAGGAACAGGGGAGCTTCAGGGACCGTTGTGGGGTCCAACTGGCCAAGCATAGCTTTCCTATACCTCTGTTAGATTTCTCTAGTGGACAAATGTAGAGACTTGACAACCATCAGCCTTTGTCAGTTTAGAATCTTCCTAGACCCAAGAAGAACCTATAAGAGACTCCCATACCAACTTCTCAATTGGAAGTCTACGTCAGTGCCTACCGATATCTTGTAATATAATGTATATTTCTCAGCAGGATCCATCATCCCAGGTCTAATGGTTAGAGTCCAAATCCTGCAATCATTGCTGACTTTAATCATGCAATCTTTATCCGCTCTTGCCTTGTGACACTCCCTGTGTCCCTATACTCAACTTTTTCTAATTGAATTCCATCTTCTGGTTTGTTTATTTGTTTGCTTATTTGTTTTGAGGCATGGTCTTATTATAACACAGGCTGTGTTCTTGCCTACATATTTCAAATGTTGGGATTACAGGTATGTACTGCCAAGGTCAGCTGCCTTATCCTGTGGCCTTTCCATAGGTAGGCCTGGCCTATCACATTAGCACATGAGCCCTCTAAATATAAGTCCTCTGTGTCTTCTTGAGTCATTTAAAAATGTATGGAGGGGCTGGAGAGATGGCTCAGAGGTTAAGAGCACTGACTGCTCTTCTAGAGGTCCTGAGTTCAATTCCCAGCAACCACATGGTGGCTGACAACCATCCGTTAAGAGATCTGGTGCCCTCTTCTCGTGTGCAGATATACATGGAAGCAGAATGTTGTATACATAATAAATAAAATAAAATCTTAAAAAAGTGCATGGAGGCCAGTCTCTACTAAAAAGGAGCCTTCCACATGTGAATCTAAGTTCTAGACTCCAAACACCAAGACCTCATTGCTTGCAGGGAGCTTCTTGACTTCCTATCCTTCTGTCTGCAATGAGTTTTACCTTTCTACCCTAAAAGGTTCATGAAGACACATACCAAATGCAACAGGGCCTGCAAGAGAGAGTGAAAAACTGGAACAGGATCAGGAAAGGCCAAGGCTCCCTATACCTTCAGAGAGTGCTGTGCAGGCATCTGGAGAAGAAGCTGAAACAGGCAGAAACATGGTTGCTGAAGCTGGGAAAGTTTGCCCGCTTGATTGACTACATAATTTGTCAGAATCTTATTTCCATCTTAGAAAATGAAATAACTTCCTTTGTGGCCAACACTCTGCAAGTGAGGTGGTGGATAGGGTGGGAAGTCAATCAAGGACCAGACTACATGGGGGGTGTACTTTCACCTACCCCTGTAACCTCTCCTGATCCTTCTTTTACAGGCCCCAAGACAAAACCCCTTTCTCTTATCACAGCTGGTCTTTGATGACAATGGCCAATTGTCTCCTATGCCCCGTGTTGAAACTATAATCCAGAGTCTTACTAACGGTCTGCAGTCTATCAAGACCTCTGCCCTAAAGGTTTCTGGATTGGGCATGGGGTGGGCTCTGATGGAATCCAAAGTTCTCAGCCTGCTTAGAATCTCATTGTTTCTCTATTTCTGTTCCTTCTCTGTCTCCTAACATGAAGGTACTACAGTCTACAGACCGGAGGACCTCCAGAGATCCCCTGTATTCTGAAGGTATTTAAAGGGGAAAAGACAGGGGATAGGAAGTCTAAATGGAGGGTAGGGGCATATGTAGAGTGTAAATGGCATGGAAGTGGACAAGAGGTTCAGCACAGGTCAGGCCTTGGATGTAATTGGGCAGCTCTAAGCTGGGTACTGTACATGTCTGTTGGGAGGTAGGAGAGTCTAGAGGAAGTTGTGCTCATTAATTCATGTGCTTATGTGCATGTGCTTACTAATTCATGTGCTTATGTAATTGCTTGTGGTGGTAGGTGTGTGTACCCATGCATTGTCTGCCCTGGTTCACCCCAAATTCCAGATTTTCTCTAATGTCACAATTGCATTTTATATGCTGTTGAATTTGTTAAAATAATGTTTGCTTGTCTGACAAGCTGTGCTTGCTCAACATCTGCTTTAGTTCATGTGGCTGTGTTGTTTCTGATAGGACAATTCATTAAGATATTGAGATTAAACTTTTAAAATTATTTATTATTTATTCTTATTTTATAAGCATTGGTGTTTTGCCTGCATGTATGAGGGTATCAACTCTCCTGGAGCTAGAGTTACAGTTGTGAGCTGCCATATGGATGCTGGGAATTAAACCTTGGTCCTCTGGAAGAGCAGCCAATGCTCTTAACCACTGATTCAACTCTCCAGCTCTAATCCTCAACTTTGTTAACCATCAGAAAGAAAATACATTTTGACATTCCCTTTTATCAGATACAAATGTTGTCATAAAACATCATGAAAAGGATTAGATGCCTTTTAATTTCCCTACCCAACTGGTATGTCTTCATAAAGATGAATGAAAGATGAAGTTAGTTTTAGGGGATCATTTGTAAGAAAGGAAAGGTTCTGGAAAAGGAGTCTGTATTTTATATAGATAAATACATATAAATCACACTTGTTGTTCACATATTTTCAAAAATAAGTTTAGATTAAGTGACAAAAATATTGGTGTTTTACATGCTCATAAATGCTGGTATCTTGAGGCTATGAGTGGCTTGACCCACTCACTGGTACTTTGGGACTTTATACCTTTCCCCTAGTTGTTAAAACTCACATAGGTGAGTTTCCAATTGCTTTGTCATTTTCCTGTGAGGACTTGGGGTGATTTCTTTTTTTAAAAAAAGATTTTATTTATTTATTATGTATACAACATTCTGCTTCTATGTATATCTGCACACCAGAAGAGAACACCAGATCTCATAATGGATGGTTGTGAGCCACCATGTGGTTGCTGGGAATTGAACTCAGGACTCCTGGAAGGACAGTCAGTGCTCTTAACCTCTGAGCCATCTCTCTAGGCCTTGAGGTGATTTCAAAATGGCTTTTACAACCATCATCTCAGAATCCCTTCTGGCATTAACATTGTTATTGTTTCTATGTGGAACAGGCTAAAAGGCATTGTATAGGCAAGGACAAAGCAGGGAAAGACTAGAAGATTATTGCAGTAATGTTCCCGAGGATTGCTGTCTGGACCAGAAGTTTCCAGGTTCTTAACATCTTATTGAAAGAATTGAAACAGCACACATAAATAGCAAAGCAGCAAGGAGTTTTACTTAAAGAGACAGTACAGGAAACACTGCAAGGTAGCAGCAAGCTAAGGTCTAGAGTGCCAAGTGAGTGTGGCTTCCTTTTGTTTTATGGGGTCTGAGAAGACAACGAGGAGTATTGCTAAGTGGTATAATGTGGTTGATTGCTTGTTTTAATCAACAGTATTTGGTTATGTAGGCCTAAGTTTGATGTGTGTATCTTTACCGATGATGCCTCTGATTTTAGTCATAAGCATGTCCAATTATGCATAGGCATAAATGGTAAATAGGGGATTTACCCTAAAAGTTCACTAAGAACACGTTACTGTGCCTGAATCCAAAACTGGTGCATGCTGGATTGACCCCCTACCTCTGGTTCCTACATATATTCTGCAACATGTTTGAATGGAAACTAACCATAAAAGGGGAGTTTCCAAGAGGTTGCTAAGGGGAATAACTGGTTCCATTGTTTGAAATGGAGTCTACACTTCCACTACAACTCTGTGCAGCATGAGAGTCCAGGTAGTTAGCAGTGGAGTATGTGTGTGTAGTTTAAGACAAGCTGAGTTCAGACTTCTAAGCTATCCCCATGCTTGCCTGCCTCTGCAATGGCAGTGAAAGACAATGGTGACTTGGCTAGGGTGAGGTTGTTCGAGTGAGGGTAGATGTGGGGAGAATTAGTTGGATTTTGGATATGGTTCAAATGTAGACTTCATGTGTCAGTGTGGTGGTTTGACTAAGAATGATTCCTATAGGCTCATATGCTTACACACGTGATCCTCTGTTGGTAGAACTATTTGGGAAGGGATGGGAGGTATGGCCTTGTTGAAGGAGGTATGTCATGGGGGCAGGCTTTAAGTCTTCAAAAATCTCCCACACTTCCCAATATGTTCTCCTCCTGCTGCTTGTAGTTCTGAGATGTGAACTCTCAGCTGTTCCTGCTGGCATGACGTTTTACCAAAAATATTGGCACTGGCAATTAACTAGTTCCTAAAATGTTATGGGGAGAAGCCAGGTCCCAGTATAATTCCTTAAGGTGGATATTGGGAACTTGCATATGTTCCTCCTCTTCCCCTGTTCTGTAGGAGCTAGGATGATCCTAAGTGTACTTCCCTTTGCAGCTAGACATCATATGTGATGTAGGTCACACAAATTAATCCATTTGAGCTTTCACTTCAGAATTAAGTTGGAGAAAAGGCAGCTTATTTATCTACCTATGTATGTTGGTAATGACACCCCAACTAGCCAGTCAGCCAGACTCTAGATATTCAACCTACAGTATTTTTGCTTTTCAGATCCCCTAATTATTCTGAAACCCACTTAGTAAGTTGTAATAATTTCCCTTCCTGCTTATAGTCAAATTCTATTCTCAGCATGTGAGTTCTGGCTGATCCACTCCTCTCATGGATTTGCTGTACTATGTTAATGTTGATGGTGTATTATAGACTCACTCATAAGCAGGGAATAGGAGCATGGTATATGATGAGTGTGTTCATTTAGGGTAGAAAGTTTGTGTGGGGCTCTAGAGAGTACTCATGAACTATTATATCATGTGCTTCACTAGATGATAAAGACCAGGACTCAAATGTAGAATTCCAGATGCCCCAGTTTCATGGACAGCCCAGCGATGCTGTTCAGCTCTTCTGTGGTCCGAATGTAGGATTTGTGTGGCCCTGGAAGTCTCAGGCAATTACTGATGTCCTTGAGGTCCGTGGGCACCGGCTTCGGGGTCAGTATCTGCATCCCAATTATAATCATGTACAGGAGGACCTGGACAACAGTGCTAAAATCCAACAGGCACTGGCTGTACAACAGGCACTCTTGGAGGTGAGAGCAGAGGTTTGAGGAATGAGCTGCTGGCTTCCAGCTCCCATCATAGCCACTGCTGTTGCCTTACACACTTTATCTTCCCTTAGGACATGCTACAGGAGGTTCAGGAATTCTGCAATGAGCATAAGTGGGTAGAATGCATCTATAAGTTCCTGAAAGCCTGGGATCCTCAGAAGTTAGAGGACCTAAGAGGCTCTCCCATCAAGGACTATGTAATACTGGTAGGCCAGATGGAAGAATGGCAGGAACGTGTCTCCAATATGCCTGTCCAGTTGCTCACAAAAGGCAAGTTGCTGCTCCTGAGTGGCCATGATGTTCAAGCAGAGTTGGGTAAGTGCTTCTTATCTTCCCTACATCTTTCTTCCTTACATGTATGCACAAGGGGCACCTTGGGACTAGAAAACCCTACATGGACCTTTGGAGCCTTTCAAAGCTCTAACTCCTAGCCCCTTCTCTTTGTCATCAAAGATATGATCACAGAGGTCAGCCTCTGTTTGGCTTCATTCACTCCCTATATTCATTAGGAACCACATGGTGGTTGATGAAAACTTTTCTATTCTTGGTTTTTTTCCTTTTTTTAAGAAGCTTAGCCTGCACTTGGTTTTCTTCAGAGATTCTTGGGAAACTAGGGTGCACTTTTCTTGAATGTAGCAGTGCCAAAATTTCTACCACCATTTGCATGTATCAAAAGTTACTTTTTGTTCTTGCCTCATTCTTCAGTCTTAACCTCTGTGGACATTTGCAAAAGAACACACTCTTCCCAGTTAACAAGGGATTTTCTCATCTAAAGCAGCCACTATGGTCCATTTTTATCTACTTTTAATATTTGGTTAGTTCAGAATTCTTAGCACCATTGTTTTTATTCTTAAGTATTCTCTGCTCAATTTTGCTTCCACAGCACACTGGCACTGGGAAACCCATTGGGTTGTACACTGTCTGGAGAGAGAGTAACACCCCTTGCTTGGTCCTAGCCCTCTTGACATTGATGATCCTTGTGTTGCTATGTCCCAGGCTAGTGTAGCTGGGGTGTGTTCTGTGCCCATTTTTTCCTTTTCTATTTAAATGCATTTTAAGTGTGTGTGTGTGTGTGTGTGTGTGTGTGTGTGTGTGTGTGTGTGTGTGTGTGTGTGTGTGTGTATGCAGGCGCCAGTGGAGGCCAACATGGGTGCTGGCAACCAAACTTCTGTCCTTTACAAGAACAGGTTCCCTTAACCTTTGAGCCATCTCTTCAGTCTTCACCTTTTCTAAGTCAGCACTACCATGGCTCTTATTGCTATGGCAGATATTTGAGGGCTTAATGAATTCCTCTTCTTGACTCTTAGGCTTACCACTCCCATATTATTTACCAATCTGTTACTTCCAACACAGAAACTGCATCCAGGCCGAGTGGGGATGAGAGGCAGATTTCTTTGCTTGAAAGCACCCTGCCTGCCTAGCCCCTCAGCCTTTGCTCCTCATTGGGTTTCTTACAGGCCACTGAAGCTTCTAACTCTTGGGCAGGGCTTTGTTCTGGCAAGGCAAGAGCAAGATGATGCAATTGATTCACTCTCTGGTCTTGGTTTGGGCAGGCCTTTCCCTGGCTCTGCCCCAGGAGTCTGTTCTCTTTCTAATTTGTAAAATTCTTGATCCTTATTCCAGGATCCACTGGCCTCTTCAGTTCAGAGTTGGTGTCCTAGCTCTGTTTCTCACTTGCTTTGTGATGTAAGATCACACAGCTTCAATTTCTTTGTAAACTAGGTGTGCTAAAATGTGTCACTCAAGTTTATAGTAATGAAAAACAAAGTAAGTTTTGTTTTGTTTTTTAATTACTTCTAGAAATAGGTGACATAGGCAATGATGTTTTTCATTTCCTCTTATTCTCTCTGTCTGCTTCAGACTTCTTGCTGGTCATATTTTATCACCTTATCTACTAACTCTGCTCCTTTTCTTTCCAAACTCCCTCGAAAAGAGAAGGGTATTAAACACACCCCCACCCAACCCATTACCAAGTCTTTTCCTTTCCTCTCCCATTTACTATCTCTCACATCAGTTTCTTAGTCCATCTCCATCCTGCTCATGGACCAAAGGAACCCTAATATTTTATTACAACATTGCTCCTTCATGCCATGTGGTGTCACTGTTGCACTCTTGCCTAGTCCTCCTGGTCTCAAAGCAGCATCATTCAGTGACCTAGCAACCATTACTACCAAGAGAAATGCTCTGTTCAACATAGGTGCCCTTCAAAAGTTCCTTCTTGGTAGTCTTTAAATCAGTTTCATCTCTTGGTGTCTAATTCTCTTGAATACTCTTTCCAAGTCTCTGAAAGTGCCATACACAGTGGATCTCAAACTATTCTACCTACCAGTTGCATAGATGCTAATAGGGGGTAGGTGTGTTTACTTTTATATAACCACTATATAGTTTATAAAATAAGATATAATAATATTATATATGTGACATATGTGTAAACCACAGGCTACATGTATACATGTCTAACTCTATGTTTGTAATCTGAGCTATAATGGAGTAAAACAAAGCTCTCTAAATATGAATCATTATTCTATCATTGTATAATGTGGACCAGTACAGTTAAACCTCTCTGCTTATTTGTAAAGTAAGTATAAGTAATAGTACTTACTCAAAGGGAATCTATGAGGATAAAATGAGTTAATACATGTGAAATACTTAGAAATAATGTCTGACATATAAGTACCCAGCACTGAATTTTGAGGTATTCCTTATTTTTATACTGTATTTTGATATTCTATGCCTATTTTAGCTTATCTAAAGTTAAGAAGTGTCTTACAGCATTGCAACATGTCATAGCTTTTTTTTCATTTTTCAGTAGTATATAAAATTATGATGTCCTTTTATAACCAGTGATATCTTAAGAGTAAGTGAATTATGTCACATGGATATTATTCCTGCCTTCTTTTAAAAAGTTACACTTGGGGGCTGGAGAGATGGCTCAGCAGTTAAGAGCACTGACTGTTCTTCCAGAGGTCCTGAGTTCAATTCCCAGCAACCACACAGTGGCTCACAACCACCTTAAATGAGATCTGGTGCCATCTGCTGGCATTCAGGCACAAGACTGTATACATAATAAATAAATAAAATTGAAAAAAAAGAAACATTTAAAAAATTACACTTGGGGCTGGAGAGATGTTTCAGTGGTTAAGAGTATTTTATTGCTGTTCCAGAGAATCTGAATTTGGCTCCCAGCATCCCACCCAGGATTAGCTCCAAGAAATCGAATACATCTGGCTTCTTCTGACACCTGTACTCTCATGCAACATGCACAAATTAAAAGTCATAAAAATAAAAGTTACATTTACATATGTATTGTGTGTGTGTGTGTGTGTGTGTGTGTGTGTGTGTGTGTGTGTGTGTGTGTGTGTGTGTAGTCCCATGTCATGGTGCATGTATGTGCAAGCATGATTATGTGGGTGTGTAAATCAGAAGACATTCAGGTTGTCATGCTTGTTGACAAGTACCTTTACCCATCTGAGATAGTTCTACAACCCCCTATTCTTGCTTCCCCAGACAATGAAGTTTTTCACATTACCAAGGGAAGATTATCACCTAAGCCTTTATCTACCTTAATTGCATATCTTTAATCTTCAAAATCTAAAACAAGCTGGGCGTGGTGGCCCATGCTAGTAAGACCCCACATCCCCCAAAAAGACAAACAAACAAACAAAAACAGAAAAAGGCAGCTTCTTGGTATCCCTTCTGCAAGAAGAAAGACTCCAAAACACAGACAAGGACCTGCTATTCATGAACATGCATTTCCATGTTCATTCTTGGAACATTAAACTACTCATACATTCATTTCAATATCCTCCGCAGCAGAGACCTCCTCAAGCCTTCTCAGGGTCCCCTTCCTTTCACTATGCTGGACTGAGGGCTCCAGGAAACTCAGTGATTTATCACACTGTGAGAACCCCTTGTGATTGTCCCTTTAAGCTCATGTGATTATCTCTTGTCATATTATGAGGAAACTTCCTGTTTGCCCATTTGCTCTTGTATACTAATTCTTATACACTTACTTTCCACACACCCCCTAACACCACATTCTCCTATTTCCAGAATCCAAGTTAAACAGCATGAGGAAGAGCATCTTTGCACAGGTGCAAAGTGAATGCTGGAGCCGTAATCAGCGGCTGATGACAGAGCTTACAGATTACTTGCGAGTCTTTCAAACCATCAGCTCAGACATCCATGCCATTGCACAGTGCTCCCAGAAGGTGCGGTCTCCTCATTCTTTCTTTCTCATATATCCAGGGCCCTGCCTGCTCAAGGGCTCAGCACAGACTCTTTAGATTTCTGTTGAGCTTTATAGGCTTTGATAATCTTGAATTATGTTTATATATGTCATCTGTCGTTGCTGAGTCTTGCCCTGTTTGTACAGTGCTCTGCTTCCTCATGTCAGGAGCAGACCCCGAAGAGACAAGAGAGAATCTTGCTATAAGATAGTATTCTCAACCTGTGGGGCGTGAGACCCCTTTGGGCATCCAACAGCCCAATTGGGTTGCCTAAGGTCCTTAGAAAACACAAATATTTACACTGGGATCCCTAACAGTAGCAAAATTACAGTTATGGAGTAGCAATGAAATGATTTTATGGCTGGCGGTCAATACAACGTGAGGAATTGTATTAAAGGGGCACAACATCAGGAAGGTTGAGAACCACTGCTTTAAGAGGTGTGGTTCTGTTCCTTGGGGCAGGAGGTAATTTAGAGATACGTTGCCATGTCATCATGTCTGGAAGATAAACACTAGACTGCCTTTAAGACCTGAGTCAAAAGAGACTCAGATCCTAGATAACTGTCCTATCTCGAATTGTCTAAATGCTGAAGTTGGGCCTGGAGCCTCCAGATGCCCACTCTGGAAGATGGGATTGCCTTTTGAGGGTGAGTCCAAAGAGATGGGCAGGGTTGTTGGGTTACTGGGGTCTCATGCTGTAACCTCTGCAGTTGAATGAAGCTAATGAGCAATACAGCCAGCTGGAGGAGCGAGTGGAATATGTCCGATCACTCCATGAACTCATCCGCAACCACTGTGGCCTTTTTATTGCTGAGAATGAGACTCTAGACATCGCGGTGAGAGAACAATTCAAGGAATCATTCATCCCTCCTGGCCTCCCTGTTCTGTAACCACATCTCACTGTCCTCTGCTTACCCCACAGCTTCTGGATGTATGGGAGTCATTTCAGTTTGAGAGAAGCCAGGCTTCAGAGTTCCTGCTTAGTAAGCGACATTCCATTGTGCCCAAGCTGCAGCAGATGATGGCAGTTGCATTGGCAGAGCTGGAAGGCCTGCTGTCAAAGGCACTGTCTGGTCCCTTCATGGATCCTTCACAGGAACAGAGGAGTACTGAGCACCAGCTTTCTGTCTTGGAGCATCAGTTCTCGAAAACACTTAACAACTTCAATGACCTACACTATGCTTACATAACCTTTACTGGTACTGATCTTCACCTTTGCCTCTTTTACCCTATGATGGACCTCCAATTAAGATACGGGTGGGACTCCAGGTCTATGTCTTCTGTGATCCTAAGCAAGCCTTGGGAATCAATACCTCCACTAGTCTCTTTTACAAGCAAACATTGCAGGATAAAAGCCTCATTCTTTGTCTGTCTCAGGTGTTAAGTTAGTGGATGCAGGAAGTTCACAGTCTGGTAGGGAAAACAAACAGCTGAATGTTTCATTAGATTGTGATGGGGCCCCTGGGTTCAATGCTGATTAGGGAGATAGTGTACACTCATTGGAAAACTTAGAATTGGTTAGTGTTATCCAATTCCAAGCAGTAGGTCATAGAAAAGAACAGTCAAGATCTTGGGGGTAGTAGCTACTGCCTCCAGCCAACATATCTAGAAAGAAGACTAATGAGGGCCTCACTATCCCACAGGAGCCAATCAGAGCAGAGCTAATTGTCTAAGACCAGGACACGACAGGAGTGCAGCTAGGCTGGTTCCCTTCTGCGTGTAACTGCATGGGCTGCTTTCTTATATGCAGTCACTTATTTCTTGGAAGGGTGCATTGTGAGTTGCTCCTTGAACAGCTATCAACTGGGCCTTATGGCCAGGTGAAATGGGAGATGCTTTAGAACCATTTTTCATCAGGAATTTCTCTTTTGTAGTTCTGGGAAGCCTTCAGTCCTAACTGATGGCAACCACAGACTTGGCCCTTCCTGTTTGAATTATTGGTAAGAAAACAAACAAACAAACACAGGGTAGAGGAGTCAGGTCAAGTGGCAGTAGGCCCAGAGAACTTCATAGCAGTGAATTCGCTTCCTTCTTTGGTTCCCAACTCCTCACCTAGTCCCAGCTTTTGTAAAAATAGTCTAGTCCTTTAGATCATCTTGATCTAATAATCATCTTCATTTACTTACTCATTCATTAAACACTTACTTGGTTAGTGCCTGCCATATATCGAACTCAAAGTACATCAGTGACCAAATGACAAAGCATCTTCTGGACCCAATATTGCAGCTGGAGAAGAAAGATGATAAATGATAACATAAAATATAACTAAATTATACAGCATATTAGAAAGTGATAGGTAACCCAGAAAAAATAAACAGAACAAGAGTGTCTGAAAATGCCAAATGAGTGGAGAACAATGTTTTATGGGATAGGTATTATTTGAACAAGGACTTGGAGATGGTGAAAGTGTGAGTGGTGGTTCTCTGTGGCTTGAGTTTTCCATAAGGAATGAATTGCAGGTCAAAGGCTCTGGTAGAAGGTTGTGTACCTGGTATATCTGAGCTACAGCCAAGTCCACTGCAACTGGAATTGAGTAGGTGAGCTAGAGACCAATAGAAGGGAAGATCTTTTATTCTAGCACTGTGGTGCTTGCCCAGGAATCCTTTCTTTGAAATAATTGCTCTGTAGATGGCCCAATTTCCCATTGTTGAACTGAGAGATTTACATAGGTACCACATCTTTTTTTTTAAACTTTTGTTCATTAAGGGCTTTTCACTGACTCATTCCTCCAATAACCCAAGTCTCAGTCAGCCTTATTCCACAGGGGATGACAGTACTATGTCCCCACCCACTTGCGGAAGCCGGCCTATTGTACAGCAGCAGCGCATCTGGAGGCTCTACCGAATCATCACTGAAAACTTCAGTGAGTGGAAGTGCATGGCTTTTACCAAGGTACTTCTGGGAGCTCTTACCTGGGGCAGAAGTCAGCCAGGCAAAGTGGGTGGATGTCAGTCTGACAGTGAACTCTTCTCTTTGCAGTTCAGTCTTTCTATGGCCCGGGAGAAGACAGATGCCTGGCTGACAGAGGCTGCAAGGCTCAGCACCACGCTGGGGCTGCACAGTCCAGTGATACAACGCTGCATGCGTTTGCTAGAGGAGTTTCGAAACTACCTGCCCTTGCTCAACAAGCTGGGCACCCTCCAGCTTCAGAACTTTAACTGCCAATCCCTCTTGAGAAGTATGTTTGGTTAGAGACAGGGGAGAGGGAAAGACAGTGTTTAGAGCAATCCCCCTGCTGTGCCTGCTGGAAACCTTGTGTCCTCTTTCCCACACATGCTAAACTCATTTCATCCAGTCAGAACACTTTTCTATGTTCCCTCATTACAACACAGGTCCTTTCAACTGATGGGATTGGACATGGGCTGGAGTCTCAGATTTGTGCTTGGCCCGTGGGTTCTGGGTTCTTGGCTTTGTATTGTACTCCTTCCTGATCTGGCACTGCAGTCCAAGCTGGTCTGGGCTCAGGGTAGAAATGAGCTCTGGGATATGAGCTCCATTCAACCATGTGCTAGGTGTTGTTCTGACTGACTTGCCTGTTCTATTCCAGTGTTAGGGTTGAGCGGTCTCCAAAGCTTTGACCTTCTCACACTGGGCCAGCTGCTCAACTGTCCACTCCTGGAATTCGCAGACAGAATCAATCAGGTGGATCCCGAAAGGAGGAGGGGGCTGGTTTGAGCCACATTTATAATAAAGCCAGTCAAGGCCTAGCAGTCCTTTGGGCTATGGGAAGGTAGGAGTGGTTGGCATATAGGTAAGAGGGAAGTTGGGACTGATGGCCTTCCTGTAGTATAGGAAGAGTCTCCATCCATCTACAGATGAGGAGGTGATGAGACATTCTTATCTGACAAAATGCTTCCCTTGGTGGAAGGAAGTGAATGGTAGCCCCGAAGCTGTGGACACATAGACAGACACATGTCTGCCAACATTTACATGATCCCTAAAGAGTATAGTTTGACTCTGGGGTATTGCCTAATCAGTAGGAGCCATCCAGGAGGAAGCAGCCAAGCGTTAATAGCTGCCAGAACATCACTGAAGCTTGATGGTTTCACTCCTCCTTCATGTGAGACTTCCACACTTCAGGCCCTTGAGTTCTGTCTCAGATCCAATCCTCAAGTCCCAGTTACAAGGCTGTCTTTCCTGAGCCACTTCCTGGTTCTGGTTTCTGAGACATACCTTTTCCAGGTCTGGCAGTATAATAAGGAACGAATCCATGCCCAAGAGATCCTACAGCAGATGCAGCAGTACTGGGAGGGGCGCCAGCTGCGCCTGCTCAACTTCATCCTGCATGTGCCCTACAAGCCCCCAGCCTCAGAGCGTTCCAAAAAGCAGGCATTCCGAAGCCCCCAGTGGGAGTTAGTGGGCAAGGATAGTGGCACCTTCCTCCTCTCAGGTGAGTCTCAGCCTTTGTAATCCAGTGAATGCCTCCAGCTAAATGAAGGCTTTACTCATTTACCAGTTCCTGTCAAATATGGCTCCTGTAGACAGGCCCCAATCCTTAATCATAGCTTTGAGGCATCCATGTGTTGAGATGGTATCTTCCAAGCTCTTAATGTCTTAATCTTTGCAGGAACTCAGCCTCCCATCCTCCCATGCCCCCCACTGACCTCCCCAGCCCACCCCCACCCGCTCCCCAAGGATAGTGAGGCCGTCCACGGGGATCATCTAAGTCTGTCACATCATTTGTGGGAGGGCCTAGGCCCTCTTTCATGTATCTGGGCTGCAACAGTACCCCTCCATTGGGAATGGGCTCCCAAAGTCCATTTGTGCACTAGAGATAAACACTGGTTCCACTGTTAGAGGCCTGCCCAGGCCTCCTAGCTGGCACCCACCATCAGAAGGCTTGCTTTGGTCCAGCGCTGGTTCTCCAGCTTTATGACTAAGAGTCTCTGTGCTCTCACTTGGTCAGGTCAGCTGTTTGTCTTCAGAAAAAGGCAGGCCTCTTATGTATATCAGCCAGCCATGGTATATCAAGTTGTGGTAAGGCTAGACACTTCCTCTCCTATTGAGGCCGGACAAGGCAACTCAGTAGGAGGAATGGGTCCCCAAAGAAGGTAACACCGTCAGAAAAAAACCCTGCTCCCACTGTTAGGAGTCCCATAAGAAGACCCAAGTTACACAACTAACATGTACAGAGTGCCTAGGTCAGTCACATGCAGGCTCTCTGGTTGGCAGTTCAGTCTCTGTGAGCCCTTATGAGCCCAGATTCATTGATGCTGTGGATTTTCTTGTGTCCTTGGCCCCTCTAGCTCCCATGATCCTTCCTCCCCCTCTTTTGCAGGATTCCCCAAGCTTCACCTAATGTTTCACTGTGCGTCTCTGCATCTGGTTCCATCAGTTGGGCTAGACAATGATCTATGAGTATAGCAGAATATCATTAGGAATCATTGCATTGACGTTTTTGCCAGCCATGTTTGATTCTATCCTAGATCTCTGGGCTGTCCAGTCTCTGGATCTAGGTTATTCAGGCAGTGTCAGGGGTGGGCTTCTTCTCATGGTGTGGGTCTCAATCTGGACCAGTCATTGGTTGTCCATTCCAATAATTTCTGTGCTATCTTTATCCCCTTCCCCCTGCACATCTTGTAGGCAGGGCAAATTGTAGGTCAAAGGTTATGTGGCTGAGTTGGGGGTTACAGGAGATGGCTGGTTCAGACTCTGTATCCCCCATTGCTAGGAGTCTTAGCTAGGGTCATCTTCAAGATTCCTGGGAGTTTCCATTGCACTAGGTTTCTAGCTCATCCCAGAGGTGCCCCTGATTACAGCTGTCTCTTCCAGTGCTCTCTCCCTCCCCTCACCTGATCCCACCTATTCCCACATCTTCTCCATATCCCTCCTCCTAATCACCTGTGATGTCTATTCTATTTCCCCTTCACAGTGAGATTAATGTGTCCCCTGTGAACTCTCCTTGTTACTTAGCTTCTTTGGGTTTGTAGATTGTAGAATAGTTATCCTTTGTGGCTAATACCCACTTATAAGTGAGTACATACTATGTTTGTCTTTCTGGGTTACCTCACTCAGGATGAACTTTTCTAGTTCCATCCATTTGCCTGCAAATTTCATGATGTCATTGTTTTTTAAAAGCTGAGTAACAATTATATAAATGTACCACATTTTCTTTATCCATTCTTCAGTTGAGTGACATCTATGTTGTTTTAAGTTTCTGACTATTATGAATAGAGCAGCAATAGACATGGATAGAGTTGAATGAATAAAGCTGCTATGAAAATAATTGAGCAAATGTCCTTGAGGTAGGTAGACATCCTTTGGGTATAATACCTAGCAGTTCTATGACTGGTTCCTGAGGTAGATCCATTCCAAATTTTCTGAGAAACTGCCATATTGATTTCCAAAGTGGCTGAACAAGTTTGCACTCTCACCAGCAGTGAAGGAGTGATCTCCTTGCTCCATATCCTCACCACATGAGCTGTCACTTGTATTTTTGATCTTAGCCATTCTGACAGGTATAAAATGGCATATCAAAATCGTTTTGATTTGCAGTCCTCTGACATCTAAGGATGTTGAACATTTCTTTAGGTGTTTCTTATCCATTTGCAATTCCTCTAATGAGAATTCTGTTTAGATATGTACCTCATTTTTTAATCGGATTATTTGGTTTGTTGGTGTCTAGATTCTTGAGTTCTTATTTTGACAGTCAGCCCTGTCAGATGTGGGGTTGGTGAAGATCCTTTCCCATCCTGTAGGCTGCCATTTTGTCCTTTTGATAGTGACCTTTGTCTACAGAAAGCTTTTCAGTTTCATGAGATCCAGTTTATTAATTGTTGAACTTAGTGCCTGTGCTATTGGTATTCTATTCAGGTAGTTATCTCCTGTGGCAATGAGCTCAAGGCTATTCTCCACTTTCTCTTCTATTAGATTTGGTGTATCTTGTTTATGTTGAAGTCTTCGATCCACTTGGACTTGAATTTTGTGCAGGGTGATAGATATCTATTTACAATGCTATGTCTACATGCGGACATCCAGTTAGACCAGCTCCATTTGTTGAAAATGCTTTCTTTTTTCCATTGTATATTCCTAGCTTCTTTATCAAAAATCAGGTGTCCATATTATGTGGATTTACTTCTGGGTCTTCAGTTCTATTCCATGGATCAACCTGTCTGTTTTTATGCCAACACCATATGTTTGATATCAGGGATGGTGATACCTTTAGAAGTTCTTTTACTGTACAGGATTGTTCTAGCTATCCTGGGCTTTTTGTTTTTGTATATGAAGTTGAGTATTGTCCTTTCAAGATCTGTTAAGATTTGTGTTCAAATTTTGATGGAGACTGCATTGAATCTGTAGATTGCCTTTAGTAAGAAAGCCATTTTTACAATGTTAATTCTACCAACCCATGAGCATGGGAGCTCTTTCCATCTACTGATATCTTCTCCAATTTCTTTCCATACAGGTTGCTTGGTTATAGTTACACCACGATATTTTATATTATTTGTGGGTATTATTAAAGGTATTGCTTCCCTAATTTCTTTCTCAGTCCATTTGTCATTTGTATATAGGAAGGCTACTGATTTTTTTTTTTTTAGTTTAGTTTAGTTTGTATTCAGCCACTTCACTGAACATATTTATCTGCTATAGGAGTTCCCTGATGGAATTTTTTGTTGTTGTTGTTTTCGAGACAGGGTTTCTCTGTATAGCTTAGGAGCCTATCATGGCACTCGTTCTGGAGACCAGGCTGGCCTCGAACTCACAGAGATCTCCCTACCTCTGCCTCCCGAGTGCTGGGATTAAAGGCGTGTGCAACTAACGCCTGGCCCCCGATGGAATTTTTAGGGTCACTTATGTATATTCTCATATCTTCAGCAAATAGTGGTACTTTTTTTAAAATTTTATTTATTAGTTCTAGTTAGGGAACAAGCTTGTTTCACATGTAAGTCCCTTCTCCCTCTCCCTCCCCTCACCCCCATCCCTCCTCCCTCACTCCCACCTACCCCCCACCCCATCCACCCACCACTCCCCAGGCAGGGTAGGGCCCTCAATGGGGATTCTGCAAAGTCCACCAAATCTTCCTGTGCTGGTCCTGGGCCCTTCCCCATGTGTCCAGGGCCAGAGTGTAACCCTTCACGTGGGATGGGCTCTCAAAGTCCCTTCTTGCACTAGGGAAAAATACTAATCCACCACCAGAGGCTCCCTGGAGTGCAGAGGCCTCTTTATTGACATCCATGTTCAGGGGTCTGGATCAGTCTTGTACTGGCCTCCCAGAGAGCATCTGGGGTCGATGTGCTCTCCCTTGTTCAGGCCAACTGTTCCTGTTTCTCCAACCTAGTACAGACCTCTTCGCTCTTCATCCCTTCCTCTCTTCAACTAAATTCCCGATTTCAGCTCAGAGTATATCTGTGGATGTCTTTCTCTGCTTCCATCAGCCACTGGATGAGGGCTCTAGGATGGCATAAAGAGAAGTCATCAATCTCATTTTAGGGGAAGGGCTTTTAGGTTATCCTCTCCACCATTGCCTGGATTGTCAGATCGTGTCATCCTTGTAGGTCTCTGGAGATCTCCCTGGTTCCAGATCTCTTCTCGGACCTATAGTGGCTCCCTCTGATATGGTATCTCTCATCCTGCTCTCTCTCCTCTATTCTTCCCCCAACTCAATATTTCTGCTCCTCCATTTCCTCTCCTCTACTCCTCTTTTCTTGCTCTCATTGTAGCAGCTCCCTCCCCCCTACCCTCATGTTCCCAATTAGTTCAGGAGTTCATGCCACTTCCATTCCTGGGGACCATTTATCCCTTAGAGTCCTTCATGTTTCCTAGTTTCTGTGGTGAAGAGGATTATAGGCTGGTAATCCTTTGCTCTATGTCTAAAATTCATATTATGAGTGAGTGCGTACCATGTTTGTCTTTTTGTGACTGGGTTACCTCACTCAGGATGGTTTCTTCTAGTTCCATCCATTTGCCTGTGAATTTCAAGATTCCATTGCTTTTTTCTGCTGAGTAGTACTCCATTGTATAAATGTACCACATTTTCTCAATCCATTCTTCAGTTGAGGGGCATCTAGGTTGCTTCCAGGTTCTGGCTATTACAAACAATGCTGCTATGAACATGGTTGAACATATGTCCTTGTTGTATGAACATGCACTATTTGGGTATATACCCAAGAGAGGAATGGCTGGATCTTGAGGTAGACTGATTCCCATTTTTCTGAGCAACCGCCATACTGATTTCCAGAGTGGTCTTACAAGTTCGCACTCCCACCATCAATGGAGGAGTGTTCCTTTTTCTCCACATCCTCTCCAGCATAGATTGTTATAGTGGGAAATTACCAATACAGAGTCAGGTAGAAATATAAGGGTATTTAATAGGGAAAAGCCTTACTTACAGAGCGACGGCAGCAGCCTGTACAGCAAGCAGCAAAGAGAAACCGAAAGCGCAAACGCAGTCACACTAGGTCACTCTGACCACACCCTCACAAGCGTGGTCAGGCACACTTGTAGCCAGCCCCTAAGTAGGCGTGGCTACAGTTTCCCCTACAGATTGTCATTGGTATTTTTGATTTTAGCCATTCTGACAGGTATGAAGTGGTATCTCAGAATTGTTTTGAGTTGCATTTCTCTGATGACCAATGATTTTGAGCACTTTCTTAAGTGTCTTTCAGCCATTTCAGATTCCTCTGTTGATTATTCTCTACTTAGTTCTGCACCCCACTTTTTAATTTCATTGTTTGGTGTTTTGGTGGCTAGCTTCTTGAGCTCCTTATATATTTTGGAAATCAGTCCTCTGTCAGATGTGGGATCGGTGAAGATCTTTTCCCATTCTGTGGGTGGTCGTTTTGTCCTACTGACTGTTTCCTTTGCCTTGCAGAAGCTTCTCAGTTTCAGGAGGTCCCATTTATTAATTGCAGACCTCAATGTCTGTGCTACTGGCATAATGTTCAGGAAGCGGTCTCCTGTGCCAATTTGTTTAAGGGTAATTCCCACTTTCTCTTCTAGAAGATTCAGTGTGGCTGGATTTATGGTGAGATCTTTGATCCATTTGCACTTAAGTTTTTTGCATGGTGACAGGTATGGATCTATGTGCAATTTTCTGCATGTCCGAATCCAATTGTACCAGCACCATTTGTTGAAGATGCTATCTTTTTTCCATTGTATAGATTTAGCACCTCTGTCAAAAATAAGGTATTCATAGGTGCGTGGGTTAATATCAGGGTTTTCAATTCGATTCCATTGGTCTATCTGTCTATTCTTGTGCCAATACCAAGGTGTTTTCAGAACTATTGCTCTATAGTAGAGCTTGAAGTCAGGGATGGTGATGCCTCCCAAAGATCCTTTATTGTAAAGAGTTGTTTTGGCTATCCTGCGTTTTTTATTTTTCCATATAAAGTTGAGTATTGTTCTTTCAATGAGTGTGAAAAACTGTGTTGGGATTTTGATGGCGATCACACTGAATCTGTAGATTGCTTTTGGCAGGATTGCCATTTTTACTATGTTAATTCTACCTATCCAAGAGCATGGGAGATCTTTCCATTTTCTGGTTTCTTCTTTAATTTCTTTCTTTAAAGTCTCCAAGTTCTTATTGTACAGGTCTTTCACTTTTTAGTTAGTGTTACCCCAAGATATTTTATGTTGCTTGTGGACATTGTGAAAGGTGATGTTTCCCTGATTTCTTTCTCATTGGATTTATCATCTGTGTATAGTAGGGCTACTGATTTTTTTTTTGAGTTAATTTTGTATCCTACTACCTTGCTGAAGGTGTTTATCAGCCGTAGGAGTTCCCTGGTAGAGCTTTTCAGGTCACTAATGTAGACTATCATGTTGTCTGCAAATAGTGAAAGTTTGACTTCTTCCTTTCCAATTTGTATCCCTTTGATCCCCTTTTCTTGTCTTATTGCTCTAGCCAGAACTTGAAGTACAATATTGAAGAGATATGGAGAGAGTGGACAGCCTCGTCTTGTTCCTGATTTTAGAGGAAACGCTTTGCATTTCTCTCCATTTAGTTTGATGTTGGCTATTGGTTTGGTGTATATTGCGTTTATCATGTTTAGATATGTTCCTGTTATTCCTGTTCTCTCCAAGATCTTTATCATGAAGGGATGTTGGATTTTGTCAAAGGCTTTTTCAGCATCTAGTGAGATGATCATGTGGTTTTTCTTTTTCAGTTTGTTTATATGGTGGATTACATTGATGGATTTTCATATGTTGAACCATCCTTGCATCCCTGGGATGAAGCCTACTTGATCATGGTGGATGATTTTTCTGATATGTTCTTGGATTTGGTTTGCCAATATTTTATTGAGTATTTTAGCATCGATGTTCATGAGGGATATCGGTCTGTAGTTCTCTTTCTTAGTCTTATCTTTGTGTGGCTTGGGTATCAAAGTGATTGTAGCCTCATAGAAAGAGTTTGGCAATATCCCATCTGCTTCTATTGTGCGGAACAGTTTGAGGAGTACTGGTATCAGCTCTTGTTTGAATTTCTGGTAGAATTCTGCAGTGAAGCCATCTGTCCCTGGGCTTTTTTTGGTTGGGAGGCTTTTGATGACTGCTTCTATTTCATTAGGGGTTATGGGTCGATTTAAACTGTTTATCTGATCTTGGTTTAATATTGGTAAGTGATATTTATCCAGAAAGCTGTCCATTTCCTTTAGATTTTCCAATTTTGTGGAATACAGGTTTTCAAAGTATGACCTGAAGATTCTCTGGATTTCCTCAGTGTCCATTGTTATATCCCCCTTTTCATTTCTGATTTTGTTAATTAGCATGCTCTCTCTCTGCCTTTTGGTTAGTTTGGTGAGAGGTTTGTCTATCTTATTATCTTCTCAAAGAACCAACTCTTTGTTTCATTGATTCTTCGTACTGTTTTCCTAGTTTCTACTTTGTTGATTTCAGCTCTCAGGTTGATTATTTCCTGGCGTCTACTCCTCCTTGGTGTGTTTGCTTCTTTTTGCTCTAAAGCTTTCAGTTGTTCTGTCAATTCTCTAATGTGACTTTCCTCCAGTTTCTTCATGTGGGCACTTAGTGCTATGAACTTCCCTCTTAGCACTGCTTTCAGAATGTCCCATAAGTTTGGGTATGTTGTGTCTACATTCTCATTAAATTCTAGGAAGTCTTTAATTTCTTTTTTTATTTCTTCCTCAACCCAGGAATGGTGCAATTAGATGTTGTTCATTTGCCACGTGAATGTAGGTTTTCTGCAATTTGTATTGCTGTTGAATTCTAGCTTTAATGCATGGTGGTCTGATAAGATACAGGGGGTTATTTCAATTCTTTTGTAAGTGTGGAGGTTTGCTTTGCTGCCAACTATGTCGTCAATTTTTGAGAAGGTTCCATGTGGCACTGAAAAGAAGGTATATTCTTTTGTGTTTGGATGGAATGTTCTATAGATATCTGTTAAACCCAGTTGGGTCATAACTTCTGTCAGATCTTTTGTTTCTTTGTTAAGTTTCTGTCTGGTGGTCCTGTCTAGTAGTGTAAGGCGGGTGTTGAAGTCTCCTACTATAAGTGTGTGTGGTTTTATGTGTGGTTTGAGCTTTAGTGGTGTTTCTTTTACAAATGTGGGTGCTTTCGTATTAGGGGCATAGATGTTCAGGATTGAGACTTCATCTTGATGGACTTTTCCTGTGATGAGTATGAAATGCCCTTCTTCATCTCTTTTGATTGCTTTTAGTTTAAAGTCTAATTTGTTAGATATTAAGATTGCTACATCAGCTTGTTTCTTGAGCCCATTTGATTGGAAAATTTTTTCCCATCCTTTTACTCTGAGGTATCGCCTGTCTTTGAAATTGAGGTGTTTCTTGTAAACAGCAGAAAGATGGATTCTGTCTTTGTATCCATTCTGTTAGCCTGTATCTTTTTATGGGTAAGTTAAGACCATTGACATTTAGGGATATTAATGTCCATTGTTCATTGGTTCTTCTTTGTTTTGGATTTATTGTTGGTGGTGTCATTGTGTGTGGATTTCGCCCTCCTTTTTCTTTTTGTGTTTGATAAAATTAGATTATCTATTGTCTGTGTTTTTGTGAATACAGTTATGTTTGTTGGGTTGGAGTTGTCCTTCCAGAACCTTCTGTAGTGCTGGATTTGTGGATATGTATTGTTTAAATCTGTTTTTGTCATGGAATATTTTGTTTTCTCCATCTCTAGTGATTGAAAGTTTTGCTGGGTATAATAGTCCGGGTTGACATCCATGCTCCCTTAGTGCTTGTAGAGTATCTATCCAAGACCTTCTGGCTTTCAGAGTTTCCATTGAGAAGTCGGGTGTGATTCTGATTGGTTTGCCTTTGTTTGTTACTTGGCCTTTTTCCTTTGCTGCTCTTAATATTTTCTCTTTTTTCTGTAGATTTGGTGTTTTGATTATTATGTGTCGGGGGGACTTCTTTTTGTGGTCCAGTCTGTTGGGTGTCCTTAAGCTTCTTGTACTTTCATAGGCATATCCTTTTGTAGGTTGGGGAAGTTTTCTTCTATGATTTTGTTGAATGTTTTCTGTACCTTTGAGCAGTGTTTCTTCATCTTCTTCTACACCTATTATTCTTAGGTTTGGTCTTTTTACGGTGCCCCATATTTCCTGGATATTTTGTGTTAGGGACTTGAGGTTGTGTTGGACTTGAGGATTTCTTTGGTTGATGAATGTATATCCTCTAGCGAGTCTTCAATAGCTGAGATTCTCTCTTCCATCTCTTGAATTCTATTGGTTATACTCACATCTTTAGTTCCTGATCATTTATCCAGCCTTTCCATTTCCAGCATCGCCTCATTCTGTGTTTTCTTTATTGTGTCTATTATTCACTTTCATGCTTTGAACTGTTTCAAGAACTTCCTTCACTTTTTTTCTTGCATTTCTTTAGATTCTTTAAGAGATTTGTTTATTTCTTGAATTTTTTGGTTTGTCTTTTCCTCCATTTGGTGTAATTTTTTGTTTGCTTTTTCTTATATTTCTTTAAGGGATTTTCTTGTTTCCTCTTTAAAGGTCTCTATCATGTTGCCAAGATAATTTTTGAGGTCCATCTCATCTTCATGCTCTGTATTGGGCTTTTCAGATCTTGCTGGAGTGGAGTCCCTAGATTCTGGTGATGTCATATTGGTCTTTCTGTTGTTGAGTGAAATCTTATTCTGTCTTCTTCCCATATCTTCTTCTAGTGGGTGCAGGTGGGGTCTCTCTATCTCCTCTTGTGACCCAGTGGTGTGTGGGGGCCAGGAATTCAATGTCCACAACTCTGGATGGTCTTGCTTCTCCTGATAGTCTCCTTACTCATTGTGGATCGGTTGGCAGAAAGAGATGGAAGAGTGTGGTGTTTCCAGATTCAGGGAGCTCCTCCTTGTCTGTGTGTGTCTACCCCAAGCAGGCAGGCGCAGGCCCGGGGGGGGGGGGTGGTGGTGGTGGGGGGGGTGGTCGGGGTGAGTGATGGTTTAGGCAGGGGTTGGGTAAGGGCAGAGGATCACTCACCTCATTCCTGGGTCGGTCGATGGAAAGCAAAATAGTGGTACTTTGATGTCTTCCTTTCCAATTGTATCCCTCTGATCTCCTTTTGTTGTCTCATTTTTCTGGCTAGAATTTTGTGTACTATGTTGAATCGATATGGAAAGAGTGGACAGCCTTGTCTTGTTCCTGGTTTTTGTGTAATTGCTTTGAGTTTCTCTCCATTTAGTTTGATGTTGGCTGTCAGTTTGCTGTATATTGCCTTTGTTATGTTTAGGTATGTTCCTTGTATTCTTGATCTCGTCATGACTTTTATCATGAAGGGGTATTGGATTTTGCTAAAGACTTTTTCATCATCTAATGAGATGATCATGTAGTCTTTTTTTTTCTTTCTTTCAGTTTGTTTATATGTGAGATTACACTGACAGATTTTCATATATTGAACCATCCCTGCATTTCTGGGATGAAGCCTACTTGATCATGGTGAATGATTTTTTGCATGGGTTGTTGAATTCTGTTTTTTGAGTATTTTACTGAGTATTTTTGCATCTATGTTCATGTGGGAAATTGGCCTGTAATTTTCTTTTTTTGTTGAGTCTTTGTGTGGTTTAGGTATTAGGGTAACTGTGGTCTAATAAAATGAATTTGGCAATGTTCCTTCTGTTTCTACTTTGTGGAATAATTTGAGGACTATTTAAAAAAAAAAAAAGTAGGATGGTGGTAGCACATACTTTTAATCTCAGTATAAGCAGACAGATCTCAGACCAGCCTGGTCTACAGAGCGAGTTTCAGGACAGCCAGTGCTACACAGAGAAACCCTATCTTGGAAAAAATAAAGAAAAGAAAAAAATTCTTTGTGGTTATTTCTCTCCACTTGTCAATGCTCTGTCCTCTGGATTTTACCCCCTGATTTTATGCTTTACTCACTCATCCATTCATTCCTTTTCTCACACTTGATAGAAGAGGACTCTGTTGGATCCCCGAACCTTGGGCCAAGCAGGATCTCAGCTTTATTTGCCCTTCTTCTTGGGACACAAATGGTTGATGTGGCTATACTTCTTGTAGCAATTAACTGCACAGGTGTGCAGACATGCATAGTACTTATGGCAGATTGTGGCAGTTGTATTTCTGGGTGAGCTCACCAAGGATACCTCAGTGATGCTACCATGCAGGTACAGTACCAGGTGCAGAGTGTACTCTTTCTGGATGTTGTAGTCAGGCAGGGTGGGGCCATCCTTCAGCTACTTGTCAGCAACATCAGCCACTGCTGGTTGTGTGGGATGTCTTCCTTGTCTTCAATCTTGGGCTTGACATTCTTCTTAGTCTCACTGAGCTCAACTTTGAGGGTGATGGTCTTTCCCATCAGGGTCCTCATGAAGATAGGCATGTCTGTTGATTGGCCACCTTGTTGGAAGGCAAGCCATTCTTTTATTCCCTCAGGCAGGAATCTGGAGACAAGAACTGAAACAAAGACCACAGAGGAATGATTGTTACTAGCTTGCTTCCTCTGGCTTACTCAGCTACCTCTCTTATATAGCTAAGACCCACCTGCCTAGGTATGGTTCTGCTTATATTGGGCTGGGCCCTCCTATATGAATTAGTAATCAAGAAAATTTCCACAAATATGCCCACAGATGAAGGTAGTTCCTTAACTGAAGTTCTTCCTTCTCAGATGTGTCTAGTTGAGATCTGAAGCTAACTATGACAAAGAACATCCGAGAAGATGTGTTGGGAATTGCTGGTAGGAGAAATTCTGTTACCAACATAACTGTTATCAGTGAATCTAAGAAATTAGTTAAATATGTAATGATAATAGGTAAGGAGGTAGGTAGCTAGGATTGAGATTTTTATTTTAGCTAAAATGTTTGCTAACATTTTATTCTAAGAACAAGAACTTTCTGTTAGCTCACCTTTATCTTCCATGGTTTCCATAAAAGCAGCAACTCTTTTCTCACACATATTCCAGTAGTTACAACTCTGTTAGATTAGATTATATAATTAAAATTGTGACATAACACACACACACAAATAGGTTTTCAAGCATACTCACTTAACTTGCATTTAATCAGGCATACGATTTAACTTGGAGCAACAATGCTAGAATATTCTAGATAATGGCTTGAGATTTATGTGAATTTTGATATTAGACAGTACCATTGTAGTGGTTTTATTTGCAGTGTCTCCCACATGCTCATGTATTGAGGGTTTGACTGACAGCTGATGGGCTTTTGGGAAGTGATAGGATCCTAGGACTCTGACCTCATGATAAATTCATAGTGTGATGGCATTGTTGGTTGGTAGAAGTAGAAGTAGAGGCCTAATTGGAGGAAGTAGTTCACTGGGGATGTATCCCTAAGAGCCATATTTTGCTTTGGCTCTTCCCAGTTTCCCTTTTCTCTGCTTCCTGGTCACCATGATGTAAACTGCTGTGTTTACTCTCCTTGCCATGACTGGCAAAACCTCTGAGATTATGGACTAAAATAAATCTCTCCCTCCTTAGTTGTGTGTGCCAGGCAGTTAATCGTAGCAATAAAACTTCCGATTAGTTCAGCCTGTATATCTATGATAGAAAGGGGGAACATCCACTAGAGGACCTTCCAACTTACTGAGACTAGAGCCCAAAGACTGCTTGGAACAGGAAATAGGCATGTGAAGTTAGAGAGAGTAGATCATGCAAAAGAATTTATTCAGTAATATTTGAATCATAGAGAAGTTTTGTTGTAGGGAAGTGATAAGGTCAGATGTTAGTTCAATTGGGAGGCAAAGAATAGAGACAGGAAGAACAGTTAAGAGACAACTGGTGTTAACTCAAGTGAAAAACAGTACGACCTACACTAGAATGATAGCAATGGAGAATGAGGAAAGGGGATACATTTGGGCTACTTATGAGTCTGTCTGGGCAAAATGTATAGCTAGTGCAAATTTGTCACAGAAGAGAGGATATGCCTTTTATAACAGGAATATTTTTCCTTATCACCCATCCATGTGCAGTATTAGATTTGGAGTATCTTTCCTATCCATTTTTACATGGAATTCTTGTTCACACCCCTCTTATTTAGAACTAATTATTTTTTCAGTACTGTCTGAAACATATTAAGACCAGACATCTGTAGTTAATATACCATGATTCAAAGGACATTCTCTTCCCACTTTTGACATGAGCATATTTTAAGCTGATCTCTTTACCCATGTTTGACACTGGTTCCACACTTTGTCAGTCTGCTTCTTTGTTCTATTCTACTTTCCTGTATCACCCTTAGATTAATCTGCTACCAAAGTAATTTTAAAAACTAGTGGAGTACAAACTATGAATTTGTTTATGAAGTTTAGTTTTGTGCTACCTACAGCACAAGAACCAAGTAGACTCCTCCAATCTTCAATTAGCCTACTTTCTACCCAACTTTCCCTCTGGCTTTAATTTTATATAGAGTATTATGTGCTTGACATTTCTCCCTACAGGTTTTCTCCTTTCTCTGTACTAGGCTTCTGCATCAGTTCTGGGTATATTAATCAAGGACACATTTCATGGTGGCCATACACAGTGAAACTAGGGACTTCATTCACCTGAATGAGCCCAAGATGGTGAACACTTAACTCTTACCCCAGGAAGACATGTTCTTGTAGGGTTAGTGACACTACTAATCATTCACTCTCCCTTTTAGATTCGTAGCAAAATTAAGAACATATATGAAAAGTAGTTCAACATCCAAAATATCCCCCATGAAAATGTTCTTTTTTAAATATATAATATGTTGGCAGATATTGCTAGACTTCACACAACCTCTTTTAACCTTCTTCAGAATCTGAGGTCTGGGTGGGTATATAAAGGAAAAGTGGCTATAGGGATTTGTAGTCTGCTCCACATTTCTTAGATAATCACAACAGATGGGCCTTAATGCCTCTCCACTGTTCAGTGGTCATTTAAACGGGGGATAAAACAGAGAACCCAAATTCTTCCAATATTGTTTTCTCTAGAGACACTGAGATGAAGATACTATGTATTTTCTTTCAAACATGGATAGTTAGAGAGTCCTACACCTATCCAAACCAATGTCTCTCAATTCTGTTAATTCTAGTGTCTATGCTGTACCCAAGCCTGGTCTTTCCCAAAGGAGCTAAGTGTTAAGATCATGAGAGAAAACTTTTTACCAGGCTCCCAGTAATCCCAGAATGGGTATTCTTGCTGCATAATACTATGTAGGGACTTAGAGCCATGAGGCCTCTTTCTAGGATGAATCTCTAATGCCTTAAAGAATGTCCATAGAACTAGATGAGCATGACAATATCTGGTGGGAGAAATCAGCTGGCTTAAAGTCTACCCATAGTGCCTGCTTTAAGATCTCAGTTCTCTGCCATATCAACTCTATGGCTAATGCAACCTCTGAAGATAGGCTTTAGGAGCCCAATCCCTATGGAGGGATACTTTGCTCAGCCTAGATTCAGCAGGGAGGGTCTCAGTCCTGCCCCATATGGTGTGGCAGGCTTTGATGCCTCACCCTCTCTGAGGAGTGGATGGGGGTGGGATGGGGAGAGGATGGGGGGAAGTGGGAGGACTGGAGGGAGAGGGAACTGGGATTGGTATATAAAATAGGATTGTTTTTAATTTAAATTACAAAAGAAAGGGTATTAAGGTAATTGCCTCCCCTAGAAGGTCAAGATGAGCTCTTTCTTACCCCAAACACTGCCCTTGACTCACATAGAATGACAGTGCATCTTTTTCTTCCTAAGACTACAGCAGCCTGCAAGATGCCATCCAGAACAGTCTCCAGGCACTATTCAAGATCCTAGCCATCCAAAAGTCAGGAGAGTTGCATAAAATGGCTTTAGAATGGATGAACATTATGCATGGCCTAGGTGAGTACAGGGCTGTAGTTGGGTGGATGGATGGAACCTGATGTAGACTGGTCCAGAGGTATGGAGGTGACAGGGGGACATTAGATAGAAGATGTGAAGGACAGAGTAAGGACTTTCCAGGTTCCTTCTTGGTTTGATGTGACCAGATCTTTATTTCTAGTGAATGTTTTACTTTCTGTAATCTGGTCCCTGAGTTCTGCTGAACAGTATGTTTCTGTCGGGCTACTGGGTCACTGGAGAGGTCAGATGTATGCTGGACCCCCTCGAAGGTGTTAAAACCCTAGAATCTCCCTCAAGTATTTTTCCGACTGCTTACACAGGTGCCCTACTGGAGGTGTGGGTGGCTTTCCAGCAGAAGTGGATTTTTCTAAATAAAGTTCTACATGAGATGGAGATCCAGTTTCCTGATGCTGAGCTGGTAGGGAAGGGAGTTAAAGAAGTTGGGCAAGAGCTCCTGAGTATCAGGGCTCTGAATGGAAGAGTGGAGCTATCTATCATGTTCCCCCTTACTTACCACCTTTTTTTAACCACAGAATGCCCGTTTCAAGGCCATGGATGATCAGTATCGGACTCTAATGCGAATCTCGGTGGCAGACCCAATGGTTCTGTCACTTATAGTGCCCAATTCTAAGAGGAGCCCTTACTTCCAAGGTCAGCATCTACAACAACTACTTAAAGCAGGATCTGTGGAGCTGGAGGCCATCGTCATGGCTCTGGCAGATGTCCTTTATGGGGTATGTGCCCACTTCCCCCGCCTTTTCTTCCTCAGTGACAGTGAACTGGTGGCCCTGCTTGCTGCCCCTCTAGAGGCCTGTGAGGCCCAGTCATGGGCACAGCGCTGCTTTCCTCACATTAAAGCTGTGAACTTCAGGTCTGCCCCACATGAAGAGAAAAGCAAGAATGACCAGGAGTCAAGCTCAGGTACACAGGGTCAAGTGGAGACAATTGCTGTGCTAGGGGCATTTGGAGAGAAAGTGAAGCTTCAGGATCCTCTTCCTCTACAGCCAGATCTTCCTAAGTGGCTAGCCTCTTTGGAGAAGTGTCTGCGTTTTGTAATAGTGAACTTGCTGCAGAGCTGTGTGGCCACCCGCCTTGCTCAAGGCCCGTCCCTAGTTAAGGCACTGGAAGCATTGCCTCAACAAAGACAGGCACCCATGCAATTATATGTCCAGCACTGGCTAGATGCAATCCAGGTTTTTCCATGGCAGTGCATACTGGTGGCAGAGGAGGTAGTGTGGCGGGCTGAGATGGAGGAAGTTCTATTTGAGTGGGGAACCCTGCGCACAGTTTCCATACATGTACACAAGCTGGAGGTGCTGGTGCAATTTATACGCGCTCAGAGGAGCTCCCAGGGTGAGCAACCTCTGCCTTCTGTTCTCCAGACTAGCCTATTCAGTACCCTGCTGGTCATGACAGTGACTCATCGGGATATAGCACAACTCCTGGAGAAGCACCAGGTCAGGGATCTGACAGACTTCCACTGGGTCCGCCAACTGAAGTATCACCTGGGTTCATCTCACTTGAACTCCAACAGTCCCTTGCAGTGTCTTAAGACTATTGCATCTGCTGAGCCCTCTCTGTCACCAGCTGCATGCTGGATAGATGTGCTTGGCCGGTCTTTCATATATAATTATGAGTACCTGGGGCCCAAACTGGGGCCTCTACCCAGCCTGATGCATGAACGGGAAGTGTTGGTTCTCTTATTGGCCCTGGAGGAGGTAGCCTGTGGGACCCTACTGGGCCGGGATGGTTTGGGAAAGACAGAAATGGTGACTAGCTTGGCATGGACCCTAGGCCGCCAGCTGGTAATGATGCCCTGCTTGCCCCAGATAGAATTCCGATGTCTGAGCAATTACCTGAATGGTGCCCTTCAGGGTGGGGCCTGGCTGCTGTTGGAGAATATTCACCAACTACCTGCTAGCTTGCTCTCTGCACTGGGCCAGCGTCTGGATGAGCTACACCATCTTTATGCCCCACTGTGTCAGAAAGCTTCCAAAAACATCAGTACCATAAACCCTACTAAGGCCCCATTCGTTGGTGCTGGTTTCTTTGAGAAGCATGATGTGTCCATGCGCCTTGGCTATGGCTGTTTCCTGACATTGAATGTCCTGAGACGTGATGTGCCTGCCAATCTGCACCTGCTACTCCGTCCTGTGGCATTTGCACTGCCTGACTTGCAACGAGTGGCAGAACTTAACCTGCTGTGTGCAGGGGTGCAGGACGCCTCCCGAATGGCTATTCGCCTATCAAGATTATTCTCCCTAGAGCGTGAGCTAGTGTCTGGGACCTTGCCCTGCCGCTTGCCACTGCTCAAGCAGGTACTCAAAGACACAATACAGACCCTAAATGCAACCAAGGAAGAAAATAATTCCCAGCAGCCCCACAACTCAGTTGCCCCTGAGGAGGCTGCCCTACTGCATGCCCTATTGCACTCACCTCTGTTCAGCATCCTTGATGGGTTCCGCCTACAAAAGCTCAAAGAGCTACTATGTGGGATTTTCCCTAATGCTAGCCACGTGCTGGCAGAACCTGTGACCCCTAGACTGATGAGGTCAGTAGTGGTGGAAGAACTCCAGCAGTTAGGCCTGCTTCCCACCCCTAACACACTGATGTCTCTGGAGCAGCTTAGTCAGGCACTGAGTCAGGCCTCTGGTATTCTGCTCCTGGGTCCTGCAGGCAGTGGCAAGAGTACTTGTTGGAAGAGCTTACTTAAGATTCAGAATCGACTGGCAGCCATGGAACAAACCTCAACACAGGGTTTCCAGTCTGTGGAAATTGCCCACCTATATCCTAGTGTGCTCAGCACCCAAGAATTCCTAGGGTGGTCAGAGGGTCCCTCCTGGCACTATGGCATCTTCCCCAAGCTTCTTCATGCTGCCCCTCATTGTAACAGTATGGACTCAGAAGAGCAGTTAAAGGAATTCACGGGGATCCAGCAATGGATAGTATGTGATGGTGCCCCTAATTCTACATGGATAGACTCCATCACTTGTCTCCTAAGTGACCCTCCCCAGCTTAGTCTCCCTAATGGTCAACAGATAGCACGGCCCCTCAGTACCTTTTTCTTGATGGAGGTGGCAGAGGCAAGTGGCATGTCTCCTACAGTGGTAGGCCGGTGTGCTCTAGTCTGGTGTTGTGGAGAGCAGACTTGGCAGTGCATGCTTAATGTCTTGATGGCATCCCTGCCCCATGAATACCACCTGCTGCAAGGGACAATCACTGAGCTCAAGAAATTAGCTGAAGTCCTGGTGCCTGCAGTGCTCCGATTCCTTACTCGCATAGGTGCCAGTTCTCTGCTACAGGTACATGGACATCAGACTGTTTGCCAAGGTGTGGCAGAAGTCACCAGCCTGGCCCGAATCTTGCGTGCTCTACTTGACCCCCATCTACGCTTATATGAAGAGGAGAAGACAGGTGTCCAAGGTAGGGAGGTAGAAAGGTTGGCTTTTGAGAGAACTGGGATCTTAAGGGTAACTGGGTTACACCTGAGCCAGAAGCATGGGTTCCTTGGTCAAGCTGGTCCAAAGAACTAAAAGTGAAAGAAGCTATGTAGCTGTTTTCCCTTCTGTCTTCTTTTTTTTAATGGATTCCTGTTCTGACCCCAGTGACCACTGCAGAAGACTTTAGTGGCAGCGATCTTGCGACCCAAAGCTTCAGATCTTCAAAGAGCAGGGTCAAGCCTGACAGTGACAATGTGAATAAAAGGCAGAGGAAACATTTGCTGGCTATCAGCAGCTTTCTTTTTGCCACAGTCTGGGGCTTTGGAGGCCACATTCCCTCCAGGTACCACAAAAATGGGAAGTATAGTATACAAAAGAGCTGTGGTAGATTGGTCTGTGGTAATTAGAATTCATGGGACATTACAGTGGGGACATGATAGAGTATATGAATGTCATAGATGGAAATTTTATGGCTATCTGACTCTTGCCTGTGTGTCCTCTGAGCAGGCACTGGCCTCTCTTTGATAACTTCATGAGGAATTCTATTAGTTCCCTGTCCAACTACCCTGAGCCACCTCCTTCAGCCTTGGTGTTTGATCTACGTGTAAACATCGAAGATGGGACACTGGTACCCTTTACTGGCCATTACCTGAGCAGCTGTATCAGAGGAAGTCTGGGTACTTTCCAGCCCTCTTCCCAGGTATGAAGACAGTGAGGAAATAGTTTGGGTTGAGGCTTAAGGAGCTATGCTATGGGGTAGCCCATATTTGAGGTCCTCCTGATGCCCACCTGTTCACACACTCTGGTGCTTCCAAAATTACAAGAATACATAACCTGTTCTTTAAAGACAATTTCCCTAGAACTGATTTTTGGCTTGATTTCTGTCCTATCTGGAACTGCCACAGTAAGCCCTGACCCTATCCTGCAGACTGAACGACTTTTGTATGTGGTGGACCTGCTTCTATCAAATGGACAGCCAGTGCTGCTTGCTGGAGAGATAGCCACAGGGAAGTCAGCTTTTGTGGAGGTGCTAGTGGAGCCAAATCACCCTTCCATTCACAGCCCCATTCACTCTGCATTAAGTTCTACCCACTTTCGTCACCTGCTGAGCAGAGGCATCCCTGGCCAAACACAAGCCGGCACATATCTTGGGCATCACCAGGAATCCAAAGGCTCACTCCTTTTCCTGATGGAAGATCTGCACCTGGCCGCTTCTGGTGAGGAACTGGGAAGAAGAAATGAAGGGAAGGCTACTGTCATCTTACACTAAAATCCATTGCAGTGTTCATTGATTCAAACATCTACCTACAGATTAAACCTCAATTTTTTTAGTATTGTTGTCTGATTGTACATGTTCTCTGAGAAATCATCTCTTTGCTTTGGTAATTTTTATCTCCAAATTAGACATCGCTCTTAAATATAGACCTATTTATCCAACTCTCTATTATACATCTCTACCTTGATACCTCAAATCTAGCCCTACTCTCATCATGCCCTTCCAAATTGCTCTTGTGTCTCTGAGGAACAGACACCACCATCCAACCAGTTGCTTAAGCTATAACTCTTAATTTTTTTTTTAACAATTAGTATGTGTGTACATGCATGAAGCAGAGCATGTCAATGTCACATGTATGAAGATCAGAAGAGAAAGAGTCTTCTCATTCCATGTGGGGTCCAGCAATCAGATTCAGGTCACCAGGCTTGGTTGCAAGTGCCCTTACCCACTAAGCCTTCTCACTGGCCCCCAAGACAGGATTCTTGTTGAAGTCTCTTCATCCTTGACTCTTGTCCAGTGTTTTTCAATTCTGTCTCCTAAATATCATGGGAGTCTTTGCACACACTTCTTAATTTAGAGGCAGACAATCATTACCTGAAACATTGACAAATCCTCTGTGAAGCCGTTTGTGATCAGACATTCTCTGGCTTCTATACTCTATTCTCATTGGACTCAACAAGTAGTCCCTGGGAATGCTGTCCTCTGCTCCCTTTCCTTGGCTTATTTGGCAAAATCCTATTTATTCTTTCCAAATCATCAAAGATAGTAGAATTGCCAAGAAGCCTGAGTCCCCAGGCCGGGTTAGGTATCCATCCTAAGCTGTATACAAGTTAACAATCTGATTTTATGAGTGCATACATATTTGTCTTTTTGTCACATTCAGAGATAGGTGAGGACATGAATCTGTCCCATTCATTTTAGTAGACAAAATGGGAGCTAAGTGCCCAATAAGCATTTGTAAAAGAAGAGATAACGAAAAAAGGGGAGAGACTGACTAAAAGTTTAGGATATTGAAATTTAAAATTTCAAAGTGTCTTATCTCCAGATGGCAGGTTCTACATGTGGCATGAGAATAAGCATAACTAAAATTTAAATAGAAGTTGTTGGGAGTCCAGGAAGTCAGTGGGCTGAAGTACTTGGTAGCTTGTCCAATCAGATATTGAGGTCTATTATGGTATGTAGAAAACTTGAGCCAGGTGTATTAATACTTTTAAAAACTAAGAGGTAAAATTTATTGAATACTATGTCATACATGCTTAATATTTTTTGTTTGGTTTGTTTGGTTTTTGATTTCTTGAAACAGGGTTTCTTTGTGTAACAGCATTTACTGTTCCTGGCTCTGTAGAACGGGCTGGCCTCAAACTCACAGAGATATGCCTGCCTCTGCTTCCCAAGTACTGTGATTAAAGGTGTAGGCCACCACTGCCCAGCTTCATGTTATCCTTAAAGTTTATAAAAGTATAGAAAGATGGATATTTTTGTATTTATTTTTCTGTGTTTGACTGACTGCATGTATGTATATGTACCACATGCATGCCCGGTGCCCATAAAAGCTAGAAAGGGGCATCAGATCCTCTAGAACTAGAGTTACAGAATATTGTGAGCTGTCATGTGAATGTTGGAAATAGAACCTTGGTCCTCTGGACCAGCAGCCAGTATTCTTAACCACTGAGTCATCTCTCCAGCCCCAGATGGGGATTTTTGTAAAATGATGATTTTAAAGAGGAATAAGTTCAGAGTGGGGAGGATGTTAGGGAGCTGGAGAGGTGGCTCACTGGTTAAGAGCTCTTGCTGCTCTTCCAGATGACCTGAATTCAGTCTCAGCAATCACACTGGGCAGCTCACAACTACAACCATCTATAGCTACAACTCTAGGAGAACTGATGCTCTGTTCTGGCCTCTTGGGGTGACCATTCTCACACAGACAAACAGAGACACAGGCACACAGAGACAGACAGACAGACACATGGAGAGACAGAAACACACACACACACTAAACTTCACAAAAGGAAACAAATTTTATAATGTGTTTGAAATACCTTAGGATTAAATACCAGGATTAATATTAAAATCCAATTCTGTTTTGCTTGAAACCTGTCATTCTTTCAACTATGTTTTGTCCATTATGATGAATTTAAATGGTAATTAAGGTGCCAGTATATAATAAAAGGAATAAAGATAGGTCTAGTAAGATGAGGGGCTGGAGAGATGGCTCAGAGGTTAAGAGCACTGACTGCTCTTCCAGAGGTCCTGAGTTCAATTCCCAGTAACCACATGGTGGCTCACAACCATCCGTCATAAGGTCTGGTGCCCTCTTCTGGTGTGCAGATATACATAGAAGCAGAATGTTGTATACATAATAAATAAATAAAATCTTTAAAAACAAAGATAGATGAATACATAAATGATACATTTCAGTTAAGAAAAGACTTAAGTAGGATACTAAAAAACATTGCAAATAGTATGGGAAGTAAAGAATGTTAGAGCTGCTACTGTGAAAAGCTGTCTTTGAGTGACAGCTACCAAAACATTTCCTACAAAATTTAAAGAATGACTACACATTAAAAGAAAAGAAAAAAAATGACCCACTATCAAAAAGAAGCAATGAGCTGGGCATGGTGGCACATACCTGTAATTGCAGCTTTCAGGAAGCGGAGGCAGGAAAACTGGAAGATCATGAGGCCATCCTGGACTACATAGTGAGGCTCTGTCAGAAGGAGGCGGGAAAGGGTGGAAGGGAAGGAGCGTTTAATAGAAACCTTCCCTGGCATGACATACATTTTAGATTTAGCAGGCAAATACTTTAAAGCAACTATTAAAAGTACTCAAGGAGCTGGAGAGATGGTTCAGCAGTTAAGATCACTTGTTGCTTTTCCAGAGGACTCAAGTTTGATTCCTAGCAACCATGTGGCAGCTGACAACCATCTGTAACTCCAGCTGCAGAGGGTCTGATGCCCTCTTCTTACCTCTGTGAATACCAGGCATGCATGTGGTGCGCGCGCGTGCACACGCACACACACACACACACACACACACACACACACACACACACACACACACACGCAAGCAAAACACTCATATATGTAAAATAAATCTTAAAAAGTATTCAAGGGTGCTTGAAAGATGACTCTGTGGTTAAGAGCATTAGTTGCTCTTTCAGAGGACCTGAGTTAATTCCAAGCACTTATGTGGCAGCTAACAACCAGCTCCAGGGGATCTGATGCCTTTTTCTGGCCTCTGCTAGGACCTGCACATACATGGCATATGTTCACACAAATACACACATAGACAGAAATAGATAAAATAAATAAAATCTTTTTTTTTTTTTTTTTTGGTTTTTTGAGACAGGGTTTCTCTGTATAGCTTTGGAGCCTATCCTGGCACTCGCTCTGGAGACCAGGCTAGCCTTGAACTCACAGAGATCCACCTGCCTCTGCCTCCCGAGTGCTGGGATTAAAGGCGTGCGCCACCAATGCCCAGCAATAAATAAAATCTTAAAAAAAAGAAAAGCCAAATGAGTTTGTTAAACAGCGTGGCAGTGGTAACTTATGGAAACCAGATGTGCAGTCAAGAGGTAAGAGCATCAAAAATAATGTCTGTGGTTGCATATAAACAACTGTAGTTTTCTTTCTGTACTTTCCTTAAAAGATAGCTGGTAGTCAAAACAAATACAATGATGTTATTAGTGGGGTTGAATGTAGGTAGAAGTGGCGAGAAATAAGAAATTGTATTACAATAGTATTTTCTTGTATTTGCCCGAGGCAAAATCAAACACACGTCCCTAAAGTACATGGATAAATATTACTTGGAACAGCCAAAGCCTGGAACTAACCTAAATGCCCCTCCGTGTGTTGGTCGATCTACAAATTGTGATTTTTCATAATGTAATATTGTATTTTATATAAGAATATATCAAATTACTGATGTACAAAAACATGTCAAATGCAGGCAAAGTGAAAACAATAGCTGCTTTATGATTCTATTTAAACTTCTAGGAGAGGCATAGTTGGCGATAGAAATGAGTTCAGAGAGCAATGTCTGCATGGTGGTAGGATGGGTGACTGTAGAGGAGCACGAAGGAGCTCTCAGGGCTGATGAAATCTAAATAGCATTAAAATGGTGGTTTACAGAGGTGTCCATATTGTCAGAACTCCACTATACAGTTAAACATATACTTTGTTTTGTGTAAATCACTTTTTTCTCTTTAATGTTTTCAAATGAGAATATAAAACAATGGGTTTCATTATGGTATTTTCATACATATGTGTCTTTATACTTTGTTCTCAATTCCCTTCCCACTTCCCTCCTCATTCTCTTTGCCGCTCTAGAAAAATCACATCTTAAAGTCATTTAAAATTTTATTCGTGTGTGTGTGTGTGTGTGTGTGTGTGTGTGTGTGTGTGTGTGTGTGTGTGTGTGTGTACAGGTGCACCTTGTGCCACAGCACAAGAGGTCAAAGAACAACTTTCAGGAACTGGGCCTCTCTCATTTTCTGAGGCAGCAGGATCTCTCTTGCTCCAGTGCTGTGCTATGTACTCCAGGCTACCCAAAGCTTCCCTGCAATTCTATTCTCCTGTTCCTACCTCCCATCTCTCAGTAGGTGTTCTGGGATTACAAATACACCTGGCTGTTTTACATGGGTTCCAGGGATTGAATTCTAGTTGTCAGGCTTGCTTGGCTAGCACTCATATCCACTGAGTCACTCCCTGGTACTTTTTGGGGAGGCAGTTTCATATGTAGCTCAATCAGGTTGGCCCTAAAGCCACTATGCAGCCACAGGTGGCCTTGAACTCTTGATCCACCTGTCTTATCTCCCAAGTGCTGGGATGACAGGTATGTACCATCATGACTGGATCAAAGCTTAGGTGTGCATTCTCTAATGGAGACGATTTGCACTTTCTGGGATCGGACTCAGTTTCCAACCATCTCGGCTTACAGATATTACAATATTCATTTCCTTCAGGCAATGAATAGGTAGGATCTAGGGGAGGAGAGAGAAGACATCACTTTTTCTTTTTTTTAAAGAATGTGTGGAAAGAGAGCAACTTGATCAGAGGTTTCCAAGTGCCAAAACATCAGATACACAGACTTCCTTTAGAACACTGTGCTGGAAAAAGAGGAGGCAGGGATGGGAAGTATACTGGGATACTTTCATGTGGACTTACACATGTCCTCAATGCTGGTCCTAATATTTTACAGACCCAGACAAGATCTGCCAGCCAGTGCTGGAGACTCTGCGCCAGGCAATGGAAGGTACAATCTATGCCCGAAACACTTTGGAATTACAGACGCTGCAGCCTACAGTCAACTTCCTTGCTACTGCTACAGTGCCAGGCTACTCTGAGCGCCCACTCTGTCCACGTCTCTTCCGACTCTTTACAGTGCTGGCCCTGGACAACATGACCCAGGACACCCTTTTGAGCAGGCATGTGCCTGGTATCCAAGCCTGGCTTGAGCGCTTCCCCTCTGTGGAGCGGGAGCACACTCTGGCAAGAGCCCTGGTCAGGGCTTCAATGGAGGCCTGGGAGGCTGTGTGTAACTGCTTCATGCCTTCGCCTCTCCACCCACACTACCGCTTTTCCCTGCATTCTGTGAGCCACATTCTGGGAAGCCTGCAGCTGCTGCCTACCAGAACAGGCTCACGAGGTTTTGTAAATACTTTCCATCACCAGGAGCACCTGCGCCGGGTGTCTGGCTTACGTGGAACTCGCCTGACTATCATGATGTCTGTGCGCATCTTGGTGCGTCTTTGGTTACATGAGGCACAAAGAACATTTTGTGACCGGCTGGACAGCGATAGGGAACGTTCACATTGTGCTAACTTGCTTCTACAAGTAGCTAAGAGTGTCTTCTGTTGTGGGCCACAGTCTCAGCCTATGGTCAAAGACTATGAGGAGGAGGTGGAGGAGGAAAAAGTGCCCGAAGTAGAATCTGAGGGAGAAATAGCCCAGTGGGAGGACTTAAGCAACAGTGACAGTGAATCAGAAGAGGAGGTGGATCCATATGGCATTCATGCCTCCACAGGCTCATTCCTTGGTGATAGCAGTCTAGCACCATTCCCCATAAAGTCAGTAAACAAGGAGAATGCAGAAAGTGTAAGTCAGATGGCTGAGCAGGAGGAAGATATAAGGGCTTCTAGAGGTGAGCTCCAGTCGCAGACATCTGAGAAGAGTGTGTGGCAGAGGGCATCCCAGATGGACTTTTCTTTACCCTTGTTGATGCCCGTGCTGTTGCTCTATCCCCAGGAGAATCTCTCAAACCTGGTGTTCAGTCTGGAACTTACACTGGGATCTAACTTTGAGAATCCCAACTTTTACTTGGAACGGCAGTGGGAAAACCTGGAAAAGCAGTTAGCTGCCTCAGCTGTTCGGCTGAAACTGAACCCCCACCTTGCCCAGTGCCGCATGATGACCCAGCACGTGGCCCGCCTGGTCCGAGTTCTGGCTAGACCCCGGCAGCATGGCCTACTGCTCTCAGTGGCTCGGGGTACTGGGCGCCATACAGCCATCCGCCTGGCTTCTAGCATTTGTCAGGCTCGCCTCTTTCGTTTGCCATCTGAGTCAGACCAGGCTATTTCCCAGTGTCTCCGGGATGCCAGCTGGTATGCTGGAGTATTAAACCAGCCAGTGGCTCTTCTGGTGCCTGATAATGTGAATGTTGCTCTCTTTCACCAACTGGTGGCCCTAGCAACCTCAGGTAGCTTCCCTGACCAGTACACAGATGCAGATCTGGATAAAATTGAAGAACATCTCCCCAAGGAGAATTATATGGTCAAACTTATCATGAAGAAGGACACAATATTGCATAGGTAAGGCCCAGAACCCATCCATGTTAGCTCTGCTTTACTCTTCCCTGGCCAAAAAGACAAGAGAAAAATCAGATTGTTACAAGAACTCTGAAGATGTGGGCTAAAGGGTCTGTGTTGGAACAGGGGTCTGGATGTGTAAATAGGTCTAAAAGATGACATCTGAGTCCCTGACTTACAGGTTCTACCAGCAAGTGTGTAGCAACTTGCACATGTTCTTCTTGATGAGAGATGACCAAGCCCCAAAGCAGCTGCCCTCCACCCTTTTCCTGAGGCTCCTTCAACTGGCCACTGCCAGTGTTGATCGCTATGAACCCTGGGACCAAGATTCCCTGGTCAGGATTGCCCAGTGCCATCTAGAGAATGTTCAGAGTCTACCTCTTGATGATGGTGAGCCACTTTTCATTTGTTCCTATCACTCATCCCAACCAGCTAGTGAGTTACTGCCCAGGGTGGGCTCTCTCATCCTCTTGATCAGATATCTTACTCTTCTCCCTTCTTCTTGCTTTCTGACTGATATTTTCTACTTTCCTTCCTTTCTCATTCCCCTCCAATCCTACAAGACCAGACCAAAACTATATCTATTGCAGGCTCTTTGAAGTGCCCAGATATCAAGGCCTTAATTCCAAATGTGGCCAAAATCATGGCTCTCATCCATCTTTCATCTGCCTGTTACCATCAGCACTTGTGCCCTGCATTGCCACTTGTCACCCCCAAGACATTCCTGGACTTCTTGGACATGTTCCTGCTGCAGCAGCAGCAGATGATCCTGAAGATGAGAATGAAGGCCTGGCGGTGAGCATCCCCATCTCCGCAGTTTGCTTCTTTCTGCTCTCTGTGGAGTCCACTCACTGGTATACTGTGTTTCTAGTTTCAACTCTGCCCTGAAGACTCTGAGGATGATGGTTGAGAGGCACAGCACCCAAACTAACCACCTAACTGACCTGGAAAAGCAGCTAAAAGGCTCCTACAAGGTAAAGAGGGAGAAGACTGTGAGATTTACACACTTGTTTCAAAGCAAGAGAACAAAAAGGGACTGGAGAAGAACCAACTTAAGTGAATCTTGGTTCTTATTTCTTTTAGAGTCTTCTTTTCCCTGGAGGGTGTCTCTAATCCCTGCTATATCTTCCATTAGAGTCCAGGACCCAAAGTTTCCCATGATATAGTTCAGATTAGATCTCTGGATTCCTTATCCTCTTCAGTGGAATTCATGACAGCCATCTGCTTTCCCCTTCCATGTCACTTTGTTTTGCAGCTTTCTTCCAAAAAAAGCAGCAAATGTATAAGGCTGTGGTGAACAATGTGGATGAGTAATGAAAACTGGGAAATATACACTACAGCAAAGAAACAGAATCTTATTTAAATGGCATACTAGATATTGGTGTCCTGCATTTCTTTAGTTAGCCTCTGCTGCTGGTTATTTCCCAGAACTGTCTCCTTTCTTCTCTCTACTTCTCTCTACTTCTGACACTTGCTCCACTTGGTCATCAACCTTCTTCTTTCCACCTGAATGTTACCCCAAATGCAGTTCCTTTCTAGTCTGGTCCAAACCCCAATCCTTTTGTTTTAATATGAAAAGCCAATCATTTTAAAATAAATAAACTTCTCATATTTTGCTAAAACTAGTGGAGTGGGAATTGTTACTCCTTCTGCAGCCAAATACTCCATTTGATGCATTTTTACAAACTAGCAGGAAATTCTGTTTTTGATACAATGGTTTTTGAAAAAGCATTTTGTTTTGGTTTCTATCACATATAAGTCTTTGAAAAAGATTCAGGACTGGCTACTGAGAAGTGGACTAGTGTCCATTCTCAATGAGGTTATCTGATCAACTTTCTAGTAAGCTTTCAGGCCTTGCAACTTCTCATACCTAAATGTCCTCTTCCTACCAGTGTGAGCAGGGCTATTTCCCTATGTTATACAATTTCCATAGTATTCTGTGTAAACTGTGTCCCTGGAGTTCTCAAGGTGCTCGTGCCCTCTTCCTATCCTGTCATCCTATGATGATCAGGTTCGACCTAAAGACTCAGATGACTCAAAAAATGGGGACTGGGGGTGGTAAAAAGTTCAAAGTAAATGGGGTCTCTTTTCTTACATTTCCTAAATTCTAGTGTCTTACCTTGGGTCCTATATTTTCTCAAGATAATTAATGCCATGAATTATTGATTTGTTTGAGGAGTCCTACTACTCCTTGATTCCTTATATCACACCATAATATAGGAAACTCCAAATATAGCTAGGAGACTTTCATAATCTCAGGGGTCATTTGGCTAGATCCTTTGATCATTCACTAAATGTTCCTAATAATGCATCCTTCCAGTGTTTCTCACCCCCCAAAATGACACTGCCATGCCCTTAATCATCTAAGTCAAATCCCCAGAATCATTTTGGTCTCCTCCATTTTTTCCCTTCCTCATACTTAATTATTTATTGGTATTACCAACAAAATTAATTGAATTCTATAACTTTTTCCCAGGCTCTCAAAATTTATGTCTGTATTTATAGTTATATCTACATTTAAATAGATGGATAGACTGATTGCTAGATAAAAAGATAATACATTCCTTGCACAGGAAGCAACTGTCCCTTTCTAATTTACTTATGAGAAAACAGAGATCCAAAGTGCCTAAGAGACATAGTTTAGATTTGTCTAGGCAATTTCAAACAGTTATACATATTATGACAAGGAAAATTCAGAGTACTCTAAGATATACCAAGAAGAGTTTTCCAGAGAGGGGAGAAAAGAGAAGGGAAGGAAGGGGAGGACAAGGAAGTGGAGGCAGTCTCAGTATATAGCACAACATGTGTAGAATGAGGTGGATGTTCAAAACATTCCTTTAAAATGTAAACAACAATGAAGTACAACAAAGTTGTTCCTTGAGATAACATCTGGACAGGTATAAAGGGATGTGGAGAGGAAGAACATCTGAGTTGAAGCATCACCATGAGTGAAGACACACAGACTAGAGAGCATTGGCCACACTAGAGGAACTCAAAGTCAGGAATGTCTGGAGAGTATGGTGCTCAAGGAACTAAACAATGAGCCTAGAAAGATGAGAGCCAAGAAGGTGAGTGTTAAGACACAAAAACAATGAGACTAGGTTAAAGAAAACTAATTAGTATGTAGTGTGGTGAGTGATTGGAGGAAGGGAATAAGCAGAAATTGAAGCACCAGTTAGAAAAGTAGTGTGCCTCTCAGGAGAGATTCTGAGTGTTAACGGATATTGGGAATGGAGATAAGAAACATTCAGGAGGTATAATGGGAAGATCTATAAAAATGAGTAATTCTGGGAGTAATATGAGAATATTCTGTCAAAGTTCTTTGTAAAAAGGACACACAGGAGTAATATTGCAAGACAGCTAAGGAGTCATGAATACATTCATTTTGGGTACATTTATAGTTGAAGGGACCTATGAGAGGTGTAAGTAGATGGATGCATAGTTTAACGCTGGGGAAATAATGTGGCTTTATAGAGATTTGGGTTTTTAGAATAATGATTATGGTAGAGTAAAACACTACTCCATACAGAACAATCAATCAAGACCATGATATTAGAGACTGCACAGAAGTGTAGGATGAGAAGAAAATGGGGGCTTGGAAACTTGTCTTAAGGAAATAGTTTAGGGATAGCAAAAGAAGAGACAGGGAGATCCAATATCATGAAGGTCAGGGGAGGAGAAAGCTTCCAGAGGGAGGGACAGGGTTCTCTGACAACTGTTGCTAAGGAGTTGGGAAGAGTAGAGATGTAGCAGAATAGTTACACAAGCTTTGGAGCTACTTGTATGGCAATAAGATGGCAGGAAAAGCACCCTCCCCCCAACTTAAGGTTCTGCTACTAGATGTGTAAGTCACAGACCCAGAGCAGAATCTGTGGCCTACTGGGAATATGACTAGGTCACCCTATCATGCTCATGATATCTCTGTGGGGGTGGTCTCAGACAGTCCAGGGAATGGAACTGCAAGGTCTGGACCTCTGTTCACAGAATGTCGGTGTCTATCAAAGCCAGCTTGAACAAAGCAAGCTCCTATTCAAGCTGAAGATGTCAGAATGTCAACACCAGGAGAGCCTCATTGAGAATCTAATCAGGCAGCAAGATGCCCTACAGGCCCAACAGGAAGCTTTCCTGGAGCAGGTAGGCTTTTCCTGCTACCTGCTCTGCTGGGGAGAGGACAACCACTCACAGGATACTCAGAGGACAGAATGGGGTGATAATAGGGCTCTTGGCAGGGAAGCCAAAGTTATAGGGTAGCTTGGGAATGGATCCTCATGAAGAACCTCATTAAGAGAGATGAGTCCCCTTGGAAACATCCTTAAGAATGAGCAGAACACGGCAGGACCTCTGCAACATGCATCTGTCTTCATTTAGATGGGCAAGGCATTTCTAGGTCCTTTGAACCAGCTGAAGGTGGCTGACTTTGAGGAGATAAGAAGCTATCGAGCCCCACCAGAAGCTGTAGTCCAGGTGACGAATGCATTGTGTGACCTGTTCCACCATGAGACAGGCTGGGCCAGTGCCAAGCAGCTGTTATGTACTGAAGATTTTTATCAGGTAGGGAAGATGAAGTACCATAAAAGGAGAGGGGTCACATAAAGGGAGAATTGGGCAGGATTAGCCTATTGAGTCAAGGTCAAGAGCACCCATGTCTTCCCCTCTCCCCTTAACACATGTCCCAGGAGCTGGTATTCTTCCCCAAGGAGAAGCTGACTGACGCTGAGCTGATAAAGTTAAATAAAGCTCTGAAAGCTCCAGGTTTGAGTGATAAAGCCTTGAGGTCAGTAAGCATCCCTGTAGCAAACCTGGCAGCCTGGCTATGGGCCGTTCTGCACTACGGGATGGCACAGCGCCGGGGACTGCCCACTGGCCTGCTACTGCGGCAGGTGGAGGCAGCACTGGCTCGGGAGCAGGCCCGCCTAGGCCAACTCCAGTTTCAGATCGATGATCTGCTAGAGGAAATTTTGTCTCTGACTAAGAAGCTAGAAGAAGCCCAAGCCTCTCATAACCTTGCCATGGAGACCCTCAATCAAGCACAAGGTGGACAGTTTCACAAATGGCCCATTAGGTCTTTACTGCTTACACCCATTCACACGTGGACCGAACAGCTCCAGGTAACAAGCCCTTCCCAGATGTCTCTCCCATTTCATTTTACATCCCACCATATGCCTTGCTTCCTCTTTGTTTTCACACCTTCCTCTCCATACTTTTCTCTCCATATTCCTTGTTGCCCTCGGATAACCTTCCGCCTCCCCTTCCACATGCCTCCCTACCTCACTGACTGCTCATGCCTTGGTTACCTCTCCACACCAGAAGTTGAAGAATCATTGCAAGACTGTGTTTGGAGATGCCCTCTTGTGCTCAGCTGCCATTGTCTATCTGGGTCCCTTCCCACCACAGCGGCGCCAAGAACTGTTGGAAAAGTGGCTGTCTCTGTGTCAGGGCTTTGAGGAAGCACTGGAGCCAGATGATGTGGCACAGGCAATGAAGCAGAAATCAGTTAGGGTGACACCAAAGAACCCCCTGGTGCCCACATGTAGTCCCTTCAGGATTTTGAGCTTGCTGAGCTGTGGACCTGAACACCACCAGTGGGATCGAGACAAGAGGCCCCAAGCGAAGTCGGCCCGCTTGTTAGGCCTGCTGCTGCGAAGCCACATCCACTTTAACAGTTGCCGATGGCCTCTGCTGCTGGACCCCAGCAACCAGGCCCTCATCTGGTTGAACCCACTACCCCTGAAAGAGGACAAGTTGTTGGCAACACCTTCCAAAGAGAGAAGAGGTAGGCATGGATAATGGCCTTATGCTTCTGGGCTGTCTTGAGTTCCCTAACACTCTCAGCTTCCTATGGTTTGCCCTTTCATGGTAGAGATACAGTTTCTGTGGCTAACACATGCCCTATTTTACCAGCCTGAACTATATTAATAAATTTGTTCTCATCTACAAATGTTTTTGTCTTATTGGCTTTAGCTCATGCTACAGTGGTCCTAAATCTATATAGATCTTCCACTTCTCTGCTCTACTCAACACCATGGAAAATCTTGCTTACAACTAAAGCTTACAATTTTGAGGAATATTTATTACTCAAACTCATGCAACATTCAGAGATTCTTGGAAAATATTTTTACTGGCTATGTTTGAATCAGGGACCCATCTGAATAGACTGTTGGCAGAAACATTTCCTAGAAGGAAATGAAGGAACCCATTTGTAAAAGAAGTTTGGGGAGTTGAATAGATGAGAGGACAATTCTCGTCTTATATGAATGGAAGGTCTTTATAGAAATATGGCACTTCAGGGCCTTGAAATGAGATCATTCTGCTCCTTGGGTGAAGCCCAAGACCTGTGACACTCATCTTTTAAGAAAAGAGGACACAGATGCACAGTAGGGGAGACCATATGAAGGAGGCAGGGTTATGGAGTCACAGCTGAGAAATACCTAAAATTCCACTCACCAGAGGATGGAGGGGCAAAGATAGATTTCCCTTCAGAGCCTTTGGAGGGAATAAAGCTCTGCTGGCACTTTGATTTCAGACATCTGGCCTCCACAACTGAGAGAATATTAGTTTAAGCCATTAAGTTTGTGGAAACTTGCTATGGTCATCCCAGAAACTATTCCATACATCATAGCCACAAGGTGTCTACCACTCAGGCATCATGTCAGAGCTGCTGCTGGCAATCTGTGTCTCTTCTGTCAGGAAAACAGATGTTTTCAGAAGTGTTGGGCAGAATTTTGGTCCCCACGGTTTTCTTTTTCCAAGTGCTGGGGATTGTATATGCTAGGAAAGCATTGTACTACTAAGATACACCTGCAACCCTGACTTTTGCCTTCTGAACTTCAGAAGGTTACTAATGCTTCAAGGTTACTAATGAATGTGCCTTAAGGAGAGCTGTCATTCTGAATTATCTTGGTGAAGCTTAAGCTAATCATGAGCCCTTCTGAGCAGAGAGGAGGAAAGAAAACACAGGTTAGAAAGTCAGGAACAGTCAACAGACTTGCTGGCTTGGAAATGGATGGGACCTTACAGGTCAGCTGTAAGAAGGAAATTGTGAAAACCCAGTAAGACCAGGCTCAGCAGTACATACCTATGGGCTCAGGTACTCAAGGAGTCACAGCGTGAGGATGGCTTGAGCCCAACAGTTTAGGGACAGGTTGGGAAACACAGTGTGATCCTATCTTAAAAAACCAAACAAACAACAAATTATCCACTAAACCTGAAGGAGGGCCTCTAGCCCCAGATGAGATGTTCATCTAAGCCCAGTGTGTGGCTGAGCAGAGAATCTAGCCATACTGTGCTTCAGTACTTAGGGATAATAAGTGGTGGCTTAAAGTGCTAAATTTGCTATCAAGAGAAAAATGAATGCAACAAACAGTAGGCCTGGGCAGCCTCCACTTGTAAGAGAACTTAGAAAGAAAACAAGTGATTATCTCTTCTTGCAGGAGAAAAGGGATTGGGAATGGCTGTTCCTACACCACCTTCTGTGTACACCCCGGCCATGACTTTTCTAGTTCGATAGTTTATAGCCCTTCACCCACAAGCCACTGCTTCAGGCATCAATTTCCCTATCAGGGAGGACATTTTTTTTTTTTTTAAGTTGGTACTGCCAGAATAGCTGATGTTTAAAAAAAGATGGGGGTGGGTATTGACTCTTCTAATCATCTGATAGAAAGGGCAGAAATGGGGCCAACTTCAGAGATGACTAACCCCTTTCTTGGAATTTTAAGAGTAATGATGACAACCAGCATTTATTGTTTGTCATGTGCTGGCCCATACTGTGTATCATCACAATTACACTCCAGAGCAACCCTATGAGTTCATATCACTAATACGAACTCCAATTTTCAGATGTGAAAACTGAGTCATAGAACTGAAGCAGCTTTCCTAAACTGTCTTCCTCTAGACCTCCACTCATGAACCCTCTCCCTGGGTAACCAGAACTCCTCAGAAAACAAGCTCCTCTTATAAGAAACACTCTTTTGTATCTTTCCATCCCAGCAGAGCACCGTGTGACAAACCAAGATAGTGAGGAAGAAACTGAAGATGAAGATGATAATGGCAATGATGAAGAAGATAGAAATGAGACCAATAACCAAAACAATGGCGAGGAGGTGAAAGAGCAGGAGGAGCAAGAAACAGAGAAAGAAAAGAATGAGACAGAGAGTTCGAACTCAAGTACATTGTCTGAGACTCCGTCTCTACCTCCTTGCCTTACTAGGCTCTCAGGAGCTGACCCAGAGTTGGGTCCTCAGCTCCTGGAGGCAGCTGCCAATGGTGAGAACCATAGCCCCCATTTTCTTTCCTAATTCTGTGGCCCCACAACATTTTCATACCACAATCTGACCTCAGCTCTGATCCTACATTCCACCATGTTGAAAAATCTTGATTGAGCTCTCTTTATCAGCCAAGAGAGTGGTGATCAGAAGCAGATCTTGTAAAGGGACTGGGTGGCATGGGTGCTGGCATTGTGGATAATTGTTTTTACTTCCCCTCACAGGCCTGCCTGTGCTCTTGACTAATATGGAGCTGAGCCTAGGGTGCCAAGAACTTCATCGGCTGCTGTCGAGGGAGAATCTGAGTCCACCCCATGTGCAACCTGGCTTCTGTCTTTATCTGAGCACTACTCTTCCCATCCATGCTTTGGAACGAGGTGAGTGTTGTAATTTAAAAAGTGGCATGAGAGAGAAAGATGCCATGTGACACAGCTCACATGGAAGTTTTTATTAGGGGAAAGGGAATGGGAAAAAGGGGAGGGGAGGGGGGAGACTGGGGACAGGAGCAGCAGAAGAGAAAAGGGAGGAAGGGAGGGAGATAGAGACAGGTAGAGACAGAGAGAAAGGAACAGAGATGGGGGAGGTGGGCAGGGTCCTTTTTAAAGGGAACATAGTGAATGTGCACAGGTCATGCTCTTAGTGGCTGCAGCTAAGGAAGTATCCTGTCAGAACCCCAAGGACAGGCCAGTACAGGTGCCTGAATACTAACAGTGAGACCAGTAGATTACTTGCATAGCTCTGTAGACATACTAGGCCCCCAGAAGAATCATCCCTAAGAGGGCTTCAGCTAGGCTCAGAGCAAGCTCCAAACTGTGAATGAGAGTCAGATTCCCTGTCTACTCTACACTTGACTCTGACACGGGTGAGTTAGCATTTTCCATGTGACCCCAAGTACTAGGTTGTGAATTGCTGAAAGGGTTGAATGTTCTGGATCTGGGTCTGAATATGGACATACTAGAAGAACAGATGCTGCACGAAATCCTGTGCAGAGAACGTCCAGAGCTTGAGACACACTGGCAGGACCTGCAAATCAGAGCAGTGGATATCTCTGAAGCTGTGACGACTGCTGAGGTGCCTGGGGGCCCAGTTGGTGGGATGGGATAAACATGGGAAGGGTTCAAGTACAGAGCTAGAGATTATGTTTTGGGACTATCACAAAGGTCCAGATCCATCCAACAAATTACCACATGCAGGAACGGTTGCTGGTGACGTTGCTACTTCAGAACCAAAAGCGTCAGAAACCATCCAAGTTTCTGAGAGCAATGGTGAGGACTCAGGCAAAGATATGTCAACTGAATGCTCAGAAGGAGGAGATAGAAGAGCAGAAGCTGGAGGACATGATACTGTGGGCACCCTACCGGCAGATAGCTTGTCATGGAATGGCTATAGTAGAGGCCCTAAGCCCACTACAGAACCTGCTGCCATTTTTCTGTATGAAATTAGAGAACTGGATGGCAGCCACCAGGCAGGCTCTAGACAGCATGAAACCACATGACAGCTATCATGGAGAGGACTTGGCCAGCCATCTGCTGCAGTTGAAAATAAACCTGACCCGCCAGCTACTGACCAGCACCGTTGCTGCCCTAGGCTTGACCCAAGCACCTTTGGTGGGTGCCTTGGGTGCTTTGGCCCTGCTGCAAGTGACGAAGAAGACACCAAAGCTAGAGAGGTTGGCGTTCTGGCCTGGACTGTCAGCCTCTCCCAGCATAGGCCATAACACACAGGTCCCTGGTGTGGTTAGGCCAGCTTGGCTAGGCTTAAGAGCCTGGCAAGAATGTGGGATGTTAGAGCTGCTGCCCCCATTTGCTGGGCTGCGTGCATCCCTGGCAGGCCACTCCAGTGTGTGGCAGGATTACCTGTCACTATCATCCACTGTGCTGGGTCCTTCACCTGGTCCTAATTCTGAGCCACTTAGCCTTCTCCAGAAGCTGATACTGTGGCGTGTACTGCGACCAGATTGCCTGGAAGGTACCCTAGCTGACCTCACCACCAGTCTACTAGGTCGGCCCCTAGATGAAAACCTGAGTAATCCTACCATGATCTTTGAACAAAATTGGGCCACTCAGCCCATACTGATCTTGCTGCCACCACCTGGCCACCCTACAGCCATCCTGCATCCTCTGACTGTCATCCGGAAACTAGCTGCCAACCATGAAAAGGTTTGAATCTAGTCACTTGACCCAGAGTGAGTGGGCTTCTGTGGGCTGGGATGGAGTATGGGGGCCCTGTCCTAGCATACTCATGGGTGTTTTTAAATCACACAGGTACTTTAGGAATATTGTAGCATAACTTTGAGTCTTAGCAAGTCACCCCAAGATCACTGTGAGGTTACTCTGTCACCTCTTTAATGGTTCCTAGACACAGAAGCATCTGCATGTGATAGCACTAGGCTCTGAAGATTGGGATCCTGTCTCAACTATAGTCAACACTTTATGCCAGGCTATGCTCCAGGGGCACTGGCTGGTGCTGGATAACTGTCATTTGATGTCCCATTGGCCAAGAGAACTGCTACAGCCTTTGTTGAGACTGCTGGATGGAGCCAGGGGTAAGTGTACTGCTTCGGGATGGCTTCGAGGATCCTACCCTACACTTGGTCCTGAGCTTGAATTCTAAGGCTTCATGGCTGATTTTCAAGTGTGAAGCCTATCCCTTTGGCCTTCTGTCTAATTCCTGTTGCTCCAGTTTTGAATATGACCCCTGGACTTGTGGGGCAGTCTATTCATTACCTGAGGATTTATTTCAGCCCCCTATCTAAACTTAGTGGTCTCAGACTCGGAACTGTTAGTGGAACCAGAAAGCAGCAATGTGGCCACTGTCCACAGAGATTTCCGTCTTTGGCTGATTGTGTCTACGGAGGCCAGTAGTTCCTTGCCAGGTGAGAAGCATCACTTTATGAGCTATCAAGTCCTAAGGAGGGGAAAGTGACTGTACTGTGCTGACTCAGCACTCTGCTTCCTTCACAGGGGTGCTGACCTGGCTCTCCATGCCTGTTTTCTGGGACCAGTCCTTAGAACTGGGCCGTATCTTGATCGACAGTGTGGGTTCCCAGCAAGGACTCTGCATGCAACCCCTCACCCAGACACTGCCTCTGCTCCTGCTGCATGGTCTCTTACTACACCGACAGCTCTATGGGATAAAGCTGCAAGCACACAGAGGGCGCTGGTGAGGGATCCACCAATCAGTCACCCAACAAACACCACTGAGCTTGGAACCTCCAAAGAGGGAAGGCAAGGGGAAGGCAAGGAAGTGTTCTCCAAGGACTTTGCAACTTCATTTTGAACTGAGTCTTAAAAGTAGAAGCCAGTTGGATAGAAACAGGGCTTTTCTAAGCAGAGGGAATGACTTCATGAGGTAGACATGCTGGGGATGGAACAAGCTTATCACAAAGGGCTTTTAGGGCCATGGCAAGGGGTATGTCCTGTAGACATCAGGAAGCCACTGAGGGAGTTTTAAGTAGGAGAGAAGACTTGATCCTATCTGTCGAAAGCATCACTCAGGTTTCCAAGTGAAGAATAGACAGAAAGGGTGGGCCTGGAAAAAAGAACAGCTTTTAAGGAGGCTCTCAGGAAGCAATCATGATATGGGTGGTACAGACTAGGGTGGTTGTCAGAGTAGAGGTCCGGAATAAATATATGGTAAAGAATACGAATGGCACCTAGACTTCTTAAGACAACTGGGTGGCTATGGTACCTCTTACTAGGCTAAGAGGTAGAATAGATTTTATAGGGGAAAAATGATTATTGCAGTAGAAAGCAAGTTGTATTGGGGTACAAAGTAGTAATGTCTAGTGAGCCCTCACAAGTCTAGAGCTCAAGAGAGAGGTTTGCACTGGAGAATAGATGCAAGAGTCTTCAGTATATTGTTATTAAAACTGTACTTTTTTTATCCTTACCCAGGAGTCAAGTAACCTTGACCAAGGTTCTTCAGATCCAAAAGCATCTGTGGGCCAGTCTCAGTAACCCCAGTGCTGCCTTGCTAGAGCTGGCTGGTGAGGTCCTCCTCCTGTCCTTCATATGGTGATCAGCCTCCAGAAGACCTGGGAAAGGGTGGGGTGGAAGTCTGAAGGCCAGGACACATGTGATGGATAAACACACAATTTTGTTTTGAGGGGTGGTGACAACTGGAAGGACTGAGTTCTGATTTCATCTGCAGCTTCAGTTTTCTATGGAGCTTCTTTGAAGGACCCAGGGGACAGAGAGGCCCTGATTAGCCTGACAGGAGCCTGCCTGAATCCCAGTAACACCAGCTGGGTCAGATACACACCTCAGTATCTGCTGGCCACTCTGATGCCTAGCCCAGGTAAGCTTCAGGCAAATGTCCACCATGGGGTGGGGAACAGTGCTATGCACTGCAGTCCCCACAGGAATGTGGATAATATCTGCACCACTGAATGTATGAGAGGGCAATGTTGGTAATTCCGGGGTCAGGGAAAGGCCTACTTCCTTGGGTCTGGTGGGGAGAATCTATTTTTGTGCTTCAACTCCAATCCTAAGAGCTGGGGGAGCTAGATGCCATGACAGAGTGCAAGGCCCGGATGCACCTACTGCCCACACCAGCTGAACCTCGTGCCTGCGGACTGAATGAAGGGCCCAAGTCCTGGCGGTTGAGACGCCAGAGTCGTGCTCTCCTGAACATGCTTCAGCAGTGTTCATCCACGTGGGTTCCTTCAGCTTCTGGAAGAAATGCCCAGCATAAAGAAAGGCGACTTCGGCAACGCCTGGTGCAAGCCAAGAAGAGGCTGGTAGCACTTCAGGATTTGCTAACCAACGGTTCTTGCTCAGGCCAAAGTGCCATCCCCTGGGCGGTGCTGGGGCCCAATGCCCGCCGGCCTCTGGAGGGTTTCTTAGAGACAGAGGTGCTGGAACTGAGGCAGCTGGTAGGCATACTGCAGCGCGACCTTGACTGCTTATTGCAGCAGCTGAAGGGGAAAACCCCGTGCACCTCCAGCCGCTGTGTAGCAGTGGCCCATGCTCTTTGGGCTGGACGCCTACCTCGGCCTTGGAGATCTCATGCGCCTGCTGGGCCTCAGCTGCCCTGGCATTGGCTGCGACATCTGTCCCGCCGTGGGAACCTGTTGATTCGCTACCTGGACAGTGGCACGAGCGAAAATGCCAATGAACCAGAGCGCATATTTCACCTGTCAGCTTTTCGCCACCCTCGTCGTCTGTTGCTGGCACTGCGTTGGGAGGCTATCTTGGAGTCCTCGGAACCCTGCCCCAATCCTACTGGAACCCAAGGCTCTGGCTCCGGCAGGGTGCCACCTAAACGTCAGGAGCTGAACAACCACCCTCTGCATATCCGGGTATCTTGACATCACCCTCTCTGCTCCCTATTTCGCTTCCTCAAAGTATCTGATTACACCCCATCCTGTCGACCCTGTTGACTCTTATCTTCATAGCTTTGCCTGTTTTCTGGCGCCCCCAGGTGGAGAATGGCCCAAATCCCAAGGTTCCTAAGATGGGACTGCTGCTGATTGGGTTACAGCTCCAGCATGCGGAGTGGGACAAGATGGATGGGGCCTTGCAGGACAGTTTTTCCAGTCAACCCAGCCCTCTGCCTCCTGTCAGCGTAAGCACACAAGCCCGTGGCGCCAGTGATGCACGAGACTCAGGTGGCCTGGATGTGTACTCCTGTCCCGTATATATGACCGGGCCTCTTGGCACCACCAAGCTGCACAGCAAGAACATCCTGATGCATCTGCCACTACCCACGAGGCTCAGCCCTGACACCTGTATCCAACGAAGGGTCCACGTGTCCAGCCCAACCTTATCTTGAGGCCAACCTCCCTCCCCCTACCTCCCCCCCCACACCAATAAAGCTGCAATGGTGTCAGGAATGACTTCTGGGATTTTGAAGAAGATTGGAGTATGCACAAACCATAAAATGTGGAAAAGATGCTATTGATAGAGGAAGAAGGGGGACATGTACAAAAGAAGTGGGGCAAAGTCTGTGGGTACTCTGGGTATAGGGGCCTGCTGTCAGTCATGTTTACAAGGGCATAGGGAAACGTAGCAATGGCTAACACAGAATTCTGACTCCTTGCTCAGCTTTCTATTGTGGTCCCAGCACATACATTAAATATCCAGTGGGTGGTTGTGAATTGAACATTATTTGAAAGTTGCTTAAGGCATTTAGCTGCATTATTGGAATGTCCCACTTCTGCCTCACCACATTCTCTGAATGAGTCATATACCTAAAACAAAGACCAAATGAGATTCACGACCCCTTGCTCATTCAACAATAACCAGCTGAGCAAGCACTCCTCCATATGAAGTGTTCTTTAGGGCACCAATGAGGCCGTTCAGCACAAAACTCCTGCTTTCCTTGGAAATCTATTTCCTGTCCCATGAAAGTTCCAGGGACACATACCCTTTGAAAATTCCCTCCCCAGAGACCACCTTCCATTGTTGAAATTAGCACCTTCACTATCCAATCAGCCCCTAATAGTGCCACCACGAGAGGACCAAGCCTTCTGTGCATACAACCATTTGGGGGATATATCCAAACTTCACCACTCCATATATTCCCTCACCCTCCCCCCTCTGTTTTGAGACAGGGTCTTGCTATGTTCCAGGCTGGCCTCAAACTTAGGATGTACCTGACTCAGCTCCACAAATGCTGAAAGTAGAGGTTCAAACCGCCTTATCCAGCTCAAATGTGTTTCTCAAAAGCCCACATTCAATTTCCTCAGACCTAAACTCAAACTATAAAACTCAAGACATATTCTAAAATATGACACATGGTAAATATTTCCATTCTAAGAGGGTGGAATGGACAGACACCAAAGAAAGGCTGGGCCAGAGCAAAACCAAGCAGGACATTTAGTCCTGTAGCCCATTCCCCAAAGTACCCTGGGTATGTGGTGATGTAATATCTCAATGGGGCATGGGACTATCCCCACCACTAAGGCCTTGCCATTTGCAGCCCATGTGGCTTCTTCATAGATATGCTCTATGTCCATGGCCTCTCTAACTTTCTGGAATCTCCTCCGCAGTTCTACTCTCTCACAACTTCACACATTGTCAGAAACTTCTTGTGGCGATGCTGGCCCTGCCATACATACATTGGCCTTTTAGACTTTCCTCTGAAATACAGAGGGAAATCTGTAATCCCACAACTCTTACATTCTATGTGCTTGAAACTCTAGCATCACATAGGCAATGCCAAGGTCTACTGCTAGCTCAAACAGTAGTTGGCTCCTTTTCCATGGCCTCTGAATACCTGAATGGATGAATATGGAACACTTCCCTAGGTGGCCCGAAGTGAACAGCTTTCAAAGCAGTCTTTTGAATTAAAACCTTTATACCCAAGTGCCTAACATGGGTGGCAGCTAGCCAATTCCTGAGAAACCCTCAGGTAACTTTTCTGTTGTTCTGATGCCAAATATTTGGGTTTTTTTTTGGGGGGGGGGTCTATTTTACATGCATGACTGTTTTGCTTGCGTGTATGTATGTATGCGTGCACTATGTGCATGCCTAGTCCTGTGAAGGTTAGAAAAGTATTGGATTCTCTGTAACTAATGCTATGGAAAGTTGTGAACTATCATATGGACTCTGGGAATCAAACCCAGATCATCTGCAATACCAGCAAGTGCTAGCATTGGTAGGCATGCATAACCACATACAGTGTACTTAGTTTCTTTTTGTTGTTACTTTGCTGTTTTTCTTGCAGGGTTTCTCTGTGTAGCCCTGGCTGTCCTGGAACTCACTTTTGTAGACCAGGCTGGCCTCAAGCTCAGATTCCTCTGCCTCTGCCTCCTGAGTGCTGGGATTAAAGGCATGAGCCACCACCACCCAGGCTTACATAGTTTCTTTTTAATGGCCCTAATATATTCAACAGCCACATTCCTCTTGGATTCAAATTTTATTATTTTTTTTTCTGCTCAAAGTGGAAAATTTTCAAATTTTAACATTTTGCTTTTTGGTAACAATTCTTGCTATAAATCTGACTAAAAGCAGCTAGCAATAACCATGCCATTTTAATTGAGGGTGCCTTCAAATGTTCTCTGCTGTACTAACTAGTCTGAACATTGAAATTCAGCCTTATGCAAAGATTCAGCATACTACTAAAATAGAAACAAGTTCTTTGCTGGACTTAAAATGGTATGTAATCCAATTCCCCAAGAGACACCTTATTCTCATTCATATTGTCTACACTTTTATCAGCAATCTGACCACCTGAGTTCTCACCAGAACTTCTCATTAAGCATTTCTAACATCATTCTGGGACCTCTCTAGTATAACTCCACACCTTTCCAAATTCTTCCAAACCAAATCTCAAAGAACCACAAAGTCAGGTTTAATCACAACCACCTCACTGTTAATGTGGCAAATACCTGAAAGGAGCAACTTAAGGAAGGTGCTGGTGGCTCATGGCTGCAGGAATCTCAACTCCTAGTTGATTCATTGCTGTGTGCCTGTGAAGAGACTGAGGGATCGAGCATAAACTGGAGTGAAGTTGCTCACCTCATGATGGTCAGGAAGTAGAGAACAGAGGAAAGAGCTGGGGACAATGTTTTTCAAGGCTATATCTCCAGTGGCCAGTTAGACCCTACAATCTCAAGTGCCTACCATTTCTCAAAATAACACCAACTGCTTGGGACCAGGACTTCCACATATTGAAACCATAGTATATGGAGTACGTGAACTATCCTTGGTTAAAAAAAATTAAAAATGTAATTTTGGAGCTGAAAATGTGACTCAGTTGATGCACAAAACCCTCCTATAATCAGTCCCAGCACTTGGGAGGCAGAGATCAGAAATTCAAAGTCATTCTCAGCTATATAGTGAGTTCAAGGCCAGAATGGGCTGCAAGAGACTGTTTGCAAATAAAATTTGTAAATTATCTACAAATCTGAGATTACATTTTCATGTATATAAACAAATTGTATTCTTGGTTATTCATATTCCTGGTAAGAATACATACATACAAAGAAGACACATTAAGACATTTTTTTCACAAATGTCACTATTTGTATGAATGACAAATCAGAAATAATTTGGTATAGTTACTAGACAGTACACAAATACGGTTTCCCGTATTTGACTGGAGATTTTTTGTAATCTATGATAGTGTATCTCATACTGATAATTGTTTTGGTCAATTACTTAGGAGCAGAAAGGACTTTTGTGTTTGGTAATGAGATGATTGGCTTTGTTCCCTTTCCTTGCCTCATTGACTACAAGAGCATATACTGAGATACTGTCTCTATTTGTTGGGTTTCTGAGTATGATCAGAATCCCTCTCAATCTATATTGATGGGGAAAAAAATCATACTGGAGGTGAGATGGCTTGACTCTTAAGACTGACAACCGGGGTTGAATCTCTGGGAACTACAAGATAGAACAAATTCCCAAGAAATGTCTCTGACTTAGAACACACACACACACACACACACACACACACACACACACACACACACACACACACATGGTACACATGTAACACTGCTCTCTCCAAATGAAAGAAATAAAAAATGTAAAAAAAAAATCTTAAAATTACCACATTGCAAGATGGCCCAGTAACTCCTCATAAGTACACTAACAGTTTAAGCAATCAATAAATTGTGGATTTATTCACATTAATAAAAATAATATAGTTGTGCTCATTATGGATGAATGGTAAGGGGTAAGTACAAAAAGCTAGACACATGGAAAGGCTATTTAGGTATGGAAGCTTAAGTGGTAAGAGCATGTAAAAGGCCAGTGAAATAACATTGAGTAAGGATGGTGGAAATTTTGTGAAGTAAAGAAAGTTGCCAGTTAGCCTCTCTGGGTCTGTGGATTGAAGAATGATTGTCCTTTTGTTTAACAGCTAATGTCCAAGTGAGTACATACCATTTCGTCTTTCTGAGGCTTGGTTATCTCACACAGAATGATCTTTTCTAGTCCCATCCATTTGCCTGAAAATTTCATGATGTTGGGTTTTTGTTTTTTTTTTTTTTAATCTTTCAAATTTCATTTTACATTCCAACCACCTCCCACCCCCCTCTACTCCCTAGCCCACCTCCAGTTCACTCCTCCTCATGGGTAAGGTCTCCCATAAGGAGTCAACATAGTCTGGGACAATAGGTTGGGGTAGGGCCAAGCCCCTCTCCCATGCATTAAGGCTGAGTGAGCATGGTATCCCACCATAGGGAATGGGCTCCAAAAAGCTAGCTCATGTACCAGAACTAGATCATGGTGATGCTCAGTGCCCTGGAGTCTCCACAGCTGTCAGTCTAGAGTTCATGAGTTTCCATGAGCTTGTTTCAGCTGTCTCTGTAGATTTCTGCATCATGGTGCTGACCTCCCTTGCTCATATATTCCCTCCTCCCTCTCTTCGACTGGATTCCATCAATTACTGGATGAAAGCGCTATGATAGTTGGGGTATTCACCAGTGTGATTACAGGAGTAGGCCTGTTTGGGCACCCTCTTCACTATTCCTAGGAGTCTTAGCTGGGGTCATCCTTGTGAATTCTAGGTAGTTACCCTAGCCCCATAGTAGTTCTACTAAGATATCTCTTTCACTGCTCTTCTACTGCATTCCTCCCCTCAACCATCCCTTTCCCTCATGTTCTTACCCCCTTTTCTCCCCCTTACCATCCCCCACCCCCTACTCCCAGTTTACCCTGTAGATCTCATCTAATTTCCATTCCCAGGGTGATCCATGTGTCCCTCTTAGGGTCCTCCTTGTTACCTAGCTTCTCTGGAGCTGTGGATTGTAGTCTGGTTATCCTTTGTTTCACATCTAGTATCCACTTAGGAGTGAGTACATACTGTGTTTGTCTTTCTGAGACTGGGTTACCTCACTCAGGATGCTTTTTTTTTTTTTTCTAGTTCTATCCATTTGCCTGAAAATTTCATGAGGTCATCATTTTTTTTTTTTTTTTTTTACATTTGAGTAGTACTCCATTGTGTAAATGTACTACATTTTCCTCATCTATTCTTCAGCTGAGGGGCATCTAGGTTGTTTCCAGGCTACGGCTATTATGTGCTCAACATCCTTAATCATCAGTGAAATGCAAATCAAAACTACTCTGATACCATCTTACACCTGCCAGAATGACTAAGATCAAAAATACTGAGGACATCTTATGTTGGAGAGGATATAGAGTCAAGGGAACACTCCTATACTGCTGGTGGGAGTGCAGACTTGTACAGCCACTTGGAAATCAGTATAACGGTTTCTAAGAAAATTGGGAATCAATCTACTTCAAGACCCAACGATACCACTCTTGGACACTTGCTCAACGAAGCCATTGTTCATTTTTTTTTTAATGCAAAGTCATTGTTTTTAACAGCTGAGTAGTACTCCTTTGTGTAAACATACCACATTTTCTTTATCCATTCTTTAGTTGAGAGACATCTAGGTTGTTTCCAGTCTCTGGTATTATGAATAAAGCTGCAATGAACATGGTTGAGCAAGTGTCTCTGTAGTAGGACGGAGCATCCTCTGAGTATATATATATATATACCCAAGAATGGTATAGGTGGATCTTGAGGTACATCTAGTCGCAATTTTCTGAGACGCTTTCATATTGATTTCTATAGTGGCTGTACTAGTTTGCACTCCTATCAGCAATGGAGAAGTATTCCCCTTGCTCCATATCCTCACCAGCATAAGCTATCACTTGTGTTTTTGGTCTTAGCCATCCTGACAGAGTTGGTTTGATTTGCATTTCCCTGATGGCTAAGGATGTTGAACATTTCCTTACACAGTTTCTCAGTCATTTGAGATTCCACTACTGAGAAAAATGTTTAGATCTCCACCCCATTTTTTAAATTGGATTGTTTGGTTTGTTGATGTCTAGTTTCTTGGGTTCTTTATATATTTTGGATATTTGCCCTTTATCAGATTTGGGGTTGGTGAAAATCTTTTCTGTAGGCTGCTGTTCTGTCCTATTGATAGTGTCCTTTGCCTTACAGAGATTTTTCAGTTTCATGAGGTTCCATTTATTGTTGATCTTCGTAACTGCTTGATTGGTGTTCTGTTCAGGAAGTTGTCTCCTGTGGCAAGGCATTCAAGGCTATCCTCTACTTTCCCGTTTACCAGGCTCAGTGTGTCTGTTTATGATGAGGTCTTTGATCTATTTGGTCTTGAGTTCTGTGTAGGTTGACAGATATCAATCTATTTGCAATCTTCTACATGTTGACAACCAGTTAGACCAGCACCATTTACTGAAGATGCTTTCTTTTTCCCATTATGTATTTCTGGCTTCTTAATTAAAAAAAAAAAAAAATGTCTATAGGTATGTGTATTTATGTCTGGGCCTTCTATTTGATTCCATGGATCAACTTGTTTTTATGCCAATACGGTAAGGTTTTTTATTTTTTTAATTTTTTATTACTATATAGCTCTGTAGAGCTTAAAATCAGGGATAGTGATATCCTGGATTTTTGTTTTTCCATTTGAAGTCGAGTGTTGTCCTCTTAAGGTCTGTAAAGGCTAATGTGATAGAATTTGATGGGGATTGAGCTGAATCTGTAGATTGCTTTTGGTAAAATGGCTATTTTCATTGTGGGACATTTTCCTACCAATCCATGAGCATGGGAGATCTTTCCATCTTTTGACATCCTCTTCAATCTCTTTCTTCAAAGACTTGAAGTTTTTGTCATACAAGTCTTTTACTTGCTTGATTAGAGTTACCCCATGGTATTTTATATTATTTGTGGCTATTGTGAAGGGTGTTGTTTCCCTGATTTCTTTTGTTATTTGTGTATAGGAGGGTTACTATTTTGTTTTCTTTTTTTAGTTAATCCTGGGAGGGTGCATGGATCTCCCTGGGAAATCAAAATAAAGTAGATTTTATGGGTAGTAGGTGGGGATGGGAAAAGGAAGGATCAGGTGGGGGTGTGTGGGAGGGAAGGGGAGAGAGAGGGAAAGGGAGGGGAGGGAGGGGGAGAGAGAGAGAGACAGAGAGACAGAGAGAGAGAGAGAACTGGGAGAGATGACAGAACTGGAAGGCATGGCGGGGGAAAGATGTAGAAACTTAGTGCAGTGGAAACTCCCTGGAATCTATGAGAGGGACACCAACTGAAATCTCCTAGTAATGGGGGATACAGAGCCCAAACTGGCGGCAATTTTACAACTAGGCAAGGCTCCTAGCAGTTGGACAGGGACATCAACCCAGACAGAAAACCTTCGACTTACAATCTGTCCCTCCTGCAAGACATGCTGGGGCAATGGTGACAGAGAACTGACTAAACATTAGGCAGAGTCAGGGGAACTGAAGAGGGGAAGGAAGGATTGTAGGAGCCAGAGGGTTTAAGAACACTAGGAGAATGTGGGCCACAGAATCAACTAAGCTGGGCTGATATCATCTCACAAGGACTGAAGCAATAAACAGGGACCCTGTATGTATCTGAGCTAGGTCCTCCGCATACATGTTATGGTTGTGTAGACTGGTGTTCTTGTGGGACTCCTAACAATGGGAGTGGGGGGAGCACTATCTCTGACTCCTTTGCCTGCACATGAAACCCTTTTCCTCCTACTGGGTTGCCTTGTCCAGCCTTGAAATGAAGGTTTGTGCCTAGTCTTGTTGTATCTTGTTAGGCCATGTTCAGTGGATATCCCTAGGAAGTCTGTTTTTTTTGGGGGGTGGGTAAACAGAAGAGAAGTTGATCTGGGGAGAGGGGAGGGGTTTGGGGACGGACTGGGAGGAGTGGAGAGAGGGGAAACTGTGGTCAGGATGTATAATGTATGAGAGAAGAATAAAGGTTTTTTGTTTTTGTTTTACGATTTAACACTCTAACCACACCAAAAAAAAAAAAAAAAAAAAAAAGTTGCTTGTATTTGGGAAGTGACTTTAGATGATAACAGCCTTCTGCTGCATAATCTGGGTAATTATCAGTGGCTTTGTGATAAATCAGAGTTAAATACTGTTTTGTATACTTTTCTTTATGGGTGCTTTGTCTCTTTCAATTAAAAGAGCTTTTAAGAGATTACTAGTGCCTCAGGAGAACAGCAATGTATTTTTCACTGAAGTGAAGCCTAAACCAGATGCTCCTATTGTGGGTGACTCTAAACTTGGTGATGCTCAGGGATCTAGGCACCTCTGCTCCATTGCATCTAGTTGGACGATGTGGAAATAACATAGGGAACTGTTTGTTAAAAGATCCGCCAGGTGGTGGTGGTGCACGCCTTTAGTCCCAGCACTCGGGAGGTAGAGGCAGGCAGATCTCTCTGAGTTCAAGGTCAGCCTGATCTACAGTGAGTTCCAGGACAGTCTCCAAGGCTACACAGAGAAACCCTGCCTCAAAAAACCAAAGGGGGTAAAAGAAAAGGATTCAAGTCTGGAACCAACTGTCTCAACTCAACTCAACCTGCTGACACACAACACTATGGGAAGATGGGGAACATAACATAGTTGACTTCCCAGGAGGAAAGTGAGTGTGAAGAGCACTGGTAATTCTCCACTGTAGCACACATATACCTCAACCATCATGTATTATGCCAAAGGTATTTATAGGGACATTGGAGGGGGACAGGAGGAAATGGTTTGGAGCTATATGGACACTGTGACTGGTACTTTTTATCAGCCCAAGGAAAAACTGTCACCTGCTACCTGACCTGCTTTTCACTGTTTGGCAGGATAAATGTGCATGGGTTTCCTGTGGGCTCCTTGAAAGGTAACGAACCAGTCTTGAGGTATGTAGGGACCTTCTCTGGAAAGGCTTGTTAGGTGAGAATCTTTAGCACTAGGTGGCAGTAGATGCACTGTGTCCTAGTTTGCAGTGGTAAAACCCTGAAAAACCAACTTGGAAAGGAAAAGGTTTATTGGTTAGAGTAGGTCATCAAGGGAAGCCAGGACAGGAGATTGAGGCAGAAACTGAAGAAGAGACCACAATGCAGCTTAACTAGTTTGCTTCCCCTGGTTAATTCAATTACCTTTCTTACAAGCCTGGGCCCACCTGCTATGAGTGGCAGTGCCCAATCAACAAGAAAATGCCCCACAGGCCAATCTCATGGAGGCATCTTCTCATCTGAGATGTTCTCCTAAGTGACTCTAGTTTGGGTCTATTTGACAAAACCTAACCAGCATACACTGTCAGGGCTAGGAGCTATGGACTTGAGGGGCAGTTAGGTTATATATCATAAGGAATCAACCAAAGTCAATTAATGCACATGTCCCTATGGGGAGCTCTGGGGACCTCAGCATTACATACAAGAGTTAACATTTAAATGTTTGTATTGGTAAAATGTATCAATGATGTATTAATTAAATTTAATCTTCTCCGATAAACTTTCCTCCATTACAATCCCCAAACAAACAGAAAAGGTAAAGAAAGAGTAACTTCAGTTCCAGGGGACCTGACACCCACGGCAAAACACCAATGCACATAAAAAAGAATGAATAAGATATCAAATTCCTTGGGGTGGTGGTGGCACATGCCTTTAATCCCAGCATTCAGGAGGCAGAGGAGGTGGATCTCTATAAGTTCAAGGCCAGACTGCTCTACAAAGCCAGTTCTAGGATTGTTATGAAGCAAAACCCTGTCTTGACATGCCTCTCCCCCAAAAAATAGATCATAGTCCCCCTAATCCACTAAACTGAAGAAAACAGTTTGACCCCTAGGAACTACTGATAAGTTACTGAAATGTGGGAAGAGGCAGAGAAGGAAAATGTATTTAAAGGGTTTTTTTTTTTTTTTTTAGGTTGGATTCAATCATCATGGAGAACATAACATATTATACCAGAGCACTAACAAGTGAACAGATCCTTGAAGTGAAGCCAAAAAGGTGGGGAGGGGGCTGTGGCAATCAGAGAGACATCCAAGAAGTCTAGTAAGTAAGGTGTCTCTGCCTAACTAAGAATGAATGCATCTGTGACTACAAGAACTAGGACACCAAGAAAAGCACAAAGCCCTGATTCCTAACACTTTTGAGCTCCTGAACTAAAGCCAAGTTCTTTCAGGATCCTTGTTGCAGTAGGGAAAAAATTAAATGTTTAAAACATTTGCTGTGATATTTTTAGTCACAAATAATTGATAAACATTTCTGTTTTCTGATGTGAGCATTTTTTTTTCCATTTAAAAGTAGGACAAAGAGTTGGAAAGATAGCACAGGAGTTAAGAGTTACTACTTCTCTTGCAGAGGACCCAAGTTCAATTTTCCACACCCTCATCAGGCAGCTCACAACTGCCTGTTAACTCCAGCTCCAAGAAATTCTATTTCTCCAGCCTTAGTCAATACACTCACACATACATAACCCCCATATATGTAACTAAAAAATAAAAACAAATCTTTAAAGTAGGACAGTTACAAAGTACAGACTGGAATGTGGTAAGATAAATGTTGAAGGCCCCAACAGGAAACAGAGAATTTTGTGGTAAGGTGGACAGGAAGACATATCCAGGATACATAATGACAGTTGCTGTAACATGCTCACATTCATTAGTTTAAGAGGTTTAGTTCTGTTTCAGAATCCAATTTTCTCCTAAAATAGCCAAACTTCTTGTATACTATAACTCTATCACCTTCAGAACCTGTCCTTCCTAGGTAGGGGAGTGGGAGAAAACAAAAAAAGGCTCATCTGCCTTTCACTTTTTTTTTTTTTTTTTTTTTTTTTTTTTTTGGTTTTTCAAGATAGGGTTTCTCTGTGTAGCTTTGGAGCCTATTCTGGCTCTCACTCTGGAGACCAGGCTGGCCTCAAACTCACAGCAATCTGCCTGCCTCTGCCTCCCAAGTGCCGGGATTAAAGGTGTGCGACACCAACGCCCAGTGCCTTTCACTTTCTTTATCTGGTATGCAAACACCACTCTGACTATCCCTGGCCTGCCTAATGTACAGTGCTGGAAAATACAGTTTAATTTTAGTGTGCCCAGAAAGAGGGCACTGAGGGAATTTCTTCCACAGGAAAGAAAAACAGGTGACTGGTAAGGAGATCCGGAAGAAGAAAATGAATTAACTGAGGGAAAGAATATTTTAGGAAAATGGAGGGGGCATGTATAGATGTAGAGGGCTTGGCAAGCTCCTGCTGTAGTACTGAGGGGAAGAAGAGTAAGTTAAGATGCAGTTGGACTGCAGAACTGGGTAAGACCACACCAGACCTGGGAAGGAAGGAGTCTTTTGTTCTCAAGCAATGAGAATCCATTGAAGGATTTTATGCAGAGAGGTCACATAATCTGGTTTACATTTTCATTAAGATCACTTGGCAGTATGGAAAATGGATTGCTTTGGGAAGCAAGGACAATTAGAGCCCCATAGCAATCACTGCAGTAGTCAAAAGTCCTACAATGGCTAGATAGAGAACTCACCTGGCAAGGATGACCTAGTAATCAAAGGCTCTAATTACTAGTCTCTGTGAAGAGCTGCAGAGGGCTTTTGTGATTATGTAACTGGTGAGTGCTTGGAGCTGAGCTGTCTCCGCCAAGATCGCAGTTTCTTTTGGAACTGTGTTCTCTCTTGGGACTATTTTCCGGGAACAAAATCAGGAGCACTCCAATAATTGCAGAACACCACTGCTTAGAGAGCTCTGAAAGGGATATTAAACATGACCCAGGTCTAGACTGATATCCATACCCAACTTCAGGCTGTCTCCCACAGCCCTGAAAGAGTAGAGTTAACTCTTTCTCTTCTGTGGAGAAAGGCTGCAGCAAGCCTATAATCTTCTTATTCATTCACTCACTTATTTTACTTTACTTTGTTTTATGAGTGTTTTGCCTGCATGTATGTCTGTGGACCATGTGTAAGCCTGGTATGCCCAGAAGCCATATGGGCACTGGATCTCCAAGAACTAGAGTCAGATGGTTATGAGCCAACTTGTGGCTGCTGGGAAGTGAAGCCATGTTCTTTCCAAGAACAGTCAGTACTCTCAACCTCTGTTCAACCTCTCAATATCTGTTCAGCCCTACTGTCATATTTTTACTTACCTGACAGTCTATGATCAGCTCAAGGAGTAAACTAAATTAGAATGTCTAATTCTATGTAACAATAAATAACTGGCCCCTGTGCTAACAAATATCTTTCCCCCTCCCAGCTTTGCCTCACCTAAGTCAAGGAGGCTGCTTTAGGGAATGGAGAAGAGATCCCTGTTCTCCATAACGCTTTCCTACCTCCTTGCTGACTATTCCAGGCACAAGTACTGAGGAGAGACAAAGGAAATACAAGTCTGGTTTGACTCGATGGTTCTTTGACCAACAGGTCTGGTGTACATTCAAAGGGGAAATCTGTTAGTCCCTGATGGATACTGCATTATTCTGGATGGCTTTCTGAATCGTTCCAGCAACCCAAATGGCTGATTTCTTGCTTGTTATGAAGTTTCTTTATCTCTTCAAAATGGTCCTACGGGACAGGACCCAAGCCTTACACGTAGCACAAGATGCACAGAAGATATGCATGTGCTATTGCCAGGGCACATTCTGGGAATGCAAGTCACTGTTACTCCATCCAAACTGCCTCTATGCTTTTCCTTGCCCTGTATTTTTTTTTTCAGGGCAGGAGTAAGACTCTAGGCGCATCATTCCTTAGAAGTAGGAATAAATATCTCTTGCTTTTCTAATGGTCCCAGCAGGCCTTAGGTAGAATTGTGGTTGGTGGGCAGAAACCTGACCCTGTCTGCTTTCTTGCAAATGGGGGCTGGGTTCTGACAGACCGGCAGTAAGGGAAAGTAACAAGCTCCCAACACATTATACCATGCTCCATCCTCTTATGCTGAGACTTCATGTGTTATTAACATTGCCAATACTTCTACTCTATTTCCTTAGGTCAGGCTCTCACTATGTATTCCCTAGCCGACCTGGAACTATGTAGACTGGGCTGGCCTCAAACTCAGAGGTCCTCCTGCTTCTGCTTCCCAAGCGCTGGGATTCTTCATTCTCTTCTGTTCTCCTCAAAATCCCAATCCTCTCCCCACTTTTACATTCAATAAATTTTGCTTCCTCCTTCAAGGAGAAAACCCAAAAGCCATCAGAAAAGAATTTCTAGGACCCTACTCAGATTCTACAGAACCAGAAACTACAGGAGAGGGCTTGGAAGGCAGCATTATAATGCACCTTGCAGATGACTCTAGTCACCCTAAAGTTTGAAAGCCACTATCATTCACAGTTAACCCCTCCCATTCCCATTAACTTCCTACTACTCTTCTTCCTCCCCGGATCCATTCTGGCCATACAAGCCTCCTGTTCTTTTAAACAGGGATATGCTGTATGCAAAAGTCTACAGTGTTGTGTATACACATGCAGGGATAGAAGCCAGAGGAGGACATCCAGTTTCCTGCTCTATCATTCTCTACCTTATTACTCTGAGACCGGGCCTTACTGGATCTGGAGCTCACCACTGTTCAGGTAAGTAAGCTAGCCTACAAGTCCCAACAGTTTTGTCTCCACTATCCCACCACTCCTCAGCTTCAGAGCTATAGGATTCACTCTTATGTGGTGTTAAGGATCTGAACTCAGCGATTCATGCTTGCACAGCAGTGTTCTTAGCTACTGAGTTATCTCCCCACACCCCAATTTCAACATTTTGAATGACCATTCCAGTCTTTCCAGTTTACTACAGATTCTTTTCTCTCAAAAACCCTCAACATCACACCAACTCTATCTTGAGGTTCTCCTGCTGGCACACCTTTGCCATCACGAGTTCACAGCACCCTTACTGTAACTCACATGTGGCTTTGTCATCAAGTTCAGTTAAGTGGACTGTTATTCCTTAATGAGCCTGCACTGCCGCTGCCCCCACCACAAACACAAGTAAACAAACTCAAAAACAGAAAGATAAATATGGCTTAAGAAGGCTGCAGCGAAACGTATAAACCATCCACAACACAGTACTTGTATACTAAAAGAACATTGTGCATACAATATGTTGAGAATATAGGTGCTTCTGGGGAAGGGGCTTTACGAAACAGCTACGCTATTTGGGAAGTTGAATAAACTTTGCTAGTGAGATGCGTGCTTAGCAGCAAAGTTACACACAAAGACATTATATGGTGTCTGCTAAGGTTGGCTGGCCTCACAGTCTAGCCTCCAAACATGCCTTCTGGCCTGTGTCTTTTTCAAAACCTTTATTCCTTTAGGACTGGGGGCATCTAATTGCTTCCAAATCCTGAGACCTACTTGCTTCTAGGGGGAACTGTGAGGTGTTGTTTTTGTGAATGGATAGAAGAGGCTATATCTTTGTACCTGGATGCAGGTACCTTCTGGATGAGCTCACCATGCCGTCCTAGCTTATCTTCCCTCAGCACTGTAGTTCTTGCCTGTAGCTTTCCTGACATGCAAGGTAGGTCCCATAGCCAGATCCTGCCAATAAGCAGCCCACTCAGTTGTTGCTCATGAACAGAGATACAGCTTCTTCATTACCACCTTCCAAGAAAAGCTTCAAACACAGTAAGCCTCTAAATAGCAAATGGCTATCACACGCCTATACCAAACTTTCCCAGTCTTTCTCAGTCACAATGAAATAAATGATTTACTCAACCTCCAAGACAGCTTAGGGCTGATCTTTAAACAATGGTAAGATCAGCACTCGGGAGGCAGAGAGGCAGGCGGATCTCTGTGAGTTAGAGGCTAATCTGGTCTACAGAGCAAGTTCCAGGACAACCTCCAAAACAAAACAATGCAGAGAAACACTGTCTTGAAAAACCAAACCAAACCAAACAAAACAAAAGAGTATGGTAAGATCGACGACACACAATAGCCATAGCTGATTTATTCAGTGCCTCTTATGTTCCCAGCTCTTGCTGCAGCTTTCCTCAGTTAACCCATACAACATGCTGTAACACAAGAATTTTATGTTTTGCCAATGAGAAATGGGATATTCAGAAATGAAGAGACTAACCTGGGTACAGTGGCTCATGCCTGTAATCCCAATAATCAGGAGAATTGCCCTCTAAGGTCAGCTTAGACTAGTGTGAGATGCCAATCTCAAGCAACAACAATAAAAGAAAGAAATTAAATGACTCTTAGCTCCAAGAAAGAAAGAACTCCCAGTCCCAACTGGCAAACTAGCATTGGGATCTGCCATAAGGCAAAAGCTGTGTGTCTGTAGTCTTGAAGCTGAAGGAGCAGAAACTTTGGATGAGCAGAGACTAGACAATACAGTCAGAAGATGGCATAGTGGAGTGCCCTTGTGCCTCTGAAAGATGAAGAAGACCAAACCCAGAGATCCATCAATTCCGGGCCAACTAGTTTACATGACACATGAAGTGACCCACAATTCCCAGATACACCAATGCCCTCACAATAAACTCCTCATTCTTGAGCATGCTTTGTGTAGCCAAGAAGGCTCCATTAGAGTAGAGCTGAGCAGAAGGCTTTACCAGTGTTCTTGGTACAGGAGGGTGGCACCAGGTTCTGGCTTGTAGCTTGGGTAGGTACAGTCTTCAGAGTTCTGAGCTTGGAGTCTGAGCCCTCCCCTTTTAACAGGTGTCCTTTGGTCACCTGCGCTTGTAGAGACAGGGCTGAAGTTTCAGGCCTGAGAGTTGGGCTTTGGGTCCTACTCGAGGAGGCCCAGTCTTTTCAAAGTCAAACAAGAAGAAGTGGCTGTTGGTCAGGTCCTAGGAGCAGAGAATACCAATGAGCTACAAACCCTCACCTTAGTCACCCCTCTCTATGAGTTTTCCCAGCTCAGAGAGCTTCCTATAGCTCCTTCCAGAGTTTTGCCTTGAAAGAGCAAAATGTTTATCTCTGGGGCTACAGCCTCCTTCCTGAACACCATTACCCAGAAAAGGACAAACACAAGGGCAGACTTCTTGGGACCCTCACCTTGTAGATGATCTTAAAGCCAAGTTTGGTCACAGCCCCCCAAAAGGCCCGAATGTCCTCAAAGCGGCTGCTGACTTCAGCTACTTTGAGCAGACCCCTGGGAAAAGGAGGAAGTCATGAGTAAAGGTGGAGACACACCATGTACACAAAAATTCATCTGTGTCCTAGGGACTCACCCCGGCTTCAGTACTCGATTTGCCTCCTCAAGGAAGTCCCTGATGTTAGTGCCCATTAGTGAAAGGCAAAACACAGCCACATCCACGGATTCATCCTCCAGAGGCACCTGACGTGTCAGACGGAGCACAAGGTGGTGTAAAGGGAGATTCAGCACCAATTGCTTCAATTGGATAATAGGACGGGAAGACCAGGAAGGGTTAGAAAATCACAGGCCAGATACACAGAGGTGCTTACCTGGGCCATGTCACATACGGTGACCCTGGGGTCCAGAGAGGCCAAGTCAAAGCAGTGCACAGGGTTCCGAACACTTGAAGCTAGGCGGCAATCTCCACAGCCGAAGTCAGCTACCACCAAGGATGCAGGCCTGGGAGTGGAGGGGAAGGTGTCACACTCTAGTCTGATCTAAGTCCTTGATCACCCACTTCACATACTCCACAGCCCCTCTCCACCTCCCATTACTTCTGTCGGAGATCTTTGGCGATACGATCCACTGGGTGCAGTGGCCACTTCTTCACTTGTTTCTGAAAGCCTTGGTGATAGAGGAGAAAAGCCTCAGGGTCTTCCTGGAAGAGGCGCTGGGCAGCACTGCTGGGCCCTGAGTACAACTGTTCATTAAGGTATCGAAATCGGGCCCCATCCAACCGTTGTGTCATGCGTGCTCGAAGGGCTCCAGCTCTAGTCTGTTGACTGTCTGACTTTGGGACAGGAGGCACCTCAGTCTCCTCTGTGGAAGCCACTGGAGGAACCTGGTCTGGAAGTGGCCGAAATTTGTTCTTGTGTCTCCGCTTATTCTTCTGCCGGTTCCGCCACTGTTTTCGGCTCAGGGTATTAGAGGAGTTACAGGATGTGGACTCAGGGCTTGGCTTGGGTGGGTCAATTGTAGCAGTACTTGTCCTTGCATTGTGAACTGCTGAGAGGAAGATGAGAAGGCATTTGAGGCTTGATCCCCTAAATTCAAAGACATGGCAAATCATCCTGGCTTTTCCTTTCCCTTGTTCACAGGCAAAGTCTGTGGCCTGGATAAAAGTGCCTTTTACCATCCAGCGTGTGTGTGTGTGTGTGTGTGTGTGTGTGTGTGTGTGTGTGTGTGTGTGTGTGAGAGAGAGAGAGAGAGAGAGAGACAGAGAGAGAGAGAGAGAGAGAGAGAGACAGAGAGAGAGAGAGACAGAGAGACAGAGAGACAGAGAGCTTTGTCATCTATTCAGTTAGCTCACAGATGCCACCCCCCACCCTCCCATATACACATATACGGTACCTGTATGGTCAACACTGTCCAGGTGCTGGGTTGGGTGTGAATGAGAATATTTCTGGCATTTCCTCTTTCCTTTTTCTTCTTCAGCAGAGATCCCACCAAAGAGAGTTTGTCTGTGGCATTTCCTTTCTATTTCTTTGCCCTCAGAGTCACTGATAGATAACACCTGTTTTTGACATTTTCTTTTTCTTTTCTCCCCTCCTTCCTTCAAGGCATTGGCTTGTGAGGGCCTTTGGAGGTATTTTTTCTTCCTTCCTACCTCCTCCTCCTCAGAGTCACTGCCAGGTGGGCTGGGGAATTTCTGGGAAAGAGATGCTGCTTCCAGAGCCTTTAATGTGGCCAAGAGATGGCGGCGCTTGCGGCCCTAGAGGCAGACAAGGGATGAGAGTGGATGTGAGAATGGATGAGGTCTGGAGATTAAGAAAGGAGAGATGGGATTTAGTTCAGACACTGGTGATTTTTCTCAGCCAGTTTGTAAAGTGTGCCAAGCCCAGAACTTTCAAGCTGCAACCCCACGATCTAGGAAGCTGGAGAGTGGCAACATGCTTCTACCCTGCTTTTTTAAGCCTGTAAAGGATTGTCAGGTGATGTTCCTTAAAGGAATGTGCTAAGGTCACAAACCACAGGACCAAGACAAGACCGCAGCTGATAGCATTCCAGGAGCACCAGAGAGGTTTCTTGAAACAGGAAGGACAGCATCACACATGTCTATTAAAGATGTTCCTAACTGCAGTAGCGATAATAGCCAGGTAGGATGAGGCTGCACACAGGCAGGCCAGCGGCCTGCATTAGAAGGATGGAATACAGATTAAAAGAACACCCTGGGCTGACTAAAAGTCAGGAATACCCAAAGGAGATACAATAGTTCTCACATTCGATGAAACTCAAAGGAAAAGAAAGACCTGTTTTCTGTGAAGCTGACTTGTGGTTCAAGTCCTGCTGCTGATCCTCGGCCAGGCATTTACCTCGGAAATTCTGGGTTCCCCATACCTTTTTTAAAATAGTGATCCTGATAACCATCCCTGCCACCTGCTTTGACTGTGTCCAATATACTTTCTACAGTGCAACTAAGAACCTTTCCAAGCTGGGGGTGCAGCTCAGTAGTGAATGCTTGCTTACCAAGCCCTGGAACTGATCTCCAGTATAAAGTCATGCCTGGTGATAGAAAATGTGGCGAAACCACTCCATTGCTAAAGCAACTCCATTGACTTCTACCCTTAGCGTACGAAAACTTACTTTTCAAACCTTTCATTTACTCTGTACTCCACCCTCCGAACCTCGCATTCCTATCTTGATACACTCTAACTCGGTGTGTTTAACCCCTGGGCTTCTCCAGGTTTTTCTCCATCTCAGGTACGCTCTCTCCTCTGTACCAACTTCTCACCAACTGTATTTTAAGGTCAGTTTTTTTTTTTTTTGGGGGGGGGGGAGTTTCCGGATCTTCAGATAAGGACTAACTCCCTCCATCCCGATCCACGACAGCACTGCAGGCTCTCGGTCTCCCCAACACGCACAAGGGCGGCTCGGGAGGGTCGGCTTCGCCACCTCAAACAGCCCAGTCCCCGGCCGCTCACCTTGACTGGCGGAGCAGTCGCTGGCCGATTCTGTGTTGTCGCTGGACGGAGGCCCACGGCTGCTGGGGCCGCCTCGACCCATTCGGGCTCCTCGAACATGCCAGTGGAGGGCAGGGTCGCCGGAGCCCACGCCACGGCCACGTGCAAAGCCCGTCAGGGTATCGTAGCGTTGGACCCTAACCAAATCCAGCCGGAAGCCACAGAGTGAAAGCCTGTGGTGGCTAGAGCGGCCGGCGCGGAGCAGAGCACCATCGAGTGCAGCTGCCGGGAGCTAGAGAGGCAGTAGGAGGTCGGAAGGGAGGGACGGTGGCCCGCTCTGGCCCAAGAGGGCCGGGCGGGGCGGGGCGGGGCGGGGCCGGGCGGCGGGCGCGGCCGGACGGGAGTTCCCCGGAGAAGGCGCCTGCGGCCCGAGTCCCGGTGAGTGCGGGTGTCTCTGCGCCCTGCCCCACATTGGCCCTGCAAACCCATCTCTGCGATCTCTGCAGCAGTTACGAGCTGGGAGCCGGGGCCGCCCGGGAAGGTCCTCTGTCTCCTCCTCCGGGTGTTTGCAGCTTGTTCTCCCCCCCGTCCGTCCCCCCCCAGCCGTGCTCGCGGGTCGGGACTCGGTGCCCACAGACACCGGCTCAGGAGATTAGCAAAGTCCCTCCTATACCGCCACACCCTGCCTGTCCCTCGCGCCCAGTGGTCGTCTCGCTGCCCGAAGTCCTTCACAGACGACCACTGTCACTCTCGCAACGCCTAGCCCCCCATCCCAGAGCAGACAACTCTGTTCTGCAGAGAACAGAGCAGAGCTCATCCTCTTGTCTCTGCTTTCCCGCAGTCCCCCAAGGCTTCTCCTGTCCGGGACGCCGCTATGGACGACATTTTCACTCAGTGCCGGGAGGGCAACGCGGTGGCGGTGCGCTTGTGGCTGGACAACACAGAGAACGACCTCAATCAGGGGTGAGCTGAAGCGCTGGAGAGTGAGAGAAGGGCTGTCAGTCTACTCTCCGCTACGTGGGGTGCTCATGTCGGGCGGGGGCAGCTGATTTTGCCATCTAGTGTGAAGAGTATAGTAAGCACAGACTGTTGGAGGGGTATCTACATTGAGGAAGCTGTGTCTGAACTGAATTTATTAACTAAGCTTCACATTCAGAGGTTCCGGGTTGCTTTGCAGCCTCTGTGAACTCATGTCAATGGCAGGCCAGAGTGTCAGGCAATTGCCTGGAATTACATGTGGTTGGAGAATAGGTTTCTGTGCCCTGGAGCATTGGATAGAAGTGAAAAAGGACAGATGTCTGTAAGCAAAGTTCTGAAGCTGTGTGGTGATGAGACTGTCCATTTGTCTAATGTCATCCTGGAAGTTGCCTTGAAGTGATGTTTTGGACTAGAATTCGGACAGTTGAAAAACTAGAAGTGGTGAGATTCTCCCAGAGTCATAAGGATGAAGTAATTGACTTGACATGGGAACTGAGGGTAGTCAAAGATGGCCTGGGGTTTGTGAGGTTTGGGCACTTGGATACTTGGAAGTTGCTGATGTTCTGTCTGGACTGATACAGTTATGGTGGCACTACAGCAACTGGGAAATATTGGGCAGGTTGTTGGTTGTGTAGATTTGAATTTCAGGAGAAGTCTGACTTGGAGACCAAGATACCACAAATATCATTTAAATGGTATCTGAAGATTCTATAGTGTGAAAAATAGTACCTCAAAAGAGCAAGAAATTAAAGCAGAGGATTAGAAGCCTATCCAACTGACAGGTATCAACCTTCTGAAGGAGAAATAGGAAAATGGATTAAGATTAAAGAATGTTTTAATGAGCTGGTCACTTGTAGCATAGGCTTCTGAGAAGTTAAAGAACATGAATGAGTATCTTATGTTCTTCAGTTAACTTATATTTAGGTCATATTTGATCTTGTAAATGAAACTGCAGAAAATTAACAGGAACCTGCTTTATACTGGGTTCCTTCAAATAAGGAACACCACCTATAGTGGGTACTAGAGTCCTTAAATCAGACATAATCAATGCCCTCGAGATGGCAGGCTTCTGGAAAGGAGAAAAGTGAATGAGAAGCGAGGAAACGGAGAAAATATGAACACTTTCTAAAATGCTGGCTGATACAGGAAAGAAAGAAAAGTGTTGTTGGGAAAGTTTAGTAGGTGGTTTTGGTTTGCTTTTGGAGATAGGGTGTCATGTAGTTCAGAGTGGCCTCCATCCTACTGCCTCAGCGTCCTGAGTGCTGGGTTTTCAGTTTGCTGTCACCATGTGTGACTAGAAGAGTGTACTTTTTTAGGTTGTAAAGGATCATCTGTCATCTTAGGCCAGGTTTCACCAGTTCCCTTTAGGCTGTGTTATTTCTCTGTAATATTCAGTTTCATTTTTCACATGATTCGTAAGCTCTGGTACACACTGAGACATGTTTTGTTGGTAAGGAAATAGAAGTTTAGGCTGTTGTCCCCAGTGGGAGTGACATTTTGGAAGATTCCTTGCTGTCAAAAGGTGAAAGGGCATCATTAGGGAAACCAGAAAGATTTGGTGGCTTAAGGGGACAGGGTGTGTTGTTGGTGGTGGTTAATATCCTACAGGCTTTCTTGAGATAGAAATCTAGGCCCTGGGGTGACAGTGAGCAAAACTCAGTGCATTTATTTTTGTTCTCAAGCTTGGGCTTACACTGAGGCCAAGACTGCCGGAGGCTGTTAGGTCAGAACACATGAGAAGTCTGGGAGACAAGACTGATAGCAAGGGATATACTCACATCCTGGGAAAGGTTTTGCTGATTGTGTTAGCAGATGAGGGCTAACTGGAGGAACAATTTTTTTAAAGCTACATACCTCCTTCAGCTGTTGAGGGATTCTGGGTGACCAAGTCTGGATCAGCTCAAGGCCCCTCCTCCAGCCCCCTTACAGGAAATGACCACAGCACTAAGGCATCCGGAGGCTGCAAGCCTAAGCCACAGACCGCCCCGTCCCGCCCCTTAGATCTGCATCCCTGGACTGGAGGGAATTTCCTTTTATGGCTCCAGGCTGTCAGTTTGACCCAGCCCACCCAATTGTTTTGTTTGTACACTTCTCTTTATAAAATATATGTTCTTAGAGAATGAAAATACTAATCAGATATAGTTTTCATCTTAAAGCTTCTATATATGTTTTCTTTTGTGTGTTCTGGGTTGATAAGTAGGAAAATCCTGTTTTGTGTTATTATCTGCCTCATCAGTAATCAAAAGCATGTTTTTTTTTGTCATTATATCCCTCCAAAACATTTTAATTCCATTCCATTTTTAGATGTTAGTTTCAATACCAGAGCCAAATAGTAAGCTTGTTCCCTCTCCTAAGTTATGGCCTCCTTCTCCAATATGCCCCTCTCCCATTAACTTGCATAGAAAGAACATCAGCTGTCAGACTCTGTCCTCAAGCATATGATCTAACAGGCAAGACAGCTGACATCAACAGATTCTTTTCTTTTTTTTTTTTTTTTTTGGTTTTTCAAGATAGGGTTTCTCTGTGTAGCTTTGGAGCCTATCCTGGCACTCGCTCTGTAGATCAGGCTGGCCTTGAACTCACAGGAGATCCACCTGCCTCTGCCTCCCGAGTGCTGGGATTAAAGGCGTGCGCCACCAACGCCCAGCTACCTCAATAGATTCTTACAATCTAGTCAGTGTACATCTACAATAAGGAGAGGCACAAGAAGCAGTGGAAACAGAATTAAAGGTGTGGCTAAAAATGTATGAGCTGAAGATACAGCTTAGTGGTATACATAGCATATGCCAAGTATGTACAAGGCCCTGGGTTTGACTCCTAGTACTGTCAATCAAGGAGCAGCAGACGCCAAAGAACCCAGAAGAGTGCTATCACCTAATGAAGAACTGCTAGGGAAGAGGATCTAGGAGATGGTCATTAAAGTAATAAACCTTACAGTTGTTGGGACATCTGAGTGACTGGGTGTGAAGCTCAAGGGAAAATCTGAATTGAACTTTGTGAATTGCTGACATGAGTAAAAATTAAGTACTAGAGAGGCAAGCCTTCTCAGTGAATATAGAATTCTCCCATCAAAGCTTTTGTCCCTCCCAACCTCCAATTCCATGCCTCTTTCTCAAAGGGATGATCATGGCTTCTCCCCCTTGCACTGGGCCTGCCGAGAAGGCCGCTCTGCGGTGGTTGAAATGCTGATCATGAGAGGAGCACGTATCAATGTGATGAATCGTGGGGATGATACCCCCCTGCACCTGGCAGCCAGTCATGGACACCGTGACATTGTACAGAAGGTATGGGCAAACCCTTCAACACCCACATCTCACATGTACACAATTGTGAAGTCAGTAACAGCTATTGTCACATGGAGAATGTGTACTATCTAAATTTGGGACTATATTCTTTTCTTTTCTTGGCCATGGGGCGCAGCTGTTGCAATACAAGGCTGACATCAATGCAGTGAATGAGCATGGGAATGTGCCCCTTCACTATGCCTGTTTCTGGGGTCAAGACCAGGTGGCAGAGGTAAGTACTCAGACCTAAGTCCTAGGATGAGTGGGAAACAAATTGAGCATGGAACCATCAACCCATCCTGTCAATCCTACTGTGTGACACTTACAGGACAGTACACTGCATCTCTGTTCGTGCTTGCTTGTGACACAGTTAACAGCCCCCCCTCCCCCTGAATAAAAATTATCTTTTCTTTGCAGGACCTGGTGGCTAACGGGGCTCTTGTCAGCATCTGTAACAAGTATGGAGAGATGCCTGTTGACAAAGCCAAGGCACCCCTTAGAGAGCTTCTCCGAGGTCCATTCCCTACCCCTAGCTTGTGTCCTCTTGTCCTATCTTGCATCTCTTCCCTCTATATCACAGTTAAGGCTAAGACTGTTTTTCCTCCCCAGAACGGGCAGAGAAGATGGGCCAGAATCTCAACCGTATTCCATACAAGGACACATTCTGGAAGGGGACCACTCGTACTCGGCCCCGTGAGTCACTGCTGTGGGGGGAAGGGCTGTAATTCAGGATCCTGGGCTAGTGAAGTGGGTTAGGGTGAAGCTGGGTACCTGACCTACCCATATTCTCAGGAAATGGGACCCTGAACAAACACTCCGGTATTGACTTCAAACAGCTCAACTTTCTGGCAAAGCTCAACGAGAATCATTCTGGAGAGGTGATCCCTGCCCTTCTTGCCCCTCCCTCTCTAACACTCACAAACTGCCACTCTGTATCTCTAAGGTTTTCTTCCAGTTAATAGAAAGGAAATAGTATAGCCTGAGCTAATACCGCCTAACCTCTACCTGTCCTTCAGCTATGGAAAGGCCGCTGGCAGAGCAATGACATTGTTGTGAAGGTGCTGAAGGTTCGAGACTGGAGTACAAGGAAAAGCAGGGACTTCAATGAAGAGTGTCCCCGGCTCAGGTGGGACAGCAAAAGTGGAAGCCCAAATAGTACTGAAAAGGGAAATTCTGTTGGGTCTCACCACTCTCTCCCTCTCCCAGGATTTTCTCACATCCAAACGTGCTTCCAGTGCTAGGAGCTTGCCAGGCTCCACCAGCTCCCCACCCAACCCTTATCACACACTGGATGCCATATGGATCTCTCTACAATGTACTACATGAAGGCACCAGTAAGGATACTGGCCTTGTTGGGGAGGGACTAAAATAGGGGTGGTAAACTCTAAATTAATTCTTGCTTCCGGTTAGATTTCGTTGTGGACCAGAGCCAAGCTGTAAAGTTTGCTTTGGACATGGCAAGAGGCATGGCTTTTCTACACACACTAGAGCCTCTCATACCTCGACATGCACTAAATAGCCGTAGTGTAATGGTGAGTCCACAAGTTCACTACTGGTCCCCAAAGCCCTCTGCATGCCTACAATAGGGCCCACCTTTTTGAACTTCTCTTCCTCAGATCGATGAAGACATGACTGCTCGAATCAGCATGGCTGATGTCAAGTTTTCTTTCCAGTGCCCAGGGCGCATGTATGCACCTGCCTGGGTGGCCCCTGAAGGTAGGTGAAGGCATCATGTTGGGAATTGAGAAGAACCAACACAATAACAGTGGAAGAGGCAGAGATAGGACAGGCTAGGCAGCTGGAGTAGTAAGCCCTCTTCCTTCCAGCCCTGCAGAAGAAGCCTGAAGACACTAACAGACGCTCAGCAGACATGTGGAGCTTTGCAGTGCTTCTGTGGGAACTGGTGACACGAGAGGTGCCCTTTGCTGACCTCTCTAATATGGAGATCGGAATGAAGGTGAGCATAGAACTGCACATACTTGTATAGGGGTAGTGGTGCTGACAATTGCTGTGGCAAGCTCTTCTCACAATTTGTGCAGATTTATAGTAATCCCATTGAAGGGTCAAAAGTTTTTTTACCATATGATTAACTCCAACTCTGAAGTTCACCTTGTTCCTTGTAATTTCCAGGTGGCACTGGAAGGCCTTCGGCCTACAATTCCACCAGGTATTTCCCCACACGTGTGTAAGCTCATGAAGATTTGTATGAATGAAGATCCTGCAAAGCGACCCAAGTTTGACATGATTGTGCCTATCCTGGAGAAGATGCAAGACAAGTAGGACTGGAAGGTCCTGGCCCAGACTCCAGAGGTGTCAAAACAAGGTTGGGGGAGTGTACTTCCCCAAAGCTGAAGGCCTCTGGTTGCCTCCCGTCTCCAATCATGGTACTACCCCAGTTATGGGGCTCATCCCTGCTCCCATCCCTACCACTGTAGCCCCAAAAGGGGCTGGGCTCAAGAGCTTTGTCACTTGCCACATGATGTCTCCCAACATGGGAGGGATAAGCCCTGCCTGTCACAATAAAGTTTATTATGAAAACAGGCTGGTGTGGGGACAGAGGGAAAGACAAATACATCTGGGTTAGGTGGCTCAGGTGAAGTAGTGCGGCTTCTTCACATTGATACCATATTCACTGAGGGCAGGGGTCAAGTCCTCCATGGTTAGGGTGTACTTGCGGTCCTAAGGGAAGAGGGAAGACCACCAGCTGAGCACAGTAATCCCAGATTCCAGTCCCTCGTAGATAACCCTGAGTAGGCCCAATACCGCCCCTAGGATGCTGCTTCCCAAAGGGGTTTCAGGATAAGTTAAGCCTGTACTGCTGTGGAAGGTGAGCCGCCTTTCACACCTTGCTCTTGCTCCGGGAGCTGCCAGAGGCTGTACCCTTCATTTTGCAGTGCTGTAGGGCATCGTTGGCAATATCTGAGATGAATTTCTGGGCAGCAAGTGAGATGAGCCGAATTCTAGAGAGAAAAGTGGGGGTGGGGGTGGAGTAATGAGACATATAACAAACTGCACCCAGCACTCAACAGTCTAACCTACCCTGAGTTTACTACTCACATGCGTGGGTCTGAAGCTTCAAAGCCAGCACGGTTCAGGTAATAACCAGTCACTGCATCTGGAATCTGGGAAATCAAATTAAACAGCGGTCAGTATTAGCCCTGACCCGATGCAATGGGTGGGAAGGAGGAATAAAAAGACTAGCAGTGTGGAAAAAAAGGACGCTTGAAAGCACAACAGCGAGCCAGATGGCCTTATTCAGGCGGGTAGCCCACCGTAGGTGTGTAATCCTCCAGCTGCATCAAGAAGTCCACCAGAGGCGTGCTGGACACTACAGGCTTCACTTCTCCGTTGGCCGCGCTCGGCAGGGCGTAAACCCCGTTAGACATTGCCCCTTCAGGGGGAGCCGCGCCGCCCGCTGCCACCGAGGCTGAAGGAGAACAACGGAGGTGAGAAGACAGGGTTCCCCCGCCGCGGGGCCCAGTAAGGGAACTTCCCCCTCCCTCACTCGGCCCGGCGCTCACCCGGCCCGCGCCGCTCCGCCGGCTCCCCGGCTCGCGCCGCCACGGGGCCCGTACCCGTAGCGGCGGCTCCAGCCCGGGCCCCCCTGCCGTGCCCGCAGGACTGGCTTTGTTCTCCGCGGCTGTGCTGGTGGGCAGCGCTGCGGGAGCCGATACCGGGGGCGCCGGACCCGCGACCGAGGCGGCACAAGCCGGCGCCGCCTCGGGGTCCGCGGCGGAGCCGCTGCAGCTCATGGGGCTGGGTGGGAGAGGCGGCGAACAGAGCCACTTCCGCTTCCGCTCACCCAGGCGCACGCCGTGTGACGTCACAGTTCCCGCCCACCACTCTAGGCGGTCCTGCGGCTGGCTGTTCTGAAGCTGACGCAGCAGGCGACCTCTAGTTGACTGTGGGCTGCTTAGGTGTAGACTGCAAGGCTGAGGAGAGCTGTGAGAGATTATAGCCGCCGTCAACTCGCGGTCCAACCCCCGCCCGAGTGGGGACGCAGAGCGTCCAAGACTCTGCACACTTCAACTGGGTGCACAGACTTTGCTTGGGGACTCACTGGTCAGACACTTATTCACCACCCGTCTCCTGAGAGTTTTTTTTTTTTTTTTTAAGATTTTATTTATTTATTATGTATAAAACATTCTGCTTCCATGTATATCTGCATACCAGAAGAGGGCACCAGATCTCATAACGAATGGTTGTGAGCCACCATGTGGTTGCTGGGAATTGAACTCAGGACCTCTGGAAGAGCAGACGGTGCTCTTAACCTCTGAGCCATCTCTCCAGACCCTCCTGACAGTTTTTATTCTTTGTAGTTCCCTTACTCAGCCTTTTAAGGGTTGTAGTGGATTTGGTGAGTATCCCACCCACCCACTCTGAAGGTATAACATGCTAAAGTCACAACGAGTGAAGCACACTTGGAATTCAACAGTCATTTATTTCATTCATATTTGCCAACTACTGGCCTAGGACCTAGGGATACAAAGTAGTATAAGATTCTGGCTCACTAGCAACAACAGTCTGAGAAAGGAAGGCAAACAAACTGGCAATTTCAATACTGTATGGTTGTTTCCCAGCTACATGTAGGAACAGTGCAAGGAAGAAAGGGAGCTAACATCAGCTGCCTAATTCCAAGTGTCAGATATTACCAACGTTTATTCCCTGATTTTGAAGGTAGGTTTTGATGTCCCTGACTTTTACTCAGTAATCTTTGAAGAGTTTGTACAAGTAAAAACACTCCTTGATCTGGAAGATGACTTGCCCATGGATAGAAAGTCAAGGATGTTGAGGCGCTTTGGGAGTGGCTCCCCTCCCCAAGTGCTTCCTGCAGTTTAGAGGAAAACAACATGGGCTCAAAGCTAATGCAGTAGCAGTGGAGATGAGGGGTGTGTGCGAGTGTGTGATTTTTGAGGCCAGTCTTACTATGTAACCCTGACTTGCCTGGAACTCTCTATGTAGATGAGGATAGCCTCAAACTCACAGAGACTTGCCTGCCTCTACCCCTGAGGGCTAGGATTAAAGGTGAGCACCACCACACCAGCTGACAAAGACGTATTTGAAAGGTAAAGTCAGTAAAACTTGTTGGTTGAAGTTGTTAAGGAGGTGAAAAAAATGAGAGTTAAGGGTTTTAGGTTTTGAAAGAGGCATTGAATTATATACTAAGAAATGAAGTAGTTGAGGTTTGGGTAGGAGGGAAATGAAGTATTGAGGTATCTTACATTTGAGGTATCAATCACTGTGGATATAGATGTCAGTGATGTGTTTTAGGGATGATGAATGAAATAAGAGCCAAAAAATTAAGGCTGGAGCAATGAAGAACACTGAATTCCAGGAGTTAGAAGAAAAGGAGGCTAGCTGGTATGGTTAGAGTGGGTATGCACTGGAGGCTAAGGAAAAAGGATGAACAGGGAACTGATGGAAAGAGCGAAAGCCCAAGTTCACAGAAGCTAGATGTTTGCAAATATCCCAATGTTGCTTTACTGTAGCCAAGAAGGGGGAAATAAAATGTAAATTTAAAAAAATTTGTTGAAGCAAAATTTAAAGGTGACATCCATTTGTAACGACCTGTTTATTTTGTTGAGAAATTTTGCCAATGAGAACATGTTTAAAACACTTGGAGTTTACAAACTTTTAACTGTCTTTAGAATATGAGATTGTTGGCAACCTGTTCTTTAAAAAAAAAAAAAAAGCATAAAACAAGGATTGAGAAGTGTATACTGGATAAAATGTCAGGGAGACAATTACACCTCAGTGCCAGGGGAAGAAAGACTAAACAATTAGTAGCAAAGGTCTCATTCCAGTGAATTGAGAAGGAAACTTGAAGAGAAACAGAGCATACAGTCAGTGCAGAGGTGGTAACCACCCCCCCATCCCCCACCCCCACCCCCAGGGCCTGCTAGTATCAATAATGGGAGACAACCTCCTCATCTTCCTTTCACATCTCAAGTTGGAAAGAGGAAGATGGGGAAGGGTGAGACAAAATAACCTGGTTATAGCATCTTGTTGAGTTAGGAGACCTGAGTTTGATGCAGCACAGTAGGGTTGGGAGTCAAGTGCTGCTCACAGCGTTTGAGGGTTAGGGAAAAGATGGCTGCAGGAGGCAAGAGTTAAGAGTTTCACAGGGCTTCCATTGAGGCAGAATAAGGGACTAAGCCTTCTCCTGTAGCAGAGGGGACAATTCTACTTTCCCAGCAAGAAAGGGTCAAGGGTTGAGTAGAGTCTTCAGTAGGGCAGGGAAGTTGGGAGTTCCCCAACCTGTCACAGGATCCCAGCCAGGACCAGAGCAGAAACCCTGACCCTCCACTTCTTCATTCAGACAGGACTCATGGCAGCCATGGGTTACCTGGGAAGAGGTAGTGAACATCAGATCTGGGCATGCTGGTACCCATACTCTTAGACTGCACCTTATTTATATTCATATCACAGAGGCAATACCATAAAGCAAAAATGCCCCAAGTTCACATTATTCCTACCCATATCCTCTGACAACATCCACCCTCTTTCCTCCAACACTTACATCAAACAGTCCTGCTCCATGCTGCTGATAAAGTCTTGGATTGAGAAAGCCAAGAGGGGGGCGGCCATTGAGTATTCTGTGTTCATTTATCAAGGATAAAATTCCCCCAAACACTGGAGTAGAGGCCTGCAAGATGGAGATGCAAGAATAGGTCAGGGTTTCAGAGTTTTTAGACTTTTGAGGAATGATGCTTGCAAAGGTCAGAAGTCTAAGGAGTCAGGGGTTCTGGGTGCAAGATTTTATAGGTAAGGGATTGAGGGTAGTTCCTGCGTAGAAGTTTCAGAACCAAGATGATTCTCACCGAGGTTCCAGATACCCATGGAATGGGGACCTTGTTGCTGACTACCCAGTAGCCATCAGAAAGTGCAGCAACGTCTGGGTAGGCACGGCCACTAGCATTGAAGTAACTAGATGGTGGTAGATGAGAGCTGGACTTCAAGAACTGGGCCACTGCTTCCTCCTGCAGGACATTTCTGAGTGTGAGTATTGGTCAGTAGCCAGTTCAGCTGACTGCTGGACTGAGGATCCTCACCCCACCCTCCATATATCCAATGAACGTGCACAAACCTGGTATGAAGGCTGCGGGAAAACATTGCTGAAGCCTCCACCACTGATATAGTCAACTACTTCATTTGTGATGAGGAATGGATTCCTGAAGGAAGTGCCGCCTACTGTAGTGACGTAGGGGCTAAGGAAAAGACAGTATTCAGATAGTGGGTGACCCCCAAGATGTCTGGAGATGGGTGGGTATGGTCTGGGTCTTACTGGAAAAGGGAATAAGACTGTAAAAACCTGCATACAGGGTTTACTGAGAGACAGGTAAAGCTGAAGGCTGAGCCATAGCGGCACCTGGTGGGGTCAAAGTCACAAGTGAAAGATTTGAGGGGTGCTTACCTAGAAGCAGGGAAGCTAGGACGGAACTTGTGTCTTCCAGAGACAGACCAACACCCAGCTCCAGTGTCACCTGGGAGAGACATATTGAATATTCAGATTAGTTGGTGAGAGCTTGGGGTGTAGACTCATATGCCAGAGAAGAAATATAGGTGTCACCTCTTATTGCAGGTCAGGGTTTACAGGTCATGTCAGGCCCTGTTAAGGCTCTGAATTCCTACTATGAGTCAGAAACCAGGCTGAAGTGTCAGCTAGGGCAACATGTCCAGATTGGGTAGGTGGGAAGTCCAAGTTTAGGGTAGAAGGTTACCTGAGGCAAAAAGTAGGGTGAGACCCCGAGCAGCAGCCTTCATGAACTCGGTGTTGACTCTCTGGATGTAGATGCTGCTGAGGGAGTCTTCATCGTCTCCATAACTCACAGTATGTACATGTGGCAAGGTTGACTCATTGCTGAGAAGCAGGAGCCACTGCAAGAAGGGCTCCTGTGCCTCATGCCGGCCTGGATTGTTTTAAAAGAAGGGATACCAATGGTCATCAAAGAGTTGCTAGACTCTCCTTGAATCCCCTTGATAAAATGAAGCAGAGATCAACAGCCTACACCAACCCATTCCCCCCACCCCAACTAATTCTGTTAGTAATACCAGGGCTACTGTAGACCCAAGTGGAGATGTTGGCACCAGCACTCATCAGGTATTCCACGTCTAGACTGGCCTCGATCCCAGCTCGGCCTCGTCCCTGTTTTCCAACCACTCTGGCTACTGATGCCTGGTGTGCAAAATCGCCACCAAACAGGCGCATGAACTCAGTCAAATCTGAGTCATGGAAATACTGTTCCAGGAACTGTGGAAACAGTTAAATCAGGGGTCATGGATCAGAGAGTGGGCCCCAGGGTAGTAAGGCACTAAAGATATCTTGAGGAGGTTGTGAGGACCCCAGGGCTTTACATGGCTCACCTGGGCACAGGCCTGGCTATTATTGGTGGTGCCAGAGCCCACATCTTGTGCTGTCAGGTTGTATCGCCGACGGAGCACAGATGGAGTCACTCCCAGGTGAAGGCCAACAGTTTTTCCCCCCTGTGGCTCTGGCCGTTGTCTCAGAGATGATGTAGGAGGAAAACGGTGCAGTCCCCCTACTGTGGAAAGCAGTCAGGCTTAAGGAAGGTTTACAGATACTACCACTTACTCTACTACTGGCAACACCCTATGCCTCTTTGGCATCTAAACTTCAGCCTCTAGATCTGCCTTCCCCAACCTCCACCAACCCCATTGGGTTTACCAAAGTCCACATGAGGGGCCAAGGCCTGGGGGAGCTGGTAGGGATGTGGGGACCTTACAACATGGGTCTCTGTAGGTCCCCCCACATAGCGATGAAACTCAGCCCCAGGGAGCAGCAGCTCAGCCTGCCTGGAAGTCAGAAAATAGGAAGCATGGAGGGGAGCAGAAGTGGCCTGAGCCCCACTTACCAGCCAGTCATCTCCTCAGACATTAGCTATACCCACAGGCTCTCCACAAGCTTTCAACTTCCTCCTTTGGGGGCATTTTGTCTCTTTGGTGGGACAAATAACTCCATGGGGCAATCATTACTTCTCACCAGACACTCAGCCGGCAAGTCAGAAAGTCCTGTGTAGTCACTGAATGACAGTTCCGGGCTCCAGCTGCCAAAAGCCATTTTTGGACGGTGTGCAGGGTCAGTGGTGATGGTTGGACCAACTCAGATACATCTTCTAGGGTTAGGTACTTTCCTGCAGGGATTCAGAAGAGGATCTTGTCTTGATTAGTGGCTCTCTTGGGTTGCTTGTTTGGACCTCAGTCAGTAGACATCAAGACTTCCCAAGGAGGACTGTGCAGGTGATAGGTATATTGGAAGTCTAAGGGGAGAGAAGGCTGGAGAGACGTGGAATGTCACGGCCAGGAAATATGCACAGCATGCACTACCACAGTCACAAAAATTCAAGGAGGCTAATAAACTTTAAATGTCCCACTTTAAGCTTATCTTCAAAGAATTTTTTCCAAACTTTTGGAGCCAATTATACAGAACCATCTAATTTAGCTCAGATCTTCATACTTGTTGATTTTAAACAACATAATGTGAGTCATTCTTTCCTGCATGCAAGGAGCTACTTGGTTGACCTGAGGATGCCCCTCCCTCATCTCCATTCTTCCATTCTACACACACACACACACACACACACACACACACACACACAGTGCAGACACCAAAAAAAAAAAACACACACACACACACACACACACACACACACACACACACACACACACACACCCTCACAATGCCGGACTTTAAGCAGGGGAAGGATCCAATCCAGCCTGACCATCAGAAAGAATGCTCTGGAATAGTGTGGGAAGTGCTCTAGGGAGTGGGGTAAAGGAGAGGAAACTGCAAACCAGTCAGGGTGCTGGGCAGGAGTCCAGGAGAGAGAATAAACCGAGCTGGTGGTAAGAGGGATGGCCAGGGTGGATTAATCCAAAGACAATTTAGGAGTTGAACTAGCAACTTCAGTATTGGAACAGAGGAAGCAGGAGTAGATACAACATTAGGGGAAGGATATGATTTGATAAACACTTATACATACTAAGTGCTATTTCTCCATTTGGTAGCTAGTAAGTAGAAGTCAAAATTTTAATCTAGATCTGATTATAAAACGTGTTCTTAAACACATCTACCCCACCCCTACACTCATCTCACTGGAAGTTGAACCTAGGGTTTTGCACATGCTAGATGAGTACCCTACAGATGAGCTACCTAAGCACCCCCCCCAAAAAAAAAAGAAACACACACACACAAATATCTTGACAGTCTTGCTACATAGTTAAGGCCCAGGCAGGCCTTAGATTCAAAATCTTCCTGATTTAGCCTGAGTAGCTAGGATTACTACATCAAGCCACTAGGCCTAGGTTTGTTAATTACTTTTAAGACTGAAGAACTCAAGTGGAAGATTTGGGGTGTGTGTGTATGTGAATGTGGCAGTTACTGCTGTTTGTCTGTCATACCAGAAACATGACCCTACATGATCTGCACCAGCCAGTGCCTGCCTGTTCCTGCCTCCCACTTCCTGCCCCCACTTCTGATAGGCACCATATCGAGGAGAGCTGGGATCCGACACCGCCTGCACCAGCTCCGTGAGTCTTTCCAGGTTCTGCTGTTTCAGGGCAAAAGTGAGACTCAGCTCTTCTTCAGGGTCCACTCGGCCCAGAGACACCCAGCCTGGGGGCAGCCTGCGGGGTCAGGGATATGACTTGGTTAGCTCATAGATGGGAATTCCATCCAGATCATGGAGAGTTTGGAATTAAGAACTGAGACTTTGGGTGGGATCCCAGATGCAGATAAGTTTCAGAGGAGGTCAAGGCGAGAGATTAAACCTAAGGGGTGGCAGATAAGGCTGGAAAGTGGGCAGTAGGAGCAGTATAAGGGTGAGGGAAGCTAGGACCAAGTCAGTGGCTGCAGAGAAGTGTACCGGGAAGGCACAGGCAGTACTAAATCAACTCACATCCACCGCTGGTCCGGCTCAGGGCTATACGTGCATTGGCCATTGATGACGAGAGCAAGGAGCCCTAGGAGGCTGCAGGGACAGCACGTGGGTTTCATCAGGAGCTGAACCACCTCTGTATTCCCTCTACATGTAACCCCTCTAAAGTAAACCCCTTTAGCTACCCTTCCCACCTCAATTTCTCACCAGGCTTGGCGTCCCATTTTGGATTTCGGCTGATCTGAAGTCATGTGACAAGTCACATGAGCACTATCTGCCACCTCCTCGATCTCCCTGCCTAGTAACTAGTGACGCAGCTGACTCCTCCCTCCCAAATGAGCTGTTTTGAATGCTGTGGCTGTTACCAGAATTCCTCCTCTGCTGTATTGAGCATCTGAGCCTAGGGCTCCTCACCTGCTACCCAAGTCTGTCTCTCCAGAAATCACAAAGGAGTGAGCTGTGACAGTCCATAGGTGTGGGCTACTCCTGGCTGTGCAATATTAGAAAACTAAGCACTCAGAGCTTAGGTTTCTTAATTTAAAATTCAGTGACTGTTGTTACATAAAAGCAATCTACCTCTTACTTGAGAGTGAAAATGTATACTGAGATAAAGCAAGCAAACCACATAGCTGAGTTTGACCTAGCAAACTAGCAAAGACTCAACAAGGTGAGCTCTTATTAATGTGGACATTTCATGGTTCCAAGGTGTATATGCATGGGCAGGGTTGAGGACCTCTTTACTTACCTGCTCTTGTAACCACCCCCACATTTTCTAGACCCTCAGGCTTAGAACCCTCAAGTTCTCTCTATTCAGCCAGTGTCTCCTGGAGACTACTACATCTTAGTTCCTGCCCATGTTAGAGGGAAAAAACTTCAGAGACCAAGGCTAGGCTCCTGAGCTCCCAGTGCCAGCCCTTCTCCAGATGTCCTGGTGCATTCCATCCCTCTGTATGTATCCCAGGTATCCACAGTACTATTCCAGGTGACTTCTGGTTACCCTGACAGAACAGAGCCGGAGGCTGGATACAAACTGCAGTTTATTAAGGCTCCAGAGTGAGAATTGGCACTTGTTCTGGGCAGGGGCAGGGGTGTCAAAGGAACCCAAAGAAATTGGGTCCTAACAGGTTGGAGGGACTTCCCCCATCCCCCTACCCCCCAATAAATAAAGTCTCAGCTCCATTGCAGGGTGCTGGTGCAGGACAGAAAGGATTGGCTGAAGAGAAACCAAGGCTGTTGCCTCATTCTTATTTCTCCTCACACTGGATCTGGACACAGGTCAGTGACCAACAGACCCTCTGTGGTCCTAGTGCTGAGGAGACTGGGGTAAAATGTGGGACCTGTCCCAACTATAAGAGTTTGGGGTGGAGATTTGGGGACTGGTGGTGGCCTCCCCATGGCCAGTCATGATCTGAGGCTGCCCAGGGCAGGCTGAGAACGGGGCCTGCTTTGGGGACACTGTACGTATCCCAGGTCGGGGCCCAGTTAGGGCCACAGCTAGATGCGCAGCTCTGTGTCATCAGGCGGCTCCAGGCCAGACTCTGTGCTGAGTGCTGAAGCTGAGGGGCCCTGGGCTACCCCGAATGGTGAGACAACAGGGGAACGAGCAGCCAAAGGAGACAGTGAGGGTGAGAAGCTGGGAGACATGGCAGCAGAGGACAGGGAACCTTCATGGCTGATGGGAGAGCGGTGAGAGGCTGGTGGGAAGATGGCCCGGGCTGCAGCTGTGCTTGCAGGTTTTGGGGGAACAGACTTGGCTCCTGGATGGGCCACAGCAGTGATGAGGGGTGGCGGGTCAATACGGGGAGCAGGAGGACATGGCCGAGCTTCATCCTTGAGCCGAGCTATCTCTGTGAAGACACTGGCCAAAGGTTGGAATTGAGGGCACCAGCTCAACAGGTAGTCCCAGTTATAGCTGCCACGGAGCTCTTCCTCACCAGCCACGATGGCTGTCAGAGCACCAGCTACACATGGCTTTCCATCTGCTGGGAAGCCATAGTCCCCAGTGGGTGCAGGGCTCAGGCCACAGCCCCCCAGGAAGGCTGTAGCAGTGGATGGAGGCCCCTCCTCTCGGTACAGAGTGGCTCCTGAACCCGGCAGCAGCAACCCTGCCTTTCGGCCCTTATACCAGGTGTCAGGGGCAGGAGGCTCACAGGATGTGTCACTCAGTCCATCTGCATCCTGCTGGATGCCTGAGTCAGGGCCTCGGGCTGCCAGGGAGGAGGCAACACTGGCCACACGGGGAAACTCATTGATCATGCGGATCTCGTCATCCTCTGCAGCCTCTGCTGAGCCTCGGCCACTTGAATGTGAAGGGTCCAAGGAGCCACCACGAGGGTAGGGTCCTCCAGCTCCTGGCCCACCATAGCTGGGGAGAGTCTGATGATACAGGTGTTCAGAGGGTGGTGGACTCGGGGGTTCCCGGCCCAGTTTCTGTAAAGAGCTACTGGCTATGGGTGCTGCTTGTGACATCGGACCAGGGGCTGCCTCAGCCTTGCGGTTCCGTGCCCGAACAAGGCCCAGGACCAGAGCTGCCAGAGCAAGTACTACCACAACTCCCAAAGAGGCTGCCACAGCCCCTACCAATAGCAAGTTGAGGTCAGGTGCCAGGCCCAGAGCAGTGTGGGTAATATCCACAGTCACAGGCACTGTGGCACTCCGGGACCCAGGCAGAGGCCCTCTTGCTACTACCTCCAGCCTTAACTCCCGAGGTGCTTCGCGTCGGGTCCGGCCCCCACCCCCAGAGGTGGTTGTTCCACTTCCTGGTGCCCGACTGTCCACTCGTAGGTACAGAGCACCTGTCGTCTGGTTGATACCAAAATAGGGGGAAGAGGTAGCCAGCGAATAGAGCACCAAGCCATCAGCACCCCCATCCTCATCTGTGGCCTGCACATGACCCAGGCTGTGGCCACGCTGGGCACCTTCTGGCACTTGGAAGTGGAAAGTTGGAGCCAGGAATACAGGGTCATATTCATCTTCTCCGGTAACCAGCACTGACACAGTGACAGAGGCTGAGAGATTCCCAGCATCAGCAGCACCCACTAGCAGACGGAAGCTTCCTGTGTGCTCATAGTCAAAAGGCACTCGTGCCCGAAGTTCCCCTGTTGAGCTGTTCAGTGAAAATGCCTCACGACCCTCAGGTCCTGGCATTGCCTCCAACAGGCTGTACTGAAGTCTACCAAAAGTCCCAGCATCCCCATCAATTGCATGTAGTGTGGTCACAAGAGTGCCTGGAGGCTGGTTCTCAGCAAGGCTAGTGCTGAGCAGGTTCAATGGGAAGGCTGGACCATGGTCATTCACATCTAGGACCTCAACTGTTACTGGAACCAAAGCAAAGTGTGTTCCAGCAGGATCAGCTGCCTGCACCACAAGCTGGTGTCGAGCCTGGGTTTCGCAGTCCAAAGGGTGGGCCAGACGCAAAGCACCAGAGTTCTCATCCAGCTCAAAGAGCCCCAAAGGGTCACCAGAGCTGAGGGTGAAACGCACAAGGCCATGAGGTCCAGGGTCAGCATCAGAGGCCTCCACATGTAACAGCTCAGCTCCAACAGGCATGTCCTCAGGTACTGTCACACGGTAGGATGCTTGGGTAAATACAGGTGGGTTGTCATTGACATCCAGTACAGTGACTGTCACTGGCACGGCTGAACTTCGGGGTGGCTGTCCCCGATCAGCTGCAGCCACAGTTAGATTGTACTGTGTCAGGCTTTCAAAGTCTAGAGGCTCAAGCAACACTAGGCAACCCAATGCCTGAGGACCTGATCCAACACCCTCCCCAGCCTCAGTCAGTCGGGGCTCCAGCTGGAAGACTCGGCCCCGATTGCCACTGATGATGCTGTAGTCCACAGTGGCATGGGTGCGGCTTCCATCAGCATCTGTGGCCTCCAGGGTGAGCAGGGTGGAACCAGGGGGCAAATCTTCAGACACAGCAACACGGTAGTGTGGTAGTGTGAAGCTTGGGGCATAGTCATTCTGGTCCTGCAGCTGAACATGCACCGTGGCCCGGGCCACTCGGCCTGGAGCCCCATGGTCTCGTGCTTCCAGCACCACATCCACCACTCCTGGCCCCTCCTGGCCCAAGGCCACTGCTCCTACTGTTGTGAACAGAGTTCCTGAGATGAGAAGGGCAGGAAAAGAAGCAAGCATTCAGTGATGTCAATGAGTCAACAAGAACAACTCTCCAGAGTCTAGGCAATGGCTTTGAGATTCAGACTCCTAGGAGCAGCCCACATGCTGGGGCAGTATGCAGTGTCCTTGAGTATTCAGAGCTCAGAAAACAGCTTCTAGACATACAGCCAGTCAGAAGGGACCTTTATTAAAGATAGGGGGCAGTGGGTGTCCTCCCTGGGTCAGAGATCCAGGAGTCGAGACATGATGAACTAGCAAATGTTAGGACTGATTGCCAAATCTAACCCAATAGTGATACAGGGAAGACATACCATTGTTGGGGTCAACACTGAAGCCCTCACCAGGAGAAGCCAGATGGTAGGAAATGTGACCATTGGCGCCAGAGTCTCTGTCAGTGGCAGAGACGGAGAGAATGGCACTGCCTGGTGGGGTGTGCTCCAACATCATCACCTGATGAGTAAAAGAAAGTATTGGAGGCCAAGCTTCCCAGCTGCGCTACTGTTTCCCCTTAGCTTATGAGCCGGAAGTTGGCTCCATGAACTACACTTGGTGTCCAACATAGAACCATACTCCCTCGTATTGGAATAGGAGCTGCACACCTTCTCTCTTCTCACCACAGAGTGCAGAACTTGGATGCAGTTCACAGGACTCAGAAAGTTGGCCTAAAATAGAACACTCCCCACCCATTCCCACATCAACCTCAACATCCACTCTAGCTACTTCTACCTCTGTTATATTGCTCCAACACAAACAGTCCCAGGCCCAGGTATGGGGACATCCAGAAAGAGTTAGTACCTGGTAGAGGCTCTGTGAGAAGGTAGGTGCATTGTCATTGACATCCTCCACAAGTACTGTGAGGTTGGCATGGCCCTCGTGAGGTCCATCATGTGCCAGCAGCTGTAGGTGGTAGTGGTCACATTGCTCAAAGTCTAGGGGCCCCGTGAGGGAGACACGTCCTCCATAGCGACCAATACTGAAGGGATCCTGAGGCCCAGATGGGCTCAGCACATACCATAGCACTGGTCCAGAATCCACATCATTCCCAGTTACCTGTGCGATCTCTGAACCCAACAGTGCATCTGCCAAACACGAAGGAAAGGTGATTGCAGCCTTCTCCTCAAGACAGGTGCCCTTTACACCTCTTGCTTTACTCAGCCCTCACCTTCTGACACTCGGAGCTCCCAGGGCTGGGGGATGGTGGGGCGATTATCATTGGTATCGATGACCATCACTGTCAGGGTAGCTGAACCCACCAGGGCTGGGCTTCCTCTGTCTGTGGCCATCAGTACCAGCCTAGATACAGAGCATAGTCAGGGAGCAGGGCCTAGAGATAGGAATGAACCCTGGGAAGGGCAAGGAGGATTCAGGATAAAGCTTGGCTTTTGGAGGAATTTGAGATGTGGCTTAGGGAGTGACAGAAATGCAAGAAAGGGCTTGAATCCATACACACTCAAGATGGGGTCTTGGACCCACAGGTGCCAGCTCTCACCGTGTTTCAGCCCAGATTTCCCGGTCCAGGATAGCTGTGGTAGTGATAGTGCCTGTAGCTGGGTCTACATGAAATAAACCCCGTGCTGGCTGGGATGCAGCCAGACTGTAGGAGATCTGTCCTCCAGAGCCTTGATCCAGGTCATCCGCTTCCACCTAGTAAGTGTAGAAAATTGCTGACACTGGTGTGGTCACAAACAAGTCTGACCAGCCCTGTCCCTTATCTTCCCACCACACCCCACACCTGCAGCAGAGGCCCCTCCAAAGGTCGGGACTCTGGCAGGAAAGCCACATAGTGAGGCCGCAGGAAACGGGGAGCATTGTCATTGGCGTCTTGAAGGGTCAGGGTCAGCACTGAAAAAGCAAAGGCTCCTCCACTCTCTGCTTGGAGCACCAGTCGTAGCCGTGGGCTTGTCTCAAAGTCAAGACCCTCTGCTGAGCGAACTGTGATGGCTCCTGTGGGAGACAGGCTGCATCAGCGATAGCTCCTTTCCTTGCTCTGGAGCCTCCTCTGAGGGCAACCTCCTCCTCCCACCAAACTCCTCTGGCCCAGAGAACCTACTCCTCCAGGAGCCTCTCTCCTTACAAGACTGTTCATATTTCTTACCTGTGCTAGGCTGGATGGAGAATATCCCTTTCTCATTCCCACTGAGAATGCTATAGGTGATTGGTCCATTTGAGCCCCCTGAATGGACAGCCTTTGGGGAGATGACTGGAGTTCCTGTCGGGAAGACAAGAGAGGAAACATGGTATTGGCTGGACTGTGGTCACCACATTGTCAGTGACTAACCCCAGTCATTCCAGGGGTTCAAATCTGGGACTCACCTGGGGGTGCATTTTCACGGAGAACAGCCTCATTACTAGTTCGGGGGAAGCGGGGTCCACGCTCAGACTCTCCCTGTATTCCAACAATGACCACACCAGTGGCAGAGCGAGCTGGTCGGCCAAGGTCAGTAGCCACAATGAAGAGGACACGATCCCGAGGTCCCAGAGCTACAGGAGAGCGAGCCACACGGATTTCACCAGTGTAAGAGTCCACAGTGGTGCCAGGGGGTGGTGTGCCTGCCAGCCGGTATAGAATGGAGGCATTGGCACCGGCATCACGATCTTCAGCTCGGAGTGTGGCCAGAGCCAGGGTTGGTCTACTGAGACTAGGAACTGAGCGGGGTAGGCGGAGGCGCAGAGGACTGGTGGGGAAGGTAGGTGCGTGATCATTGACATCACGCACTGTGATGGTGATTGGTACCGTGGTACTCAGGGGCCCAGCAGCTGCACCATCCACTGCATTCACAGAAAAGGCATAGCTGGCACAGTGTTCTCTGTCCAAGGCAGTAGCTGTGCGTAGCTCTCCAGATGTAGGTTCCAGTAGGAAGGCCCCTGCTGTACCTGCTCCCAGGTAGTACATCACACGGCCATTGTCCCCATCATCTGGGTCATGAGCCTGTAGTTGCAGCAGTAGGGTCCCTGAAGGCGCATCCTCAGGTACCTCCACAGAATAAGCAGGCACAGGAAAGGCTGGGGCATGGTCATTGGCATCCAGCACTGTCACTGTCACAAGCAAGGTGGCACTGAGGGCTGGCTGGCCTCCATCCCTGGCCTCTATCTGTAGCTTGAATGCTGGCTCTACCTCCCGGTCTAGTGGCCTCATGGTGCCAAACTCCCCAGAAGTAAGATCTAGGGTGAAGGCTCCTGAAGGGTCGCCATCTGCAGAGAATATGCACACACAAACATGTATATATTAGCCCATGAGTAGGGATAACTTCTAGCTAACAACAGGAATACAAGTAGTAGAAGGGAGCTGGGAGGACAGTAAAGAAACACAAAGGCAAAGAGAAAAGAGAAACACCAAGGGCAAAGAAGACTACTATGAAGCACATAGAGTGTGGTGTTGGGACTCCAGAGTCCCTTGAGACCCTTTCAATATAGTGAAAGAATTTTCCTTCAACATTACATGTCTTTTCATTCTCGTCTCACAAATGTAAAATTGGATTTGTGGATGCTATATGGCATTATCATTTGGTTAACAGAGTATGTGTTTGTGTTCTGTATTTTCCAGAATATGCTAGGTAAAGAGCCCAATTCTCACCAGTGGTAGCGTGTAGCCGGAAGTGGCCGTCCCCTCCAGCCGCAAGGCGATAGGACACCCGGGCAGCCTCCCCCAAGGTGTATTTTCAGAGACTCAATTTATCCTGGCAACCTTTAGTTACATTTAAATAACTGCAAACTCAATACTGTTCACCAATTTGTTAGGAATCCTAACATTTTCTTATGCCTGTGCAGAAATAGCAAGCAATATCCTTAATTGTTTGTTCCCTCTATGATATCTAATTTTTTGTAAGTTTTAATATGAAACACAGCAAATACTGTTTTTTAACGTGCTACCTACAAACCCTTGGGGTTCTCAAAACTTAAAAGTATAGCAGGCTTAGTAGTGTAATCCCAGCTACTCTGGAGCCTGAAATTGGACAGCCATGAATTTAAGACCAGCCTGGACAGTGTAGTTGAGACCCTATCACATAAAACAAAGTTTTAAGAGTCCCTGATACTGAAAGGTTTGAGAACAGCTAACTCTGTGTGGAGAGACAAGCAAGAAAAGAAATAGGATAAAGAAAATAGATGTAGAGAAAGATAAAGAACCGGAGATACTAGAAGAGGTAACTTAAGTACACTGATCGTCAGAAAAGAAATAGAAGACACAAGGAGGGAAAAGATACACAGAAATATTGGCATAAACTGGCAAGGGTCAAGAAGCAGCAAGAACCGAGCAAGTAGTTGCTGGTCTTGTGGCTCTGGACGCCTCTCACCCAGGATGCGGTACTGTAGCTGTCCATTGAGCCCCTTGTCTGGATCAGAGGCCCGTAGGATGGTAAGGGTTTGGGGGTCCTGGCCTTCAGGCACTTCCAGGGATAGGTGGGTATTCCCAAAGGTTGGAGTATGGTCATTCTCATCTTCCACAGTCACTCGAACTATAGCATGAGTTAACAGGGGTGGCGAGCCTCTGTCCCGGGCATATACTGTGGAGAAAGAAAACAAGATCTACCCTACCCCATGCCATGGATAAATCCATAGGTATGTTCACCAGGTACACATATAAAACAGAAAATGTCTATCTCACCACATACCCTGGAGCACACACATGGGCACACATAACATATATGTCAGAAAACTATTTTTTATGTCCCATGCTGACTATATGCAACTAGCTTCAGTTAGTGATGATGTGACAGAAACAACAATAAATTAGGTATCAAAGCCTGAACTGAATTCTCAGCCCTGCCACTTCCACCCCGTTAGCTTGAGCAGGTCACTTAACCTCTCTGCTGATATCAATATGCTCCTCTGATAAGTGGCTGCAGTATAATCAAAGGAGATATAAAGGGCTTGGTGGTGACAGTATGCACTGGAAAATTAGTGATGGCAGGATAGATGTTAGTTCATCTTACACTCTCCCTTGAAGCTCCCAAAATGTAACAGGAGCTGTGTTGTATACACCATCTCTGGAGGTCCTGTCAGTGTACCTGTCAAGTTGATCTCCTCCTGCTCCTCCCGATCCAGGGCCCTCAGAGTCGTGAGAACTCCAGTGTTTGGGTCCAGAGAGAAGCTCTCACCAGAGACACCCCCATAAGTCACTTGCCCATTGGCCCCTAAGGAGAGGCAGCATGGATGATGATCAGATGGCAAATATCTCTTTTATTGCCTTGCCTCATCCCTCTAACAATTCACTCCCAACTCCATCCCTCTCACAATTCATTCCTACAGGTCTTACCAAGGTCAGGGTCAGTTGCCTTCAGAGTGAGCAGAGAAGTGCCAGGTGGGCTGTTCTCACGAAGGAGGACGCTGTACTCCTGGTGAGGGAAAGCGGGTGCCTCGTCGTTGATGTCAACAACACTGACAGTCAGGAGTTGAGTAGATGAACGTGGCGGGGAGCCATGGTCCAAGGCCACCACTGTCAGTACATGCTCAGCTCGCTGTTCACGGTCCAGAGGCCGCACCACGGACAGCGCTCCTAGGCAGCAGTAAGGTGGTTGGTAGCCAACTTGAGTATTTCTTGTACTTCAGCACCCTCCACGCCTCCCATCCAGAGCCCAATTCTCACCAGTGGTAGCGTGTAGCCGGAAGTGGCCGTCCCCTCCAGCCGCAAGGCGATAGGACACGCGGGCAGCCTCCCCCAAGTCTGGATCCCGAGCTACCACGTGCAACGCCGCGGGCCCGGGCGGCTGATCCTCTGGAAGGCGCACCCGTGAGGGGGAGGCAAAGACCGGGGCGTTGTCGTTTTCATCCGTGACAAAGACGCGCGCCGAAACGCGCGCTGCCCGGCGGCGGCTGGCATTGGCTGGTCGGTCGGTGGCTTCCACGAGCAGCAGCAGCGCGGGTGTGGTCTCCCGATCCAGGCCGCGCGGAGCGCTGAGCGCCCCGGTGCGCGCGTCCAAGCGCAGGGCGGGCACCGGGGGCTCCTGCCGCAGCAGGCGGTATCGCACGTCGCTGTTGGGGCCTGGGCCATCGGCGTCCGATGCACGGAAAGTGTACAGCGTGGCGCCGGGCTCGGGGTTTTCGGGTAGTGCCAGTGCCAGGGGGTCGCGCGCGAAAGCGGGAGCGTGCTCATTCTCGTCCTGTACGCGCACCTGCACTCTCAACAGCCGCGCGCCTGCGCCTCCAGGCCCCTCGGCGCGCACCGTGAGCGCGCGCCAGGCCGGCCCCGCCTCGAAGTCCAAGGGACGAGCCAGGTACAAGCGACCTGAGACCGAGTCCAGAGCAAAGGTGCCGTCGGGGTCGGCGCCACCCACCAGAGTGTAGGTAAGTGCGCCCACACTGGCTGTCTCCTGCAGGGCCACCGAACCCAACAGGGATCCAGGTCGAAGTCCTTCAGCTGCTGTCACCGTCAGGACTACAGGCACTGTCGCCGTAGGGTCAGGTTCTGTGAGATCCGGTGACTCCACCGTGCGGGTGGAGGGAAGCACCTATTGCGCACCAGAGCGGGAAAACTGAATCAGGAGGATCTGTGTAAAAGAGGGTCTGTGCTGGCTTTTTGGGTAATAGGGAAGGTTAGTCAGAGTGGACTGACAAATAGTCCAAGGATCTCAAGAAGCTGGATCTACAGGAAGGGACCCAGAGGGCCAGACCAGGGGGCTTTAGGAAAGACAACCATACCTGCACTAGCAGTTGGAGGCTGGCACTTCGAGGGGGGCTGCCTTGGTCGTGAGCGCTCAGAGTTAGCACATAGTGGGGCCGCTCTGCTCTAATCAGGGATGCTGCAGTGTGCAGCTCCCCGGTGTGAGGATGCAGAGAGAAGAGCTCCGAGCCAGGACCTGGGGACAAGCAGAGGAATCATGAGGTTTGGGCAACTAGAGCAAGGCAGCCATGAAAGCCCTGATCACTCCCAGGCTCCCTCCTCCCTGCCTTCATACCAGTTAGGGTGTACAGGATGGTTCCATTCTCCCCCTCATCTGGATCTTTGGCCTGCAGAGTAGTCACCAGTGTCCCTGGAGGCACACGGTCTGGTACCTGTGGGAACACAACTCACCTACAGTTGTCTCCTTCCAATGCTTAAAATAGCCCAGAATTGGTTTTCATTCACCTATGCATAGGCAGAACTGTCTTCCTTTTGTCTTACACCTGTTCTAGGAGGTAGTCTCTCTTACCTGTACTCACAGCTCAATGGGGAGACCCCTTCCCATCTCTTACACCTCTTCAGAGTATGTTCCTGACACTTTACTCACCTGTATAGGGAGGCCCCCGCCAGCAGCCCCTGAAGCTTGCAGGAAGGTGGGACTGTTGTCATTGAGGTCCAGCACTGCAATATGCACAGTGCCTGTGGTGCTGCGAGGTGGACTCCCTGAATCCTGCACATGCACCAGGAGCTGGAAGCTGCTCTGATGCTCCCGGTCCAGGCTTTGAAGTGTAGTTACTTCTCCTGGAAGTGAAGATGGAGATTTGGGATGGGATGTTTAAGGATTCAGAGCCTGGGAACTACAGATAAGGTGTGGCTGGGATGTGGGCAAGTGCCAGGGCCAAACTCCAGGCTGAATCCTGATGCTTATAGTCAAGATCCAGGCTGGGGATCTTGTCTGGGTATTTGCCAGTCTAGAGATGACGCTACAGTGTCTCAGTGCTTACCAGTCTGGGGGTGGATGCGAAAGGCCTTGCTGTCTTCTGACAGCTGTCGAAGGCTGTAGGTCAGACGTCCATTGGGTCCTGAATCTCTGTCAGTGGCAAAGACTCGGCCTACACTGGTCCCTGGGGGTTGATTCTCTGCTACAGCCAGGAAGGTGGGCTCTTCAGACAAGCGGGGACTATGGTCATTTTGGTTGAGGATGCTGACCCTCACAGTGGCTGTGCCTGTCTGTTGCCCCAATTCAGCTCTGGAACCAGATACCGCCATCACCTTCAATGTGTACAACTCTTGGGATTCACGGTCCAGTGCTGCCCGTACCCATAGCCACCCACTCTGTGGCTCCAGGCCAAAGGGGTTACTGGCTCCATCTGCTGCAAGATGATAAGTAACAGGGCTCCCATCTGGTGCCTGAGCCTGCACTTGCAAGATCTGAGTTCCAGTGGTAGTGCTTGAGGGCAAATCTACACGGTAGGTAGGGCTGTCAAACCGTGGAGCCAGTCCATGGATTCCCAAGTCCTGTATTACCACACGAAGTCGAAAGTGGCTGGTGCGTGGTGGGGAGCCTCCATCCCGGGCCTCCACCTCCAACTCATAGGCTGGACCCCCTGGAGGTCCCAGAGGTCCCATAAGCCGGATGTGGCCTGTGATAGGGTCCACAGTGAACATTCCATCACCTCCTGCAAGTAGACTAAAGGTGACTTGACTGTTAGCACCTGAGTCAGGGTCTAGAGCACGCAGTGTATAGATGGGAGTCCCTGGAGAGGTGTTTTGTGGCAGTAATACGGTGTCTTCAGGGGCAGGGAAGGCAGGAGAGTTGTCATTCACATCATCCAGCAGCACACGGACCCGAGCCACAGCAAAAGCTGGAGGGATTCCACTGCCTGCTCGAATTTCTAGCTCTAGGACAGGTCCCAGAAGCTCCCGGTCCAGAGGGCGAATTGTTTTTAAAAGCCCTGAGGGTGACTCGAGGGAGAAGAGTCCTTGGGGGTCCCCACCTGATAGGGTGAGGGCCACAGGCCCTAAACGACCTAGGGAGAAAGACAGAAACATCAGGAAAGAGGTAAAGGTCACGTCTTAATCCCAAGAAGGACAGTCTCCACGTTTGTGCTTTACAGAGTATTAGGAAAGGAGAAGGTGTTGGCAGGGAAATTGGTTGGCATTAGGGTGGTATTCATGTGCCATACTGTTTTGTCTTAGAGCTCCCAGTGGTATGCTGCTCTGAGATGGGACTGAAAGACTGTACTGGGATATCTGATACCTGGTGGGTTGTGTGCCTGTACTATGCCCACACTGGTGCCTGGTGCCACATCCTCTGGCACTGAAAAAACATACTGTAGTTGTTCAAATATAGGTGGTGTGGGGGTTCCAGGCACAATGCTGATGTTGACTCGGGCAATGGGTTCTGCTTGCAGGCCACCTCCATCCTGAGCCCCAATCTCCAGCTGCACCACAGAATTAGCCCGTCTGGCCAAGGGCCAGGCTACTGTCAACAGCCCTGGAGAAGGAAGAGAAGCAAAAGTAGATGAGGGAAAGAATAGGGAAAGAGGAGACAATATATTATTTAGGCAGGTGAGGAGGAGGAGTTGATAGCAGGTCCTGGTGATGGGAGGATCCTCACCTGAGTGTGCATCCAATGCAAAGAGTGGGGGACTATTGCCAGCCAGGATGTGGTAGGAGAGCTGCCCATGGGGTCCCTGGTCAGGGTCATGGGCATGCACCCTCAGCACAGCTGTGCCTGGTGTACTCTGAGCACTCAGACTGGCAGCATACTCCCGTGGATAAAACTGAGGTGGGTTGTCGTTCTCATCAGCCACAAACACCTTCACATACACTATGGACTTGAGGCCTCCCTGGTGGAATATGTAACCATCGGTCAGTAGGCTTGTCTAGCCTTGGTGAGAACACTACCCTAATATCTCTGGCCAAGGTCCATTTACTTACCCCATCGATAGCTGTCACTGTGAAGTCAAAGCTTGAAGGTCCCTGGTCACGGTCCAAGGTCCGGGTAGTACATACATCACCACTGTGGGCATCAATACGGAATGGGGGAGATCCAGAAGCTCCAATCCCAGCACCCAAGGAATAGGAGAGGAGGCCAAATGAACCGCTATCAGCATCTGTGGCTGTCACCTGGGGAGAAGCTGGGGTAAGTGATGCCACCTTTTGCTGGTCAGAAAAGTCGGAGCTAAATGGAGTTTAGAAGGCACTGCTGGAGCCCAAAGACCCTGGATGATGCACACACAGAGGACTAGAATGTGACCAAACCCAAACCCAGGCCAGATCCCACCCCTTAGGTTCCTGGGAGGCTCTGGTTACAATTGTTTTTTGTTAAATGGCAAATAAGACCCTGCCAAGGCTGAACCTTGGAAACAGCTCTTTACTGTGGCTGTGGGCCCAGATATCCCAGGAGACAGACTTTCTTCTGCATGAATCCCTGTGGGCAGCAGCACAGCTGCAGTCATCAATATGTAACCTTGTTTGATGTGTGCTTGAAGGCACTTTAATATATAGTGTTGATTCATTAGCATTGACTTCACAGACACAATACAGTAAAGATGCAGCCATGGTATACTTAGATACTATAACTTCTGTCTGATCAAAGCTTATCAAATGCATGTATTATTATTATTATTATTATTTTATTATTATTAATTTTATTATTATTTTGGTTTTTTGAGACAGGGTTTCTCTGTGTAGCTTTGGAGGCTGTCCTGAAACTCACTCTGTAGACCAGGCTGGCCTAGAATTCACAGAGATCCGCCAGCCTTTGCCTGCTAAGTGCTGGGATTAAAGGCATGCCACCACTGCCCTGCACATATATTTTATTCTAAAAGGCATATCACAGCCTTCTACTCACTAGGCAGAACTGTACTGTTCTACTTGGAGGTTGTTTTAAACAGCAAAATCACTAATAGAAAGCACAAAAACAATAAAATGTGTAACCAAAACAGAGCTCAGAAAGGACACTTGGTCACAGGAGAGCTGAGACAAGAAGCAAAATGTCACTTGTTTCAACCTCAAGCTGGGAACCTACATATTGGGTGACTTATCTCTGCATGTGCCTTGGGTTACAAATAAATTTTACAAAGAGATGAATCTGCATATAATAAAGACCAGCTACAAAGTACAGTACCCAGGGCAGCAACTCTAATTCCAGAGGACTCCAGGAAACTACTATCCTCATCAAGCAGAGAATTGGTTGATAAATAGTTACAAGATTGATATTTTAAGTTTAATCTTAATGTGCATGGAGTCTTGTTTTTGTTTTTGTTTGTTTTGTTTTGGTTTGGTTTTTTTGAGACAGGGTTTCTCTGTGTAGCTTTGGAGCCTATCCTGGCACTTGCTCTGAAGACCAGGCTGGCCTCGAATTCACAGAGATCTGCCTGCCTCTGCCTCTGCCTCCCTAGTTCTGGGATTAAAGGCGTGTGCCACCAACGCCCAGCTCTTGTTTTGTTTAGAGATGGGGATCTACCTCACCATGCAGCTCAGATTGGCCTTAAATTCATGATCCTCCTGTCTCACCCTCCTAAGTGCTAGGATTGCAAGTGTGCCACCAATCCCAGTTTATCTGTTTAATCTTTACTTTAGTGTTCATTACACACTTGAATCCGATCACTGCAGGGTCTGCTCTGTGGTTTCTGGATGCCGCTCATGTATGTTAGCCTAGGATAGGGCCAGGTACACAGAACATGCTCTGTGCATATTTGTACATTGAGGGAAGAGGCTTCTGATCACCCTGCTTTGTAACAAAACTTTCTTTCACACTCAGTTTTAGACATTGGGTGCACACTAGGCCCTCCATAGTGGGTTAGCTGGTGGCTGACTGCTGCAGGCTGTGACAAAGTGCTCTTTGTGGGTAGAGAGACCTCAGGGGTCATGATATGCTGCAAGAGGAAGCTTCAGAGTTCCCCTTCTCAGCCAGAAAATGTGCTCAGAAAGAAAGCTGGCCAAGGTTTTCTGATTGTTGCCCAGGCTCTTGACAGAAATGGTCTGTGCCATTGTTTATCCTCCCGAGAGACATTAAGACCCTGCCATGGCCGAACCCTGGAAACAGCTCCTGCTCCAGCTCTTTACCGTGGCTGTGGGCCCGGATATCCCAGGAGACGGACTTCCCCCTTGCATCTATCCCCACAGACAGCAGCACAGCTGCAGCTGCCTTCAGGAGCTGTTAAACACCTCTGCCCTCTGACTCTGTTGCAGGAAGAAAGCAATAAACAGTGGTAAGGGGAAGTTGTCAGGAAGTGACCCCCCAAAAGGCTCAGGGGCCTTTGACTGGAAATGACCAAGGCAGGAGTGAATTTCCTGACCCCCCCTGCTCAGAGGTTTCTCTGTAAATGCAGACTGTTTTCAGCAGGTTCTCAGCTCTTTCTCCCATGCTGCCTCAATGCTTTTAGCAGCCTCATGCTTCTCCTCTTATCTACACTTGGCCCCTGGCTCTCATCAGATGCACCATTTCAAGGACAAAAGAAAGACCCTTTTCTACCAATTCTAACATTCCTACTAGACTCTGAACTTGTTGTATCTTCCCATCCTGACACCCTGCCTGTGTACGTCCCCTGCTCTGAGTTCTCGCTACTATCATAAACTGCTTTTCCTCCTACTGGTTCAGCCTCACCACCTGCCCTTCTCCACCTACTGTACTCTGACTGCTTTTATTCATCCTGTTCCCTGGACTCTTTCCTTGGCCTTTTTTCACCCTACAGGCCTCTTTCACTTTCCCAGCCTCAGGAACCATCTCTAGTAAGCTTTAAGCTTAGGGGACCATTCCCCTAGGCTGAAAACTTGTACATCCAGATGCCTGTTCAACATCTCCACCTGGATGTCCCACAGTGATCTTAAATCTAAACTGTCCAATATTAAACCCATGATCCTTTCAAACTTGCTGACTCTTCCATCCACTCATTCGAGCCAGAAGTTAATTCTTCCCTTTCCCTTGCCTGGTATATCAATCAGTCAGGGATTCAATAAGTCTTCATTATTGCCCTTATAGTGAATCATTTTCCTTTGGACTATTCTGACTCCTTTCTTATGGGTGTCTGACCCTCCAATCCATATTCTAAATTAAGGGTTCTCAACCTTGATAATATGACAATTTAGGTCAGATACTTTTTTAAGTCTGGAAGCTATTGTATGCTTTATATCGTGGCTAACAGCATCCTGGGCCTCTGCCCCACTGGATACTGGGAGCATCTCATCACTTACAACAATTCAAACTGTCTAACTATTGCTAAATGTCTCCTCTGGAAGGTAAAACTGCCTCCAGCTGTAAACTACTAGCCTATACTAACAGACAGTTGAGAGACAAATTTGATCATTTTTCTCCTGTACTTAAAAAAAAAAAGCTTCAATATTTTACATAGGAAAAACAAATTCCTTGGATTGATGAGGGCTCTTCACTGGCTCACCTTTCCACATAGTCTCATCTTCTCATCTCACATCTCAAGGTCCAGCAATACTGAACGACTAGGAGCCCCTTAAACAAGTCAGGTTCTCTCAGTCCTCTGCAGGTGTCACCTACCTTGGAGCCTTTCACCTCTCTGATTGCCCTATAAAGTCCCTTTTATTCTTTAGGTTTCAACTCAAAAGTCCCCGTGCTTTGGGAAACCATCCATACTGCCTATTACCCCATCATGGAAGTTTTCTTATTGCAGTAAGCTGTCTCTTTGCCAATTAAGACTTATTCAGTTTGAGTTTATTCATTACTATATTCTGTACCCCTAATACAGTGACTGGCATATGTGGTGGACATTTAATAAATGTACATTGAATAAATCAAGTGCTAAGACTTTGTAACAGTTATGAACTCCCAGTGGGCATTTTTATCTTTCCTTCATTGTTTCTAAGAGCAAAAACTCCAGGAAACCACCTTGAAAGTTGATCTTGTGCTTCAGGAACAAGCAGGGAGAGGAAAACTTTGGAAGCAATAATCCACTAGTCCTGGCCAAAAGAGTATACACATGCAAGAGTGGGTGGTGGGAGCCAGACAGCAGCAAGCAGGCAAACATCCAGGATCTGGCCAGATGGCAAGAGATCAGCCAGACCTAGGCACTAGCCTGGAAGTCTGGGCCAGCAGACAGCCCCTGAGAAGATACTTGGGTTGGCTATACATCAAGCACTGGTCTCCTAAGAGGCCTCCCTGCCCTCAGTCTTCTCACTTGCAGCTATACTTCATGGTGTGGCCAAAGCCGTCTTTCCAAAAGACATGTTGTCCTTCTTATGATTTTTAACAAAAAGTCAAAGCCTGCAATCTACCCTGTTAACTAATTTGTCTTTTTTTCCCCAACAAATCTTTTTCATCTGTATAACTGAGACCAGCCTGAACAGTATAGTCTTAACATCATGGAGGTTATTGGCTTTCTGTAGGCCAGGGTCGGAGTCCACATCTCACACAGTATTCATTTAGAAAAGTATCATTAGTTCTTCCGGGTCCCTCCTCTGGACTCCCAAAGCATTTCATTTCGTTACTGGTGTGTCTCCCTGTCTAGCCTGTGTCCTGCCTGAGGACAGGAATCTCTTTTCCTTGTTCTCTGCTCTGAACACATTGCTAGGCTTACAGTGCTCAGGAGTGACTTATCACTCACACATTGATCCATCTATCCCTCACCCTTAAAGCCAGTTAGCTACTTTAAAACAAAAAGCAAACATTTAATCCAATCATGCTCTTCCTGGCTCAAACTGCAATGATCTCCTTTATTTTCCAAGTAAAGTCCTAACACATGGTGGCCAAAGATTTCTGCAACATGGCCTCAGACTGCATCCTTAGGTTCATGCCCCCTCCCTTCCCTGAGAGGCCTTCTTTCTCTGCACACAAGGATCTTACTAGATTGTTCCTATTATTTCTCATCCTTGTCCTTGAGTCCATGTGTCTCATCAAGGCTTCCGTGCACGGGAAGGGATGGAGATTTCTTCCAGCAGAGCTTAACATTGGACTAAGCACAGAGGGCAACATAAATGCCAACCTATCCCTTGGGAAATAAGAGCCATATGGAAACTCCATCTCTGCAGCTTTGCAACTCTGCAGAACATCTCCTAAAACTACATGACACTTTTTTTTTTCCACATCCCATCTTAATTTCCTCAACTGCCAAGATTACTGGTCTCAGCTCTTGTGCCCTACCCTCATCTTCTCATTACACCATCTGCACAGACTTAGATCTCAGAGAACAGGACCAAACCCTCTGGCTTTAGTCACTGTCAACAGTTGCAAAGATAGGCTCCTGCTCTGAAGTCCTCTATGGCCCTCAGACAAACTCTTGCCCACAGTTTGTGGGCAGAGCCTACCCACCTGCAAGAAACAGGTTCCAGGCTGGGTACCTTCAGGCAGTGAGGCATTATAGAAAGTCCTCTGGAACTGGGGCTCATTGTCATTCACATCTTGTAAGGCCACACTAACTGTGGCAGAGGAGACTAAAGGGGGCAGGCCCCCGTCCGTAGCCAGTACAATAAGCTGTGGCTGAGGTTCTAGTTCATAGTCCAGTGTGGCAGCTGTGGTGATGATGCCTGAGGTGGGATCAATGGAGAACCAGTGAGTGTGAGTGCCAGGAGCCAAACTATAGGTGACCTGACCATTGGTACCTTGGTCAGGGTCTTGGGCAGTCACCCGTACCACGAAGCTGCCAGGCAATGCAACTTCAGGCAGAGGTTCAGGTCGGTAGAGTTGGCGGTCAAAAGCAGGCGCATTGTCATTGACATCAGTGACATGTAGCACAAAGGCAGCTTCAGCCCGTAGTGGGGGTGAGCCTGAGTCCGTGGCTGTAACCCGTAAGTTATAAACATCCCTCTCCTCCCTGTCCAGCCTCCGAGCCACACACACCAGGTAGATGACACTGTCTTGGGTACTTAGGGCAAAGTGGCCCTCTCCACCCTCCAGGGATACATTGACGTGAGCAAAGTCACCATCGTCTGGATCTGACACAGAGATTCGAGCAACAAGCTGTCCAGGGGGGGCAGCCTCAGACACTCGGGGGGAGCCATCAGCACTCAGGAAGATGACAGTCATGGAGGGCTGATTGTCATTAGCATCTCGAACATGCACTGTCACAAAAGCTGAACCCAGCTCTGGGTGAGCCCCACCATCTCGTGCCTGTACCACCAGTTCATGGACTCGCCTTTGTTCAAAATCCAATGGGCGCTCCAGCCTCAGAAGCCCTGTGTGTGAATCAATGGAGAAGGGTCCATCGCCTTCACTCTGTCTCCTGTTGATCTCATAAGTCACGGCTCCATTGGCACCAGCATCAGCATCAGATGCAAACACTTGCAAGACAGGACTGCCAGGGGCCAGACTCTCAGATACAACAGCATGGTATCGGCTTTGATTGAAAGCTGGGGCATGGTCATTGATATCCAGCAGTGTTACATCCAGCAGGGCCTGAGCTCTCCGCGGGGGTGAGCCACCATCGTAGGCCTCTAGTTGCAACATGTAGTGTGAGCGGTTCTCTCGGTCCAGGTCTCCAACAACTACCAACTCAGGCACTGGAGCTCCATTAGGACCAGGACGTGTCTCCAGCCTGAATGTCTCTCCAGCCCCATCACCAGATAGTGCATACCCTTGGGTTCCTAGGCGGCCAGCATCTGCATCACGAGCAGGCTCCAGTGGGTAGCGTGTACCAAGAGCTGTATGTTCAGGTATCTGCAGGGCAGCCCGGGCCTGAGGGAAAGCTGGTGCATGGTCATTGATATCAGCCACGCGAACCGTAACTTCTACAGTGGCACCATCGGGAGTGACAGCAGTGAAGCGGTAACGGTCTCTCCTCTCACGGTCCAGGACACGGGCTGTACGGACCACCCCACTGTGCTCATCAATAGAGAGGTCTGTGACCACACCACTGCCTTCCTGGGCAGAGATGAAGTACATGGGAGGAGGTGCTGTGCCTGGTGGAAGCCCTGCACTGATGTCTCCAATCAGTGTGCCTGCTGGTTGTTCCTCATCTATCTGTAGGTCCAGGCTCCCAGCTTGACCCCAGGTTCCTGGCACTCTGGCCCCCAACAGCACCAGCAGTGGCAGCAGGAGAAGAGTCCTGAAACTCTTCATGCCAGGGCAGGAGAGTTCAACACCCAGCACGTTCTGCATGGCAGAGGCAGTCCAGCTGGAGCTCCAGCTCCAGACCAGACTCCTAGCCCAGCCTGATTTCAGGATTTGGATTAGATCCAACTTGGACTCTAGCTGCAGTTCAGGCTCTCTGACCTAAGAGAAAAGCAGAGGGAAAAAGGTCACTATAGGGGAAGGATTAAGAGGTCAGAGAGACTGGGAATCAGGCCACACCAAATCTCAGACATGCTCAGTAACAGCAGGGGCTGGAGCAGGAGCTCATCCACTTCTAGGCCTCCTTGGGAATCTGTACTTTGGGATTCCCCGGAGTCTCCTCCAGTGTGCCCCGTGGCAAGCGCCCAAACCTCATCCTTAAGCAGAGTATTCCATTTCCTATTTTTCAGGTCTGAATGCCTACAAACTTTCTTCTTCTATTTCTAAACTTAAAACAACCAGCCTTTTCTTATACTTTTTTTTTTTTTCACCCAGGACTAATACCCCTTCTCTAGCCTCAATAGCCAGGTATGTGGTAACCATGTTTGAATTGTCCTTTCCTCTCTCCTCAACTTCTACCAATATTTAAACATCTGGTGTCCTTTAGCCCTACTTCACTCTCTAATTGACAAGAGATGAGTTCCAACTACAAACAGTGAAAAAAGGAAACAGGTCCTGGTTTCATGGAGCTTATAACTAGGAGTTGCACAGTTAGTCACAAATGTGATAGGGTTATGAAGAAGTCTTGGAAGCAGAAGAGGATGTGAGGGGTTCAACAGAGTCCCAGGGAGCTATTCTAAGGAAGTAACATTCAGGTCAAAAGCCAAATGATTAGTAGGTGTTAGCTACACAATGGTGGGCAGATGTGAGAGATATAGAAGACTAGTTCTGGAGGTGTAAACAGAATTCAGAAGGGATTAGAGTCCACACTAGAAGAAGGGCGGAGAATGTTGGGGAATAGTTGGGACGCACTGTCTGTGATGTGTAATGCTGGTTCAGAGAGTATATAAAGGGCAGATATACTGAAGATTTTGACATTATCCTAAGTGCAAAAGGAAGCCATTTAAGCATTTCAACAAGTGCCACAATGATTTACACACACAACAAGGACATACAGATAGGGCAGAGAAGAGGGTTAGGGATGGCACTGTTTCCATGCTGATTTGGATACATGCCAGCAATAAAAATGAGGAGTGATGGGTAAGTGTGTGGGAAAGGGACTGGGGTAGAATGGGCAGGTCTTGAAGGCAGGGAATGAGGAAATAGAGATATCAAGAATGATGGGCAAATTTCTGGTGGAAATGACCAGTTGTACAAAGTGTCCTTAGGTGTCAGACACTGAGAAATAAAACCAGAGAGGGAAGTGCTCTGGGAACCATCTAAGGAAACAAGAGTTTCAGACATAGCTAAAGTTCAAGGAGAAGGAAGTCTTTTGGTGACTAGCATGAGCGGAATCAGTGGTGGGTGGAGCAGAGGCTGATGGGAGGCAGCTTTGGGAGGGAAGGAGGACAGTCACAAGTTGCCCCTCCCTGTCACTTGCCCTCTGTGTCACTGTCCACCTCCCTCACTCCATGCAGAGGCTTCCTTCTCTGTGACATCTCTCGCACTGAGCTAGTCATATCTTCCTCTTACTGGACCATTCTGCATCACTGACCACTAACTCCCTGAAGTCCACTCCTCCTGGCTTTACCACCGTTTCTGTCCACACTTTTCCCTGTCCACTCCTTAGCCTCCTTCAAAAGCTCTTTTCTGTCTAGCCCTTCAAAATCAGTGTCTTTCAGGACTCCATCCTAGGCCATCTTTTGCCATCCTCATAATCTGGCTGGACATCTTTCCCCACACTAACGCTTTTGACTCAACTGTATCAATCATTTTCATGTCTAATCTATTTGTCAGTAATTTCTGAATCTCCAGCTCTGGAAACACTGGATTTACCATATCCCTAGCCATCACCTCAGTCTGATTTTTCACCTCTATTTTCTTTCCTGTGAACAGCACCACCATCCATCCATGCCTCAAAGCCAGAAACCTAGAATCTCCCTTTGTGGTTTTTTTCTTGTTGTTGTTGTTTTTTGTTTTGTTTTTTGTTTTTGTTTTTTTTTTGCTTATCTCCAATCTTAATTTCTGCATTGTTATTAAAACATGGTCACTTCACCTAGGGATGTATCAGTTCTAGCCTTTCTACACTGTTGCCATCCCAAGCTTAAGCACTGTCATCTCTCCTTTCCCTTCCTGCACAGCTCCTTTCTGATCTCCCTGCTCCTTGAAGGGAGACTTGAACCCTCTTCCGATCCATCCCCACCTCATCAGAGAGATCCACACACTTACCTAACCAGGTCTGTAAAGGGCTCTCACTGATCCCTCATTCCTGGCAGCAGGAAACTTCTGCCCCTCTACCTCAAAAGACCATGCAGACACATGTATGCACAGACTTGTGGCTGAGGTGTCAGGCACAGAATTTCTGACCCACATTGGAAAGTCCACTTTCCATTAGTGTCTTTGCAGTCTGAGCCTGACGATTTCACTTATGTACCCTACCTGTAGTTTCTACCACCACACTTTTTCATCCCCAAACTTTGTTAATATGCTCCTTCATTCTTTCTTGCTTTCTTGCTTTTTCTCTTCCTAAGATACCTCCTAAAAATCTTATCCATGTGGCCATTTATTATTAAAATTCCAAGATCCAGCTTAAACTTCTTATCTTCTGTGGACTCTTTTTTGACACACCAACCCCTGCCCCATACAATACTGCATGAAATCTGTTGGGCATCTACCACAAATAATAAGTCAGTCAACAGTTCTGAAGTATTCATGTGTCTGCTTCTGCACTGAACTGGAGGCTCCTGGAGGGTGGGCCAGGTCTCTGTTTTTTCAGGATTTAGTAGAGGTATAGCATGAGCAGGCAATTGGTGCCCTGCCCTGCCCGCACACACACACTCAGAGAAATGACTACAGATGTGTGACCTCAGATGACATACATGACTGTGGGAACCCATGACCCTGAGGTTCCATGGTCAATCCTGTGGCTAAAGAAGTTTGTCTTCTGGTCTTTATGGCTTTGCTCTTCTCTAGGACTTCCTAATCCCTGAGGATAGGTGTGTTTGTGACCTTATTTTACATTTGCAAGTCCCATCTGCATAAGACTATCAAAAGCAAGGGTCAGGTGTAGGGAGGCTGGAGAGATGGCTCTATGTGTAAAAGTACTTGTGGCTCAAGCACTACTCAAGCATGAGAGACTGAGTTCAGATTTCAGAACCCACATAAAAAACTTGAGAATCTACACATGTGTCTGTAAGTCCTGCACCATGTGGAGAGGAAGCAATAGTATCAATTGGGTTTGCTGGCCACTGACCTAGCTCCGGGTCCAGTGAGAGACCCTGTCTCAAAAGAACAAGAGGAAGAGTGACAGAGCATACAAAGGCACATATGCCTAAACACACATATGCACATATACCAAACATACATACACACATTTTTTTTTTAAAGAGTAAGACTTTGAATCCAATCTAAATGTTAATTTGCCTAATCTGTGAAATGGCTGGATCTAAGTGCAGAGACTGGTGAAGGGTTAAGGGTTGGTTCTATTCATTGCATCAGTCACTGGAGAGAGAGCAGTAAGTAGATCTTGGCGAGAGAAGGTCATGTACAATGAGGTTCATGTTCTTATCACACTTTGCACTGTAATTACTTGTCTTTCTACCCAATTTGTATAAGGGACTAAAGATTTTCTTACTCATATTTATATGGAACATGACCAAAGTACGTGATCAGCAAGTTTTCTGAATGAATGGATCAATAGTAGGAGATAATCTGATAAAGTAGGAGACATCTGATAAAGCTCAGATGAAATAGCCTTGCAGGGGAAGGATTCAGGCTCAGGTGGATCCCCTGTGTAAAAGCAGCCCCTTCTTCCAAACTACAGACTTCTATAACCTCTTCTTACCTAACATAGACTTCTGGCCACTGCAAACTGTCCTGGGGCACTCAAACACTGAATACACACAGGCTCACACAGAGCACAGGCCTCCACACATCCTATCACACTCAGAACTCTGATCTTTTCACAGTCAGCCTGCTTACACGTAGACAGGCATATTCAACATGTACTTGTATACAGACTTACTTAACAGACAACCAGGTTACATACAGACACCCCTCGTCACCTGTATTCGGAAGCCTATTTTCAAATGTATTGTTATATTAATGCAGGCATACATAACTCACATACACAGAGGAAGCCACTTCTCTCACACCGAGACACATATACACCCTCAAAACACACACAGGCATACTTACACACGTAGCCTTCCCTGCCCAGGCAAGCCCACTCTCTACTTCATGCAGACTGACAAGGCAGGCACGCGCACACACACTTGCAGACCCACCCACACGCAGGCATGCTCTCACACATGCTGCCGGGGCACTCGTGGTCAACTCTGCGGCTGCAGCTGTGACCTCCAGGTCCCTGGGGCCTCTGTCTGGACTATGCCTCATCACTTCCTGCTCCACAGTTTCCAGTTCCAAACTCGAACTCCAGACTCCCTCCCGAGACCGTCTCATCCCTTCTCCAGCCTCTTCTCCGCACCATGCCTCCCATCTGTCCAGTGTTTCTGGCTGCCACTTTCCTAACACATGCTCCTCCTCCTGATTCTTGGTTGTTTCCTTCCCAGGTCTGTCCCATCCATCTTGCCTCTTTCCCCAATCTGTTCTGCCTCCTGTCGAGCTCTGCCACATCTCTTCTTCCACCCAGTGCTGCCTTACCACATGCCCTCACTTTGTCCTCAGTCCTGTTACTTGGTCCTGACTCCATCCCACTCTCCCCCTCTATCCCCACATCTGGGCCTCTGGAACCACAGCTGGTTCTCATTAAGAGGGGGAGGGGCAAGACTGTTCATTGGGGCCTGAAACGTGATGTCAATTCCCCCCCTAGCTAACAGAGCCCCCCTTCCTGTCCCCAGCTTGTATGTCTACAGGGCTGGATTCAACCAGAAACATGGGAGAGGAAAGAAAGGTGGGCTATGGGGAGGACCAGAGGGACCACAAGGGAAGGAAGAATCTCTCCAGGAGGAAGTATAGGAGTGGCCCAGAGGTACAGAAGGGGAAGCATGCTAGGGGAGTTGGCACCGCCTAAGCCTCCTCCCTCAACTTCCTGTCCCAGGGCCAGCAGGGGCAGGACCAGAAAGACAACAGTGGTGAGGAGGGGGGCTATAAAACAGCAGCTGGGCTGGAAGTGGAAGAATAGCAGAGTAGCCTCGGTGAGCAAAGGGAGATGTGGATCCAGGGCTAGGCATAAAGAAAGGAGGAAGAGAGGTCAGAGTTCTGCTGGAAGGATGGAAGGAGCAAGCCTGGCTGAGAGCAAGTACTATAGCAGAGGAAGGAGTGAGTGGAGGCAGGACCAGCCAGACCAGGGGGCTGTTAGGCAAGGAGCAGGAACCAAAGCTGGAGAAAGAGGAGGGGGAGAAAGATGGGGGAGGAGAAGAAGGCTGTTGGACCAGCTTTCTGGATGTCCACAAGACACCCCACCCCCACTCCCACCCCTCCTCTGGGCAGTGGCCAGGGCACTGCCAAGGCCTGGTTGTGTCCTGTAGAGGATGTGTTCCCAGGAGGCACTCCAGGGAGAGGCTGAGGAAAGGAGAGAGAAGCAGAAGAGGCTCTCTGCTTCTGAGCTTTTGCTGTGTGCTGGGCCCCGTGCCAGGCAGTTCACAGACAGTATCTCATTTAATCATCATAACAACCCTGAGAGGAAGGAATCCCGGCTTCCAGTTTCCAGTGAGGAAATGGAGGCTCAGAGTAAAACAATTTTCCTGAGTTAATGCCCCCCTAATCTGATCTCAGGACTATGCACACTCCATGTTGCCTGCAATTTAAAAGAGGCAAAACAGGAAGAAGTGGCAGGGAAGCCTAATGGAGCACCCTAGCAGAGTGGTGAAATTAGAGACTGGATATGAGGAGACTGCAGTAATGCAGGCTAGTGGTGAGGGTGCTGAAAAGATGGGAGGTGAAGTGGACAGGACTTGATTGAGGACTCTGCAGGACGGAAGGGTGAAGGCATGGAGAAGCTCCACACTCTCCTGGGGTTCTGACCAGGATATCAAAGTGTTCCTTATTAAGATACTGAAGACGAGAAGCCACTTGGGGAGTAGTTGTTGGGATCACCACACAGAGATGTCCCAAGCATAAATGGATCTTCAGTCCTGGCTTATAGAAGAGGCTTGGCTTAGAGATACGGATGCAGACAAATTTCAGACTAACTGAAAACTGTGGGTTAAGAGTGAGAAGAATCTAGGCCCAAGCTCTGCAAATAGTCACAAAGAAAGGGAAGCTGAGACCTTTCTTCTTCCTGGAGGTAGCATCTCAGAAGTGAAGGAGGAAACTTCAAAAGGAAGGAAAGGTCAACCATGTCCAATGCTGTCAAGAGTTCAAGGGAGGAACTGAAAGACCACGAAGTAGCTGTTGAAAGCAGTGGTAAGGAGGCCACCGATGGCACTGGAGAGGATAGTATTAGGGGAGTGGTAAGGGGGCAAGGCTCCTGTAGTGGGAAACCAGAGAGAATGCATGGACTCATAACTAGGCACAAACCAGATCAGACTCAGTGTAGATGAGCCTATTAACGCACGCTTACTGCATTCCTATAGCAGGGAGACAGTATGTCCCAGGTGGCAGGGCAGGAGAGTGGCACAGACTCCAGCAACTTATGAACCTTTCTTCTTTTTTTCAGACAGGCTGACCTTGAACTCACTAGGCAGCCCAGGTTGACCCTGAACTCCTGATGGTCCTACCTCAGTGCTAAGGTGCTGAGTGCTATGATGATAAGGTTAAGTCATCTTGCCTGGATAAGCCCTGTAAGCCTTCATTTCCTCCTCTGCAATATGTGCATCAAAGTGCCTACCTCAACTGGCTGATGTGAGAGTTAAATGCGATAATTCAAAACTCTTAGTATTAAGGCTCAGCTACCACCGCTTACTTACTGGTACCGTAGTGTGATGCATACATCAAACTCTGGGATAAGTGTTCTTCCACAGATGATGAATCTGGGGCTGGGAGATGGGAGCACAGAGACATCTAGAAGGCAGTTTCTGTGGACACCAAAGCTCTTTGCTAGTCCAGTTGCCTCTCTGGTGGAGGGCTTAGAAAGCCAAGATAAAGGCTTGTGTAGCTGGCCAGGGAAACACAGCAGGGAAAGAGAATAAATCTGACACTGCTCAGAGTGGGTGAACAGAGGAAGAGATCACTACTAAAGTAATCAGCATTCCAGGTACAGAGGCACATGGGTGTGGGCTCACACAGTGAGGGGGCAGAAGGAACCTGGCTGCCTGAAGGCCTCTCAGAATGAAAAAAAAAGGAGGGGGGATGCAGGGCATGTTTGTGATGTGATTCATGGATAGATGTAGTCAGCACACATGTAAGGCCTACCATGTGCCAAACTCACTAAGCCCCAGAGACAGAGCAGTGGCTCAGACAGATCAAATCTCTGTATCCATCGTGTTCAAAGGTGGGGAGACCTGCGAATTGACCCCCCCCCCACACACACACACAAGCTGGACTCCAGCAATCACAGTCCAGGTTGTAGAGGAGACTAACAGAGTTGGAGATGAACAGACAAGGTGTAGACAGAAACTCAGAAGATAGGTTCAGGGTAGGGAAGCACAGGGTGAGAACCTAGATGTTAGATGCAAAATTAACTTACAATGTCCTGTTGTGGTCAAGACCCAGCATGGAAATAGGTGAAATAACAATCAGCCAAGTTAGTAACTGAAAAATGTAGCAATTTTCTTCCTGAGCCATCCAAACAACTTTAAGTGGATGTCATTATTCTTATTTCATCTGAGAAAATGAAGCTCCCAAAAGCTCAGTCACCTATTAGATGGCCTGAGGTATAGCTGTTTTCCTTTCTCTTCCCTTGTTCCTCCTCCTCTTCCTTCCTGACTGGTCACAAGGAAGCCAAGTTCTAGGCTGTGAGAGATAACAAATTACTTCTACTGAGTTGAGAGTAGGGAAGAGAGGTTTTTTTTTTTTTTTTTTTTTTTTTTCCCCAGGGAACATGGGGAACTGGAAGCCCTTCCCCAAGTGGCAATGGTTGAAAATGCCCTGGTCTCTGAGAGTTACACAGATGACTGTAGACACTGGGACAGAAAGGGGCAGGCAGCAAAATGCTGGTGAGAAACTGGATTCTAGCACCTAGAACTTCTAGAAGAGGCTTCTGCTAACAGGTACCAGCACCACAGAGGGGAGAGTCCAGGCTGGTTTCTGTTGCCCCTGACAGGCAAGACCTGGGCAAGGAGGAAAGTACAGGAATCAAGAAATTTAGGACAGGAAGGAGCAGAGACTGGAATGCCAGGAGTTAAGCTCAGGATGGGTACGCACTGGAAGGTAGAACAGCCTAAGGCATCCCCTAAGGAAGGGGTCTGGCAGAGAGGAAGAGATGAGGCCTGTGGTACCTGGTGGTCTGAGGATAGGTGTGGTGGTTAATCTTCATTGCCAACTTGACTGGATTAGGAATCACTTACAAAGCAAACCTCTGGGTCTATCTTCAAAGGCGTTTGCAAAGAGGTGTAACTGAGGTGGGAGCACCCACCCCAGGGTGGGAGACATCATTCCATAGGTTTGAGTATCAGACTGAATAAAAAGAAGAAAGTGAGAGAAGCAGCAGCATGTCTCCCCTCTCCCTCCCCTTCCCTCCATTTGTCTCCTTGCCTTCCCGACTGTAGGTGCAATGTGACCAGCCACCTCATGTTCCTGCTGTCATGTCTTCTGCACCATGATGGACCATGCCCTCAAACTGTAAGCCAAAATAACCCCTTACTTTCTCACAAGTTGATTTTGTCATGGTTCTCTGTCACAGCAATGAGAAAATCAACTAATGGAGCATAGCTTACAGACAAGGGTCTCCACAGACACAGGTTTGCTAACTCCCAGTGCTTCCTAAATATCTATTGAGTAAATGAAAGAAATACAGTAGAGGAAGAGGATCCAAGAAAAGAGAAATGGGGTGGGGGGGGTAGGCAGGGCAAGAGTAGGAGAGACCCTGGGGTAAGAAAGGATATGCTGTGGGGAGGTAGGGAAAGTGTCTCCAACAAGGCAAGAGGTCTGTGTGAAAATGCCTCCATTGTGTGGGCAGCTGAGAAGAGGTGTCTTCTCAACAGTGAGAGAGTAAGGGATGTTCTCATGTATTCATTTGTCTGTTCACTGTCAAGCCTATATAGGGAACCAAGGGTCACAAAGATGCATTAACATGTAACCTTGACAGCAAGCAGTCCCAACTTTGTTAGAGAAGCAGAATAAGGGTAAGGCAGTGACCGAGGAGAAATAAAAGGGGCTCCTGGTAGTCAGACGGGTGTACCTGGTCATATCTGAGAGTGAGAAGGAACTAACCAGGAGAAAAAAATGAAGGGCCCCTGAAGTAATAAAGCAGGGTGTGCAAAGGTCCAGCGGCATGGGAGGATGCACTGTCTGTTGGGAACTACAAGGAACTCAACATAACTGGATCTCAAAATGTGCACACTAGAGAAATAGGACAGGCAGTGAGCTAAGGAGGTTGCGGGGAGAGCAGATTGTGATTCATAAACCTTATTTAAATGTTGGGATTTCCTGCAAAGGAAACAGAAAGACTACAGCACAGTGAAATGGCTGGATTTGCATTTTTATTCAAGTCTTTCTTGCTGCAATGAGGCACAGATTGGAAGAGAGAAGGGAAGTATAGACCCACTAGGAGGTGCCCACAAAAGTTCAGATGAAAAGGCTGTGAGGCAAGGGCAAGCATAGAGGTGATGGAGGAAATGGGATGAGATGTCAGATACTGCTGGGAAGGAGGCAGAATCAACAGGTTCCTGGTCTTAAGAGTTCATGGAGAAAGGAGTGGTTACAGCTAATGTCCGGGTGTAAAGAGAGTGACTTGGGGAAGGGATGATGAGTTCAAGTTTGTATATGGTAAGGGTTCTGTGAGCTATACATTAAGATCAATCATGTCTCAGGTATATAAAGGTCACAGCTCAGGGGAAGATATTTGGGACTCTTCAGTCTATATATGACAGCTAAAACCATGGAAAGGAGTGAGATGGGTCATCAGAGGCTCATGTTACTGAGATAATCAGATGCAAGCCAGAACCTTAAGGAACATGAGTATTTAGGAGCCATGCAAAGGACCTCAAAGATGACCCAGGACAGCTAGGAGGAGCTCTGTGAAGATGCACAGATCCCACCACACTGCTGTCATTTGTTTTTTTGCCTGTCTAATTGTACTAAACTTTTTGTGACTCCAACTGAGGGTAGGAACAGTGATTCTACCATTGTATTCTCATCACCTAGCAGCCTGGCTAGCATATCGGTTCTTGTTTCAAGTTAAGAGAAGAAAGCGGTGACTCAGAAGCCAAAATCAAAAACAGCTCAGAGAGGAAAGAAAGCTCAACTATGTCAGCTCCAGCCAAGAGGTCAAGCAGCTGAAGACTTTTGAAAAAAATCCCCTTGATTTGGCAGGAGAGAGGTCACTTTCTCTTAGGGAGAAGAGTGACATTGGGGGAGTGGGAGTAAATAAAGGGAACACAGCTTAGATGCAGAAGTCTCACAAAACTTGGCAGTGAAGTAAACCGAGGAAGCCTCTTACTTAGAGGGGCATCACAAGTTGAAAGAAGGATACAGACAGAAGAATCTGATGTGTCCCCAGGAGGAGTGGGAGCAAAGATGCAATTAGAAACATGGGGAAGACAAGAAATAATCAGTCAAGTTGAGTCTCCATGGAGGAGTGAGAGATGGCATCCTAAGTGCATGTGGGGGGTGACTTACGTAGAAGAGAACCCTATTCATTCTTAGGGAAGGAAGGATAAAGGATTCCACAGGATGACAGTGAGATGTGAGGAGGTACAAAGTTGAGGGAATGAATTCAAACCAGGTGCCTTTAGTTTCTTCAGTGAGTGCGCAGACCAGGATTTCTACTCTCCAGTCTCCTCTCTTCCAGCACCAACATCCAGCTTGATGACCCCACTGTTTAAAGAGCAACCCATCTCCTGCCACTCCTCCAGTGCAAGCCAGCATGACCCCCTTCCTGGGTTTCTGCAATACCGTGTGGGCTATTCTCAGGCGCCTCCCCCAGTCACCACAGACCTGCCGGAGTAGTGTTTCTAACACAAAGCTGGCTTCAAATGATTTGATGGCTTTCCATTATTCTGGGGTCAAATGCGCTTCCTGTGGCCATGGAGACCCTGAATGATCTCAGCTTCCTCCCGACACTCCCATCTCTCTCCTCACTTCTCGCTGTAAGTGTCACAGCTCTATCCCTCAGGTACAAGACACATGAACTTTTAAATGCTGTTTCCTTGACTTGGAAGATTCTCCACCCATTCTGCCTCATTTCCACTTCTCCTTTCCTAGACTGACACATGACTAACTCACCAATCCTAAGGCTTCTTCTGGAAAGCCTCTTCTGGACTTTCTATGCTGGCTTATGCTTTCTCCATGAGCCCTGCTGAGTTATGATACTCACCTGCCCCTCACCCCAAGTATGTAAGTTCCTGAGGGTAAGGAGCATGTCCATTTTTGTTTACTTTTGAAAAAGCCAACTCCACCACAATGCCTGACAGAGTAGGTATTTTGTAGGTGTTTGCTAAATGAGCCAGTAGGTTAACTGGTCTATTGAAAACAATGTGGTGAGTGATTTGGGTATGTGAAAAAAAATTCTTTATAGAAGGTCCTACATGGGGATTTACAGAAACCAGAGTTTCTAAATGTGCCCCTTTCTGTAGCTCAGAAACCATTCTAGATAGGATTGATAATTTACATGTGAAAAGGCTCAAAGACAATGGAGCAGAGTGTCAAGGGGTGCTTGGAGGGATGGTTCTTCAACAATGAGCTGGAAGGAGAGCCAAAGCCAAGCAGGAGCAGAGTAGGAAATAGAGTTCAAGGGCAAGAGGTCAAGGGGAAAAGGTCCTATCTGGTTAAAGTTGCAGTTTTCAACATGTGGGCTTCACAGGGGTCACCTAAGACCATTGAAAAACACAGATATTTACATTACGGTTCATAACAGTGTTGAAATTACAGTTATGAAGTAGCAACGAAAATAATCTTATGGTTGGGGGTCCCCACAACATGAGGAACTGAATTAAAGGGTTGAAGCATTAGGAAGTTTGAGAATCACGGGATTAAAGAGTAAAACCAGAAAAAAGGCACCTGGAGGTTGCAAAGAGATGGGAGTTATGTGCAGAGTAGATGCAGGAGCTCAGCCCTGGGATCAAACAGTTCAAACAGAGTAAGTCCTGGGAGAAGAGAAGATACCAGGAGCTAAAGAGGTGAACAAACTGTCAAGCTGGGTTTTAGGGAGATGCCTAGGACCGTGGTAGGATGTAGGGACAGGGAAAAACCAGTGTAGCTCTCAGGGCCCAGGGAGCAGAAGTTCTGAAGGTCTGGGGCTTCTTTGTACTAGCAAAACTACAGCTCTCCTTGTAATGAGGATGCTCGGTCCACAACTGTCTCCTAGACACTGTACAAGAGGCTGTGTGGTAAGGGCAGTTACAACACAGCCTTCTGTTAGTCCCAGGTCTCTGAAACACCTGTAATTCATGAGCAGACTGTGGAAATATATAAAAATCCCTATGATGTGTTGCCTAATAGTATTTCCAATGGACGGTAATTGTTTTGAGAGGTGTTGGCAGGACCATTGTCTCCTGTGATATGAGTTGGCTGTGACAATGACTGTTCAGGTATCCTGGCTATGACATTTCTGTTGTATGCACACTGTACGAGAACTTCTTCCACAGGTACATTCCACCTTGACAGACACCTATAGTGGGAGTAAGTTGGTTCTGACAGGGCATCTTAGGGATGTCCGATGGCTGTGAGTGTATCTCTTGAGAATATATGTTGCCTGGGACTGAGTCCCTTTGGGATTGAGTAGGGCTATGATTGTGTCCCCTGTGGGTATTTGAAGAGTTGACATAAGCGACAATATTTTTCTGGCCTATGACCTGTGGCTGTGGGCCCAGCCCATGCACACTGAGTTCATTGTGCCTTTGAGTTCTCTCTCCCCACCCCCTCCACGTGGGACCCTGGCTTACAGTGACCTCTCTCTGTCCCCTGACCAGGACTCTGATTTAAGCATCTTGAATACAAACTCCCAGGCTGTGGCATCAAAATGCACTCAAAATACCAGTTTGGGTGACCCACGGCCACATCAGGCTTCCTCCTCTCTCCTCTACTTCTCTACTTCTGCGTCTTCAGTTTCTTTGTCTGTGTCTCCATGTCTCTGTCACACACCCATCCCTACATTCTGATACACGGCTCCAACAGAACCAGGTAAAAGGCACACAGACACACGCCCTCACAAGCACCGGCTAGACCTGACACACACTCGTTCTGACCCACACCTCCTCCAAGTGACACGCACATGCACACACAACCGCGCGGGGACACTCACTGACTCACACTCGATGCACACACACAACCCCCCGCCCCCCCCCCCAGCCCGCGCACACTCAAGCACTGCCACACACTTCCACTCGATGACACCCTCACACAAAGACCCCCCGGCCCTGCCCCCATGCTCACGTTCTCGCTCGCCCTCTCCCGCAGGCCCCGGCCCCCCCTCCCCCATTGTCTCGGCTCAGAACAAAGCCCCCGGCTCCGCCGCCGCCGCCGCGGCAGTCGGGGAGGCCGACCGACCCCGCGGGTGCGGCCGGACGGGCCGGGCACTGACCTCGGGGCGGTGCGGGCTCCCTTGCCCGGTACTGGGGCGCCGTCCGGCCGCGGTCAGCCCCCGGGGCAGCGCCCGCCTGCGCGGGACCTGGGGCCGCGCATCGTCCGCCCTGGTTGGCTCGGGCTCACAGTGCCTTTGGTGCCGCCCGCCGTCTGTCTGCGCTCGCTCGGCCGTCGGTCGGTCCGTCTGTCTTTCCGCCACCACCGCAGGGGCGCCGCCTCCTGCACAGCCACCCCGCGGAGGATGCAAGATGCGCCGCTGCGGCCCGAGCCCCCTCCCCTCCCCTCCCCCCTCCGCGCGGTAACCCGAGCCCCCGCCCTCCGCCGAGCCCCCGCGCCCCCGCCCCCACCCGCGCTGCCGCGGTCCCCGCGCCTCCTGCCCGCCCTCCGCCCCTCCACTTCCCGGCCCCAGGCCCCGGCGCCGGATCCCGCCCCAGAGCCGCGCCGTCTCTTCTCCCCACCACTAACGCGCTAGATCCTCTTGTCCCGTCCAGTCCCCTCCATCCTCTCCTCTTTCCTTTCTCCATTCTGTGCTGGTCCTCGCGTCTTCCATCCCTACTCCGCCATGGTCTGCTTCTGCCCCACTGCCCTGTTCTGTCTCGCCCCTTCACACCTCTTCCTTACCCTTCTCCCTTCCCTTTTCTCAGTTCTCTTTCCATCTCCAGCCTCCCTCCATCAGATCCTCCCCATCTTCTTACTCTCTCCATCTGTCCGCCGATCTTCTCGGCACCTTTTCTCCCCACCCCTTTTCCTAGATCTTTTCTTTTGTCCATCACTGCTCTTGCCTCACACCTTACCCTTCTCTTCATCACCCTGTCCTTTCTCTTCATCACCCTTCCGTCCGTCCTAATGTCCCATTCTTTTCTGCTCTTCACTTCCCACCCTGTGCTAGTTACCCCTTTCCCCATATCAGCTCTGACTTCTTATTCTCTTATTTCCTCGTCTGTCCCAATTTAGAGATTGAGAGGTATTGAACCACAGAGTTAGGAGCTGATGAGTACATTCCCCAGAAAAGTAAAATGAGAAACTGGGTAGGAAAGTGACAAACGTCTAGAGGGACCATTTGGGAGTGAGTGAGTGTGTGTGTGTGTGTGTGTGTGTGTGTGTGTGTGTGTGTGTGTGTGTGTCTATGTCTGTCAAGTGGATGACAGTAAGCAAGTGGAAGCTTTGCTACCTTGTCTAGGGTCTTTCCTTAGGACTGTGGGCGACTGCGAGGGGAGAAAGGCGTTCTGGCAGATAAAAGTGGCACAGAGAAACCAGGAACTTCCCGAACTTATTGGGAGAGAGGACAAAGGGCCTCTCAGGCAAAAGGAGGGAGCATGATGGTGGAAGACTGGGAGGAGAGGCTAAGATCCTCGATGGCATTTGTGCTTCAGGCTTGGGCAGCCCGGTGGGTGGTGGTGAGCAGGAGTTCGTGGAAGGAATTGGTCTGGAAAGATGATGACTTGGGATTTGGGGCTGCTGACTTTGAAGTGCATGTTGGGTAGGTAGATCTGCAGTTTGAAGGAGCGGTCTGGGCTGAGCATAAATATTTGGGAGTCATCTGCAAATACCGTATAAGTTTGAATATAGGGTGAGGTTTTTGCTTTTTTGTTTTTCCAAAATCATGTCAGGAAAGAGGGAGTAACCTTATATTTGAGTCCTTGCAAAGTCTCTCATATTACAGGGTTTGCTCTCATTTACTTTATTTTGAACAACAAACCGCTGGATAGGGCAGTATGGTATGGTGACTAAGCTTGTGGACTCTGGAGCCAGACTGCCTGGCTCGGGGTCCAGACTGCCGTTTTCAAGCTGTGTGCCTTTGGGAGAGTTGGTTAACCTGCTTCTGCCTCAGTTTTCTCATCTATGAACTGGGTGTAAGGATTAAATTATTTAATATGTATAAAGCACTATGTACCTGGTACTCAGAAAGTGCCCAATAAATGCTTAGTGCTCTTGCTGTCAGGACAAGACCTATTAACCTGAAATGTTCTCAACAACCTAAATTATTATTCTTGTAGAGGTCATTTGTCACAGAATCCCTAGCTAAAGAAATTTAATACAGTATGATAACTATTCCTGGTGGTATGACCTCACAACTGCATGTGTTAGATGGCTCTAAATATACTTTTTAATGATTGCTTTAAAAAGCCATAATGCTGTACTTGGGAGTGGCATCTAGGATGTTCAAAATGTTCTGTTTATTGACCCTAGTGACATTCCATGAATGTTTCAGGTTAAGACAATGCATTGAGCTTAATGCTTGACTTTTGCCCTTTCTGCATAAATGTTATATTTAATTAAAAGGTTAACAATTTAAAGTATGACTTTAAAATGCAGTGTGTCTAATCCCAGCACTCAGGAGGAAGAAGCAGGTGGAGCTCTGTGAGTTCAAGGCCAGTCTGGTCTACAAAGTGAGTTCCAGGACAGCCTGGGCTGTTACACAGAGAAACCCTGTCTCAAAAAACCAAAAAAAAAAAAAAAATCAAATGACTCTATGAATCTACTCTTGCAGGATACATGCCAAAAACTGACTGCCTAAGTGTGATGCAAATGGGACTTGTGACCTGGGATAAAGTTTCCAATGACCACATCATTTGTGGATTCAAATTGTGTTATGTTCTTCCCCAAACCCTTCACTTAGACTGAAGAGAAGGACTTCTATTCTGGGGAAATGTGAAAGACAACTAAAAACGTGACTTTAACAATGAGGAAGTCACTGCTTTTGAGGAATATATTAAGTGTATTAAAATTGTTAATTCCTTAAGAGGATGAAGAAAGGCAACACTTACAAATCAATGTTATTTTATTTGATATATGAATTTAAAAGTATGTATAATTAAGTCTGTTAGGTAATCCTCATCTTTACAGGAATTAAGTTTGCTCTTTGAAAAAGATTTTTACTTTTATTATTTTTAATTATGTGTGTATTTGAGGGTGTGTCTGTGCATGAGTGCAGTGCCTGAGAAGGCCAGAGGCACTGGATGCCCCTAGAGCTGGAGTCATAGGTGGTTGGGAACCACTTGAAATGGGTGCTGGGAACCTATCTCTGCAAGGGCATTATGTGCTCTTAACTGCAGAGCCAGCTCTCCAGCCTCTGGAGCACGTGTGTGTGTGTGTGTGTGTGTGTGTGTGTGTGTGTGTGTGTGTGTGTGTGTGTGTTTGGGCTTGGCTACAGGGAAGGAGAAAGACCTAGGGCAGGGGAGTTGGGTGACAGGAATTTTGGGGAGCAAGGTTAGTTTTTCCAACCTGGAAAATCTGCATCTATCTGCTTTCTTGCTTTCATTTGTGACGGCGCCCATCAATAATTCCAGTCCTGGGAGGCTAGGCAGGCTGATTACCACTAGTTTAAAGGACGGAAGGGGAAAAGAAGAAAAGAAGGAAGAAATTTTCAGGTTGGCCAAAAGTTGTTTTTCTTGTGGGAAAATTTGGGGTTAACCTTTGGTTTTCGTTTCCTCATATGGTAAATGTGGCAGAAGGTGAGTGAAGCCAAGGGACCCATTAAGGTTGCTCAAATGGAGTATGTACATCAGAAATGGCCTTGAACAGATCCTGAGAATCTCTAACACTTAAAGGTTGAGAAGAAGGGCTAGGGAGGTTGCTTAATGGTGAACAGCACTTTCTACTCTTCCAGACGACCTGAGCCCAGCTTCCAACACCCACATTGGGTGGATCACAGGAGTTATAGTTACAGCTTCAGCAGATGTGACTTCCTCTCCTGGCCTCTGCAAACACCTGCATGCAATTGGTGCATGCAAGCGATCCACTTTCTAGATTCATAACACACACACACACACACACACACACACACACACACACACACACACACACACGGTTAGGGGAAGAAGTTGAGGAAACAAAGAATCAGGTTTGTAGGAAGCTAAGATCATATGTTTTGTTACGGTGAGTTTAAGATGCATGTGAAGTATTTAAATGGAAAAGGTTTAAAAGATGCTTGTGTATAAACTTTATATTCCAGAAAGCAGCTGAGCTGAGGGCACATAATCTAGAGCCACTAGGATGGATATAGGTGGTAAGTGGAGCATTGAGAACTAAAGTGTTCACTTAGCAAGAGTGACTAATGGTTAGAGTGTCTGGCCACCTTTAAGGGGTGTGTTACAAAAGAGTCATGGAGGAGATTGAGAAGAGCTACAAAGCAGAACTAATCAAGAGAGCTGTGTCTGATGTATTTTACTAGAAGCCAAGGAAAGAAACATCTACTAGAATGAGCATTGTCAATGGAATAAAAATACCACAGTAAGAAGAATCCAACAGCTCTCTCATAGAGGAATCTTAGTGATTATAGGAGAGGACATGAAGATGACAACTTACTGTAATTTAAGGATGGAGTGGAGGCAAAACAGTAGTGACTGTGCACAACAATATAAAGTTAGTTGTGTATGGGATGCATACATTTCTAATCCTAGAACTCAGGAAGGAGATTGAGGCAGGAGGATCATTAATTTGAGGTCAGCCTCAAAGGCTGAGGATCTCTCTCAAAGACCAAGGGTTTGGGATGCAGCACATAGCTCAGTGGTAGAGTGCTTGACTCGTATATCCTTGTATTTGATCTTCATCAGTATCCTCTCTGCACCCCCTTGCTCTTGTAAATAGTTAATTGCATGTTCAAGAAGCCCAGTTTGCTTATGAAATAAGGTAACTAAACCTAGATTCCAGAGCCCGAAAATGAAATGTTACTGAGACTTTGTGTCTAGTTCATGTTTTTCATTTCATTTAATTTCATTTTCCTTGTCAGCTTCATTTTTCTCCTACTCATTTTTTATACAAACTTTTTATTCTGGAGTAATTTTAGACTTACCGAAAAGTTGCAAACATAGTACCGGGAGTTTCTGTATACTCTTCACGAAACTTCCTCTAATTAACATTGGCTAACACTGGTACATTGTCATTACTCAAACGCCAGACTTTGTTCTGATTTCACCAGTTTTTCCACTAATGACTTTTTTCTATCCCAGGATTCAATTTAGAATACCGCATTGCATATAGTCATCATGTTCAGTTTCCTCTGGGCTATGACAGTTTCTCTATCTCTCTTTTTTTTTTTTTAAGTGTCCTTGACAGTTTCAAAGAGCACTGCTCTGATATTTTTGTAGAATTTTCCTCAACTTAAAGGTTTTTCTTAGGACTCGACTATGGGGAGAGAATCCCATAGACATGAAGATTCCTTCTTACTACATCCTTCCAGTGGGTGTGGGATATCAACACACTTTCTCTGCTGATTTCCTTGGTCACTGGATTAAAGCAGTACTTGCCAGATCCCAGGAAAGGAGAGTGACAGGAGAATTATGGTCAAAGAATCACCTAGGAGGACAACAAGGAAGGTTTGGTTGTTACTGGAAAGGAACATTCTTGACTCTAAAGTCAAAGGAGAAGATGGGGGATGTTGCAGATGTGTGAGGGTATAGGCACAATGTGTGTGTGGGGAGACAGTAGACGGGACAGAACTTTGAGGCCATTGAGCTTAATCTGTCTCACTGGAAGAAGTATCTACTTTGAGGGTAATGGGGCGTAAGCAAGCAATATGCTATAAATCTTGAGGAAAGTTTTGAAGGAACAAAACATTAGTTTTTTTGTGTGTTCTGGGTTTTTTGTTGTTGTTGTTTTGTCTTTTGAAATGGGGTTTCTCTGTGTAACAGCATTGGCTGTCCTGGAAGTCGCTCTGTAGACTTGGCAGGTCTCGAACTCATAGAGATCCACCTGCCTCTGTCTCCTGAATGCTGGGATTAAAGGTGTGCACCACCACTGCCTGGCCAAAAACACCAGTTTTTTAAAAGAAGGATGACTCATGACCTTACAGACCTAAAGAACCAGGGAGTTGATGCTGGTGAGAGAAGAAAGACTACATGTTCACTCCCTTGAAGTCTCTGATGATGAAGATGGAGGGTCATTTCATGACCTCATCGGATGGCAGAGGCATGGGTAATAAGATGGCAGATTCACAAAGGTTGAGTTATGAGTTATGAGGATGGAGAATTAGCTGTCTTTACTCAGGCCTTACTTCTTATCCCAAGAAGTGAGGAGGAAGGTGTGGAAATGGGATACTTGAGCAAAGTCAAGACTTTTACCCGGAAGTGGAGGCTGGGGTGGGGTGGGGTATAAAAATGGGTCATTAAGATACTGCCACCATGAAATGGAGGTTTCAGAACAGGCCATGTTGTGGGGTGAGTCCATGATGAAAAGGGCTAAATGTCAGGAAAGTAGTTGAGGCAGAAGGAGAAATCAGAGTGGATATGATCAAGTGGGAGAGGACAGACGACAAGAGGCCTGCCTTGTGCATAAGCATCCAGAACGACAGGGCTGCAGGCCTTCCTTCCTCATTAATTCTTTCTTAGGGAGAAGGTGGCACTAGCTTGGAATCTGTGCCTTCATCCCCATTCAAAGCATTTCAGAAGGAGTCACAAGTCATCAGAGTCTCAGTGAAGCCCAGGCCTGGAGGAAGTGAGCAGTATTGGAAAATGCCCAAGCCCAGCACTGCTTAAGTTGAAGTCGTTCAAGAGTAAGAATGGTTTCCAGGCTTTGAAGGCGTTCAGCTCCCTACAGAGACTCTAGGGACAAACAAAGGAAGCTCCTGATTCTCTCCCACAGACCCAAAGCCAGAGAAAGCAGGACGTGAGATCTAGAACACAGGTGGAGAGCTTAACTGTGGAGACCAGGGAGACCTCCTGTCCTCTGGGATGGAAAGTAAGGATAGCCAATTCTGTGAATTTTAGCTCACCGAGTGGCCAATTTGTTAGAAATGACCAATTTTGTCAATTTACCAAAATTTTATTTCTCTCAATTATGTGTAAAATTTACAACACTTTTCATGTTTGGGTTCATTTAAGCAAATTTTGAAGATTTCCACTCAGTATCAGTGTCATTTAAAGTTTAGTTAAATTTAATTTAGTTTTAGTTTTAAATTTATTTGCAGCTGTTTTACTGAAGTCATTTGGCCACGGCTGGCCAAGTTTCAGTGTATTCTAAGTTTTTCCTTACTTTGAAATTATAACTTTTGGGAATGTGTGTTTTACTCCACAGTTGTTGTGCAATGACTCAAGTATATAGCATTTTTTATAAACAACTGGGGTGAGGGTTCTTCTAAAATATTTCAATATGATTTTTGTTTTTTTCTTTGATAGATAGATAGATAGATAGATAGATAGATAGATAGATAGATAGATAGACAGACAGATAGATAAGGTCTTGCTTGCTATGTAGCCTAGGTTGGGCTTGAACTTGTGATTCTCCTGCCTCAGTCTCACAAGTGCTGGAATTACAGACATGGACCACCATGCTGGGTGCATGTACACTTTTAATAGATGTGGGATGGGGAAACAACTCAGACACTGCAAGCATGAGGACCCAAGTTCCATCTCCAGAACATATACATATCTGTATCTATAGATATAGATTTTTTTTTTTTTTTTTTTGCAAAAGCTGGGTCTGGTGACTTTTTTGTAATCTTAGTGCTAGGGTGGCAGAGGGATTCCTAGGGCTTGTAGGCCAGTTCCCTAGACTATTTGGTTAGCTCTAGGCCAGAGAAAGACACTATCTTAAAAAGAAAAAAGTGTATACACATACACACACACACACACACACACTCAGCCTGGAGAGATAGCTCAACAATTAAGAGCACTTACTGCTCTTCCAGAGGACCAGGGTTCAACTCCTAGTACCCATATGGTTTATAACTTCAGTTCCAGGGGATCTAACTCCCTCTTCTGTCCTCTATGTATACTGCCTGCACACGGTGCAGAGACAAACATGCAGGCAAAACACCAATACACATAAAAAATAAATACGTCTTTTACAAAATGAAGGAAAGCAGATGGCATCTGAGGAACAACACCTGAGATTGTCTTCTGGACTTCATACACAAGTGCACACAAGTGCACTAACTTATACATGGACATGCGTGCACACAAACATTTTAGTAGATGTGCAGATATGACCTGAAAACTTAACTTATTCTATTTTTGTGAGCTTATTTGTAAAAAGTATAATTAATATTTTACTAAAGAAAGGGATGAAATTAGTGATATAAATTCTGTTACAGACTGTGGGCAGAAGTTTCTGTCTTGCCTGGTCCCACAGCTGTTTAGTCCCAAATAAACACACAGAAGATTATATTAATTATAAACTGTTTGGCTGATGGCTTAGGCTTCTTACTGGCTAGCTCTCTCTTAATTATTAACCCATTTCTATTAATCTGTGTATCTCCATGTGGTCTTGGCTTACCTGGTGATGCCCAGATCTCTTACTTTCTTGGCAGCTACCTGGCATCTCGACAGCGACTCACTCCCTGTGTTCCTCTTCCCAGCATTCTCCTAGTCTGGTAGCCCCACCTATACTTCCTGCCTGGCTACATCCAGCCTGTCCATTGGCTGAAACAATTTTATTGATCAACCAATAATAGAAACATATTCACAGTATACAGAAGGACATCCTCCATCAATAGATCCATTAGTTCAAAACAACCATTCTAAGATATAATGGTCACTGATAAATGGATTTTCTGCTGTATCTGTCTTTCATGTGGGTATTAGGGATTCAAGAAGCTCATGTCTTCATGCTTGCTCATCAACCATTTTACTAAAGGAGCCATCTCCCCAGACCAGATTTTACTTTTTTCTGCTCATATCATCTATCCTTCTTTGTTCCTTTAGCACATAATCATAGTCATTTAACACTCCCAGTCTTATAATTTAAAAAAAAATCTGAATTATATTTATGTTTGGTTCTGTATCATTTTCTTAGACCATAAAAAACTTTTATCATGCCTTGTAATATTTTGTTAAAACCTCCATGGTGTATTGATATAAGAAACTAAGGTAACCTTTTTTGTGTGTGAGAGATTTTAAATGCATATTTGGGGAAGACTTAGGTGAGTTTACTATTTTCTGTGGCTGAGGTGATAAGATTAAGTTTTTTTCCCTGTTTTTGTCTTCTCTATTGTCAGGGTTTTCCTAGAGATGCCTTCTTAAATAGGGTCAAAGGCTTGCAGTTCTTTTAGTCCAAATTCCTGCTATTAAACAGGAGCCCTGTTAATAAATATGAAGAAGGTGTGTGAGGGGCAAGGAAGTGTCCTGTAGTCTGATAATGTGTCAGTCTTTTAGAGAGCCTGTGTTCCTGGGTTTTGACAGTTACTATTATAAATTAGCTCCATCCATACCTCTTACAGCTTAGACAGACAGGAAAGCTAAATACAGATAAAAGTGGATATTTCTCTTCCTCCATATTGGCTGGGACTCAATGCAACCCAAGTGGATTAGCCACTGCTAAAGCAGTATCCCATGAGGTCAGGGCCTTTGTGAGAACAGAGGTCTGGGTGGATTTCAGAGTCATTGCTTTTCTTATCCCCCTACTGGAAGCAGGAGGGATTTTTTTCCTAGTACATGGTGAGAGTCTGTGTGGACCCCAGTTCTTACCAAATCAACAGTAAGTTTGTCAGGGCACATGTCTATTTAAATCCTTTGCCCATTTTTAAATTGGGTTGTCTTTTTATTGTTGAGTTGTATGGATTATTTATATTCTTTGTTGTTGAGACAGGTACCTTCAACTTAGGGCTCACCATCCCCCAAGTGCTAGAATTGCGAATGTATATACCCAGTTTATGCACTGCTAGGGACTAAACTCAGGACTTTGTGCATGCTAGCAGACTACCAGCTGGGCTAAACCCCCAACCTAAGAACTGTTTTTAAAAGTCTCCATATAACTTTCCCATCAGATGTGATCTGCAACTACTCCATTTTAGAGTATTACCTATTTATTTATTGATGATGAGGATGTACATACAAGTACAAAAATATTTAACTTGATAAAGTTCAATTTATCCAATTTCCCCTGTTTCTTGAGCCTTTGAGGCCATATCTAACATACTGTTGTCTAATACAAGATTAAGATTTACTTTTATGATTTCTCTCCAAGACTTTTAATAACTTAAAAACATTTTGTAGTTGTTTATTTGTTTTGTTTTTATTCTTTGGCAGTGTCATACCTCTATATAATGATATTTAGTCTTTGCCGTCTTTCCTCTCCCACTGAAATTCTTCTTTCCCAACGTCCCCCTTCCTATTTTCATGTCACCTTTTGGGTATGATCAACTGAGTTTAATGAGAGTTACTTACATGAGTATGGGTGGGAGGCTTTTTACCAGAACATGGAGAATTTATCAGTGGTTACAACACTGAGGAAAATAACACCTCCTCAACCAGTAACCATGAACTACCATTAGACTCTCAGGGAGGGCTGGGACCTCATGGGACTCTTCCCTATGCACATGCAACGCTGATGGGCCTAAATCTTGTGTACATCAGGTATCCACCACTGCAATATGTTTACCTTACATCAAAAAGACTATTGATTTGCTCCCCATCCCCTGGCTCTTACATTGCTTCTGCTCCTTCCTCCTTGATGTGCCCTGAGCCTTTCAGGAAGTGAATAGATAATAGGTTAACTAGTAACTTCAACTTCTACATTTAGCTCAGTGATCTCCTTGAGATAATGTTTATATGTGGGGTTAGGTAAGGGCCTGCCATAGTTTGAATGAGTGTCCCCCAAAGATACACATGTGAAGGCTTTTTTCCTTTGATAGAGGTATTGGGAGGTACTAAGGATCATTGAGATGTCAGGGCCTTCTGAGAAGTCTTTAACTCGATGAGGGCGTACTTTTAAAGGGGATTGTGGAAGCCTGCTGTGCTAGTTAGGTTTTTGTCAACTTGATACAAGCTAGGGTCCTATGAGAAGAGGGAACCACAACTGAGAAAAGGGGTCTATCAGATTGACCTGTAGACAAGTCTATGGGGCATTTTCTTGGTTATTGGTTGATGTGGGATGAGCAAGTGGTGGTGGACTCTTTAAGAAAGCAGGCAGAGTGAGTCATGTAGAGAAAGTCATTAAGCAGCACTCTTCCATGGCTTCTGCTCCAGTTCCCACCTCCAGGTTCCTGCTCTGACTTCGATTCTTGATGGACTGTGAATTGAAAGCTGAAATAAACCCTTTACTTACAAAGTTGCTTTTGGTCAAGGTCCCTGTTACAGCAATAGAAAGAAAACTAACACAACTGTTCATCCCTTCTCTCTCTGTTCTGGCTGGAGAAACATTTTGCTCCAATTGGTGCTGCCTACTATTGCCCTCCATGCCATGAGCTGATACAATCAGAGATAATCTTTACCAAACCTGCACTATGCAGTTTGAATATTAAATCCACCAAACTGGGATCTAAAGAAAAAGTGTCTCTTTATAAAATCGTCTCAGGTATTTCACTACAGTAATGTGAAACTGAGACATGATCTAGCTTTATTCTACTGTGCATGGATATCTAGGCCTCTGTCTTAGTTTGGGTTTCTATTACTTTGACAAAGCACCATGACCAAATAACAAGATGGGGAGGAAAGGGTTTATTAGGCTTGACTTCAGCATTGCTGTTCATCACTGAAGGAAGTCAGAACAGGAACTCAAAACAGGGCGGGATCTCAGAAGCAGGAGCTAATGCAGAAGCCATGGAGGGGAGATGTTTACTGGGTTGCTTTCCCTGTCTTGCTCAGCCTGACTTCTAATAGAAGCCAGGACCAGAAGCCCAGGGATGGCACCACCCACCATGGGCTGGGCCCTGCCCCATTGATCACTAATTGAGAAAATGCCTTACAGTTGAATCTCATCAAGGCATTTTCTCAAGCAAAGCTCCTTTGCTGATACTAACTTGTGTCAAGTTGACAGACAAAACCAGCCAGTACAGCTTCCCAGGGTCATTTGTTGACAAAGCTACTCTTTTAAATTTTCTTGTATATTTATCAAAAAGGATATCAGGGAGTTCAAGGTCAGTTTGATTTACCTAGTGGGCTACAACCTGTCTCAAAAAAATGATAGTAATTGTAAGATTGTATTTTTTTCCTCTGGGTTCTATTCCATAAAAATGCATGTTTCTTTATGTTAGTATTACTATCTTTATTACTCTGTAGTAAGTTTTCAAATTGGGAAGTATCAGTCTTCCAACTTCATTCTTCTTTTTAAGGAACATTTTGGTTCTTTCAAGTCCCTTGACTTTCCATCTGAATTGCCTTTAGTTTGGCATTTTGTGTGTGCATGCATGCAGCTGTGATTTTGATAGGAAGATGGTGAAAACTGTAAGCCAGTTTGAGGGAAACTGAATCTTAATCATGCTAAGTCTGTTAATCCACAGCATGTGATGTCTTTCCATTTATTTAGTCCTCTTAAAAGTTCTCTCGAAAATGCTTTGTAGTTTTTGCTGTGTAAGTTTTGTCCTTTTTGTTAAACTTATTAGTTTATTGATCAATGCAATTGCAAGTAGAATTGTTTAATTTCCTTTTTGAGTTATTTCTATACAGAAACATAATAGATTTTTATATACAGGTAAGTTTTAAGTACCAAAATGGTATGTTGTAACCTTGATTTTTGTGGGGTGTGTATGTACTGAGGATTTTAAAAATATACATGATCATGTCAAGTGTATCTAAAGGTAATTTATCTCTTCATTAAAATATTTATTATTTTATTTGTTTGAGTGTTTTGCCTATATGCATGTATGTTTACCACATGTGTGCCTGGTACCGGCAAAGGTCAGAAGAGGGCATTGATTCCTCTGGGACTGGAGTCACAGACAGTTTGTGAGCCACTATATGGGTGCTGAGAATTGAATGCTGGTCTTCTGCAAGTTCAAAAAATGTCTTTCATTTATTTTTTATTTTTCTTGCCTAACTGCTCTAATGGAATCTCTAGTCTAGTACAATATTAAATAGAAGTAGCAATGATGAGCAATCTTTTGTTCAAGATGTTATGGGACAGTGTCCTGTCTTTCAACATTAAGTATGACATTAGGGGTAGCTATTTTATTTCAGACATGCCTCCATATAAATATTTTCATTAATTTTTTGAAAATTTCATACAGTGCACTTTGATTGTGTTCATCCTCCCTCCTCCTCCCAGATCCACTTTCACCTTCCTCTCTCTCTCTCTCTCTCTCTCTCTCTCTCTCTCTCTCTCTCTCTTCTCTCTCTGTCTGTCTCTCTCATCATTTAGTCCAATTTGTAATGTCTATATACTTCTGGGGGTGAGGCTGTACACTGATGAATGGTTGACCTACCAGGGACCACACCCCTAAAGAGGACTGACTCTCCATCCTCCAGGAACCATCGACTGTCCATAGCTCTCCAGAGATGAGGTTTCATGATCCCCTTCCCCCTCCACACTAGAATGTTTACCGGCTTGATCCTGTACACGCAGCACAGCTGCTGTGACTCCATGAGTGCAGTGGTCCAGATGACACTGTTTTGCTCTACTCCTCCCTGACTTCTGGCTCTTAACAATCTTTCCACCTCCTCTTCATGATGGTCCCTGAGCTTTGAGCAGGGGTGTGATATAGACAGACACACTTCTTGTTTGTTTTTCAAGACAGGGTTTCTCTGTGTAACCCTGGCTGTCCTGGAAGTCACTATGCAGACCAGGTTGGTCTTGTACTTGCAGAGATCCACCTGCCTCTGCTTCCCAAGTGCTGGGATAAAAGGTGTGTGCCACCATGTTCAGCATTGAACATTCCTCTTAATAGGTTAGAAAATTCTTTCTGTAACTGTAGGATTTGCTAGAATTTGTTGAATAGTTTTGTTTATATTATTAAATATATACCTCATTGAAAAAGTCGGCTCACTTTAACTATTTTTAATTCACAGATGTATTTATAAACTCAGCTAAAGGGTATTTCTATTTATTTCAGGCATCTGAATCTCAAGGGTCTGAACTATGTAAAACATAGAGAACGAATGTAGAGTTTGACTTCAATCTATATAACCTATCTAATATAGAGACTTTGATAAAATTAAAGCTAAATTAAGTTGAATTGAAACTATTGTAAACAGCTCAAAAAAGGAATCTAAAAACTATTTAACTGTTTTTTAAAGATTTTATTTATTTATTATGTATACAACATTCTGCTTCCATGTATATCTGCATACCAGAAGAGGGCACCAGATCTCATAACAGATGGTTGTGAGCCACCATGTGGTGGCTGTGAATTGAACTCAGGACCTCTGGAAGAGCAGTCAGTGCTCTTAACCTCTGAGCCATCTCTCCAGCCCCTATTAAACTGTTTTATGCCAGTCAATTGTTTTGAACTTTTTACATTCCTGACAGAACGTTTTGGGTTAATTGATAGTTTTAGCAAATTGAAAGTTGGCTTCAAAAGAAAAATTTTAAAAGTTGATAATTTTGCAAAATTTGGTGAATTTGCCTGTAGGTACCTTGATCATTGGATGAACTGTGTTTAAGAAATACATTTCTAAACTAACTGATGAATTATGAGGAGCATATTACAGTCAAGAGAGTAGAAATTAAGAAGCCTTTGTCTGCTGGGTATGTTGGCACATGGCTAGAGAAGGAAAATGATTAATTCCATGCTAGATTGAGCTATATAATGAGTCTGTGGCTAGTCTAGACAATATGGTGAGATCCTGTCTCACACACACACACACACACACACACACACACACACACACACACACACCTCTCCTAGAGTCTCCATTATTTAACGGCAAATGTCCAAATTTCTAAGTCCAATGACCAAAGATATTCATTAAATCTGTGCTGTAAATTCTGCCCAACTTTAGTTCTGAGAATACAAAAATGAACTAGTGTCTGCACCCAAAGCTCATGATGTATTGGATGACACACACAGCTGACACTTTTTTTCATACTCTCTTCCAGATTCTGAGACCCCAGTACACAAGCTGCAGTCCTTCTTTTGATCCTCTTAACAGGGCTCCCTTTTCCTTCTTTCTAAGATTATTATTTCAGCTCTATCCTAGGTCCCTGCTTCTTTTTTCTTGACATTTTCAGTCTGCAAAATCTCATATAGTTGAGTTCCATTCAGTTTCCATTTCATGTGCATGGCTCTCTAAGGTGCCTGCTCATGTATACCCTCTGAACTCCAGGAAAGCAATCAGTGAGTGCATTCCTTTACAGGAATATACCTACAATATATCACATCACAATAATCTCAAATATGCTCCTGCTCTACTAGGCTTTGTTTGTGACTAGAAACTTCTAGTCAACTGCATAAGCAGAAACCCACTGCCATGCTTGACTTAAATTGGGTGGGTGCTCTCTCTAATCCCTGTAGTGGCATCTTGCATTGCCAGTGAACTTGTAGTGGTGGCCACACCCTTTGGGCATGGTTTCAGGTGTAGATGTGCCCTATTATAAGGCACAGGAGGAACTGGCTCTCCCTCTCTTGGGTTGCTGAGAGCATCAGAATGGCAGCTGCTACATCTTCTGGAGCAGGAAGAGTGAGGTGGTTATTTACTCTTCTGTATAAGTGCTTCCCTAATAAATACCTATTTATCATTTATCTTGGGTCTGGTGGACTCATTTAAACCACGCCTTCAGCCATCCTCTCTGTGTGTGTCTCTTTGCCTCTCTGTTTCTCTCTCTTCCCACGAAGTAGCTCTGCACTCCCTTTCTCCCCACCCCACTAAAACTCTCCCCGTGGGTAAGAAGGACCTTGGAATAGTAGGGGGATGGGAAACTATGATGAGAATATATTATATGAAAAATTATTTTCAATAAAATATAAAAAATAATAAAGTTTTTCATCCACTTCATGTAATCACATACAATATCAGCCTCTTCTTTAGTTGTCTGGTCCTTCATCTTCTCCATTTCCTTCTTGTCTCTGGGCTAGCCTAGATCCAACTTCTTGTGGATTCCCCAACTAGCTTCCTATTTGATATTTTTGCTTCTTGTCTTGCCCATTTAACACATAATACAAGAATAATCTTTCTGGAATGTAAACCTGATCCTTTTTCTCTCCATTTAAAAATCTTTTAGTGGCTCCCGCTAGTTTTCAGGCTGCTGTCCAAGCACTTTATCATGTCCTACAGGATCCTTTGTAACCAGATCTTGCCTGGCTTTCCAGCTTCATTTCCTGCACTTTTTCCCCTGAATTATAAAATCCCAGCTGTACAAAATTACTTATTTGGAATTTCCAAACCATTCTATGCTGTTTCATAATTCAGTGCCTTTACACCTGCAGATCTTGTTGCCTGGAATTTTGATTTCTCCCCCCCCCCTTTTTTTAAGACAGAATCTTATTATGTATCCTTGAGTGGCCTGGAACTTGCATAGACCAGGGTGGCCTGGAATACGTAAGAGATCTGCCTGCTTCTGCTGAGTGCTGGGATTAAAGGTGTGTGTCACCATGCCTGTCTCTCTCCATTCCTTTTGGTTTTGTTTGTTTGTTTGTTTGTTTTGTTTTGTTTTCCAGACAGGGTTTCTCTATGGCTTTGGAGGCTGACCTGGAAGTAGCTCTTGTAGACCAGGCTGGTCTTGAATTCACAGAGATCCACCTGCCTCTGCCTCCTGAGTACTGGGATTAAAGGCATGTGCCACCAACGCCTGGCTCTTCTCTCCATTCTTTTAAATTTTTTTTTATTTATCTCCATTTTTAATGAATACCTACTCACTGAGATCCAGCACTTGAATTGTTTCTTCTGAGTTCTACTTTGACTTCCTTCCTGATCCTTCAGTGTGTCTCATGTACAACTACTTTGATATAACTGTGTGTCTATGTTTTCCTTTTGTTTATAAGGTATCTTTTCAGTGAGCCATTGAATCTCTGAAGGTTTATCTCTGTATGCTCTATCGTAGCAGTGGTTTGAAGGATTATGTTTGATAAATTTATTTGGTAATTTTTAAGTGTCTCCTATGTAAATAGATGAGACTGTGTTAAGTACTGTGGGGAATCTTGAAGGTTCCTTTTTGTGTCTTAATTTCTCAGTCTCCATAGGTTCCATATCCTGTCTGTCCTCCCAGTGTCTGACCTCAACCTCTTTTCCTTCTGCATGTGTACTCTGAGTCACTCCATCCATTTCCTTAGCTTTAATTGCTGACAACTCCCAAATCTGTTCTTCCAGCAAAGACCTCATTCTCAAACTCCAGATGGTCCCAGGCATCTCAAAGTCTGCACGTAAAAAATGGAACTCTTTCCCCTTTCTTTCATTCTTTATTGAATAAAAGGAGAAGAAAACTGTAGAAAAGGTTTGGGAAACCATTGTAAAGAAAAATTTTAAGAACTTAAGTCAGGACAATGTCATTAAGCTTTCAGTACCATCATGAGGGACTGGTTTTGTATTTCATCTTGAAATGAATAGCAGCAGTAAAACCCCTTTAATGGTGTGTTCTCATACTGGGTAAATAGTGGATTACCCAGATATATGTGGAGCTACAGCAAAAAAAACAAAAAAAAAACAAAAAAAACAAAAAAAAAACTTATTTTGACAGAGGGGTTTTGTGTGTGTGTGTGTGTGTGTGTGTGTGTGTGTGTAATAGACATGTAACTCATAAGAACTAAAATGTTATTTTTATATTGAACAGACACATTGTGGAGAAGAATGCAAAATCTCAAGAAAATTTAAACTCCTTTCCTCAAAATGTAAGCACTTGGACCACTTCTAAGATAAAAGCATCTTGGTCTTAACTACTGAGTTTATGCTGAAGAGTGGAGGACAGCTGCATTAAGCCGGTGCATCTAAGAGCATACAGAAGGGAACCTTCAGGGTACAGACATTATCCAGGGTGAACAATGGGGAATCAGCTTTGCAGGAAGTTCTTTTTTTTTTTCAGATGAAATAGGAGGAAACAGGGGAAGGGAGGAGTTCATAAGTAAAAACTCTCAGATCCAGGCTGAAGAAGTCTGCAAAACACATTGATTCATTCAATAGACATTTGATGCCAATTTTGTCTCATATTCTTTACTGGGTGGTGGGAGAAATGAATTAGATGTGTTTTCTGCCCTTGAGGAACTCACTATTTATTGATGGGTTCTAAATAGTAGAATTATTCAGTCACTATGATAAAAGATCTACAGTGTGAAATTGGGCCACTGGAAAAGAAAGTAAAGGAAATGATTCCATTTGTAGTACTATCAGGGGTGGAGATGTAGTTCAGTACTAGAGTATTTGCCTAGTATGTGCAAGTGCCTGGGTCCAATCCCCAGCCTAAAATACATAGGAATAAATATAATTAAGGATGTAAAAGATCTGTACCTAAAGCTACAGCACTGATAAAAGACACTGAAAATAACATAGATAAGTGGAATAGTACCTTGTTTTCATGGACAGAAAGAATTAAAATTATTGATCTATAGAGTCCATGCAATGGACTTTTTTTTACAGATATAGAAAAATGAAGACAAAATTTATAACAAAAAAGATGCCATATAGCCAAAATAATGTCATAAAGAAAAAAGGCAGAGGTATCATCTTCCCAGATTGCAGGCTGTATTATGAAGCTATAGTAACTAAACACTGTTGTGTTGGCATAATAGGCTAATGGCACAGCATAGAGAACCCAGAAATAAATGTATGCATGTATAGTTTTTTTTTTTTTGTCAAATTTGCCAGGAGTGTACAATTCCTCCCTTGGATTGCTAGGAATTAAAACTGGGGACTCATACTTATTAGGCACATTTTCACCCCTGTGCTAAATTCTGAACCCTACATAAAATTAGCAGAAAATATATTAAAGGTAAATGAAAGTCTCAGAAGGATGAGGGCCTTAGCCCTGAGAAGATCACTAAAATGCCTAGAAGAAAACACAAGGATAAATTTCTCCACATTGACCTTGGTAATAAAATTTGGACAAAACACCAAAGAATAGGAAAAAATATGCCAATTGGATGATATTGAACCAAAAGCTTTCTAAATAAAACAAAGCAATCACAACATGAAAAGGTAGCCTGCTGAAGGCCAAGAATATTTGCCATTCATATATCTTAATTTTAAAATTATGGGACCTTGCCACCCTCATGTCCCACACGATGCAGTTCCCAGCTGGTGCCCTGGAATTACAGGGCCTCACATAACAAACAAATAAATAGCTTGGCTTAAACAAGGGCCATCGACATTTCAAGGATACGCAAATATCCAAGAAGCGTGTAAAAAAGTGTTAAACGTCATTAATCTAGCTGGGTGTGGTGAAGCACACATATAATCTCAGCACCCTGGAGGCTAGCTTGGGCTACACAGAGAGATCTTGTCTCAACAGCATCATCACTGATCATCAGCTTGACAATTTGAGTTTGATCCCCCAAATCCACGTAAAGATGGAAGAAAAGAATCAACTCCACAAAGTTGTCTGTCACATGTGTGCCATGGCACATGTCTACACCTTTCTCTCTCACACTAATGAAATTAAAAGAACAAAAAACCGAACACCTTATGCTAGCCCCCTTACCTCTCTACCCCAATGTCCTCCTTTCAGTTAGTGCAGGAGGGGGAACAGTGCAAAAATATGTGGAAACTTCTGGAAAATCTTTGCTCTCATGGAAGGAACCACTGTATGCCAGAAAAGTGTGTAACATTATTGTTAATTTTAAATTGTATTTTAGAGTACTGCTCAGAGATTTTGGGGTGTATTATTTTAATTAAAAATTATCCTAATTAAAACAAAAAAGTCAAAACAAGGGGAAAACAACAGAGTGTGGCTCTCAGTGCCTAAGGGCTAGAGGAAATGGGGTGACCTTGGTCTTACCTTTTCATTTTTGTTGATCCTTCCTTTTCTTCTTTCTTTTTGGTTTTGGGAATTGAACCCAGGACTTGCTGAATTCTAAGTACACAAAACCACAGAGCTCCAGCCTAGTCCTGGGTTGTGGGATGAGTAAATTCCAGATCTAATATACGGTATGAGTGGTGGTCTATGTGGTTAAAAGACCAAGTGAAGGGTTTGGACCACTGTAGAAATATTGAGCTTTGCTTGAGGAATTCAGTGACTATATCATAAAACAGGCATCATTTCCATTTTTTGCCAGTGTAGAAATGTATAGGTGTTTTCTGTTTGTGACTTGGTTAGAAATATTCCAGGAAATTGGAACGTGAAATGTGTGGGAAATTAATTAGACATATGTTTACATTCTTGACAATCACTATCAGCATTTAAGTCCCTGGAGAGGAAGGAAACATTTTTTTGTCTTGGAAATTCAACAGTGTAGTTTAGCATCTCCACATAAAGCACAGTTGTTTTATAAAGCTCAGCCAGAATGGAATATGGCAGGGTTGAGATGTGGCTGGACCAGGCTGTAGCAGAACTGTCACTGTAATGTCTGGATTTTATCCAGCAAAGGCAATGCACCGAAAGGCTGACTGGGGTCCTGTAAAAGCAGGTTGTAATTCATTACAAGGTTGTAAAAGTGAATTGGGATCAGTGTGTGTGTGTGTGTGTGTGTGTGTGTACATATGTTCCCATGCATGTATGCACATGCACGTGGAGCCTAGAGGTAAACCTCATATTTTTTGAGATAAGAGTTCTTCCTTAGCCTAGAATTTGTTTTGCTAGTGAGATTCTACGATCTGCATGTCTGTGCCCTGTACCTCCAGCACTGGGATAGCAGGACATACCACCACACTTGGCTTTTTAAAATTTTACCACTTGTATGTGTGCTGCAGCATGGTCAGTGTTGTGGGAGCCAGTTTTCTATTATGTGGGTTTTAGGGATCAAATGGAGGTTACCAGGCTTGATAACAAGCAACTTTACCCAGTGAGCCATCTTCCTGGCTTTTTGTGGTTTGTGATCTAAACTCAGGGCCTCATGCTTGATAGGTGGGCACTTTACCAACTGAGTCATCTCCCCAGCTCTGGAAGCAGTACTGTTTTTTTTTTGTTTTTTAATTTTGTTTTTGAGGCAGCTTTCCCTGTGTAGCTTTGGATCCTGTCCTGGAACTAGCTCTTGTAGACCAGGCTGGTCTTGAACTCACAGAGATCTGCCTGCCTCTGCCTCCTGAGTGCTGGGATTAAAGGTGTGTGTCATTACCACCCAGCTGGAAGCAGTACTATTTTAAGGTGATGCATATGTGTAAAGGATAATGTATTGTAAGGATAAGTAATTATGTACTAATTTCTTTTTAGAAATCTTTTTAGTTAGTGGGCATTGGTATTTTGTCTTCATTTATGTCTGTGTGAGGGTGTCAGATCTTCTGGAACTGAAGTTAGTTTTAAGCTGTCATTAGGGTACTGGTAATTGAACTCAGATCCTCTGTAAGAGGAGCCAGTGCTCTTAACTGCTGAGCCATCTTTCCAGCTCCTATTTAATTTATGTACATATTTGACCACTGTGTTCTGTTGCAAAATGCTTTTTCATCAGGATCCTAGTAAGACATTTTTTAAGGGGTTGAAAAAACACTATTTTAGTGGTACAAACCATGATGTTTAGATCACTTTTGGTAGCAATTAAAAGAAATTCCAGTCTCAAATGGCAATAATCACACAAAATAATTATTACTAGGATTGCAGTTTGGGAGCACTTCTACTTGCTAGCTTTTAATCTACCATTCTCATTGCTGTCTTCAGCTTGATGTCTTACACCATAGGGAACTGTAATGGAATGTGGTACTGCAGAATACTGTAGATATCTAGATAGGTAGATATTCTTTGCAAAGAAATGACTTTAGGAATGGGGGTGTTTAGAGGAGCCACCTAAACACTTGTGTACAGATGGAGGTAAAAGTGGAGTCTCTGGGTGATAGGGACCAAAAAGTGGTTAAAGGAGGGTACTTTGCCAGGGATACCACCCAAGCCTGCTCTATGTATCTGAAGCATCAAATCTAAAGGCACCATGTAGGTTGAACAGCAAGCAGATACCTGGTCAGTAGGTAGCATAAGGGATCTGGATTCTGTACCACAGAAAATGTGCTACCAGAGACCCAAAAGGCAACTATGATGATCAGATTGCTATCACTACAGCCTTATGTCCAAGGGTTCCCGACAGGGAGAATTGCATGAATGGAGATAAGGTAGGACACAACTCCACTAAGATAGTTACTGGCTTAAAAAAATGACAGGTATTGGGTTCATAGTTCTAATGTTTTAGTAAATGTGCTAAGGATATTTTTGTTTGTTTTTCGAGACAGGGTTTCTCTGTGTAGCTTTGGAGCCTATCCTGGCACTTGCTCTGGAGACCAGGCTGGCCTCGAACTCACAGAGATCCGTCTGCCTTTGCCTCCTGAGTGCTGGGATTAAAGGCGTGTGCCACCAAAGCCCAGCCTGTTTGTTTGTTTTTTTGGGGTGGGTGAGGCACGTTACTATGTAAACCTTATTGTAAAGAACTGAAACTCAAAATGCAGAATCTTTCTTTCAAAATGATGAGATCTCTGCTTTGGAATTTAAGCAATGTCTATTCAAGGCATATTTTACCTGCTGAGGTAAGGTGTTTACTAACACAGGCAGATTTAGTTCATGTCCTAGGATTTGTCAACTTTTTGGGGCCAGAATATTAAAGACACAGTGTCCCATGCCATTATGAGCTCCTTGATGTCAGATACTTCACATCTGGCCAAGGCCAGATTTATTGCAGACATTCTCAAAGCATGCTACCTACTGTGTGTAAGGTGATGCTGGGGACTGGAAGATGCTTAGTGAATACATATGGAGGGGGTAGAGAGATGGCTCAGAAGGTAAAAGCAATTGCCATTAAATCTGCTGACCTAACTTTGTTATGCAGGAACCACAGGCTGGAAGAACTGACTTGGGAAAGCTGTCCTCTGGCTTCCATCTGCACAGTGTGACACATGCATTCCCCCACAAAAAGTTTAGGGAGACAGTAAAGCTCCAAATGGACATATTTCTGGGAGTTCAAAGGAAAATGTTAGAGAACCTTTTCACAATCCACCTGTTGCTAATTCTTCAAGATTTGGTTTTAAGGGCTTTTCCTAGAACAAGTCTATCTGGGATGGATGCATATAAAAGGGGTAAAGATTTACAAAGAAATGTGTCAAATTTTAAGGGAAGAGGTAGAGCTCTGCTGGGATTAAGGTGAATCTAGGTAGCAGGGAAAACAGCACCAGAACAGCTATGTGACTGAAGCTGTGTCTTTCTGCTTCAACAGTGACCCTCCACCTTCTTCCTACCTCAGCCCTTGCATCAAGTCTTCAGGGCAGGAGTGAGAACTTCACATCTTCCCATGGCTGCCCAGTCAAGCCTCTGAATCTACAGAATGGCAGCCAGGATCAGTTATATCTATAGTACCCAGTGGATATAAACAAGGTCTTTTGCTTCTCCCATGACCCAGCTATTCTGAAACCGGATTTCCTTTCTGGGTTCCCACAGAGGTCTACTTTTGACAACAAAAGCATCCAGGAAATTCCCAGCAGGCTTAACTTTCTAATGCTTCACTCTCTATCAGCCTTCCTCTTCACACCCTCCACCAAGAGGAAGGAACTTATCTGGAAGGCCAACATCCTGTCAGATGCCCACACCCCTATCTATGTGCAGGGGTGGTGGTGAGTCCATATTCAAAACCCATTCAAAGGCTGAGGGAAACACGTAAATGGAATGTGTGACCTTGCCTAAAAAACAATGCTTGCCTTATCCTCGTTCACTTTTAGGGGTACCAAGTTATTTAAAGCTTCCCTCATAGAGAGAGGTTCCTATTGCTACTTGTCAGGAAGCAATCTTTTGGGATTGACATTTCTCTCATAGCAGCCTGTCAAAATACTGTCAAGAAGGGGGAAGTGGTTCAAGTGCCTCCCATCCCTCCTGTAGATCTACAGGGTGTCAAGGGAGGGAAATTTTCTTCAGCAGAACAGCCATTGGTAAAATACCCATGCTCCTGTAAGCAGGCCTAATGAAACTCACTGGAACACACCACCCACCTATGAAAGTAGAAGGGTCCCCAGGTGAAAATAACAAGACAGACAATGATGTGTGTGTGGTGGTGAATATGATCAAAATACATAACTTACATCATAAAAACCAAACAAAAGGGGCTGGAGAGATGGCTCAGTGGTTAAGGGCACCGGCTGCTCTTCCAGAGGTCCTGAGTTTAATTCCCAGCAACCACATGGTGGCTTACAACCATCTATAATGGGATCTGATGCCCTCTTCTGGTATGCAAGCATACATACAGAGTATTCATACCAAAACAAAACAGAAAACAATCAAAAATCCCAAGGGGTGGGTTTCTAGGCTGGATATTAACCATAGTCACCACAGGAAGCTAGTTTGAAATCAAGAGATACAGGGTCCACTTAAGTGTTAAGATAGGCAAACTGAGCCAGGCATTGTAGCACACACCTTTTAAATTCCAGCATTCAGGAGGCAGAGGCAGGTCAGTCTGATTTACAGAGTTGCAGGACAGCCAGGGTCACACAGAGGAAACCCTGCCTCAGAAAAAGAAAAAAAGATAAGCAACTGGCCCTGTGTGGTGGTGAACATTAGAAGGCCAAGCACTGGGGAAGCTGGACAGGAGGACTGCAGAACTTTGGATGCAGCTTCGATTACAACAGCAGGACTTCCTTCCCATACCAAAAAGCAAAGCAAAACTAAATCTAAGACTCAGAAACACAAGCTGTGAATTTACTATTTTAGGTGGCTGAGCATCTGGATGCCTCTCACTTTCCAGAAATCCTAGGGGAAGAAAACAAAAATCAATTTCATAAATCCAATCAAAAATTTATCTACTGTGCATAGAGAGGACCACGAGTCAGCAGAATGGTCTGGGCCCCGGTTTCCACCGTCCACTTTACAATGCTACTTCCAGTTCTCACACATTACAAGAGCTCCAAGGTTTGTGAACACACCCATGAGAGCCAGGTTTGTGAACACACCCATGAGAGCCATGTACTTTGCAGCTCCAGTTAAGTCTTTGGTGCTTGAGCCGTGTGGGAGCTGTGGAGATTTGCTTCCTGTTTATGGCGCAGGTCCTGCTGCAGTCCCAGTAGCAGCTGGTTTAGGAGAGTAAGGTTGCTGTCTCTTCGAGGCACAGGCAGGGGAGGGAGGCAATTCCCTTTATATTCAATCACTGCCATCTTGGCCCGATCTTGCTCCTTACTATTTGGGATCTGCAGCATTCTTGTGTAGCCCCCATTCTGATCCTGGAACCGAGGCGCTAGTACTTTAAACAGCTTTGGGATTAAGTCCTTCTCCTAGATGGGAAGAATTAATCAGAGGAAAACAGTCATAACTGCAGAGGCATCTAACTCAATTATTCCCAGAGGTAGGTAGGTTCAAACAGTCTTCACAGGCTTTCCCCATCACCCAATCTTGTACCAAATTACACAGAACCACTTACAGGGAGCTGAGCAGGTGCACATTCATTTCCGGTTCAAACAAGGGACACATTCGCCTAAGGTAGCTCCTAACTATGACATACAAGCGAATACCCTGCCTTACATCTACCCGGTCCTCTAACGATTTCTTCCCCGCCAGCAAGGCAGGGAGCACTCACCGTGAGCCAGAAGTCAGCCATGCGCATGGCTCGTTCGTTGGTGTCGCCCAGCTTTCCATAGTCGATGAGCTGTGAGAACAAAACATCACCAATGCAACACGATCAAGAATCGAGGCACCCACCTTGGTCTTCTAATGTCTTACCTTCATCCAATCATCCCACAAGCTAAGCTAATTCAGGGCGCTCCTAACTCCGCAGCGCTCCCCCTCCCCCGCCCCCAACCAGCCTTCCGTTTGCAGCGCGGGAGGAACGTGCTCAGCTGAGTGACGGGATTCACTTCCGTGGAGAGGTTTCCCAGCGTGGCCCTCATCCCCACACACGGCCAGCGCGGTCCCGGCTCTCACCTTCTCCGCGTAGCCCCTCATTTCGTCCACGCGTGCCCATGACGCCTCGATGCGTTCGTGGCGCACTAGGCCCGTGAGCAAGTTCCGCAGCAGGTGGATGCGAGACTCCGGGCCGAGGCCCAAGCGGCGGTAGACGCGGCCGTGGGAGACTGCGGCTGCGAGCGACAGCCTCATGTTCCCACTTTAGTCCCACCTCTGCGGGCGGGGGGGGGGGGGGGGAAGAAGGCGGAAAGGGAAACTACGGCAGAGAAGGGGCGGAAACAACTCCCAGCGCACGCATGCGCAGGAGCTCGGCGCGTGGCATGTGTGTGTGTGCGCGTGCGCATCAGGGCCTGCCTAGCTGGCAGTCTGCGGGAGGGCGGAGCAGACGTGTTGACGTTTCTGGAGCGGCGAGCTGGGCGAGCCTCAGGGTCTGCGGCTGCTCGGTGGCGAGCCGGGCATCTCAGCGCCCCCTGGTGGGGTTCTCTTGAGCGGCGTCAGCAGGCTAGGCGGTTCTTGGCGAGGGCGCTTCCGGGCGGAGCATGCCGGGAAAGTGAGTATCTGAGGAGAACTGCATCTGAGGGGTGGGGCCTCGGTGGGATGTGGCCCTTTTGCCTGAGGAGATGTTGCCTAGGCCGGCTTTCTGGGAACGTTAGCTTAAAACCCAGTTTTCATTAGTGATAGTGAGCTGAATCATGTCCAGGAAAGTCGCAGGTATCCCATACCTTATTGATATTTAGTACTAAAAGCTAAAGCAATGGAAAAATACTTAAAAAAATTATTCTTCTCTTATAGAGTACATTCTGACCACAACTTCCCCTCCCTCCAATCCTCGCAGACCCCAATATCCACTCTTCCCCAGAACTTCCCTCCCCTCCAAACACAACAACAACAACAACAACAAAAAGAACGGGACTCTTAGGGACTTCAAACACCTTACAAGAAGCTCCAAGGGGAGGGACCCAATGGAGGCCTCCAACTTGAGCTTTTCTCTCTGCCTCAAGTTTGGCTGTGGGTCTCTGTCTGTATCTGCTCTCATCAATTGCCAGAGACAGCCTCTCTGATGATGACTAGATTAGTCACTGATCATTTCATTGGTTTCTTTTTTTCACTCATGTTTGGTTCTACCATAGGTCTCTGGGCAAATAAAAACTTTTACTTAAAACATTTATTTTCTCTCTGTGTGTATTTTATCCCATATGCCATGCTAGCTCAACATCCTTACTGCACTCTGAAAACAGTTTCATGGGAGGAACTGATGAAACTACAGTCTACCTCTAATGCCTAACAAATGAAAAATGAGTGTGTTGCAGTTGGAGTTACAAGAAGATTGAGGGCAGCAACAAATGAAAACACATTTCAAATGGAAAGAAGTAAATTTTAAGATAGTTTGATTTTAGAAAAATAAGTTTCTGATCATATACAATATAAAGTTGAGTTGGCCCCGGGCTAAAGAGAGACTCAGAGTTTGATGGGATCAACATAACACTTCACATGGTGTTTCACTCTGGAAATAGTGAAAAGCTGTTTCTAATTTGGCTTACATTCTTCGTGGTGGTCTGTCCCCTCCCTGTTTCATTTCCGTGTATTATTAGTGAGGTGAACTGCCTGTTGCTGAAATTATAAGGTTCTTCAAGGTTAGGGAGTAACTAATTCATGCATTTGGTTTTCTTTCTCTTGCCTCCACCATCAATCCAGTACTCTGCTTTTCTGTTTCTGTTAAGCTTTATAGTTTTTTTAAACACATTATTAAAATATTTTGGTGTTCCTTGATAATTTCACCTTTACTTAGAAAAATTATCTTTTTATTTTTCATTTGAAAGAAAATATTTTATTTAGCTAGGTTTATTGTTAGCAAGCTTTCACCATACCTCAATATCAAATATTTCATTTGTTGGCTTCTATGTGGTACATAACCTTTCACTGCTGGGTCTAAATTATTAGCCAGATCTCTTAAGTCCATTTCCCCTCCCTGTGAGCTTGAATTCAGAAATGTCATCAATTGCAGTGTTTGTAAGCTATCTGATTTGCTTTTTATTCTTTCTCTCACCCTAGGTGATGTATTTCGTCCTCACTGGAAGTTGAACTTTTCCTTTATTACCTACTGACATATTTTAGAAATTCTTGAGTCAGATAACCTTTTAAAATTGTGTGTGTGTGTGTGTGTGTGTGTGTGTGTGTGTGTGTGTGTGTGTGTGTGTGTTATTTTGAACACAGTTCTCATGTGCCATGGTATGCATGTGGATGTAGGAGAACAAATTTCCAGAGTCTGTTGTTTTCTTCCACCATGGGATCAAAGCTCTTCGAATTGGTGACTGTGGTAATATGTCACAAATAATGACATAGAGGAATCTTTTTTTTTGGGGGAGGGGGCTTTTCGAGACAAAGTTTCTCTGTGGCTTTGGAGGCTGTCCTGGAACTAGCTCTTGTAGACCAGGCTGGTCTTGAACTCACAGAGATCTGCCTGCCTCTGGCTCCCGAGTGCTGGGATTAAAGGTGTATGCCACCACCGCCTGTCGGTGACATAGAGGATTCTTATTAATTATGAAAGCTTGGCCTTAAATCTTAAATTAACCTGCATCTATTAATCTAAATTCTGCCATGTGGCTGTTTTTCATCTTTCCTCCATTCTGTATGTCCACCTCCCTCCATGTCTTGCTGGCATCTCCCCACAGACCTAGATTCGTCTTTCGAGTTCCTCTCCTTTCCTAGAAATCTCACCTATCTTCTTTTGCCTAGCATTGGCCATTCAGTTCCTTATTAAACCAATCACAGTGACACATCTTCACACATTTCCCTTTTTTGTCTAAATGAAAAATAAGGGTTTTAACTATTAACACAGTAAACACTATATATAATAAGAACAACTATCAGGTAAGAATTACATTCACAATGTGTAGTCTATTTGTATTTGGCAAATTCTGAGAAAGTATTCTATTACTTATCTTATCTTGGTGAGTTCAAAGTTTTATACCTAAACTGTTTTCTATCATACTTGTATTACCATCTTAGAAATATCTTTTTAGATCTTAAAACATTTTTTATACAAACAACTTAAGCTTTTATGTTTTTCAATCTTATAAACTTTACATCTCTTTTGTAAGTTTCTTTTCTGAATTTGGTAACAAAGAAAACTCAAAACTATAACTATATATTCTTCAACACCATCAGAGACCTGAGGTGGATATAAATATTACCTGAGTAAACAGGAAGTACAGAGAAAACAACTTCTAAAACTATAGAAATGACAAAGACAGCTGGCTGCCAGGACAATCACCCAAGGTTCCACTGCAATGTTGGGTCATTCATCTTTGGCCTACAGATTTCTGTGAAGTAGGAAGTTTTGAAGGACTGTCCTACCTTATCTTGGCAAAGTTTGGCAGTCATCCTTTGTGTTCTGCTTCTCCAATTTGGACAACCTACTGTCAGAAGTTGAGGCAAGGAAGTTTCTTGCCCAGGACTAGCTTTGTCAGGAGCAGATGTATCTCACTGTCATGGAAAGCCTTATGTTATTAAAACACGTTAAATGCCACATTGCGTGGATCTCTGAAGTGTTTGAAGACCACCTATCTATCTAAAATATATCTCTCTTTGACCTTGAAAACATATATAACATGACTACAAGTTTGATTGTTATAGATGACTAAATACTAACTTACATGTCTTAATTACCCTAAACAGTTTGTAATAACAGCTTTCAAGGAATAGAATTTGACATTACATTTTAAAATGAGCTGCATAGGTACTATAACTTAAACAAGAGTAGAAAATACAGTATAACAAAAACAACCTTAAATTTGTATCAACATAAAAATACCTTAAATAAGAGTAGAAACACATGCAGTATGTTATAACAAAAATAAGCTTAAATTTGTATCAATATAAAAAATCAATACCAATGTAAAATATTTAAGACTAGTAGTTGCTTTTTAGTTTAAAAGTAGATTCAGCAATCTACCCTTTTATCCTATAACACCTCTTTTCTTTCTTTTTAGAAAGAGACCTCAGAATTTAATTTCTTTTGTTTAGTTTTTTTCCCTGACCATGACCAGTAAGAACTTGTAACCAATCCCTCTAAATGGTGACAGACATTCACAACACACCAAACTACCTCAAACCACCCCACCTCTTGGGAATATGGGTGTCATGTTCTCTAGATTACTTCCTGTTGTCTGGGGATGATGACATCATTAGGGGACCCTGAAAAAAGTGGGATAATGATAAAGTCCTGGGAGAGTTATCTGTATTGTTTACTTTCTAGTCTCTGTCTAACGGGAAGGTGCAGGGCTTATCTGGAGTCCTGGCTAGAGTAGTCTGTGAGACTGGGCCATCTCATGTAGCAGCTTTGAAGTTGTTCTGGATTCAAATTTTTGAAGAAACTGCAACTGAGGCATTCTGAGAGGCTGGGTCATCTGGGCTACTTGCCTTTTTCACATGAGATTGGGTGCATTCAGGGTGGTATGGCCATAGACGCTATTTGTCTTTTTCATTGGTGTCTAGTCCTTTCCTTCTGAAAACACACAAACTTTTAAAGGTGACATACATATCTGCATCAACATAAGTATGCATCCTGTGGTATGCACAAGTCAGCTAAAGATGATTTTCTGTTTTATGTTTGAATCGGTAAAATACATGTCAATTTTATAAGTCTGTTTGGAATTCATAAGCAAACTGCAATATAAATCACCATTCATTGTTGGAGTACCCTGCACTTAGGATTGCAGTACACCATGTCTGAACAGTTCTCTGGGTTCAGCACAAAATGGAGGACCCCCTTTCCAGGAGGCCTCCCTCCCTCCCCAGATAGCATCTCTATGTTTGGATGCCTGACCTTATCCCTAAGCCTAGATGCCTGACCTATCTCAAATGAGACCTTTGACATAGATCCCTGCAGATGCTTTTCCTGTGCTGACCATATGATAATTAGGTTTTGTGCTTTCACAACTGTGAGGCCAAACACAAATTAGGTGATGCCCCAGCTGCTGTTCCCATCCTATATATTTCACCTCACTCTGGAATAAAGGTAAGCTGTAACACTGAAGACTGTCTCCTGGAAAGCTTCTTTTGTCATACCCACAAGCCATGTGAACCCTGTTCCCTGCTTCTGCTCCCTCCTCCCTCATGGACCAGTGGGCAATGATCCTCGAGGAAGGAGACCCACAATCCATGCCATATGAAAGGATGGCATTTAATAATAAGTCATGAGGACTCTGTAGCCAACAAGATTTATCAAGTTTCATCCAGTCTCAGAGCTGTTCCCATACCAAGGGATCAGCATATATGTCACCTGACTTGTAGTTTTTCTAGGTTTCTTCTTTCATGTCTGCAGCCAAGATTTTCAGAAGATCTCTCCTGGTCAAATCTGGTCTTTATTAATTGTGAGGGAATCCATAGCTTTTTGTTTCCTGTGGAAACAAAAGCATAACCTCTCCCCCAATTCAACACATTTTTTGACTTCCATTCTTCTTTTTTAAAAATATGTATTAGTGTTTTGCCATGGGAAGTTTTGGGTCCCCTGAAACTGGAGTTGCAGACAGTTGTGAGCTGCCATATGGGTGCTGGGAATTGAACCTGAGTCCTCTGGAAGAGGAGTCAGTGTTCTTAACCTCTGAGCCATCTCTCCAGTCTATTGACTTCTATTCTAAAATCAAGGCATCTGTGGTGATATATTGTTTATGATCTAATAAAGTCACTGGAGATCAGAATGCAAAGCCAGTCACACTCGTTGGTTATAGAAGCAAAAGCAGGAAGTGGTGGCACACCTTTAATCCCAGGACTCAGGAGATAGAGGCAGATGGATCTCTGTGAGTCTAAGACCACCTTGGACTACACGAGAGTGAGCCAGTCTAAAAGAACTCACATCTTTAATCCCAGCACTAGAGAGGTACATAGGAAGAAGCAAAGGGTCTCATATGGAAATTAGTCTCCAACCACATTGAGGACAGGAAGAAATTTAGTTTACAGTTACAGGGAAGACAGGATTTCCATTTCAGCCTTGGTAGGTGTAAGAGTTACTAGCTGGCTTCTTTGCTTCTCTGATCTTCAGCTTGAACCCCAATATTTGTTACTGGGTTTTTTTTATTCGTGTTACAGGCATCTTTAAATATATAGGGTGATCCCTTAGCAGTTGTTTTTTGCTCATTAGCATTAAAAAATTCAAAGTCAACAAACACTGTAGAGGATCCAGGTGTTGTAGGGAGCCGTCCCTACATTCTCCATTACAAGATGGCGCCTGCATCCGGCAGGCACCGAATGTAAACAAGATTATTGCGCAGGCGCTGGGTAATTTTCCATTCCTTGATCTCTGCCTATTCCGTGGCGTCATATGGCCGGATGAGCTACAGCCAATCATAGGGTGACACGTCCCAGGCGGCGGCTGCCAGCCTTTATTAGGGGACGGGATTCTTGGCTCAGTGTCTCCGCTCTGGGAAGCTTATGCTCTCCACTCTCAAGATGCATTAAAGCTTGTCTGCAGAAGGATCCGAGTGTCCCGTGTATGATTTCTTGCTGGCGAGAAATACAGAGCGCGCGGGACATATGGTGCCGAAACCCGGGAACATGTGAACATCTCTGGCATCGCGGAGACCCCTTGGCTACAAGGCGGATTCAGAACTGCAGGGTGGTAAATTCGGAGAGGTATGATTTTTCTGGACTTTGGCTTGGGACAATCTTAAAGAAGTCCAGAATTACATATCAGAAACCGAATGTAATGAGAGAAATTCGGAGAGGTATGATTTTTCTGGACTTTGGCTTGGGAATGTTGCTATTGTGGGAGGTTAATATAGAGGCTTCTATGCTTTTACTAGGAGCTATTTTGACTTTTCTCACTGTTGTAGCAATCTTAAAGAAGTCCAGAATTACATGTCAGAAACCGAATGTAGTGAGAGATGGGGCGCGCCCAACAATAAAATATAAGGAAAAAGGACCTCCCGGGGTGTCTAATGACAGGGGAGTGTATACAAAAAACAAAACGACAACGAAAAAGGAAAAAGGACCTCCCGGGTTGTCTAATGACATGGGAGTGTGTAATTTGTTAGATGATTCTGTAAATAAGTTTAAAGCTTTAAATCTTGATAGCTCTGATGACTCTAAAAGCTCAGGAGATAAAGTCTTAAATACTGGGGAAACAGCTCAGCTAGATGAAAAAGAAACAAAAATGGAGGGAGAGAAAATAGGGGATAACCAGTCACACCCCGGTAAATTTAAGAGACCTGTTAATCCAGCGGGTGTACTTCCATCAGCACCCCCATTATTTGGTACCGACTCCTTTTTACCATCAGAGGAGCGGAGAAAATTACAGATGGCTTTCCCAGTCTTTGACAGGGGAAAAGGCCGTACATGTTATTCAACACTGCTTGGAGGCCTGGGATGCCTGGGGAAAGCCTCATATCCTAAAGATGCTCAAGTAATTTATGTATGCTTGTTTTAAAATGTTCCATTTCCTGGTATGGCCATTTTGTAGCTGGTCACATGACTGACGGTAGCCATTTTGCTAAAGTTAAGAAAAGGATACTTAAACCGCCATCTTGACTAAAGGTTACCACATGGAAATTAGAGGTACCATCTTAGAAACAAGTTTTTCAGTTAAGATTTAAAATGTTAAAGCTTCTATATATTAAAGAAAGACCTTAAGGGAATTTAAATTTCTTTTTAAAACCAGTTTTTCAAATGTTTGATTTTATTAATGTTTGTACTTAAAGAGCTTCAATTTAGAATTATTTTTAAGCAAAGCCTGACAATGTAAAGTTCTTGTTTTGTAAAAGATGCTAATCTATTATGTTGGTAGCACACACCTTTAAGCTCAGGGTGTTGATGACACACGCCTTTAAGTTTTGGGCGTTGGCGGCATACGCCTTTAATCCCAGCACTCGGGAGTAAGAGACAGATGGATCTTTATGAGTTCAAGGCCTGCCTGGTCTAACAGATCGAATTCCAGGACAGGCTCCAAAGTCACAAAAAAAACCCTGCCTCAGAAAGAAGTTAAGCTACTGTTTAAGGAAGTTCAGCTGTATTACAAAAATAAGACTTTACCTAGCCACCTGTATGCTTCTTAAAAACAGATAATGGGCCGGCTTATACCTCTCAAAGTTCCAGCACTTCTACAGACTTTATAACCCTCAAGGACAAGGCATTGTGGAACATGCCCATCACACACTTAAGTCTTATTTAATCAAACAAAAGGAGGGAATGGGAGCATCCTTACCCTCGGTGCCAAGAGTTGCAATATCCATGGCACTCTTTACCCTTAATTTTCTAAACACCGACGCTCAGGGCCATACAGCGGCCAAGCGTCATACCTCAGAACCTAAAAGGTCTAAGGAGATGGTAAAATGGAAAGATGTCTTAACTGGTCTTTGGAGAGGCCCGGATCCTATTCTCATAAGATCCAGGGGAGCGATATGTGTTTTTCCACAGGATGAAGAGAATCCCCTGTGGATCCCGAAAAGACTCACCCGAAGAGCCCCTTTGGACCCTCAAAAGTCGGAACTCCACCCTCTCCCCGGGAGTTGAGAGCCGCTATTATCCAGATTAACTCCTGTCCTTGACGGAGGGACTGTCATCATGGATTGCTTCAGCTGTCTCCTATTTTAAGGAATGGGTGGAGGTGGGATTGTTTGGTGCAGCCGTTTGCTGCGGATTGATGTTGCTTCTCTGGCTGGTCTGTAGGCTCAGGGCTCAAACTAAGAGAGACAAGGTGGTTATCGCCCAAGCGCTTATAACTTTGGAACAAGGGGCTTCCACTGATATTTGGCTAACTATGCTTAAGCAATAGGCCGCTGGCCAGACAGCTCTTGCACACCCGGAGCCTAGGCTCATTGCACAGGGTAGAGTGCCTGGCTTGAGCAGCCCATGAGGGATGTCGAGCAAGGCATCGCACAGAGAGTTGCCCAATATGCAGGCTTCTCTGGGAGGCATGTTGTCCTGCATAAGGGTTGCCTGCCCTAGTCTCCCTTTCCCAGAAAAACGGCAGAGGACAGGTCGAGAGTGCTTCGGGTCAAGCTAACAGCCTGATGGCGACTCTTGTACACAGTCTTAATATTTGATTGGGAAGGTACAACCTCTGCCTCTATCCCTCAACATTTGGGTGACCTATTTGCTTGTAAAAATATAAAGCCTTATCATTAATTAATAAAAAAGGGGGAGATGTAGGGAGCCGTCCCTGCATTCTCCATTACAAGATGGCGCCTGCATCCGGCAGGCACCGAATGTAAACAAGATTATTGCGCAGGCGCTGGGTAATTTTCCATTCCTTGATCTCTGCCTATTCCGTGGCGTCATATGGCCGGATGAGCTACAGCCAATCATAGGGTGACACGTCCCAGGCGGCGGCTGCCAGCCTTTATTAGGGGACGGGATTCTTGGCTCAGTGTCTCCGCTCTGGGAAGCTTATGCTCTCCACTCTCAAGATGCATTAAAGCTTGTCTGCAGAAGGATCCGAGTGTCCCGTGTATGATTTCTTGCTGGCGAGAAATACAGAGCGCGCGGGACATGTAGGGAGCCGTCCCTACACAGGTGTCCTATGTTATATTTCTCATTCTTGTGTGGTTTATTCTTTTTATATTACATTACTCTCTCTCTAAATACTTTATTAATCATAAGATACATACACAGACACACACACACACACATGCACACACACACACACACACACACACACACACACACACACACACACTTATGACTACCCATTTTCTTTTATTTCTTTCCCACCTATGCATGTTTTCAAGCACACTGTAACCTGCTCAGAGTTTTTCTTGGCCTGGACATGGCGTGTGTGTGTGTGTGTGTGTGTGTAGTTTTTTTCTGACCATCACGGGGTGGCTCTGCTTAGCACATGGTGCTGGTGGCTGGCTCTACTCACTTTGGGTCCAGCAGGTGGGGGCAGGCAGCTGTGGGAGCCATACCTCTCTAGGCCTCAAGCAGCCTACCCGAGACCATGGTTGTCAGGAAGTCAAGTCCAACTCTGTGTTCAGAACTTTTTTTTTAGTCTTCTCAGGCCCTATGTGAATTTATGGGCTATGTGTTGGGCACCAAATGTAGTCAGACTTTCTTGTGGGCCACCCAAATAATGACACAGAGACTTATTAATTAGGAAAGCTTGGCCTTTAGTTTAGCTCTTACAACTTATATTAACCCAATTCTATTAACCTATGTTCTAATATGTGGTTTTTTACATCTCCTCCATTCTGTGTGTCCCTTGTTCTGTGTCTTGCTGGCATCACCCCATGCACCTAGATTCATCTCCCGAGTTCCTCTCTCTCCCCTGAAATCCCACTTACCCTGCAACAGATCTAGTGGTGAGTTTCATAATTGCTATTATTTTTAAAGTATTGATGGACATTAGCTGTATTTTGAGGTATTTATAACAACTGTTAATTGATAGGAAAATTACTGATTTATACTGGTGAAATTCAATTGTTAGTAATATTATTGTGGTTTATTATCTACATACAAAATGAAAAAAACCCTTACATTTCATTTACAAGTCAATAAAAACAAAGATATTTTTCCCCACCCAAGTTCATGAACTTACTTAATTTTATTCATTGACCCTTTTGGCTCTGTGGCTTCCATGTTAGAAGCAACTGCATTATTGTGCATACGCAAGAACTGAGGAAGATCCCTTTGGAAAAAGAAAAAAAAAAAAACAAAAAGAAACTACTTTTTGGGAAGTGAAGAACTATATTACATTCTAGTGTAGCTTAGCAATATTCAGCTGTATACATCTATCCTACTCACAGTAGCTTTCGTTTTCTCTGTAAATGTGCATAAGAACATACAATGATATTGGGGATCCACTGGGCAACTGCCTTTTTATCTGTATAATCTAATGGGCAGTTAATCATCCAACAAACACGGCCGTTTTATATTCATAGAAAGGGACAGTGTATAACAGGTGAATTTAAACTAATTCAGAAGGTCAGGGAAGGCTTTGATGACAGAGTGATGGCCAAGCTGGGATTTGAAGGCAATTTAGAGTCAGCTTGATGAAAAGTAAAGGGAAGGTATTCTAATTGAAAGAAATTTTATTGTAAGTAATGCCTGGATTAAGTACATTTTTGAAAACTAAATTTCTAAGTGGCCCACCAACTTTTTTTTTTGCTATTAATCATTGCTGAACTTGAATTCATTTTATTTTTCTGTGTTAAATTTTTCTAAAGATAAAGTAAATACTTAAAAATTATCCTGTCCATACATAGACCTGTATTTTTCAATGACAAATTTACCTTTCATTTTAACAACTATGACAAATTTGTAAAATGAATTACCACAAAGTTTCAAATACTTTATTTTGTTCTGTTTATGCTAACAAAATTGAGATAACCAAAGCAGAAAGTCAATTGTAATGCAAATTATATATATATATATATATATATATATATATATATATATATATAATTTCTGTGGTGGAGAAGCAATGTATGTAACATGTAAATCTGACTAAGAGATTTAAAAAAGAACATGTAAAGAATTCCTAAGGCCAGGCATGATGGTACATGCCATTAATCCTAGCACTCTGGAAGCAGAGACAGGAACATCTGTTTGAGTTTAGTCTAGTCTACACAGTGAGTTCTGGACCAACCAGGACTACATTGTGAGAACTTTTCTCAAAAACATAATAAACAAATAAATTATTAAGTAAGCACAAAATGATATGAGTGATTTATTAAGTTAATATCCATATAATATTATTTTTAATAAGGTAAATGTGTGTCAAAACTGTACTGAACTAATACTTTATACTCCAGAATGACTAAAATTAAAAAGAATGATAAGGCCAAATGCTGGTGATATAAGAAAAAACAAGAATTATCATCCATTACTGGTAAGAACAGAAAATGTTACAGATACTTTTAAATAATGTGTCTATATAAGTATTTTACACATATCCTGGAATGTCTCTATTTTTTTTTTTTTTTTAAATTTTTTTTTTTTAATTTTATTTTATTTTATTAGTTCTAGTTAGGGAACAAGCTTATTTCAAGTCCCTTCTCCCTCTCCCTCCCCTCACCCCCAAACTTTCTCCCCCACCCCCAGCCCATCCCCCCAACCCATCCACCCACTACTCCCAGGCAGGGTAGGGCCCTCAACGGAATGTCTCTATTTTTATATTTATTTACTTTTAAGGTTTATTTTATGTTCCTACCAAAGTTCTCTTTCCCACCCGACCCCCCCACCTCACCCCTCTTCCACTCCCCATCCACTCTTCCAAACAGTAAGGGCCCCCATGGGGAGTTGACACAGTTTGGCACATTAACTTGGGCAGGACCAAGCCCTTCCCCCTGCGTTAAGTCTGAGCATGGCATCCCCTCATAGGAATGGGCTTCAACAAGCTAGCTCATTCACTAGGGATAGATACTGGTCTTACTACTAGAGGCCATTTAGATAGCCCAAGCTTCAGAACTGTCTCCCAAATACAGAGGGCCTAGTTTGGTACCACTGAGGCTCCACATCGTCAGTCCAGAGTTCATGAGTTTCCAGGAGCTTAGTTTAGCTGTCTCTGTGGATTTCTCAATCATGATCTTGCTCATGTATTCTTTCCTCCATCTCTTTGACTGTATTCCTGGAATTTTGACTTGGTGCTTGGTTGTGGATGTCTTCATCTGATTTTACCAATTACTGGATGAAGGCTCTATGATGATAGTTGGGGTATTCACCAGTCTGATTACAGGGGAAGGCCAGTTCAGGCACCCTCTTCACTATTCCTAGGAGTCTTAGCCAGAGTCATCCTTGTGGATTCTTGGAAATTTCCTTAGCACCAGGTTTCTCCTTAACTCCATACTGGCTCTCTCTATCAAGGTATTTCTTTCCTTGCTCTCCCTCTCCATCTGTTCCCCCTTCAACCATCCCATTCCTTCATGTTATATTCCCCCATCCCCTCCCAGTTACTGACTCCCTTGCCCCAGTTTACCCGGGAGATCTCATCTAATACCCCTTCCCAGATAGATCCATATGTCCCTCTTAGTATTCTCCTTGTTACCTAGCTTCTCTGGAGTTGTATATTGTAGTATGGTTATCCTTTGCTTTATGTCTAATATCCACTTATGACTGAGTACATACTGTGTTTGTCTTTATGGGTCTGGGTTAACCTCGATCAGGATTTTTTTCTAGTTCCATTCAATTGCCTGCAAATTTCATGATGTCATTTTTTTTTTTTTTGCAGCTGAGTAATACTCCATTGAATAAATGTACCACATTTTCTTTATGAATTCTTCAGTTGAGGGGCATCTAGGTTGTTTCCAGGTTTTGGCGATTATGAATAATGCTGCTATGAACATTGTTGAGCAAGTGTCCTTGTAGTATGATTGAGCATCCTTTGGGTAAATGCCCAAGAGTGGTATTGATGGGTCTTGAGGTAGATTGATTCCCAATTTTCTGCGAAACTGCCATACTGATTTCCAAAGTGGCTGTACAAGTTGGCGCTCCCACCAGCAGTGGAGGAGTGTTCCCCTGACTCCGCATCCTCTCCAACATAAGTTGTCCTCATTATTTTTGAACTTAGCCCTTCTGACAGGTGTAAGAAGGTATCTTTGAGTCATTTTATTTGCATTTCCCTGATGATTAAAGATGTTGAGAATTTCCTTTACTGTCTTTCAGCCATTTGAGTTTCTTCTGTTGAGAATTCTTTGTTTAGCTCTGTACCCCATTTTTCAATTGTATTATTTTGTATTTTGATGTCTAGTTTCTTGAGTTCTTTATGTATTTTGGAGATCAGCCCTATGTCAGATGTGGGATTGGTGAAGATCTTTTCCCATTCTGTCGGTTGCTGTTTTGTCTTGCTGACTGTATACTTTGCCTTACAGAAGCTTCTCAGTTTCAGGAGGTCCCATTTATTGATTGTTGCTTTCAGTGTCTGTGCCACTGGTGTCATATTTAGGAAGTGTTCTCCTGTGCCAATGCGTTCAGGGCTACTTCCCACTTTGTCTTCTATCAGGTTCAGTATAACTGGATTTATGTTGAGGTCCTTGATCCACTTGGACTTAAGTTTTATGCATGGCGATAGATGAGGATCTATTTGCAATCTTCTACATGTCAGCATCCAGTTATGCCAGCACCATTTGTTAAAGGTGCTCTTCTTTTTCCATTATACCTTTTTGGCTTCTTTGTTAAAAATCAGGTGTTCATAGGTGCATGAGTTAATTCAGTAGAAAGATGGGTTTCGTTTTTGCATCCATTCTGTTAGCCTGTGTCTTTTTATAGGTGAATTGAGTCCATTGATATTAAGAGATATTGATGACCAGTGGTTGTTAGTTTCTGTTATTTTTGGTTTTGTTATTGTTAACTGTAGGGTGTGTGTGTGTGTGTGTGTGTGTGTGTGTGTGTGTGTGTGTGTGTGTGTGTTTCTCTTCTTTGAGATTTGTTGGTGTGGGTTTATTTATTGCCTGTGCTTTTGTAGGTGTAGCTAGCTTCCTTTGGTTGGAGTTTTCCTTCTAGTACTTTCTGTGGGGCTGGATTTGTGGATAGGTATTGTTTAAATCTGGTTTTGTCATGGAATATCTTGCTTTCTCCATCTATGGTGATTGAAAGCTTTGCTGGGTATAGTAGTCAGGACTGGCATCCATGGTCTGTTAGTATCTGCATAATGCCTGTCTAGGAACTTCTGGCTTTCATTGTTTCCATTGAGAAATTGGGTGTAATTCTGATAGTTCTGCCTTTATATGTTACTTGGCCTTTTTTTTCCTTTGCAGCTCTTAATATTCTTTTTCTATTCTGTAAGTTTACAGAATAGAAAAAGGTCTTGAGGTTTTTTCCCCCCCTCAGAAAGCTTCTTGTAGTCTCTTAGGCATGTCCTTTTTCAAGTTGGGAAAGTTTTCTTTCATGATTTTGTTGAATATGTTTTCTATGCCCCTGAGCTGGATTTCTTCTTCTTATACCTATTATTCTTTGGTTTAGTTTTTTCATGGTGTCCCAACATTTTCTTTGATGAGTCTACTTCCACACCTGAAATTCTCTCCTCCATCTCTTGTATTCTGTTGTTTATGCTTGCCTATGTTGTTCCTGATCTTTTACCTAGATTTTCCATTTCCAGAATTCCCTCAGTTTGTGTTTTCTTATTGTCTCTATTTCAGACTTAAAATCTTGAACTGTTTTCATTACCTGTTTGATTGCTTTTTCTTGGTTTTCTTTAAGGGATTAGTTGATTTCTTCCATTTTTTTGTTTGTCTTTTCCTCCATTTCTTTAAGGGAATTTTTCATTTCCTCTTCAAGGGCCTCAATCATCTTCACATAGTTATTTTTTAGGTCATTTTCTTCTGCTTCATCTGCGTCGGGGTGTTCAGGTTTTGCTGTTGTAGAACCACTAGTTTCTGGTGGTGTCATATAGCTCTTTATGTTATTGAGTGTATTCTTGCACTGTTGTCTTCCCATATCTTCCTCTGATTGGTACAGTTGGAGCCTGTGCTTCATGGGGTCCCTCTTCCTCCACGTGGTGCAGTTGGGGCCTATGGCTCCTTCAGGTTCCGGCAGGCCTATAGCTCTTGTGGTCTCTCCTCCTAGTGCTGATGGTGCTGAGGTTCTAGTGGTCACTGATGTGGCAGAGTATGTCGTATAGAAAGTGGAACTGGATGCTGGCTGAAGCACGGGTGCTCTTTCACCGAGGATCTTAAGATAGTTTCTGGAAGTTGCATCTTCCCTGGATTGCATGCCACTCCCCCAGGTTGCTTGCTTCTGCTGCTTCCCCGGGTGGGCCAGGGCGCTTGTTGCACTCTGATGTTCCCCCAAATTCCTACAATTTGTAGGCATAATTTATACATATGTCTAACTTTAGGGAAGGATAATAGTTGTTAAAGTATCTGTGACATTTTTTAGGTTGGAAACAACCCAAATGCTAATCATTGGTAAAAATCAATATAAACATCAACATATGATCATATAATAAAAAATTATGTAAGAATGCAAATAAACTAGTGCAGATCTCACTAGTAGTAACACGTTTTAATATAAATGGAATATCAAATAAAGGAAGTCAAGTGCAAAGGACAGTACTGCATTGTTCAGTTGCTTGTTTAAAACCAGATCTGATCTGTGGTGTCAAATTCCCTTTGGGAGTAAAAAAGGACACATGATTAGGAGAGAGCATGGGATAAGAATTTGGGGGTATAGGTAATAATCTACAACTTGACCTGGATGGTCCTGGAGTGTGTTTGTCTTGTCACAAATTCACTGAATGGCACATAATATACTTTACCTATTACTTTTAGTATAACCCTTTATTTTAGTTAAAAATATAAAAGAAGATATCCATACGCTTTATAGTCTCTGACCCATGAGGATTATTCTCTGAGTATGGTATTAATAAAGATCTTTAAAGATGTCCACATCCTGGTGGACTTTGGGGAGCCCCCATGGAGGGCCCTACCCTCCCAGGGGAATGGAGGGGGGATGGGGTGGGGCACTGGTGAGAGGTTGGGGGGGAGGGGAGGGAGAAGGGATTGACATGTGAAACAAGCTTGTTTCTTATTTGAACTAATAAAAAAAGAAAACCATTCTAAAAAAAAGTCCACATCCTAGCCTCCAGAACCTATGACTGTGGTACAAGGAAAAATGACTTTGCATATGTAATGTACTATCATTGGCCTGTCATAACAGAGCTGGTTCAAGTATATGGTCGTGTCTTAGTTAGGGTTACTATTTCTGTGATGAAACACCAAAGTAACACTAAAGTAACTTGGGGAGGAAAGGGTTTAGTTCAGCCTACACTTCCAGGTCACAGTCTATGACTGAGGGAAGTAGGGGCAGGATCCTAGAGGCAGGAGCTGGTACAGAAGCCATGGAGGGGTGCTGCTTACTGGCTTTCTTCTCATGTCTTGCTCAACCTGCTATCTATCTTTCTTTTTTTTTTTTTCGAGACAGGGTTTCTCTGTGGCTTTGGAGGCTGTCCTGGAACTATCTCTTGTAGATCAGGCTGGTCTCGAACTCACAGAGATCCACCTGCCTCTGCCTCCCGAGTGCTGGGATTAAAGGTATGCACCACCACCGCCTGGCTCAACCTGCTTTCTTATAGAACCCAGGATTACTGGCCCAGGGGTGGCTCCACCACATGGGCTGGGCCCTCCCCTGTCAATCATTAATAAAGAAATGACTTGCAGGGGATCTTATGGAGGCATTTTCTCAATTGAAGTTCCCTCCTTTCAGGTAACTCTAGCTTGTGTCAAGTTGACATAAAACTAGCCTGCACAGGTGGTATGGGTGGATGGAAGCATTTTTAAGATGGGTGATGTAGCAATAAACTTGGGGTTCTGCTGCCAATATAATCCTTTCCGCATCGACAGAACAGCCATGCTAACTAGCCAGTTCAGCAGAGGTGTCCTGCAGGATATTTAGATGGCAAAAGAGCTGTGGTGTACTGACCAGCAGATGGTGCCATTATAACATAAAATGACTGCAGAGGCATTGAGCCTCAGAGCCAGGAGATGGCATATACCACCTTCTTTCCACCAAGCCCCAGGGAGAGGAGCAGGGAAAGGGTGAGTCTGAGTGAAGAAGCATTATTTTATCGGATAGAAACTTAATTCATCCCTGAATATATACACCCAAACTGCCAGATTGAATTAAGCTTAAGCTAGATTGAACAGTTAATGTTTTTTTTTTTTTTCTTTTCTTTCTGTTAATCAGTGCATGGGAATTTGGACAGGATATCAGATTATAGAATAAAGAGAGAAATATATTCTTGTACATCTTGTGCAGGATGTCAGCTGTACTCTAATACTGCCCTTCTCCAAGGCTGTTGAGATTTCTTTCTTTCTTCTTTTCTCTTCTTCTTCTTTTTTTTAAACAGATTTTTAGAAGATGAGAGCAAGGATTGGAGAGTGCATGACAACCGACCTTTTCCTCTTCTTCTCTTATATTTGTTTCCTGATTTATCTTGAGTTTTGGAAAGTCAGAGGTGTTTGAATTTCTATCAATAGCTTTCTTACATTCATGTGATTATCCCTTCTTCCTTGTAGAAAATGATCTCTAGGTTAGAGGGCTTCTAATAAGACTCTCATTAAGTGTGATGTGTACTAAAGGTCCATTAAGAATAGGTTCTGTAATAGATACAGGGTACATATGTAGTACATATTCACTCAAAAGTGAATACTAGACATAAAGCAAAAGATACCCAGCCTACAATCTAAAAAACCCAGAGAAGCTAGAACCTTCTTCCTGATGGAAGCAGATGCAGAAATCCACAACTAACCATTGGGCCAGTCGAAGTGAGGGAGGAACGATAATATAAACAAAGGAGTCAAGACCATGATGGGGAAACCCACCGAATCAGCTCAGCCAAGCTAGTGAGAGATCACTGACTCCGGTCTGACAAATGGGGAACCTGCATAAGACCGAACTAGACTCCTTTAGTATAGGTGACAATGGTGTGACTGGGACAATATGAGGCCACTGGTAGTAGATCCAAGATCTAACTCTAATGCACAAACTGACTTAGTGGAGCCCATTCTATATGGAGATTTACCTTGCCTAGCCTAGACACAGGCATGTGGGTGTGGAGAGTTGTCTTAGTCCTGCCTCAAGGAGATGATGGGACAGATTTAGTAGACTTTCTAGGGGAGGCCTTACCCTCTCCGAAGAGCAGATGGGAGGTAGGTTGGGGAAGTAGGGGAAGTGTGAGGAGAGAGGGAACTAGGATTGGAATGTACAAAATAAATTAATAAAAAAGATTTTCAAATATTCCAGCAGCATCTTATTTTATTTTACGATTCAAAACTTTTGGGTTTCATTGTATATTCTTTTCCCCCAAACTTTACCTTTTTTTTTTTTTTAAATAGGCTTTCATCTTGTAGTCCAGACTGTGTTTCATCTTGTAGCCCAGGCTGGCTTCAAATTCTCAATTATTTCACCTCAGCCTCCTGAGTGCTGGGACTACAGGCTTCTGCTACCACACCTGGCTGCATAATGAATCTTAAACTGCAATGCAAATGTTTCAAAACTATGTGGCAATGTCTGGGGAAATTTTTTTTTGTCATGGCTGTTGGGAATTCTATCAGCATGGAATACATAGAATCTAGAGCTGTAATTCATAGGCTAGTCCACCACAACAAAGAATAATCTGGCCTTAATTGTTCTTAGTGCTGAAGTTGAAGTATCTTGGGATTCTTTAGCCTGATGAAACTCAGTACTACCATCTGGTGGTGATAGAAGGGTCTGCAACTTTCATGTTTGAGGGGGACTCTAGATGAGCTAAGTAAGATCTCAGAAGTAAATTAGGAGGCTGTAAGAACAATAGTAACAGCTAGATTATGAGATATATAAGTGGCAGAGAAAATAATAGTTCTAAGGGTGTTTGAAACTCTTACTAAGATGTTTAGTTTCTCCTGCAGTTGTTTGTACCTTTCAAATTTACATCACAGTTTTTGTTTTCTCTTCCCATTGGGCTTGCAGAGACCCAATAACTAGATGCTAAGTTAAGAGAGCCTTTGCAGAGGAGAAGTGAACACATGTCCCAATTCCTAACTCAGAAGGTACCTCTAATTGATAACCACTTGTAAATAAAAAATTAGTTTTCTCTAAGGGGGTCTCACTGGGGAATAAACCACTCTTAAGGTTAGGACTCATGCTTGTCATAAAAAGAAAGCCTGTGGGTAGAGGGAGAGAATTTCTACTTGCATCTGTAGGTGTCTTCCATCACATATCATGATAAAGCTTTCGTATTAACAGGAGTAATTCCAGCATGAAGCACAAGGGGCCAGGGCCAGTCTCCTATTTAGGCTCAGTTTAACTATTACTCCATTTCACTCCTCCTAAGGAATGGCTTTGCAAGGCTTCCACTTTTCACCTTGATGGCAATTCAAAGGCAAATGGAAAAGTCATCATTTTGACTTCTCTTTTTTATTGTCTAGCTTTCTGTTTTCTAATTATCACTTACTGATGAGTTTCATACCCAGCAGCTATGTCTCATGCTCCTCTCTAATACTTTAATACTTGTCTTGGTCACCATTTGGAAGCTCTTTTGAGGGGTTGTTAGGTCATGAAGGTAATAACCTCATAAATGGGTCACTCCATTGATAAATTTGTAGCTGAAAGACATGTGAAGAGGTGGGGGCTATTTGGAGGATCTAGGTCACTGGGGCCAATGTTTGAGGGATACTATTTTGTCCCACTCTACATCCTGACAAACGTTAAATGAACAGCCTTGACCTGTCACATCCTTCTTGCCATGGTATTCAGCCTTACCACAGGCCCAAAACAATGTAGCCCAGTGGCCATGGACTGAAACCCCTGAAACAGCCAAAAAGACACCACCCTTCCTCATTTATAGTTGTTTTCTCAGGTGTTTGTCAGGTCAATGAAAAGCTAGCATAGGCCTAGTACTTACCCTCCTGCCTGGTGGTAACTTGTGGAAGGCCTGGAAAGGATAGGTTCTCTTCCTGCATTTTGGGAAGAGAATGTTAGGTTGTCCTTATTTTCCTTTTATGGTACATCTTTGTGACCCATAACAATTGTTTAAACTTATCTGTATTTAGCAGTCTTTACTAGGGCCTTCAAGATGTCACAGATTGGTTTATACAGACAGAGGTGCTGAAACCATTGTGAAAGACATTTATTAGAGATCAATGCCTGTGAACAAAGAGGGGCAGAAGGATGTTTTGGTAAAGGAAAAACTGAATGGTGATGCAGGCTTCATAAACTTTATCGAACTAGGTAGAAGCTCTAGTGTGTTAGGTTGCATGGTTGGGTCTTTGTGTCTTGCTCACTGTGTACTGAGAGCCCTTTGAAGGGCATGACTTCCAGTGAAGAGGCTTTGTGTGTTTGAGGCAGATTTGAACAATTTGACAGCTGAAGAGTGGATGCTACTGCATTCTCCTCAGTTGGCCAGCAAGTTCTTCCTTGAGGTAAAAGTTTAGAGGAAACATTTCTGTTTTACTGTTGAGGAGTTGATAGGAACCCCAGCCTGATCTGCTAGAAATAACATAATTATTCTGAAGGAAGATACCAAAGACAAACTATTAAGGAGGCTATTCATAGAAGGACATGCTCTGGCTCATGCATTTTCCAATTTAGAATAAATGCAAATCCTTTGAATTATATTAAAAGTATTGATACCATTAGAGGTTGTTTGATAGCTGCTGTCAAAGAAATTTAGTAATGTATTTATTCTGCCTTTCTTCCATTCTTCATACCCATTTTGAACTTGAAAGTTTTCTTTTTTTTTTTTTTTTTAAGAAATCATGTATAGTGAGAAAAAACAGAGAAAATAATAGTTCTGTTACTTGGTTCCAAATGTAGAATTTTGACCTGATTTTTCATGAATTATAGTTGGGTGTATTATATGAACATAAACATATTAAAGCATAATAGCAACAATAATTATAATGTTAAAAGCCTTTGTAATTATGCTAATGTGACTTTTGCTCCTCTTTTTTTGCTGGTACCAGTTACTACTAACATTAAAAAACATACTGTGGACCGGGTGTTGGTGGAGAATGTCTTTAATCCCAGCACCTAGGAGGCAGAGGCAGGTGGATCTCTGTGAGTTTGGCAGGTGGATCTCTGTGAGTTTGAGACCAGCCTGTTCTACAAGAGCTAGTTCCAGGAAAGCCTCCAAAGCCACAGAGAAACCCTGTCTCGAAAAACCAAAAAAGCAAAACCCCAGATACCATATGCCAGGCATGTGTATTTTATTGAGTCATTCTCATACCTGGGGTGGTATCATTTTGTAGATGAAGAAAATGAAGCAGAGATGGGTTCAGGGTCACATGACTAATGAGAGTATATGCTTAGCTAAGCAGTCTAAATTCAGAGTTTAGTGCTTCTTTTATTTAAATGTTTTTTCATTTTACATACCAACCCCAGTTCCCCATCCCTCTCCTTCCTCTTCCCTGCCTCCCACCCTTCTTACAGTTCGAGTCTCATAACTGTCACCCACATTCAGAGGGTCTAGTTTGGTCCCATGCAAGTTTCCCAGCTGTCAGTCCGTAGACCATGAGTTCCGTCTAGCTTGAGTCAGCTGTCTTTGTGGTCTTCCCCATCATGGTCTTGACCCTTCTTGTTCATATGACCTTTCCTCCCCCTCTTCAACCAACTGCAGGAGCTCAACCCAGTACTTGGCTGTGGGTCACTACATCTGCTTCCATCAGTTACTGGATGTTGGTTCTATGATGACAATTAGGGTAGTCACTAATCCAATTAAAGGGGAAGGCCAATTCAGAGACCTTCTCCACTATTGCTAGGAGTCTTAGCAGGGGTCATCTTTGTGGATGCCTGAGAATTTCTCTAGCACCAGGTTTCTCCCTGACAGAGGGAGAAATGGCTCCCTCTATCAAGGCATCTCTTTCATTGGAGTTTAGTGCTCTTAATTAGAACTGCAAGGTAGCTTCCCTTGATCTCAGGATTTATATCTACAAATTTGCAACTTCATGTACCATCTTTCCTTTCCTCCCCACCTTTTTTTTGAGACAGAATCTTTCTGTGTAGTAGAGGATACTACATACACTGGATCCCTGTGTCTCTGAATCCTTAGTCATAGGATTCAGGGATAATCCTAGGATAATAAACATGTACCACAATACCTGGTTCCTTTCTCTTCTTGCCTCCCATTTCTTTAATAAATCACTTGTATATAAAACCATGCTTCTGATAAATACAGGACATCATTTTCTATACTGATAAATAATAATTGTAGTGACTTTGTTAAATGTTTGATTAATATTGGAATCATTGTAACTACTAATAAATTCCCAAAGACTTTAATAATCTGTAGTACATTTGAACTATTAAGTTATAATTACATTTGTTAAGGACTAACCATATTGTTCAATGGGATTTCTCAAGGAGTCATAGCAAATATTATTCGTAGTGAGGTGTGGATAAGGCTGTTAAAGCCTATTAAGAGTGTCCTAATAAAATGTTGGAAATGAACCAAGTAAGGAGAGGTACTATAATGTAATAACTTATGCTTATACATACTTGCTCTCTGTTTTTCACTGTTTCTATTTTACTTATCGTAATTAACTTATTCCTTCAAAAAGCATGTGAAATCTACTATTTAAGATTACTATGTTCCCACAGGTACTATTATTACAATGGTAGTAATATTAGTGATTATTAAGTATCTGGGATTATATCACACTTCTCCTTCACTCTCTTGTCAACTCATGTAACACATCACTAACGTAGAGTGTTGAATTATTTTCTTGGTTATTACTGAAGTGTTGGAATAAAGAGAATTGCAACTTTGAGGGTAAGGTGAAATAAAAATTGTGTGCTTTACAGATTTTTTTCTCCATAATCCAAATGAAAAGCATTCTTAAACTTAAGGAGGTAGTCCTTAGCCAGTCTCAACCCCTAGACTTTGTATTCATATATCCCACCCTCTAAGAAAAGGAATCCTTTCAAAGCTTCCCAGTACAAACCTGGATATGTAGCTCAATTGGTAAATTACATGTCTAACACAATAAGGCTCTGGATTTGATCCCTACCTACTACCACATAAATTGGACGTGGTGGACCAAGAGTCATCTTCAGCTACACACTGAATTTGAGGCCAGGTTAGACTACATGAGACCCTGTTTCAAAACAAACAAACAAACAAACAAAATAAAAACACCTTCTCAAAATACCCCCCACAAACAAACAAACAAGAAACTGAAAACCTTCTTGGTATAATTGTCGATCTTCATTTAAGAAACCCACATGTTTATATTTTTAAAATTTAATGTTTTTATTGATATTTATATTTATTCACTGGTTCAGCCCAGTAATATTTATACTTTATGAAATGATCAAATAATCATGTAAACATAAAAGCAAATAAACATACCTATCATCTCACATCCTAAGTACTTTTTGTTACAAGAACATTTAAAATTCACTGTTTCAGCAGTTTCAAAATGTACATTATTAACTATGGTTAGCAGAGCTTGTTCCTTTTGTCTGAGACTTTTGATTCTTTGAACAATACCTCCTTTCTCCTATACCCCCCTCAGTCCATGGTATCTGCCACTATATTCTCTACTATATATTATATATTATAATTTTTGGAGTCCATTTATAAGTGAGTAACTGACATGAGATTCAATGATGTAGAATGCTACAGATGTGTTAGCTTTATATACAGACCGTGGTGGTTCTTTTCCTGCCCTTCCTGTTACCTGCATCTTAACTGACAGGAATGTCCCTAAATTTTTATGCTATAAAATATTCATAGCCATGATTTGAAGTAGTACTTAAGTCTTTTAAATGGATTTTATTTTATTTTATCATATATTGGTAATTGATTTTTTTATGTTACGATTGCCTCCATCTAGATATGTATACATGTGTAAGGCGAGAAAGGGGCATCAGATTTCCTGGAACTGGAGTTACAGATGGCTTTGATATGCCAAGTGGAAGCTAGGAACTGACCCTGGGTCCTCTACAGGGATAGCACCTGCTCATAACTTCTGAGCCATCTTTCTAGCTATGATAATTTGATTTTAAACCAGAAGAAATTGAGACAAAGAGGTTAAAGACATTTTACAGGGAAATCTTCAAGCTTTTTCACATTTCATCCTATAAAGGAAAATATTGGAGACTTTTGTTAGCAGGAGGAGTTTTAGAAATATTTAGGTATGCTGTGACTCTATCTTATATTGGGTTATTCACTGAATATTATTATTCTTTCAATTCATTGAGCACATCCTCCTTTGTGATTTTGGCCCATGCCTCTGGGATTTCACCTGTGTCTGTAAATTTCTTCTGGTATTTTTCCTCTAATTTTGATCTGAAGTGTGAGACAAACCATTTCCAGTATGACTGGGTGGATGAATCTGGAGTGATACTCCATGTGGCATAATCCCCTCCTGCCTGCCGGTAATTCTTATAAGAGATTTCTCGGTTATTTCCCAAAAGCATGAATCGATCACTTGCTACTGAACTGGTACAGCAGTCAATGACAAAGTGGTCTGTTTTATGCTTATGCCATCCATTGACAGCCTGAGGACGGTGGAATGGCACACTGTGGTCTCCTTCGTGTAGGGGAATGGTGTTTGTACATATTGCATTACACAAAGGACACTGTTTCCAGCAGCCACAGAGATGTTCAGAGAGAATCTTCTCAATGTCAGGAACCATTTCATCTATGGGTCTCCTTGAGCAATCCTCTTCTACTTTCCTCATTGCAGGATCCAAAGCTGCACTCATAGCTTCTTTGAGAAATTCAGTATCCTTAATCTCCTGGTGCTCGATGCTTATCAGGTCTCTTCTTGGAAAGATCAGGTTGCTCCCTAGGTGATCACAGAACAAATCCAACCAGCCAGAAGCAGTGCTGTTGTTATCATTAGCTACTTCTGTGGTCTTATGAATGGCAGTGAGGATGGCATTCTTGATGTCACCTAAACTTATTTTTAAAAAAGTATTTACTTTTTCACCTTCTTTTTCTGAACAGTATCTTCTAATGTGATCACTAATGTAATCCCTGAAAAAGGATTCTGGCTGATGAATGTATTGCCAATACTTATCAAAGTTTTCTTCTTCTGCCAGAGAAATGAGAATATGTTTCTCCAGGTTAGCCCTGTTTCCATTGAATGCAGGGCAGGTGGCTCTCATTGCTCCAGCAATTTTAATGACCATTTTCCCCCGTATGGTGGCAGAGATAGCAGGGGTGAGCTTGTGCCAAAGAAAATCAACAAATGTTTTGATGGAGGTGGCACCTTGGCAGGAGATCTTAAAACTCATGAAGAAATCATCTTTCTTCCTCTCCAGATAGTTCACAGGATCATTTGCTCTCTTGAATGCTTTGTGCATTTCCTTAAAACTCTTAGATGCTCTTTGGAATAAGCATAATGACAACTCAAGGATATATTTGCTTGTAAATGTGTATCTTCCCTCAGTAGGTGCAGATTTTACTTCTTCTTCTATTATCCTCAGGATTTCATGGAAATAACTTGAATTGTAATCACATTGTTGCTTATGAATATTGTTGATAGTTTCATTAAATCTTGAAATAATATGGTCAGTAGTCATATTAATGGATTCCCTATCACAGACCTTTAATGTCCTAGTCATGAAGTTATACTTTTTATTCATTTTTATATGTTCATCATAATTTATTTGAAATTTATCACCAGAATTTCTCAATAGTATGTCCACCATGTTTATTTCCTTTTGGAAATACTCCCAAAGAATGTTTTCAGAATCTGTGTCAATGTCAGGTTCTATGACTGGAGGAAGATCTGAGGACACATCACAGACCCATTTTTTCCAAAGTGGATCGAATTTTTCACGTAATTCTCCTTCATTTAATTCTTTACCCTTTACAGTTAAAGCCAACTTTCTGCTCCTTTCCAATAATTCATTTGCATAACTTGACTTTTTCTTATCCAGTCTTTCTTGATTTTTTTTTAAATGAATAAGTTCATTGGCTTTCCTTCTGGTGTCTGAAATAAGTGTCTCTTTTAAGATTATGAGCTTATTTTCAAAATTTGATTTCCATTGAACCAGTATTTCATTGTCTGGATCTTCATTAAAATATTTTTCAAGTTCTTGTTTAATTGCTGTATACTTTTCTGTGACTGGAGCCTCAAATATGCTTGTTTTGAGTGCCTCAACTTTCCCATTCTGAATCTGATTGATCAGCTGGTTCTGAAAGTCCAGCATGTGACTCCTCAGCTCCCAGGTCCAATGGTTATACATAGTTTCCAGCTTGCTCATGGCCATGACCTCTCTGGTGTTCCTGAAGCTGAAAATAAAGTTCTCATTTACTAGGGCTTTCCACAGATCTTGAACTCTAAATTTGACATCTGAAATCTTCATGATGCTACCTCTGGATTCCTGTTTGGCAGTCAAAATAATTATACTCTTTAGTTCCTGGACATTGTGACTATAACGAGGATTGGGAGGGGCCATTGGGGGATTACCGTCCCAGAGGTGGGCAAAGTAGTAGACATGATTATTGACATCGAACTTAATGACATCACTGAAGTGGGATACATTTGAGCACTCTTCTTGTTCTGCTGCTGTTACTGCCATTTCATCCAGTCTCTGCTCTAAGCACCTTCGCCCTTCCACATTTTGGTCTTTAGCTGTAACTTCTCCCACATTTTGATGGACAAAGAGGCAACTGGGGGAGATTTTCACTTGTTTCATCCTTAGAAAGGCTTGGACAGCTATCTGTAGGATGTCTTGCATCTCAGAGGGATTCTCCCCAAAAATGTTGATCAGAGTCAGGTTTCCAAGTCCAATGACGAAGGTTGCTAACTCATTGTCCCAATTCTGGGATTTGTTGTTGAGTTCTGGAGCTCGAAGTCCTTCTGTGTCTACAACAAGCACAAAATCAAAGCCAAGTTCTGTGAATGTTTCTTCCACCTTCAGGAGCTGCATATAGGCCCCCTTGGTACACCTGCCTGCACTGGCTGTGAACTGCAACCCAAACAATGCATTCAGTAGTGTGGACTTCCCTGAGCTCTGTAGGCCAAGGATAGAGAGGACAAACAGCCTTTTATCTCCAACTTTCTCTGAGATCTTGTCAAAAACAGCTGCTATCCACTTTAGAGGCACATATGAAGCATCCCCATCCATGAGCTCAATGGGAACACCAGCTACCATCAGGTCTGCAGCTATTTGAGGAAGGCAGAGAAAAAGGCTATCTCTAGAGGAGGAAATTTCTTCCAGAGCTTCATAGATCTGTCCAACTTCTCTGAGAAGGTGCTCAGTTCCTAAAGTGCAGTTAAGAATTTCAGTAGAGATGGCTTCTATCTGTTTCTGCCAGAGTGTCAGGGAGCTGCTCTTCTGTGATTTTTGTTTTTCTTTTTGTGCCATTAACCACAAAGATCTTTGCTTTTCATGCAACTTTTCTAGGTGTTCTGTAGTCAGGTTGTCAAAAATCAGACTTAGCCACTGCAAAAAGTAGAGTTTGTTATGAGTTTCTGAATATTCTTGGAGAACTTCAAGAACAGAGCGCATTAAATCATTGAGAGGAAAGGCTTTTTCCAATTGCCGACATCGAATTATTCTTTTATCTGTCTCAATCTCACTCTTGTGTTGTTCAATGCTCCGATTCCCCTTTTCTCTCAGATGATAGAATTCTTTGTCCTTCTTACACCATAGGTGCCAAAGTTGTCCCTGAAGAGGTAATAAATTTTCTTTTGTCTGAGATAACTTGGATTCCTCCAGGAGGGCCATTATAGTCTGTGCCTTTTCTTTGGCTTCCTTGCAGTCTTTCTGGTCCTCATCAATAAGGAATCCTTGTTTTTGAGCCATCTGTGAACAGTCCTCTAAGCTGAAAGCAGTATTAGAGAGTTCTAGAAAATGTTTGATGGCATTTGTGAGCTCCTCTGTTAATTCGGCTTCATTTCTATTCCTGATGCCAATTCTCATTCTTTTACCCGAATTATTGGCTATGGCCTTTTCTTTGTCATCAATCAAGCATATTAGAGGTCTTGATGACTTGCAGAGGTGTCTGACAAGTTTTTGATTTTCTTTATTGTCATCAGAAGCTGACATGAGGATCACAATGAGAGAAGAGACATCTTGTAAGAAGCTGAGTTGTTGTCTATGTTCCTTGGCATCTCCATGAAGATTGGTGAAGGTCACACACTTGTCAAATCTGTCCTCACTTTGGCCCCCAGGACAGAACCAGCAGATCTCCACCACTCCTTCCATCAAGAGACAGTCTTTGCTGCTTCCTCTGCAGTGTCTGTGAAAAAACACATCATGTTTATGTTTACTGAGGAGAGAGTTCATGATCTGAGACTTGGAAGCTGAGAGGCTATTTCCAACTCTAATGAAGGACACAATGGGGGTGGCAACACGGCACATCTGCTGATTCTTGTGACTGTAGCTCTTGTTCTGTAGTGATTTACTTTCATTTTGCCAACTTCTCCTAATTTGTCTGAGAGACCAGAGAGAAAATTCAACCTGAGACGTGTTGGGATTTGGCACCACAAGAGGGAGTGCAAATTGACAAATGGAAAGTTTGGACAATATATACTGCCTGGCAAGATCGTCTGCACAGTGAAAAATGGCCATCTGGATGTCCATTGGGTGAATGTGGGTCCAGGACTCAGTGGATGAAGGATAGGTAAGACTGTCATTTTCTTTAATGATATCTTCATACGGATCGAAATCTTCATTTTCATGATCACAAGAAACTTCGGAGATCTGGTTTTCTATGTTTTTGTCATTTTTGAAGACCAGATGTCTGAACCCACAATCTAGCATCAGTAGCTTTTGTAGGAAATAGAAGGGAAGTTCCTTTTCAGATCTTGGCTGTGTATTGTACACAGAAGTCTTGTAGATCAAATGGAAGTCAGCTCTGCTCATCCTTTTCGGGTAGTGATGTTCTAGGCCTAGACGCTGGAGTAAGTCTAGGAAAGGTCCTTTTTCTATCAGATCCTTTTTGTCGTTTTCATTATTTTGTTGTTTATAAGTCTCTTTCTTTTCAGGGCAGAGGCTTTGCAATTGTTTTTTTACCTCATCCATTTTCAAGGAAGGAATGGTGGCTTTATAGTCCCCATCAATGAGTAATCTCAAATCGTTCTCCAGATTTTCCCAATCATGATGTACTCCATATTTTGTGAGAACATGTGCAACTTCTTCAGACAACAGTTGTCCCATATGTTGTCTTATTAATGCCAAACGTTGTCTTTTCTCTTCTGTAGAAATATCTGTGATTTCGACTGTGGCTCTGAGAGCTGTGAACACCAGGAATGCCTGTCCTCTGTAGCTGCAAATATTTTTAAGTTCTTGATATTTGTGTTGGATAGTTTGCATTTGATCCAAGAGGAAGTTTAACTCATTACATCCCAGAAGATGCAGAAAAAAATTGTTTGCCAACTGATAGCCTGCCCCAGCTGCGATGGAGAGTAGCATCAGCTGCATGTCTGGCTGCTCTGTTTCTCTGAGGTACTTCAAGAAGGAGCCAATTGCTGTGGTCACCTTATATGTAGCCTTTCTTTTAGCTTCTTCCACTGTTTCTGGGGACTCATTTTTTATATTCACTTCCATTAGGTTTTTGTGGATTTTCTTTAAGGTTTTAATGAATTCAGAAAATGAGGGGATTTTGACTTGTTCTTCCTCTGACTCTGACTGATTGATCCATTGTATAATGTATTGTGCCTGAGGAAAGTTTGTTACTTTGTAGACATGAGGTTCTAGAAGGCTGCGGAACTGAGATTTAATAAACTGAGCTTTGTAAGTGGGAGAATTTTTGCAAAAGTTGACAGTATTTATTAGAAAATTCTGCAGATCCCAATCTGTGAGGCACGTATTAATCCAAATGTTATAACTTTTTATTTTTTGACTCAATGTTTGCATAAAGTCTATCAACTTATTAAGCTGTTCTTCAGGATCAGAAACCTCCCAGCATTTCACATCCTCTAGGAAAAGCCTAGCTTCTTTTCCAGCAGTAAGAAATTCCTCTCCTTCTTGAATCTGGGCAATGAGTCCAGTCAGAGCAGTGTAGCTGTCTTTCAGGCAGCTAGCCACTTGAAGGGCATCCTTAAAATCACTTCTGTGGCTAGAGAGGATGATGTCCCAAATGGGTACCAACTGAAGTCCCCGGTCGATGACAGACCATGTTTGATTGCTGGCAACAAGACCGGCTGTCCACTGAGCAATTCCATCTGCTTCTGCTGGTCCACCGATCTGGGCAACAGAGAGTTTCACCTTTGTTTGAAAGTTTTGATGAGTTGTACTGTAAGATGCTGTTTTTGCATGCAAGTCTGACATATTCACATTTGCACCAGCTTTAACTCCAAAGCCACCATAGCTGCCCCTTACATAAATATTCAAGGATTCTGCTGCCTGCTGCTTTACATCAGCCAATTGCTCTCTTTTGAAACCCTCTGAAATGGCCATCCAACAGTGGATTCCCCCCAGGTGCAGAGGACCTTGGTTAGCATGAGAGCCAAACCTGTGAAAAAAGTTTTCAGCCCTGTGCTTCAGTAAGGGGAATCTGTCTGAGTGTGTAGTTTGATTCAGGAGCTCTTCAATACTTTTTAGCTCCTGGAGAGCAGCCTTGGAGAGTTGAAGCTGATGGATGTGAAAGTGGCAGGTGGCCAGTGGGATGTATCTGAACTTGGCTGAGCAGAAATAAGATTGCTCTGAATGTGATTGGTGGGTATTCCCAGATTGTGTATGTTTGCTTCGATCCACACCAGCTTCTAGACTAAGTCCCCAGCCTTCGCCTTTAGCTAAGAAGGTTGGACTGAAGCCCAGCTTCTCCATAGTCTGTGTGAACATGGCTTGTTCTTGAAAAGAGGAAAATTCCTTCATTTCCATCCATGTGCCATGCTCTGGGCCAGCAAGTGAAAACTCCATAGGGACACTGAGTAGCTCTTCTTTCTTCTGAATCAGGCTTTTTTGGTGTCTGGTCTTATAAATTCCCCTCAGGGCCAGCCCTCCAGATGCCCATCTTACCAGGTCTCTATGTGAGAAGTTTTGACTATTTGCCAGTGTCTGTTCAATGTGACTGAGATGTCTCTCCATTGTTTCAGTGACATCTTTTAGGGGCACTTCAGGACTTGGCCAGCACTCCTCAGGGATCTCCATTGCTTGCCTCAGCTCTGCTTCTTTCCTCCTCACTGTCTCTTCCTGTCTGTGCTTCCCTTGTGACTGCAAGGCCCTCAATTCCTGCAGTGCCTGTCCTGCCTGCCTCTGCCTGTTCTTTATCATCTCCCCTGGAGTCTCCTGGAACTCTGCAACACTATTTGTCTGTGAGAGGTCAAGCAGCTTCTCTAGGGCCTTTTTCTCCCATGTGTGTTGTGTCTGGGATTTCAGCTTCTGGAGATCTTTTTCTTTTAAATGTTGTAAGGCCTGGGCACAGTTCACACCCAGGTCTTCCTGAAGCTTAGGCAGCCAGTAGTCAACAGACAGCCCCACTTCTGTCAGCATCTCTTGGAGATCTTGCCTTCTTCTAGGCTGAGGCTCATCAGGGATGCAGTTTGTTGTTGCCATGGCTCTGTGAAAAACAGATGTGTGGTTAGTCTTGTCTGTGTATTGACTTAGGAAGTGTCAGCCATGTGATTATTAATGTTAATCTTTTTTATCTCCTGTAATTGTTCCAGTGTATTTAAAAACAACTGTGTGTGTGTGTGTGTGTGTGTGTGTGTGTGTGTGTGTTCTGGCTGTTCTGGAACTTACTCTGTCTACCAGGATGGCTTCAAACTTGGAGATCCACCTGCCTCTGCATCCTGAGAGCTGAGATTAAAGGAATGTGTCACTACCACCTGGCACTTAGCCTGATTTTTTTTTTTTATTAGTTCAAGTTAGGGAACAAGCTTGTTTCACATGTAAATCCCTTCTCCCTCTCCATCCCCTCACCCCCATCCTTCCTCCCCCACCTCCAACCTACTCCTCACCCCATCCACCCACCACTCCCCAGGCAGGGTAGGGCCCTCAATGGGGGCTCTACTTAGCCTGATTTTTAAGCTTCCTCTTTCATAGAATTAATTGCTTTGAGGGAATTAACCTGAAAGATGGTGTTTAATAATATACATGAGTTTGCTTGATGTTTTTAAAAACAAGTGATATTAATTGATTATGTATTTTAATTAATTTTTATGAAACCACTGTTGACTGGTTCCATTCCTATTTCTGTCACTTTTCCTTTCCTCTTCAGTCAGAGTCTTACTATGCAGCTCATGCTGGCCTGGAACTAGCTATTTAGCCTAGGCTGGACTCTTACTCATGATTTTCCTGACTATTGGGATTACCAGTGTGCATCACCCATGCCTGGCTCCACCACTTTTTTGTAGGTTGTTGTATAATATTGAATTTCTTTCCTGGCATTTAGAAACACTACTAATTTGGTTTGTGCTAGTTACTCTTATTCTTTGTTTTTCTTTTGTTAATATCATCTTTGAATCACATGGAAAACTATTTATTAATAATATCCACACCTATGTATGTAGACCCAAATAGTCTCCTGTATCCAATATTTTATCAAATTTAATGAAACCTCTCCCTCATTGCCTCCAAAGCAGTCAGTGAGATAAGATTTCACACTTTACTTTCATACTTATTGAAATTTCCTTTCCTCCTATCATTTTGCCCTACTGAATTACAGTACCATATGTCCAGGACAGCAAGTGCCCTATTTATTTCTTTTTTCTCTGAATATAATTTTAGTATACTAATAGTTTACTCTCTTTATTATTGTTTTTTTTTTGTTTGTTTGTTTTTGGTTTTCGATACAGGGTTTCTCTGTGGCTTTGGAGGCTTTCCTGGAACTAGATCTTTTTATTTATTTATTTTTTTATTTTATTAATTGAAATTAGGAACAAGCTTGCTTCACATGTCAATTCCTTCTCCCACTCCCTCCCCTCCCCCCAACATCCCACCTGCCCCTAGCCATCCCCCCTCCACTCCCCAGGCAGGGTAAGGCCCTCAAAAGGGGCTCCCCAAAGTCTACAACATCATCCTGGGCCAGGCCTAGGCCCTTCCCCATGTGTTGGAACTAGATCTTGTAGACCAGACTGGTTTCAAACTCACAGAGATCCGCCTGCCTCTGCCTCCCAAGTGCTGGGATTAAAGGCATGCGACACCACTGCCTGGCTATAATTTACACTCTTAAACCTGCCTTGAATCACATTTCCTTTTGTATCCCCTGCTATGTCTCCTTTAGATTTTTGCCTTTGTTATGTTTTTGTTGTGCTGTAATCATAGTTAACCCATTTGCTATGGTTTGAGTGTTTGCCCTACTCAAACTCTCATTTAAACATATTTGCCATTGTACAATATTAAGATGACTGGTTTGGAACTTGTTATGTAGATCAACCTGGCTTTGAATTCAGAGACCTGCCTCTTTCTACCTCCTGAGCAGTGGGATTAAAGGCATGTGCCATCATGCCTGGCAAAATGTCAGACTTTTGAGGATAACATTAATGCTGCTGTAAAAGAGCCAGGTTAACTTTATTTGTTTCTTTGTATCCTGATGCTGGCACTCTGATCTTGGACTTTCTAATCTCCAGGCTGGATATGTACTCTGTTATGGAAACTGTCAAGGGATAAAGACAAAATTGTATCAGAGAAACTGGGAGCTGGTTGTTCTTATAACAAAAATGTCAAATTATAGAGATTGCTTTGGAGTTGGTTATAGAGGCTAGAAGAAATTGGATGTATAGGCTATGAAAGCTTATATTTACCACAAATAAAAATATAGAGAGCAATTCTGGTGATAGCTCAGAAGAAAAGACTTACAAGTCTAAATTCTTAGAGATTTCTTAAATGTTATGACTAGAATGTGGGTAGTTAAAGCAGTTCTCATGAGATCTCAGACAAAAATGAGAAAATAGTATTGGAAACCAGAGGCAAGGTCCTACTTGTTCTAAAGTGGCAAAGAACTTGATTGAACTGTGTCCATGGCTTGGCTTTAGGACTTTATTAAATCACAATTTAAGAGTGATGAGTTAGAATTAGATGACTTATCTGGCTAAAGAAATACCTAACCACCTGATACATGGCTTGTTTTCAACTGTCTATTTTAAATTGTAAAAAGAGAAGTGATTTAAAGATAGAATTTAAGGAGAAGCAGAATTTAAAGATTTATAAAACTCTTAGCCTATCTGTGTAAAGAATAAGGAAATATACTTAAGAAAGAAATCCAAAGAAATAGTCCAATAGCCATTTGATAAAGAAATTAGAATGAAAGAAGAAGCTATTTTTTTTTAAACTTCTTTACTTCTTGTGATGATGTAGCTAGAAGGTCTTCTCCAGACACCAGCCTTTATATTGGACTTCTCTGTCTCCAGAATTGGAAGTCAATTTATTCATATTCTTACTATATTACTTTTTTGTTCTGGCTTTTAAATGCATTACTAACTTGGTGTGTATCAATCCCTCTTACTCTTTATCCTCCCTCTGAATTACATGAAAAAGTATTTACTGATAGTCTCCACACTTTATATATTATGTATTTAAATCACAAATGATGTATGGTAGTCTCAGGTGTTTGTTAATATAACACAAAAAGTTTGGAAACATTCTTTTGTCATCTTGTGCTCCCTGCATTCTTTAAGTCACTGAAATTTGAATATCAACTCTAATAGTGTACTCAGCCATTGAAAGCAATCTATTAATGGAGATACATAAAATAACGTGAAAAAAATTTAAGATCAGGAGCTCATGAGATGACTTAGTGGTTAAGGACACTTGCCAGCAAGCTTGACAACCTAAATTCCATTCCTTTATATATATACTGTAGCACTGGCAGACCCACCCATAGCTACATGAGCACATAGACATTAATATATAAATAAATAAAAATGTAAAACAATTAAGATAAGATCTTTAAAGCCTTAAATAGTTTGCTAGATTGTGGAGAATGCCTGGTAGAAGACAGATGTAACATGAATAATGACTAAAACATTTGTATAATAACACTAGAAAGAGAGGAGGTAATCTAAAGAGACTGGAGCCAAGAACGATTCTATTAGAAAGTGTCTTGGGGTCCAAAAAACCTCCAATTCCAGTAACCGGGAGCTCCGGTCTGCAATTGTATTGAAGAAGCTAGCTAATCTGCTATTGAATGGCATAGCCTCAGTGGAGAATGCCTCCTAGTTTGCATCTCTATGTGAGCCTACGCATTGAGTAGGTCCGCACCTGGGCTGAGAACTCTGTCTATGTGCCTAGGAACTGTTTAGGTGACACTTGAATTAATAGAATCGCTTGATGTCAGCTATATACATCATAATAGATGCTTCCTGGTGCTGCCCCTGCCCTTGGAAAACTATTTAAATGGACTCCTCAATAAACCATGGCTTCTCGGTATCAGCTGGGAGCCCTCCTGAGATGATATGGTGTTTCCTGCCTCATCGTTAGTGCCGTTGGATAGTTAGATTCCCCTAGTCCACACAACCCCACTCAGAATTGGACCTGGGACTGTATGGCTGGCTCTGTTCATAGTCCTGAAAACAGCTGTCTGGAGCAAGAGACACTTATGCTTTTTTCTTCAGCCATCAGCCTATTCAACAAACCCCAAAGAATTAAAAATTTCCCGGGAATCCTATTCTGGGAAAAGGAAAAATAAAAGGTACATATTTTACAAAGGAATAAATAAAAATATGTTTGTTCATAGATAGTCTATGCCAACAACCTCAAAGAACAAGCTATAAATAATGAAAAAGAAAATGCTTCTCGAAATATCAAAAAAGAAGCCAGTATGGGATACATAGTGAGTTTCCAGACCAGCTTAGAGAACAATGTGAGACTTTGTCTCAAAAAAACAAACTAAATCAAACCAGCCAACCAACCAACCAACCAACCAACCAACCAACCAACCAACAGAAATGAATTAAATGATGATTCAAGAAAAAGGCAGCTTAAAAATGGTTAGAGTGTATTGTGGAATTGGTTTACTTCCCTTTACTCAGCAGAGGTCTTGAAGATAAGCCCACATTTCTATTGTGGGTCCTTGATCTCTGACTCTAGAGGGAGAACAACAGAATGCTTTTTCTGCCTAGTTTAGTCTATCTCTGGACCAATAAATACATAAAATAAAATTGCCACATGAAAGGTAGTTCCTAATGTTTTTGAATGGCAGAACAGTCCATTTCTACCCAGAAGGGAATTATGAAGCAAACCACAGACATGCTAGAAACCTAAAATTAAAGACTGGGGAAAGAAATTTTTGTGCATAAGCAGAATATCAAAATCCCCTAGTCTATAGGAATTTACAAAGCCCCATGCATTCTGAGAGTAGGATATATACCCAGAAATTACTTGAGAAGTGAACTGACAATCAATTAACAGGTTACAAGATATTTGAAAATGATATACCTGATAACATCATTAATATCCATAATATATAAAGAACTGAAAATTCTCAATGATGAGAGGAAAGAATCTGATTCAAAAGTAGACAAATAGGAGGCCTGTGAGATGACTCAGTGCATAAAAGTCTTTGTCACTGTGTCCGAGGATCTGAATTTAATCTCTAGGATCTAGACTACCAGAAATGACTCCCAAGAGTTGTCTTCTGACCTTTATACATGTATTCCTCACATGGATTCCTGAACAACACATATTCTTGATTCAAAATCATCAACCCGCAGAAACAGTTGACCTGACCTAGTAAGAGCATGGAGACCCTAGTAATAAAGCTAGGGAGACAGTATTGGACCAAAACAAGCCCTCTGAATGTGGGTGCCAGCTAGGAGGCCAAGACAGTCGATGGGACCTCTAACAGTGGAGTCAGTTTTTAATCCCTAGAGCACAAATGGACTTTGGGAGCCCATTACCTATGGAGGGATACTATTGCAGCCCAGATCCAGCAAGGAGGGCCTAGACCCTCCCCCAAATGATATGATGGACTTTGAAGGTCCCCCATGGAGGGCCTCACTATCCCTGGGGAGGAGTTGGGGGATGGGTTGGAGGGTTGGTAGGGAACATGGGAGGATGGGAGGGTCAGGGAATGGGGGAGATGGATATGTAAATATGAGTAGTAATTAAAGAATTTAAATAAAAAGAAACAAAATCATCTATCTGTTATCTATAAAAGTACTTCTTAGTTTTAATAATAGGCATCCCATGGACAAAAGTACTCCAATCCAATGGGACCACCAAGCAGGCATCACTATCCTAATATCTGACAAAATAGAGTTCAAATTAAAACTCAGATTAGATAAAGAAGGACACTTCATTCTAATCAAGAAAACATTACCCCAAATAACTTTACTATCCTAATCATATGTTCACCAAACTCTGGTATACCCAGGTTCATAAAGAATGTACTACTGGATTTAAAGGTACATATTAATAACTTCCTATTAATAGTTGGTGATTTCAATACCCCACTGTCTCCAACAGACAGCTCATCTAGGAAAAAAAAGCAAAAACCAAAAACATCATAATTTAGTGACATAATACATGAAATGGACTTCATAGGTATCTACAGAACATAATACCCCAAAACCAAAGAATACACATTCAGCAGCACATGGAATCTTCTCTAAAATAGACAACATTCTGGAACACAAAACAAATCTTCACAAATTCAGAAAGACTGAAATAATTTCATGTATACTATCTGACCACAAAGATATAAAACTTAAAATTGACAGGAAACAAATCTCTAATAAATACACAAACTCATGGAGATTAAACAATTCATTGATGAATGATTAATGTGTCAAAGAACAAATCAAGAAAGAAATAAAAAATTTCCTGGAACTAAATGGAAATGAAAGAAACACAACAAAACTTCTGGGATATATTGAACCCAGTTCTATGAGGGAAATTTATATTTCTAAATGCCTTTGATTTAAAAAAGCCAGAAAGAGTACAAATAAACAATTGTGCAACAAAAACATTTGAAAAACAAGAACAAACCAAATCCAAGCCCACTTGACAGCAAAAAACAATAAAAAATTAGAGCTGAAATCAATGAATAGAAACAAGGAAACAATACAAAGAATCCATAAATCTAATACCTGAGAAGGCAAACAAGACTGACAGATCACTGACCCCACCAACCAAAAGAAAGAAAGAGAGGACCCAAATTAACAGAATCAGAAATGAACAAGGAAATATTACAATAGACACCAAAGAAATTCAGAATGTTATAAGAGAATACTTTAAAATTTGCACTCCATTAAGTTGGAAAATCTCAAAGAAATGATTTTCTATATTCAGCCAACCCACCAAAATTACATCAAGAAGTAGTCAACAACCTAAACAGACTCATAACACCTGAGTAGAATAAAATAGCAATAAAAAGCTTTCCAATTAAAAAATGTTCAGGGCCAGATGGACTCATAGGATAATTTTACCAGATGTTTGAATAAAGTCTACACCCAATCCTTCTAAACTATTAAAAAACAAAACAAAAAACAGAATGCACACTCCCAAACTCCTTCTGTGATGCTAGTATCACAACAATGATAACAATAAAAAGGAAACTACAGGCCAGTATACCTGATGAATATAGATTAAAAAATGCTCAATAAAATATTTCCAAACTGGCCGGGTGTTGGTGGCGCATGCCTTTAATCCCAGCACTCGGGAGGCAGAGGCAGGCGGATCTCTGTGAGTTTGAAGCCAGTCTGGTCTCCAGAGCATGTGCCAGGATAGGATCCAAAGCTACACAGAGAAACCCTGTCTTGAAAAACCAAAAGAAAATATTTCTAAACTGAATACCGACATGTAAAAAGGTTATACACCATGACCCAGTTGGCTTTATTCCCAAGATGCAAAAATGACTCCACATTCACAAGTAAATAAATGTAACAAACCATATAAAAGGAATTGAAGGCCAAAATCACACAATCATCTCAATAGATGTAGAAAAAGCCTTTGACAAAATTCAATATGCCTTCACAGTAAAAGTCTGAGAGAGATTAGGACTAGGGGAAATATCCCTTAATATGATCAAAGGTATGGATGTGAAACCCACAGCTGAGACATCATCCTAAATGGAGAAAAACTTGAAGAAATTCCACTGAAGTCAGAAATGAGACAGAGCTGTGAATTGTCCTCACTCCTTTTCAGTATTGTGCTAGAAGCATTAGCTGGAGCAATATGGCAAGAAAAGGAAATTAAAAGGACATAAATAGGAAAAGAAGTCAAATTATCCCTATTTGCAGTTGACATAATATTATCCATAAGCGATCTCAAAAGTTCTACAAGAGAACTTCTAGAGACAATTTTAAAAAATCACCAGTGTGGCAGGATACAGAATCAACTTGCACAATTAAACAGCTTCTCTATACACCAACAACAGACACGCAGAGAAAGAGACCATGGACACACTCCCATTCACAGTAGCCTAAAAGAAAAGAAAATATCTAGAAGCATCCTCTACATTAAAAACTTTAAATATCTGAAGAAAGAGGTAGATACTAGAAAATGGAAAGACATTGCATGCTCATGGATAGGTACAATCAATTTTGTGAAACTGACCATTTTGTTAAAAGCCATTTACAGATTCAGTGCAGTCCCAATCAAAACCCCCACCTCATTCTCCACAGGAATAGAAAAAGTATCCTAAAATTTATATGGAACCACAAAAGACCCTGGATAGCAAAAAGGAAAACAAATGAAAAAGAAATATGGAGCAAAAAGAACAATGTTGGAAGGGTTATCATTGCAGATCTTGAGATATATTTATTTCTATGAATTCATAGTATTAGAAACAATACAGTACTGCTACAAATACATACATGTAGACCAATGGAACACAATCAAAGACCCAAAATGAGTACATACAACTACAGCCCTTTAATATTCAATAAAGATACCAAAAACATCTACTGGAGAAAAGAAAGCATCTTCAACAAATGGTGCTAGACAAAGTGGATGTTCACATGCAGAAGAATAAAATTAGACCCATATTTATCACCTTGCATAAAAACTATTCCAAATGGATCAAAGATATAAAGGTTGAACTTTAAATATTGAAAGTGATAGAGAAAACATAGGTGGTACACCTATATCATATATATAAAGATAGAAAAACTTTCTAAATAGGACTTCATTTGTCCAACAATTATGGCAACAATTGATAAATGGGACTTCATAAAACTAAAATGGTTTTGCACAGCTAAAAAAAATAATGTATCAGGTGAAGAGGAAGGCCCAGAATGGGATAGAATGTTTGCAGCTGTACATCTGAGGCAGAAAACAAATGACCTATTCAAAAAATGGGCCTGGGATCTGAACAGAGAGTTCTCAAAATAAGAAATAAAATGACTAGAAAATAACTAGAAAAATGTTCGTCATCTGTGGCAATTGGGGAAACTCAAATTGTAACAATTTTGATTATTGTATATATGTATGTAACAACAATGAAAAACGAGACCATGAATTTGCAAATGAGCAAGGAGGGATATATGGGAGGGTTTAGAGGAAGAAAAGGAAAGGAGGAGATGATTTAATTTTATTATAATCTCAGCGATAAAGAAAGAAAACAACAACAACAACAGCAACCAATTTTGAGATTTTATCTTACCCCAGTCAGCATAGCAAAGATCAACAAAGTAACTTCTGATAAATGCTGAGTAGTGGGGATATGGGGCAAAAAGAATCCTCATTTGCTGTTGGTGGGATTGCAAACTGCTCCAGCCACTTTGGAAATCAGTGTGGAGAATCCTCAAAAAACTAAAAATGTATCTATATGACCCAGCTATGTCTCTCCTTATTTGAAGGTCTTGACATTTACTCCACTTGTTCAACCATGTTCATTGCTGTAGTGTTCACAATGGCTAGAAAATGAAAACAATCTAAATATCCTTTAACCAAACAAATGGATAATGAAAATGTGGTACATGTACACTATGGAATACTTTTCAGCCCTAATGAAAAATGAAATAATAAAACTTTCAGGTAAATGGATGGAACTAGAAAGGATCATATTGAGTGAGACAAGTCCCATAAAAGCAAGAAGCTCTTGTTCTGTCTCATCTGAGGTTCCTAACACTGAATCTTCAGATTGAGTATAAAACCTGAAGTAACTGCTGAAACCAGAAAAGTAAAACAGACCTCTCTCTCTCTCTCTCTCTCTCTCTCTCTCTCTCTCTCTCTCTCTGTGTGTGTGTGTGTGTGTGTGAATAGAGAGGGGGATAGTGAACAAGGCACAAGTGACCTGAAGGAAGAAATGGGAAAAATGGGAGGGGGGGTCTAAATAAGGAGGTGGGAAGGAGATAAATACAGAAAAGGGGGGAGGGGTAAAATAACAGTGTGAAAGCCGAAAAAGTCACAAGGAATCATGTTATTAACTTTCTACCTAAAAGTACCTATAACCAGGAGATCTCATTTATTCCCCCTCTCAGGGGAATCCAGGGAAATCTCTTAGGGTCCTCCTTGTTACCCAGTTTCTCTGGGGTTGTGGACTGTAGACTGTTTATCCTTTGCTTTATATCTAGTATCTACTTATGAGTGAATGAATACATATCATGTTTGACTTTCTGGGGCTGGGTTACCTCACTCAGGATGATTTTTTTTCTAGTTCCATCCATTTGCCTGCAAATTTCATGATGTCATTATTTTTTTTTATGGCTGAGTAATAAATACTCCATTGTGTAAATGTACCATTTGGCTGAGGGGAATCTAGTGTGTTTCCAGGTTCTTTCTATTACGAGAACACCACTGCTATGAACCTAGGGGGCAGGGATCAGAGGAAGGTAACATGAGGGATCAGGTTGGTCAAGTTAGGGCAGAATGGGAAGAGAAATGAAACAGACATCTTGATAGAGGGGGCCCTTTTGGGGTTAGGGTGAAACCTGGTATCAGGGAAACTCCCAGGAATCCACAAGGATGATCCCAGCAGAGACTCCTAGAAATAGTGGAGAGGGTTCCTGAACTTGCCTTCTCCGATAATCAGTTTGGTGACTACCCTAATTGTCATTAGAGAGCCTTCATCCAGTAACTGATGGAAGAGACGTGGAGATCCACAGCCAAGCACTGGGCCAAGCTTAAGCAACAAGCTGAGCTCCTGGAGTCCAACTGAAGAGAGGGAGGAATTGTACCAGCCAGGAGGTCAAGATCTTGATGGGGAAACTCACAGAGATAGACAGCTGACCTGAGCTAGTGGGAGCTCATATGTTCTGGACTAACAGCTGGAGAGCCTGCATGGGACTGACCTAGGTAGCAGGAGGGAACAGGAAGAGAGGAGGGAGGAAAAACTGATTGATATGTAAAATAAATGAAAAAAATAATAAAAAGTACCTATAACACAGATGTCAATATGTAAATATACATATATAGTTTAAATGAACATTTCCCATCTGGGCTGACAATGCTTCCCCCAAGCTATAGACTATAATAAAATCCTGACAGAAGGTATGAGAAGCTAAGAAGGCTTCTTCAGTTCAGGGTTGTCCAAGGCTGTCAGGTCAGTGTTGACTCCCAAATCACTGTGGGCAATTTCTGTTGCCTTTGGTTGCTCCCCATACCCTTAGAGGTAGAAGATAACTCCCTATTGCTGAAGATACCATGCACTTCAGACATGGGGCCCAGAGGACCTGAGCTGGATATGACCTGAAGGATTCCTCCCTGAGAACTAGCTTTTCTGTTAGCAGAAGGAACTATGCAGGCTTCCCAAGGATAGAAGCAACCAACAGTCCTACCTAGTTATCATGCCTATGGACCACCACAACAACCAGCATGACCCGAAGGCTGCAGTTGTGTCACAAATACCTTGGCAATAACCATTAGCTCTCTGATTGAACTCAAGAGCTGCTCAAAAAGAGGGACATCATGCCTGGTGCCGGAAACCTAGCCAACTACTCTATGCTAATGAAGTCACGGATCTTTACTAAACCAGCACAATCTCTAAATATTTGTCCTTATACCCATAGATAAGTGTAGTCTCACTCCTCATCAAGAAAACTTTATAACAGACTGAGACAAACAAGGAAAACCACAACAAATTGAAATGCAGAATTTTGGAGCCCAGTCCCAAAAGATCCATCTGCAGTACAACTCCTGCACCCAAGGCTAAGGGATCATGGCAGAAGACAGGATGGAAAATTGTAGAGGCCAGAGGAACAAGGAGTTTATTGTGAGATTGTGTCCATTAGGAATATCAGAGGCTATACTTACAAAGTGTCACCAACACGACTGCCTAAATGTGAGCTGAACATGGACAACAAAAGACATGATAATGAGGAGAGAAGGGCTCAACTCTACACAGAACTATAAGCAACTACAGAATGTTGAGAGCAGAAGTAGTCTTACTTAGGGAAGAGCACACCAGTTACTTATCTGATACCAAACGGGCAGTCCTGAAGTCCTGAAACCTACATAAGAGTAACATTATATAGACTCAGCAGGTTAATTTATGTATTTAGTAACACACACACACACACACACACACACACACACACACACACACACACACACAGGAAAAGATGCCATGATTTTTAAAGAGAGCAGAAGCTGGGTACATGGGAGGGTTTGGATAGAAGGATGGGCAAATGATGTAATTATAATCTCAAAGATTAAAAAACTAAAAAATAAAATCCACATTGGGACCAAAATCAAAACCAACCAAACAAAAGGTAGGTATGGTTACAATTACCTTAACCTCAGAATAGAGGGGCAGAGACAAGTGGATCCTAGTATCAAGCTGTCCAGCAAGCTCAATCATAGCATCAAATTTCAGTTTTGTGAATGTACCATACACATATATACTGTATATGTACACACAATAACAAAAAAGCCAACAAGTATGGGAGAATATTGTGAAAACATGCAAACCAATAAATTAGATAACCTTAATTAAAGAGAAAAAAAGAGCACTGAACAAAAACTGAAGTAGGGATGCAAAAACCTCAATAGATATAACAAAGAGATAGCCTTAACAATCAAAACCTTCCTAACAAGCCAAATGTGTTCACTGGTGAATCGCACCAATTACTTAACCAATTAAAACCAATCTTTAGCATATTCTTACAAAAATGGAACAGAAGGAAACATTTCTTAACTCATTCTGTGAGATCAGCACAGTGCCAAAGTCAGACAAGGATGTTATGAAAAAAAAACTATAGATAAATGAATATCCTTCATGACTGCGGATGTGAAAAATATTAGCAACTGGCATCCAGAAATATAAAGATTATACACTACATGACATGTAATTAACATAATATAATGAGATATAATGAATGATAATGAATATAATATAGCCACATTAATAGAATGAAAGGAAAACACTCCACACAGTTACTTGAATTTATGCAGTTAAAGCATTTTACAAAATTCAACCCGGTTTCATGTCAAAAATAATGAACTAGGAATTAAGGATACCTTCGAAGCATGATAGAGGTGTGAAATCCCTGTTAGTTCCTGAGCAAGTTTAGTATTGAATTTATTATACTGACTGCTGATTCTACTGCTAGATATATACTCTATAGAACTGAGAATGAGTGTTCAAATATGTACTTATAAATAAATGTTCATAGCAGTACTAATCACAGTATCTAAAAAGATGGTAACAACCCAAAACACCCAGCAACTGATGGTAAACAAATTGTGGAATAGTCACAATAAAAATGAAGTCATAAAAATGAATAAATACTGATGTGGTATAATATGGGTGGATTTTGAAACACTGTTCTAAGGGAAGGAAGGCAGAATGTCAAACACTGCATGAAACTCTGCAGTAGTAAATCCTAGGGATTAAAGGCCAAGGAATAGGAGAGGTAGGAATGAGAACAGACTGTATTTGTGAGTGTGGGGTTTTCTTTCAGGGTAGGAAAAATATTTTGGGATTTGCTAGAGGTGGTTGTCACACAACTTTATTATTATACTAAATGTCACTGAATTGCAAACTTAAAATGATCATTTTTTTGTTGTATAAATTTCACTTTAATGAAACTAAGTTCCATAGATGTGTAATTAAGGTATATCTAAAACATGGGTAATAAAACTCAAAGCCCATTGCTTCCCAAGGTATGATCTGGAGCTCACCTTGGTCTGTTGTATATGTATAACGGATATGATATAGAATTAGGTGCTAGTGTGTATTCCTGCCCAAATTTCCAATGGAGTTAGGAACTTGAAATTGACAACAGAAGGAGGATGTCTTTTTATAATGGAAAGAGCCAAATGTTACAAGCCTAGAATTTCCTTTTTTTTGAAAGTTGATTGTTAAACATTTGTATCATTGACTTCAATCTTTCCTAGTTTTGTTTTTTCTTTCCTTAATTCTGGCTGTAACCTCTTATTCAGTAGGAAACAGACAAATGTAACAGAACAGACCAAAAACTACAGAGCTAAAATAAAAATAAACTCAATAAGATAGGAACCATACCTTATCAGAGAATAGCCTTTCCTTTGTCAGCCTTTGACGTGCAGTGTAAACAAAGCCCTGCCTACCAGTACTTTCTTCCAGTTGCCTAAGCTGTGCAATCAGTCCTACATGACTCTAAATCTCAGCGAGAGAGACTTGTGATAGTTGTTTCTTCCTTTGTGCAAACATTGGTGATTTTAACCAGCAAATTAAGTATTTTAACAGGGCCACAGGAGATCAGGCCTGAAGGTGAATTTCAAAGAGAAAGGCAAAGTTAGTTTCTATTAAGTTTCAAATCCAGGACAAATTGAGGTGCCTATTTAACACATCAAAGCAGAGCTGGCCTCCAGGTGTGTCCCCCACCCCACCCCTCAGTCCCTACCTGTTATAGGGTCTGGCTACTACACCCCATCCTCTACCCTGAAATTTCCAGCCAGGTGTTGGACTGCCCTTCCTTCAGAGTCTCTTCCCTATATAGTTCAGATATTTCGGTTACCCACTCTTTATGTACCTTTGACCTCCTGGCTGCTGAAACTGGTCTGCCTCTCCCCCACCTTTCCCACATGGCTCAGCTCAGAGTGGTCACGTCCATTTTGAACTCTCCCAGATATTCCTGCCTCTACCTGTGCTCTCCCACATATCTATAATAAACCTTCTCCTCCACCATACCTAGGAACTTTCATGTCTTTTCCTTTCTTTTTATTTCATTTTTTCATCCAGTTTCTGCCCTACATATCCTTCAAAGAATGTGTCAAAGACAATGAACTTTTCTAAGCACAAGGTTCTTCCACCTATCAACCCAACACCCTGTTCCTTGCAGACACTAATAGAAATGCATTTCTTTGAGACAAATAGTTTGTCTCATTTTCCCAGCCTAGACTTGCAAAACACCACCATATTCTGTATCCTGGTTGGTTTTCATAAATGTTTCAGGTAAAGTAGAGGCAGTGGGTAGTAAGACCTCTAGGGCTTGGTAAAGGGTTGCCATTTACTTAGTGGCTCTGTGTATCTGACTGACTGTATTCAAATTATATATCTAATCTTAACTTTAGAGCTTGATAAGGAGATGCAGTATGGTGTGCGGTCTAGCTTTATCTTTACAACTCTGTAAGGAAATAAAGATAAGGAGATACAATATGCTCAGAGATCTTCCAGATGCCCATGGAGGAAAATTAACCACCTGTGCACCGGGGCCATTTCACAAAGGAAGAATGGCAACACAGCACAGCAATGTTCACAATGTCTACTACAGAAAGGTGAATTTGGAAAAAGGAGCATCTCAGATTTTTAAGGGGGAACTCAGAATAATGTGTACCACAGATTTTGTCTGAACTCTCATCTTTTAGGTAAGTAAAAGGACAGCATATGGGGGTTTTGCTCTTGCCAGCAGCCAGAAATGGCTAGAAATATTTAGGGGTATTGGCTCACACTTTTTGTTGTTGTTGTTGTTGTTGTTGTTTGTTTGTTTGTTTGTTAGCCAGGGCCATGACGTTTTGTAAAACCACTTCCATTTTGGTTGAACTGTGATAATTCACATAACTTCAGTAATTTTGTTTCTAAGATTAAGGTAAACTAAAGTATCCCTAGATTCTTACCTTCTAAGCCCTGTGGGCGCCAAATCATGGTCACAGAGGGTAGATGTTTATGGACCACCTAACATTCTTTAATTAACTATTCACTTGTTACCCCTAGAAATGGCCAAACCTTGTGCCCCAAAGGGAAACTTTTTAAATTTAAATTAGAAACAAGCTTGTTTTACATGTGAAAGTCATTTTTTAAGAATACAATATACATAACATAGAAGTCACTGGCTTAGGTGGCTTTTGCATTGATGTGGAAACACAAAAACACAACACTCACCTCAGATGGGATAAGAGTTTATTCTGGAGACAAATATTGAGAGCCTAGGAGTTAGACAGACTTCCTGGTAGGCAACTAGATATGGAGAGGTGATAAAGGCGATGAATTCCCAATGGGCTGGCTTCTTCCTCATCCTGTTGACATGAATCAAAAGCCTGGCAGTTTAAAGCAAAGGCTTTGTAGGCTTTTGTCTCCCACCAGCAAACCTGCTGGTGGACTGCCTCACAAGTTTAAGACTGGATCAGGACATGTTACATTACAGTTCTGGGCCAATCAGCTGTTCTAACTTTCTTCAAACCGACCAACCCTAGGGGAGGCAGACTGTTCAGAGGCTTTAAAAAACTTTAGCCCTCAAGAAGAGACTGGGATTTTTGCCTTTCTGAGTCCTGTGCGCCTCCCTTCCTGCCCCATCTGCCCTGTGCTTGCATTTCCTCAACCACAATAAACACCTTCCTCCAACTGCTGGTTCTGTGTGCTGTTGTCTGAGATGTTTGAGATTTCTCTTTTGCTACTTGTTGTGCTCAAGAATTTTCCTGCATTTTAATTCTTTAACTGCCAGAGAAAATGAACGTGATCAACACACCCCCAGCAACCCCCCCCCCACTAATATGAGTGATTATAGCTTGGGAAGGTTATCCCAAATTCATGAAGTTTTTATAACAACAACAAAGAAAGTCATAAGTAGAGGTATTTTTCAAATGCATTGGTAGAAACATTAAATAGGCAGTGAAAGCAAAATGGAGAAATCTTAGCTATAGGTCTGGATGCTACCTGGTAACTCAGTGTTTTTATTGGTAGAAGCTATGTTTATGTTAACACATTCCAAAGGCTTGGATGTTGGGTCTAACACAGAAGTGGGAAAGGCTATTTAGGAGGCTAAAGATAGCCCAAGGTAAATTGTAATTAGGTGGTGAACCTGAAACATACCAAACTCTCCACAATTGTTGAAATCCTAAATCAGCCTTCCAACCTTTAATCTCATTCTCCTGTATCCTTTTGATCATAGTATAAGTCAAAACATCAAAGGGGGTTGCAATCAGCATGCCCAGAATGTATGCTTCTTTACTCTAGATATCTGGACTGTTGAAGCAGGGCACCCCAAGGAATTGGAATTTCCTCCAGACCACCTTGCTGGACAGACTGGAGCCTAAACAATTATAGGTCAATGATGAGGATTACACCATGACCAGGAAAGCTAAAGCAGGAGGATCATGAGTTTGTAGCCTAGGTTTCACATTGAGACTTTGTTTCAAAGCTAACAACACAAATGGAGTCACTTTTTTTTTTTTTTTTTTAGCTTTTCCAAAAGCAACAAAAGATAAGTGATTGCAGATAAGTGATTCTGGGACAGGGCAAATAACTGTGCTGAGGTTTCTCAATCTTGTATTCTTGATGAAATCATTTCAGGTTTAACTAGAATTTGATCTTCTTGTTGGAGAATTCCATGAAAAATTATCCACCTCTATTCTAAGACCCAAGGCCAAGATGCCCTAGCTAACTTAGCTTCTGTCCAACTGCCTGCTTGAGAAACTCTCATCCCTTAAGCTGGCTGAAATAAAGACTTTCAATTGGCTATAAATTGTGTCTGAGAGGTCATCTCTCATGGTCTCCCTGTAACAGTTCTTATCTATAGTATACCTAACACTGAATGTCTTCTGCTTGTATTATGTTTTTGATATTTATTTTAGGCACAGACATATTTTTAGGAATTTTCACTCCAGTAAGAAATTTCCTCCATTACACAGAGAAACAAATGGACAGATGTATTGCTACTCAGGCACCACTCCAGTAAATGCAAGCACACTCACACATCAAGAAGAACTGGTCCTCCTAGTGAGGATAGAGACTAAAATTGACTGTTGAACTCAAGAGAAACATGAGTCTGTTCTCCCAAACAAAACAAAATAACTAAGTGATATCATTACTTAGTCTAAAAATAGCTACTGTAATTGCTATGCCTTTTGAAAAAAGGACTGAAGTTAACAGTGGAGTGCATGCTTTATTGTCTTGACATCTCATATCATGACACCATTTCTTTAATATTCAATCAAATAAAGATTTTCAGATCTCTAAGCTCAAGGTCTCTCATATTCCCCTTAGATCAAGCAGACAGATTTATTGATCCCTTATAGTCAGGATCAACATTCAGCCCCAACAAGCTTTAGAAAATGGTTCTTTGACCATTGCCAATTCCTAAAATTAAAGGATCAAAGTCTCAGAAGGGGAACTAGAGGCCAGATAAAAAGACAAAAAAATTAATGGGCTATGAGAAAAGAAAGAAGTCTCTTACCTTGGTATCTAGTTTGACTTTCCTTATGACTGAATTTCAAAAATCTTCCGTACAACAGATAAAGCCAAAACTAACTATACAGATAATCTGTTTTTCTGAAGACATCTCAAAAAATGAAAACATTAACAAATGAGCTGTATTTACTTAGGACCAGAATGTTTGTAATTTTGAGCTTGTCCAATTATTACTTCTCTTCTCCAAATCTGAAGAGTATACCTCATAAGAATACAATTTCATTCACAAAAGTGAAAGAAAATTCTTTAAGATAAAAATAAGCAAACCAGCTTATATATGTTTAGCTTTTAAATTTTTCTTAAAAGTTAAGCTTGGTTGATCTTAAACCTTGATATAAATGATAGCCTTTGAGGAATGTAACTTAGCTGCAGGTTGGTATATCTAGCCATTGTAAAGACACCTAATAGTGATATTCTCTTGGGAATCCAACATCCTTGTCTGGGATGGGGGAGTGGGCATGTTATTGTCATTTTCTTATGTCCTTATGTCTACATACTTAATAAACTCATAAATTTTGTTTTACTCTAGCTCATCCTGAAGTCTTTTGTGCAATGTAGTTAAGGTTCTAGCTTTGCCTGAATAGAAAGTCCCTAAGGTTAAATTAAACTCATCAGGATGCTTGTGGCTGTCTTCACATGCTGCCTTGTGTTACTACTCCTGACATCCCCAGTTTTGCTAAAAGTGTAAATGAATTCAGTTTTCAACTTCTACATATTATATATATATATATATATATATATATATATATATATCCTTAATACAGATGGACTTTTCATATCCATAGCCAGACCTTTTGGTTAGGGGCTACAATAATATACCCTTGTCTTACATGCCACACTCTGCCATCTTTCTTCCTCTTCATGGTGTTTGTTGACCTTGTACAATATTGCCTGGTTACTTTCATGTCTTCTCTGCTTAGGGATCTTTATTACTATCTCAGTGGAAGTCTCTCTTTGTGATATCTTTCATGGACCATACTGGCCAAATGATTGGCTCTCTTCTGTGCTAACAACAACACTCCCTGCCATTCACCTGACTTGTAATAACAATGTTATAACTCATTTGAACTCTTTGTTCTTTCAAAATAGCTATAGTTAGAAACAATCCATTCCTCCTTTTGTGTTTTGATAAAGTGCCTACTGCAGAGTCTCATATGACTTGGATATGACTCATGCCTCACCTTATTACTAACAACAGGCCAATTACAGCATCTTTCAGTCCTTTCTTTGCCTCATAGATTAGCTGAATTATTTACCCTTCAAGATCAGTAGAAACAAACTGCTTGCTAACTTGACCAAACACTGGTTAAGTGTCTTCCTCTGGATCCTGAAGTTTGACTTACCACTATTCTCTGAAGCAGTGTAGAAAGCCCCCCTTAAAGACCCTTGGAATCAGAATCTATTGGCTTTGGGAAAAACTTTCCCAGATGATCCTGATAAAATGCTTCTTATCAGGCATTTTCTAGCTGTGCTGAGCTGTCCCCTAGGGAAAAACAATCCTATTCTTCATAGCCTTTGAGATTTTCTAAACCATTATGGTTGTACTGTTCTGTCTATTCCATTAATCCCCTTCCTCTTGTAACACTTCTTTTGAATAAAATGCCCTCATTCTGGATTTGTTTTCATTTGATATGCCAAAGTACCAAAAATACTTTTCCTGCTTCTCCTGATTTGCACTTTTTTGTTTTTGAGATAGGGTATTAACATGTAGCTTTGGCTGTCCTGGAATTCAGTCTGTAAACCAATCTGACCTTAAGCTCACAGAACTCCACCTGCCTCTGTCTCTCAAGTGCTGGGATTAAATTCCTGTGCCATGACACCTAACTTTTTTTTTAAATGTTATTGATTATGCCAACTTCATATTTGTGTTTTTAGCATGTCTTAATCTCTGTGTGTCTCTGACTGTTCTCTCTGATCATTTTAGTCAGCTGTTCTATTTTAATCTCTATGTCTGTGGGGTCTATGTCTACCCCATTTCCCATATTTTTTCACCTACTTGTCTCCTTGAGGCCAAATTCCTGTGGCATGCTGCTCCCAAGAGACCTGCATGGAGAGTAGGCTCTTTCCCACGGCTGATAGTCTGCTAACTCACAGCTTCAGCTCAGGGTTTGACTCTTTGTGTGAGAGGGGACTGAATTTATTTATCCTCAAAGCCAGGAAAAAAAACGGTTTAATTTTTATGGAAGGCTTTATTGTGATGTGCTTATGCTTTATTGTGATTCTTAGGGTTAAAAATTACCAAGAAGTTCAAGTACACACCTTAACAAAGTGTCCCATAAATCCAACCGTTCTAATTCAAACAATGCAAAGTTCAGGTAATAAAGATACCATAACAGAATTGTAGCCCACCTGGTCCTGGGCTTTCTTTAGGTCATGATGGCAATTCAGAACAATAGCTCCAAAGAAAATGACTTGATAGAAATACACATTTATATTTTTCTAGTTAACCTGACAACACAAGTCAGAATAACCCAATCCTGAGACCTACTAAAAATGTGAAGATTTGAAACAGTTTGGATAGCCTAGTCTACTACCTACTTGCCAGTATTCCTGCACCCAGACTGTTCTCTGATCCTGTGAATGTGCTCCGTGTGTTTTCTTTTTTTCTGTAAGACCTTTTAAATTAAGCTTTCTATAAGCAGTAAAAATCAGAAAAGAGAAAAGTACAGCATTTATTTTGATTACCACCACACACATGTTCCGTACATGAGAAAAAAAAGGCCTAAAGTTTTGTGATATTTCATTGAATGTTTTTGTTGAACAAATGTTTTTAATCTTCCTTTTGAGGTGGCTTCTGTCTGTGAACTCCTAGCAGGTCTGATTGGCTATGCTATTAAAACTTTCCCAGTTTACAGTTTAATGTCAAATTCCACTGGCAAAAGTGAGCACCCAGGCACTTCCTCAGTGGAAATACTCACTTTCATGTATTTGAGATTGGAATTAATTTCAGTTGTTAAACATGATTATGTGAGTATTAGGGAATCTTTTAAGGGCTTTTCAGAACTGTCAGAAGGCAGGAGTAAACTAGTCCAAATGCCAAACTTCAACAAGCCAGGAGGCAGAACACAGTATTATCCCAGGCCCTGTGCAGGACCTGGTGGGATGGAAAAGAGGATCATCTAGTAGTGTTCAAAGGGAGGTCAGGTAAATTCTGCCATGTTTGTGTAGCTCCAAAGAAGATACAGGAAGAAACTTAGCAAAAAAAAGATTTGTTTATTTTTATGTGTTAGGTATATGTGTGAGGGCCTGCATGCATGTATGTGCTGTGGAGTCTAGAATAGGGCATTGGATCCTCTGAAACTAGAGTTAGAGGTAGCTGTCAGCATCCTGGTGTGTGCTGGAAACCAAAGCCTGTCCTTATGCAAGAGTAGCAAGTACTTTTAATTCCAGTCCCAAGAATTTTGTGGTCCCTTGGCAACATTCTGTAAGGAAACACAATCATGTTTAATGGAAAGAGATTTAGAGACATTACACAAGCAATTATACCTATATATGTCTAATTACAGGATGTAATTATACAAGAATACATGATGTCTACAAATACAATATGTATTTTCCAAGACTGTCTGTGATTTTCTAGAGGTCTTGTAGCCTACCACTTTTCAAAATCAAACCAAAATGAACCAAACAAAGCCTAGGATCCCCAAACAAAACCCTGCTAGTAAGAATTTCATTTCCTCTCAGAGTGATGATTCTGAGCATTCAGCTGCTGTATTTCTGTTTATAGAGTATATTCTTTATTAAAATGTTCATAATACTTCTGGTCTGGGAATTCTTTTACCCTTTGCCATGAGTTCATCCTTGGTAGCATGACCTGGTTTGTTCCGTTCCGTTCCGTTCTGTTCCGTTCCGTTCCGTTCTGTTCTGTTCTATGATGATTGGCAGTTATTCATGTTGTCACAAATAGCAGTAGTTCATCCTCTTTTATGGCTCTATGTTATTCCATTGTGTATACACCACATTTTCTGTATCCATTCATCATTTGATGAACTCGTAGATTAATTTCACTGTGGATACTACTGTAACAAGTATGGGAACACAAATGTGTTCCCAATACATGGATGAAATTTTATATATCCAGTAGTGAGACTGTTAGATCACATGGCAGTACTATTTATATTTTGAGGAACATACATACTATTTATTATAACAGCTATATTGATTCGCATCCTTTCTTTCCCATCATTCTTACATCTTGACAATTGTTTTTTTGTTTTTGTTTTTGGTCTTTTTAGTAGTGGCAATATTTATGCATTTTATGATGGTAATAGCTTACTGTGAGTTTGATTTTCATTTCTCTGAGGATTAATGATATTGAATATTTTTTCTGTATATCTGTTGGCCATGTTTTTTAAACATATTTATAATGAATTTGTTGAATGTCATTCACACCTGAGTTAAAGTTTCTTTTCCATAATCTTGCAGTATGATCTCTGTCAGGTCTCAATCCATGGTCCTATAGCACTTGGTTTGATACACAGAGGGTTAGCAGAGGCTGGGTCTATGTGGTAGTAGAAGTCCTTTTGAAATGCTCCTCTGGAGCAAGATAAGAAATACCATAATAGAGGGAGACATTATAGGTTTAAAGAGAAATCAGGCACTAGGGAAATGTCTGGAGATCTACAAAGATGACACCAACTAACAATCTAAGCAACAGAGGAGAGGCTACCTAAATGCCCTACCCTGATAATGAAATTGATGACTAACTTGTATGCCATCCTATAGCCTTCATCGAGCAGGTGGTGGAAGTAGAAGCAGACAGCTACAGCTAAACACTGAACTGAACTGGAATCCAGTTGCAGAGGAGGAGGAGTGATGAGCAAAGGGGTCCAGAGTAGGCTGGTGAAACCCATAGAAACAACTGACCTGAACAAGGGAAAACTCTTGGTCCGCAGACTGATGGCTGGGAAAACAGCATGGGACTGATCCAGACTCCATGAACATGGGTGTCAGTGAGGAGACCTTGGAAATCTATGGGGCCTCTTGTAGTGGATCAGTACTTATCCCTAGCATAGGAATGGACTTTGGGATCCCATTCCACATAGAGGGATACTCCCTGAACTTAGATACATAGGGGTGGACCTAGGCCCTATCCCGAAGGATATGACAGACTCTGAAGAACCCCTACGGAAGGCCTTACCCTCCCTGGGGAGCAGAAGGGTATGGGATAGGTAGGGTGTTAGTTGGGGGGGCAGGGGAAGAGAGGAGGGAGAGGGAACTGGAATTGACACGTCAAACAATCTTGTTTCTAATTCAAATAAAAAATGGGAGAAAAAAAAAAGAAATGGTCCTCTGTTAGTTGCCAGGGCCAAGCAGCCAGTGCCAGGGGATGGGTTTTTCCATGGTTCTTGTTCTGCCTTGCTGTTGTCCTGGGTGAGGCCTTTCCCCCAGCTAGTTAGAGTGTTTGTTGCTTTTCTGATTCTGCTTTTCAGCTTTTCTGATGGGGGATGGCCTTCTGTGTATATGTTTGTCTTATTGGTTGATAGATTGAGTACTGTTGGCCAATAGGAAAGCAAGATAGGTGGGGCTAGGAGTCGAGGAGGATTCTGGGAAATGTAGTATGAAGTCTTGTGATCCAGGCAGGAAGTGACATAGCTGGCAGAGTCAGAATATAAGCAGGAAATTATCCTCTTGCTCTTGCTCTTCCTCCTGCTCTTGAAAGACCCCGCCCCTTGGCTCGTTCTCTCTCTCGGTGACACTCCCGTACGCGCGCGCACCCACACGCCTGGCGGCTGGCTCCCTCCCAAGCAGGTTCACCCAGGAGGGGCGACCCAGGCACGCCCGCCCGCCTGGCGCAGCGCCCCGGGGCTGGGGCCGAGCAACGAGCACCAGGTGGGCCGGCACGAGAACGAACACCAAGTGAGCCGGCCTGGAGCCCTGCCCCTGAGCCCCGCCCAATGAGAAACACTCCGTCCCAAGGTCTCTGCCCCCAAGGTCAGCCATCTGGACGCGGAAGGGAGGGGAATTGAGTCTGTTGTACCAGACACCAGACCTTGAGAATATGTTGATCTGGAATGGCTCTGTGCCTCATTTGAACCATCCAATAGAATCCCTGCTCCTAGCTTGCGCCTTTTTCCCTATATAAGGACCCCTTTCCCTTGGCTCGGCGCGCTTGGCCTCAGAAAAGCTAAGTCGCCCCGGGTACCCGCGTCTCCAATAAAGCCTCTTGTTTTTACATCCAGTTCGTGGCCTCACTGATTCCTGGGTGTGGGTCTCCCTCTACAAAAGTACCTCTTCGGGGGTCTTTCACTCTCTTCTCTATAGAGCTGCCATGTGATCCCAGGAAGAGGATGCCAGAGGAAGGCATCCTCAATAAGATAAGTCTTATAAAATATATAGATTTATGGTAATTAAAATTGAGCCAGCATATCAGAAATCCTAATCAATTGGCCAGGAGCATTGTAAAGTAATATAAGACTGTGTGTTATTCTGGGTGCCCACGTGGCGGCAGAACTCGGGTGGCCGGCAGAAAGATCTATCGTTATATTTTCCCTTATTATTCAGGAGACACAGGCTGACTGAGCCTAGGAGTTGTCTGCTATCTTGAAGCTCCTTTTCATTTGTTTTCTAGTTTTTTAAGTAGCTGATTTTTTTTCTTCCCTTCCATGGCCAAGTGATTTTATATTATAGTATGTCCTAGATCCTTGTTATTTTTGATGTGTCTATTATAGGGCTTACTTTGTGGTTACTATGAATCACATTAAAAACCCTTTTGATTATTACATGCTATTTTGAAATTATAGTGGCTTAACATAATGGTAGGGCTAGGAGGAGGGGTGAGAGAGAGGGAGAGAGAGATAGAGAGAGAGACAGAGAGAGAGAGAGAGAGAGAGAGAGAGACAGAGAGAGATGGGGTAGTGGAAGGATGTTACACTTGCACCCTATTCCTCCCTATACTCTGAAAATTTTTCAGTAGAGCTGTGGTTCAAATACAGGGTCCTGTGCATGATAGACAAACATTTTTTTTTCAGAAGGCCACATTCCCAGTCACCTTTGTTGTCTCAACTTATATTGCTTTATTTTGCACATCTCTATTAAGAATATTGGGTTTCTAAAACTTGATTATATCATTTGAAACACTGACCCATTCATTTCCATAAACTAAAGAAATCTTAGCATTGCTTATTATTTATGTCTTCCATATAATTTATCAAGCAATTTTGACTAGTTTAATATCTATTACTTCTTTCTAAATTAATAAAGATATACTTTTCGGATGCTCAAATAATCTACCTAGGAAATCCCAATCTTAATTTGAAGTCAAGAGAAAGAATTCAGAATTTTAAAAGTTAATAATTTGTACTTGGCATACAATATAATTATTTTTTAATAACATCTTCATTATGTTTTGCTCATATTTACCCTGCAATTCCATTCTTTTCCCACCTGTCTTCTCCTGCTGGTTCACTGTCTCCATCCAAATAGTAGTCCCTCTTTTCATGTATATACATGAAGTTGTACATGAGAGAAAACATTATATTTTCCTTTCTGAATCTGGATTTATCTCACTTAATATGATGATGTACAGTTGCATCCATTTTCTTACAAATGAGAAAATTTTATTCTTGGTTTTTATAAAGGCTTTCATATTTATTTTTATTTGTGTTTATGTGACTATCTATGTGTATGTATGCCATTTGTGTGCAGGTGCCCACTGAGGCCAGAATAGGTCATGGGGTTCCCTGTAGTTATAGGGTAGTATGAGTCATCAAATATGAAAACTGAACTCAGGTCATCTAGAAGAGCAGGCAGTTCTCTTAACCACTGAGTTCTTTTCAGCTTTTACCCAATGGAGTTTTATTCAGACATGAAGAAAAATAAAATTGATGCTGGAGAGATGTCTCAGCAGTTAAAAGCTCTTGCTGCTCTTCCAGAAGACCCCAGTTTAATTCCAAGCACCCATGTGGTGGCTTATAACTGTCTGTAACTCCAGTTATAGAGTATCTGATATTCTATTTTTGGCTTCTGTGGCCACCAGACATGAGTTTGGTGCACATAACACATGTAAGCAAAACACTTATAAAAATCCATTGGGTATACATGCTGCATTTGCTTTATCCTTTCATGTACTGATGGGGATCTAGTTTGGTTCCATATCTTGGATACTATAAATAAGTGCAACAATAAACATGGATGTGTGGTGCCCTTAGATTTCTTTCCAACATGTGCAAAAGTAGCGTAGCTGGATCATTTAGAGGCTTTATTTTATTTTGTTTCTAGTTTTTTGTTCCACTGGATTTTTGTTCCACTAGTTTTTTGTTTCACTGGTTTACATCCTGTCAGCAGTGTAGAAAGGTTTCTTTTTCTCACATCTTTGCCAGTATATATTGCCATCTTATTATTATTGTTATTGTTATTATTTAAAGATCCCCATTCTAATTGGAATGAGATGGAATCTCCATCTACTTCAATTTGTAATTACTGGATGGTTAAGGATTTTGAGAAATTTTTCATATTTATTGTCTATTAGTATTTCTACTGACATCTATTTGTTTAATTTATTTACCCATTTGTTGACGGATTTGTCATTGTGTGTATTTAATTCTTTGAGATTGCAGATATTAATCCTCTGTTAGAGGTATAGTTGGCAAAAGTTTTCCTATTATGTAGACTGTTTCTTAAGTATTTTAAATTTATTTTTATGTATGTGTGTATATGATATGTATATTATATATGTTCATGGGTAAAAAATGCACATTTCCAGTATACTTGTGTCAGAGGTCAACCTTGAGGGCCAGTCCTTACCTCCTACCTTGTTTGAGATAGAGTTTCTCTCTCCCTCTCTCTATCTTTTTTTTGCATTGTGATACCTAGAGACAAGTTGACCAATGATCTCCTCTTCCCATCTTGCCAAAGAAACGCTAAGCTTATAAAGACAGACACCACTGTGTCCTGCCTTCACATGGCTTTTGAAGAGACAAACTCAACTTTTCAAGCTTTCACAGCAAGTGCTTTTACATGTGGAGTCATTTTCCAGACATAGACTCTCTTTACTTTATTTGTTGTTCCCTTTGCTATGCAGAAACTTTTTAATTTCATGGAAATAGTTCTTAGAATTAGTACCTGAACTGTTAGAGTCTCTTCTATAATACCCTTGCCTATGGCTGTAACTTGAAAGAACCTAATTAATAGTGAAAAGTATAAAAAGAAGACTTATTCAATGAGCCTCACTGGGAAAAGGGACAAAGGGATTCAGAGATTGCCTTAAGTCTATCTTTGGGTACCTATACTAATTTTAGGTTTAGCTAGAAGGCAAGAGCTAGCAGAACTAAGCAGCATGGTCAAGGAATGGTCCCACCTATCACGAGTCCATCATTGTCTCTGCTCCAATCTGTCCTTAATGGTGGCCTAGTAAGTTGTTCCTCTTCTGGCTGGCACCAGGGCCTCAGCATGAGATTCGAGGGGACAGCCCAATTCTCTGGAGTCCATTATTTGAGAGTCTGAAAACTTTGAATACATGTCTTCCTTTAGAATGTCTTCACTTTTGCCATGATGCTTCTAGTTTGGCTTTTCATTTGGACAAGATGCCTGTTTCTCCTTCACTAGGAAGCTTCCTTCTGAGCTATGTGCTGCCTACTCCTTTTCACAATCATCTTCCTGTTCCTTTGCACTTTGCAGCTATTCTAACACTTTGTGATTTCTAAAACTGTTCATTGTTTCTCTTTTGGGAAAAAGAGTCTTTTCTTTATTATCCCAACTCTTATTCAGTACATCACATAAAGGCAGTTGCTAATTCCAAGAAACTAGAATTGGATATTAGGTATCAGGTTTGGCAAAACTATCAAGGGTTAAAAACACTTGACTCAGTGGGGCATAGTAGCACATGGCTGCGCCTGGGAGGCAGGGGCAGGCAGATCTCCATAAGTTAGAGGCCAACCTGGTCTACATACTGCATTTCAGGACAGCCAGGGATATTTACATAGAGAGACCTTGTCTAAAAAAACATAAAATAAGAAACAAACAAGCAAAAAAACCACTTGACCAAACTAATATAGCAAAAACAGAAAGGAAGGAAGGAAGGAAGGAAGAAAGAAAGAAAGAAAGAAAGGAAGAAAGAAAGGAAGGAAGAAAGAAAGATACCCAAACTAACCAGGAGTTGTTGACACACACTTGTACTCATGGCACTCATGTGGCTGAGGTGGGAAGGGATGAGTACTTGCCCAGCCTGGGACACTTAGTCTATTTCAGGTCCACCAGAACTATATAACCAGATGCCATCTTATAAATAAAATAGGACAACACAAAAGAAACAGCACAACAACCTAATAAGATTACATGTTTTGTGACATAATATTCATTTACTGAACAGAAATCATTATTCAGAGACTTGAAACACAAATACAAAAAGTTGCACAGTTTTAAAAATGCTGTAATTGCTTTAATAGAGTGGACTTTGTTTTTAAAGTAATAAAAAATCTAATGAAGATAACAGGAAGAATAGGAATTAGCTTGGTGAAGCAAATCTCTGTTTAACTGGCTAACTACCCAGAGATAAAGGAACTATTTCATAATTTCCCAGTTAGAGAAGATGAGTACTCTAGGGAATACTTAGTTTAACAGGAATGACTGAACCTAGGTTCTAACATAGTATTCAGTCAAACATTTTGCAATCACCTAATGGAAATATAACTCCTTCAGGAAATGTTAAAAATAAAAACAATTATTTGAAATTAATTAATTGACATTAGTACTAAGCCCTGACATCTTTTGTTTTTTGAAATAATTAGCTGACATCAATACTATGACTTTGAAACCTTTTGTCTTTTGTTTTGTATTCATTTTAATTGTTAAGTAGTAAAATGGTACTGTCTTATGTTTTCTATGGTTGTGAAGAGACACCACCATGACAACTCTTTTTTTATTAATTAAATTTTTTTCATTTATTTTGCATACCAACCTGTTTCCCCTCCCTCTTCTCCTCCAGTCTCGTCCCTTCCCCTACTCTCTCCTCCCCATATACCCCCTCCCATCTACCTTCCATCCACATCTACTCCTCCTTATCTCCATTCAGAAAGAGGCAGGCCTCCTATGGGGATCAACAAAACATGGTATACCAAGTTAAGGTAGAACTAAGCTCCTCCCCTGAATTAAGGATGGGCAATGCAACCCAACTTGGGGTATAGGTTCCCCAAAGCCAGCTTGAGTACCAGGGACAGGTCCTGATCCCACTACTGGAGCCCCACAGACAAAAGCTACCCAACTTTTTTTTTTTTTTTTTCTTTTTGGCTTTTTGAGACAGAGTTTCACTGTGTAGCTTTGGAGCCTGTCCGGCACTTGCTCTGGAGACCAGGTTGGCCTCGAACTAACAGAGATCTGCCTGCCTCTGCCTCCCGAGTGCTGGGATTAAAGGCATGCGCCACCAACACCCGGCGCCTAGCATGGTTATTCTTTACACATAATATTCACTTATGAGTAGTTCATACCATGTGTGTCTTTCTGGATATGAGTTACATCACTCAAGATGATTTTTTTTTTAGTTCCATGGATTTGTCTGCAAATTTCATGATGTCATTGTATTTAATAGCTGAGTAATACTCCATTATTATGTAAATGTACCACATTTTCTTTATTCATTTTTTCAATTGAGGGATATCTAGGTTGTTTTCAGTTTCTGAATATTATGGATAGAGCATCAATAAACATGGATAGAGTTGAATGAATAGAGCTATGAACATAGTCAAGATGGTAGACATCTTTTGGGTATATGCCCAAGATTGGTAAAGCTGGGTCTTGAGGTAGATTGATTCCCAGTTTTCTGAGAAACCACCATGCCGATTTCCAAAGTGACGGTACAAGTTTGCATTCCTACCCTCAGTGGAGGAGTGTTCCCCTTACTCTATATCCTTCCCAACTTAGGTTGTCATTAGTGTTTTTGATTTTAGCCATTCTGACAGGTGAAAAATGGTATCTCTGAGTCGTTTTGATTTGCATTTCCCTGATGGCTAAGGATATTGAACATCTCCTTAAGTGTTCCTTAGCCATTTGAGATTCTTCTGTTGAGAATTCTTTGTTTAAATCTGTACCCCACTTTTTAATTGGATTATTTGGTATTTTGATGTCTAGTTTCTTAAGTTCTTTTTTTAAAGTACTTTTATTTAAATTAAAAAAATCTTATTTTACATACCAATCCCAGTTCCCTCTCCATCCTGTCTTCCCACTCCCCCCACCAACCCCTCATCCCACTCCCCATCCACTTCTCAGAGAGGGTGAGGCATCCCATGGGGGATCATCAAAGTCTGTCACTTCATTTGGGGCAGGACCTAGGCCCTCACCCATGTACCTAGGCTGAGAGATTATCCCTCCCTAGGGAAGGGCTCCCAAAGCCCATTCATGCACTAGGGATTAATACTGGTTCCAGCACCAGAGGACCCATAGACTGCCCAGGGCCCCCAACTGAAATCCACGTTCAGGGGACCTGTTAGGTCTTATGCTGGTTCCCCAGCTATCAGAATGGGGTTGGTGAGCTCCCACTTGCTCTGGTCAGCTGTTTCTGTAGCTTTCCCCAGCATGGTGTTGACTTCTTTGCTCATCACTCCTCCCTCTCTACAACTGGATTCCAGGAGTTCAGCTCAGTGCTTAGCTGTGAATCTCTACTTCTGCTTCCATCAGTTACTGGATGAAGGCTCTGTGGTGACATTTAAGGTAGTCATCAATCTCATTATGGGGGAAGGGCATTTAAGGTAGCCTCTCCACTATTGCTTAGATTCTTAGTTGGGGTTGTCCTTGTGGATCCCTGGAGATGTCCCTAGTGCTGGATTTCTCCTTAAGTTCATAATGGCTCCCTCTATTAAGGTATCTCTTTCCTTGCTCTCCTTCTCTGTTCTTTCCTCAACTCAACCTTTCTGATCCCTCATGTTCTCCTCCACCCTCCTATCCTCCCCTCCTCTTTTTACTACCTCCCTCCCCTGTCCCCCCATGATCCTAATTTACTCAGGAGATTTTGTCCCTTTCTCCTTCTTGTGAGTCCATGTATGTCTCTCTTAGGGTCCTCCTTGTTTCCTAGATTCTCTGGAGTCGTGGATTGAAGGCTGATTATGCTTTGCTCTATGTCTAATATCCACTTATGAGTGAGTACATACCATGTTTTTCTTTCTCTGTCTGGGCTACCTTACTTAGGATGGTTTCTTCTAGTTCCATCCATTTGCCTTTGAATTTCAAGATGTCATTGTTTTTTTTTTTCTCCATTGTGTAAATGTACATTTTCTTTATCCATTCTTTGGTTGAGGGGCATCTATGTTGCTTCTAGGTTCTGGCTATTACAAATAATGCTGCTATGAACATAGTTGAACAGATGTCCTTGTGGTATGAATGTGCATTCTTTGAGTATATGCCTAAGAGTGGAATTGATGGATCTTGAGGTAGACTGATTGCCATTTTCTGAGAAACAGCCATACTGATTTCCAAAGTGGCTGCACAAGTTTGCATTCCCACCAGCAATGGAGGAGTGTTTCCCTCTTTCCATATCCTCTCCAACATAAACTGTTGTTGGTGTTTTTGATTATAGCCATTCTGGCAGGTGTTCATAGGTGTGTGGATTTATATCAGGATCTTTGATTCGATCCCATTGATCTGCATGCCTGTTTTTATGCCAAAACCATGCTGTTTTTATTACTATAGTTGTGTAGCAGAGCTTGAAGTAAGGAGTGGTGATACCTCTGGAAGTTCCTTTATTGTACAGGATTGCTCTGGGTATTCTGTTTTTTTTTTTCCATATGAAGTTGAGTATTGTTCTTTTAAGGCCTGTGAAGAATTGTGTTGGTATTGATACGGAGTGAATTAACTCTGTAGATTGCTTTTGGTAAGATTGCCATTTTTACTATGTTAATCCTATTGACCCATGTGCATGGGCTATCTTTCCATTTTTTCTAATATTTTATGCAATTTCTTTTCTTCAAAGACTTAGAGCTCTTGTCATGCAGGTCTTTCACTTGTTTGGTTAGAGTTACCCCAAGATATTTTTATATGATTTATGGCTATTATGAAGGGTATTACTTCTCTGATTTCTTTCTTAGTTTGTTTATCATTTGTATATAGGAGGGCAACTGATTTCTTTTTGAGTTAATCTTGTATCCTACCACATTACTGAAGATGTTATCAGATGTAGATTTGCCTGGTAGAATATTTGGGGTTACTTATGTATACAATCATATCATCTGCAAATAGTAAAAGTTTGACAAGAAAGATCTACTATACTCATTCCAACTCACTTATTATTAAGAGATTTTCTTGGATTGCTTATGAAGATGAGCCAATAAGCAAGTCATCATTTTAAATTATTTTTCTGCCTATATGTTTTATAATATTTTGATAGCAATCTCAGGCATGGAAAGCCACACATGCATTGTGTCACAGTTAATGGTGAAAGCTCTTGAGACATACCTGCTTTAATGAAATCACCAATATCATATTTTCTAAAGATTAAATAAGTTCCGTGAACTTGAAAACATTTTGGGTTCTGTCATTTTTTTTTCAGTATTTACTGTATCTGACACAGATATAGAAGGAAGAGGTTTACTCACTTCATGCTTTTGTGTCTGTATCAGCTGAACTCTGGTGAGGGTTGTATTTCAACATGTCAACAGGGGTGGTTACATCCTGATCTAATGGGGCAAAGCTTATTCCTTTTAGAGCAATCCTCTTAACAGAGTTAGTAAGGGTAATAAGAAAAAAACACCTCTTAATTCTAATAACCTTAGTAGGCCCTACCTGTAAACTTCCAGTACCTCATGATATTGTCACTCTGACACATGGATATTTGGGGAACATAAGCTGTTCTTAATTCTCTGTAGCAACATTTTATTCATGTGTGTATTTGTTTTCATTTAGATCAATAAATTATAGTTTTTTATAATTTAATTTTGACAACGTTGTAAGGGGGTAAGGAAGTACCTTATATGTCCTGTAAGACATATATAAACAGATCCTAGAGCTTCCATTTAAATGGTTTTTAGCCATGTGCTGGGTACAATGATATAAAACTAACTTATTAACGGGAACTTGGATCTAAATTATCTTTTCTGATAAAGACAACATGTTTCCTAGTTAACTAAACCTTTTATATATTGTTAAAAAGAGTACCCCCATTTTCCTTTCCAAGGAACTTTTGAAAGCACAATCTTTGTTCCTTTTGATGCCTTTGTGTATCAACTAAAAAAATGTGCCTCATTGCTCTGTTAGCACTGTAGATCATTAAAAAAAACTGTTGTTATGCAATAATTATGGTAGATCAAAGATCATTAAAATTTAACAGTAAAACAAATAAAACATAAAATTACTCTAAAAGGGTGGTAACAGCTTTGATTATATACAAATACCATGCCTGCTTTAACGCTTTTTATTATAGCATTCTTTGACCCTTCTTAAGTGACAGAAGACTGGCGCATTGATAAGAGAAGGATGTGAAAATATTTTAAAAATTAGTGAGAAAATCTTAAATTAGAAATGAAGTTTATCTTTCTGAGTATCTAAAATACACTAGATCTTTTCTGGATGTTGTTGTGTATGATATGAGAGAAAGATGTGATTATAGGTCTCTAGATTAAAAATTAACCACCAGAAGGGCATATAGAGTGTTTAATTTGCTTTAACAGTTTGTAATTTGAAGTAGATAAGAATTCTGGGGCAGTTATTTTCATCAGAGTAGAAAAAATTGTGCTTATCTATAACTTCATTTGAATTGTTAGCAGTTAAGTGCTTTATGTGCTATGCACAAAGGTTAGTGTATAAGTCTTCCTTACAAATATGAGTTTCTCACTTCCACTTTTGACTTTTATGTGAATGGCCCTAACTTCAATGTTTTAACACTTTTTCTAATAACTCACCAACATTTACCATTTGCAGTGCTTTAAGAGGATGGAACAACATTGAGCAGGATGTAGGTATTATTTTTCATAAACAAATCTTAGGAAATATAATGCACTTTCTTGCTTTTTTCTGATATGTTGGTAAATAATTCCTGGAAATAATTGAGTTGACATACAGTTCCAATTCAGAAATTGAAGATTAATATAATAACTAAAAGAAGGCTTTATACAAAATTTTTTCTTAAGTTTTTAAAATTAGCCATGAAAAATGTGAAGTTATATCTGAAAGGTTTTAGGTTTGGACTTCAAGGGGAGCACAGAGATGGTCTGTTTTTTTTTATTATTTTTTAAAATTAATTTTGAGACAGGGTTTCTCTATATAACCCTGATTAGCCTCAAACTCAAAAGTATCTTCCAGCCTCTGCTTCTTGAATTCTGGGATTAAAGACATGTGCCACCATGCCCAGATCACGGACTGTTTTTTCCCTTGTTGTTTTTTTTTTAAGAGATTTATTAGAAGAGATATTAATGTCATAGGAAGATAGTAGCATGGAAGGGGCTCTGAGAAAAGATTAGGTTTCAGTGGGAGAATGGATATTCCCCTGATAGGCTGTCTTAGGGTTTCTATTGCTGAGATCAAGCACAATGACCAAAAGCAACTTGGAAAGGGTTTATTTTGCTAATATTTCCACATCACTGTTCATCATCAAGGCAGGAACTCAAAACAAGGCATGAACTTGGAGATAGGAGCTGATGCAGAGGACATGGAGGAATGCTGGTGACTGGCTTGCTACTCATGGCACACTTTAATGTTCTTCACTTGTGGCTGAGAGCTTGAGAGCTGAAAGGCAAGGGAGGAATGTGGCAGGGTGGGACCTTTCTCTCTTGGTGGTGGGGAGAAGAATGGATAAAGATGTAGCTGAAGGGATTCTTGCTGACTGTTTAAGCTGTCTTGCAGTCGGAGGATTGAACATGGTTTAGCTGTGAAAAAAATAATAAATCAAGGGGTTGGTCAGGTAGGGGCTCCAAGGAATAGTTACAAGTCAGTAATGAAGCAAGGTAGGTAAAGGTGGGCATAGCCATTTTGGGTAGGTTGAGAATTTGATATTTGTTCTGATCTACAAGTTTGGCCCAGAAGAAATACACGTGGAGGCACAGTGGGGTTTTCCATGGGGAGAAACATTGGCTTGTTCCTAGGCTTTTAGCCCTTGTAGGGGCCTGGCCATGTGGAGGTGAAGAATGACCATCAGTGAGTGTTAGTGCCCCTGGATCATGGGTATAGAACTGGGAAATCAGGATTCCACCAAAGAAAGAGGACTTGGGTGCTGGTGGTGGCCATGTCAGAGGAGTAGCAGTTGGCAATTGAAGTTCAAGGTGTCAGCAGGAGGCAATTCCCAATGGGTGAATCTCACATAGGCAAGGCCCAGAGACCACAGACCCTGGAATGTTTTTTGCTTCTTCTGTGCCTTTACATGTTTTCTGCTGCTATCTTTTCTAGTATCTGGCATGGTGTGAATAGCTGTGGGGAGATCCTCACTGCCTGTAATGTAGTGTGTTAATCTACGGTATATGGAAATATACCGTACTACTGGGCATTTTTTTTTTTACCAGTTATTATTATGAAGATGGTTTCTCCCTAATCTGTACTGTTTAAATGATAATAATAATGTTAGTTTATATAGTTTTTTGATGAATAAAAATACATAAGGAACTGTCATATAGCTAGAACACATGAACTTCTATTGAGAAGCAGTATAGACTGTGATTATGTTAATGATTAAGAAAAACAAATGAGTCCCAGTAACCCAGCTAATTTAAATTCTTCTATTCTTTTTTATTTTCATTTTTTATTTTATTTTTTCTTTATTTTTTATATATTTGAATTACAAACAAGATTGAATTACATGACAATCTCAGTTCCCTTCTCCCTCCCTTCCTCCCCTACCACCCCCTCCACTAAAATCCTACCTATGTTCTTTCTTCTAATCTGCACCTGACTCAACCTTTCTGCTCCCTCATGACCTCTGCATCCTTCCTTTTCTTCCCTTCTCACTCTTGTAGCTCCCTCCCCCCTCTTCCCATATTCTCAATTTGCTCAGGGGATGGTGACCCTTTCCCCTTCTCCAGGGGACAAAGTTTGTCTCTTTTAGTGTCCTTCTTGTTTACTAGTTTCTCTGGCAGTGTGGATTATAGGATGGTAATCCCATACTCTATGTCTAAAATCCACATATGAGTGAGTACATGTCATGTTTGCCTTTTTGTGATTGGGTTACCTCGCTCAGAATGGTTTCTTTGAGTTCCATCCATTTTCCCTCAAATTTCAAGATTCCATTGTTTTTTTCTGCTGAGTTGTACTCCATTGTGTAAATGTACCACATTTTCTCCATCCATTCTTCGGTTGAGGGGCATCTTGGCTGCTTCCAGTTTCTGGCTATTACAGATAGTGCTGCTGTGAACATCGTTGAACAGATGTCCTTGTTGTATGAATGTGCTGCTTATGGGTATATGCCTAGGAGTGGAATTGCTGTATCTTGTGGTAGACTCATTCCCATTTTCTTGAGGAGTCGCCATACTGATTTCCAAAGTGGCTGTACCAGTTGGCACTCCCACCAGCAGTGGAGGAGTGTTCCTCTTTCTTCACATCCTCTCCAGCATAAACTGTCATTGGTGTTTTTGATTTTAGCCATTCTGACAGGAGTAAGATGGTGTCTCAGAGTTGTTTTGATTTGCACTTCCCTAATGGCTAAGGATGTTGAACACTTTCTTATGTGTCTTTCAGCCATCTTAGATTCCTCTATTGAGAATTGTCTATTTAGTTCTGTACCCCATTTTTTAATTGGATTGTTTGGTATTTTGGAGACTAGCTTCTTGAGTTCTTTGTATATTTTGGAGATCAACCCTTTGTCAGATGTGGGGTTGGTGAATATCTTTTCCCAGTCTGTGGGCTGCCATTTTGTCTTGTTGACCGTGTCCTTTGCCTTACAGAAGCTTCTCAGTTTCAGGAGATCCAATTTATTAATTGTTGATCTCAGTGTCTATGCTACTGGTGTTATGTTCAGGAAGCAGTCTCCTGTACCTATTAATTCAAGGGTATTTCCCATTTTATCTTCTAATAGGTTCAGTGTGGCTGGGTTTATGTTGAGGTCTTTTATCCATTTTGACTTAAGTTTTGTGGAGGGCAAAAGGCTTGTAGTCTTCTACATGTTTGCATCCAGTTATGCCAGCACCATTTGTTGAAGATGTTCTCTTTGTTCCAGCGTATATATTTGGATTGTTTGTAAAAAAAATCAGGTGTTCATAGGTGTGTGGGTTAATATCAGGGTTTTCAACTCTATTCCATTGGTCTACCTGTCTATTTTTGTGCCAATACCAAGCTGTTTTCAGGACTATAGCTCTGTAATAAAGCTTGAAGTCAGGAATGGTGATGTCTCTAGAAGTTTCTTTATTGTACAGGGTTGTTTTGGTTATACTGGGTCTTTTGTTTCTCCATATAAAGCTGAGAATTGTTCTTTCAAGATCTGTGAAGAATTGTGTTGGGATTTTGATGGGGATTGCATTGAGTCTGTAGATTGCTTTTTGGCAAGATTGCCATTTTTTCTATGTTGATCCTGCCTATCCAAGAGCATGGGAGATCTTTCCATTTTCTGGTATCTTCTTTAATTTCTTTCTTTGGAGACTCAAAATTCTTACGGTACAGGTCTTTCACTTTTTTGGTTAGTGTTACTCCAAGGTATTTTATGTTGTTTATGGCAATTGTAAAAGGTGATGTTTCTCTGACTTCTTTCTCCACCAATGTGTCATCCATATATAGTAGGGCTACAGATTTTTTTGAGTTAATCTAGTATCCTGCCACTTTGCTGAAGGTGTATATCAGCTGGAGGAGTTCCCTGATAGAGTATTTTGGGTCACTTATGTAGACTATCATATCATCTGCAAATAGTGAGAGTTTGACTTCTTTCTTTCTGATTTGTATTCCCTTGATCTCCTTTTGTTGTCTTATTGCTCTAGCAAGAACTTCAAGAACAATATTGAAGAGGTATGGAGAGAGTGGACAGCCTTGCCTTGTTCCTGATTTTAGAGGAATTGGATCGAGTTTCTCTCCATTTAATTTGATGTTGGCTGTCGGCTTGCTATATATTGCTTTTATTATGTTAAGGTATGTTCCTGTTATCCCTGATGTCTCCAGGACCTTTATCATTAAGGGTTGTTAGATTTTGTCAAAGGCTCTTTTGGCATCTAGTGAGATGATCATGTGAATTTTTCCTCAGTCTGTTAATATGGTGGATTACATTGATGGATTTCGTATGTTGAACCATCCTTGCATCCCTGAGATGAAGCCTACTTGATCGTGTTGGATGATTTCTCTGATGTGTTCTTGGAGTCTATTTGCCAATAATTTATTGAGACTCTTTGCATCAATGTTCATGAGGGATATTGGTCTGTAGTTCTCTTTCTTAGTTGTGTCTTTGTTTGGTTTGGGTATCAAGGTTTTTGAAGCCTCATAAAAAGAGTTTGGTAAATGTTCATAGCAACATTGTTTGTAATAGCCAGAACCCAGAAATAACCTAGATGCCCCTCAACTGAAGAATGGATAGAGAAAATGTGTTACAATTATACAATGAAGTACTACTCAGCAGAAAAAAGCAACGGAATCTTGACATTCACAGGCAAATGGATGGAACTAGAAGAAACCATCCTGAGTGAGGTAACCCAGTCACAAAAAGACAAACATGGTACGTACTCACTCATATATGAATTTTAGACATAGAACAAAGGATTACCAGCCTATAATCCTCTTCAGCAAAGAAACTAGGAAACATCAAGGACTCTAAGGGATAAAGGAATGGACCCCAGGAATGGGAAGTGGCATGAACTCCTGAACTAATTGGGAGCATGAGGGTAGGGGAGAGGGGGCTGCCACAATGAGAGCAGAAGATGAGTGGAGGTGAGGAAATGGAGGAGCAGAAATATTGAGTTGGGGGAAGAATAGAGGAGAGAGAGAGAGCAGGATAAGAGATACCATATCAGAGGAAGCCACTATAGGTCCAAGGAGAGATCTAGCACTAGGGAGATTTCCAGAGACCTGCAAGGATGACATGATCTGACAATCCAGGCAATGGTGGATAGGATAACCTAAATGCTCTTCCCCTAAAATGAGATTGATGACTACTTTTTATGCCATCCTAGAGCCCTCATCCAGTGGCTGATTCTGCACTGAAGCCTGGCCCTGGGCTTTTTTTGTCTGGGATACTTCTAATGACTGTTTCAATTTCATTAGAAGTTATAGGTCTATTTAAGTTTCTTATCTGTTCTTGATTTAATTTTGGAAAGTGAAATCTGTCCAGAAAATTGTCCATTTCTGTTAGATTTTCAAATTTTGAGGAATATAGGTTTTCAAAGTATGACCTGATGATTCTCTGATTTCCTCCGTGTCTGTTGTTATGTCCCCCTTTTCATTCCTGATTTTATTAATTTGCATGTTCACTCTTTGTTGTTTGGTAATTTTGGATAAAGGTTTGTCTATCTTGTTGATTTTCTCGAAGAACCAACTTTTTTGTTATATTGATTCTTTGTATTGTTCTCCTAGTTTCCATTTTATTGATATCAGCCTTCAATTTGATTATTTCCTAATGTCTGATTCTCTGGGGTGTATTGGCTTCTTTGTTTTCTAAAGCTTTCAGTTGTGCTGTTAATTCTCTAGCGTGATTATTCTCCTGTTTCTTCATGTGGGCATTTAAAGCTATGAACTTTCCTCCTAGCACTGCTTTCAAAGTATCCCATAGGTTTGAATATGTTGTGTCCACATTCTCATTGAATTCTAGGAAATCTTTTTTTTTTTTTATTTCTTCCTGGACTCATGAATTGTGCAATTGGGTGTTACTTAATTACCATGAGTTTGTAGTTTTTCTGTAGTTTGTGTTGTTGTTGAATTCTAATTTTAAAGCATGGTGGTCTGATAAGACACAGGGGATTATTTCAATTTTTTTTGTACCTGTTGAGGTTTGCTATGTTGCCAAGTATGTGGTCAATTTTAGAGAAGGTTCCATGTGGCGCTGAGAAGAAGGTAAATTGTTTTATATTTGGATGGGATGTTCTATAGATATTTGTTAAACCCAATTGTGCAATAACTTCTATTAGTTCTTTTGTTTCTTTGTTAAGCTTCTGTCTGGTGTTCCTGTCTAGTGGTGAGAGTGGGGTGTGAAATCTCCCACTATAAGTGTGTGCGGTTTTATGTGTGATTTGAGTTTAGTAATGTTTCTTTTACAAACGTGGATGCCTTTGTATTTGGAGCATAAATGTTCAGAGTTGAGTCTTCATCCTGATGGGTTTCTCCTGTGATGAGTAGGAAGTGACCTTCTTCATCCCTTTTGACTGATTTTAGATTAAAGTCCAATTTGTTGGATATTAGGATTGCTACCCCTGCTTGTTTCTTGGGTCCATTTGATCGGAAAATCTTTCCCCAACCTTTAATTCTGAGGTACCATCTGTCTTTGAAGTTGAGGTGTGTTTCTTGTATGCAGCAGAAGAAAGGAGTCTGTCTTCTTTTTTTTTTTTAATTTACTTATTAGTTTTAGTTAGGGAACAAGCTTGTTTCACATGTAAGTCCCTTCTCCCTCTTCCTCCCCTCACTCCCATCCCTCCTCCCCCACCCCCAGCCTACCCCCCACCCCATCCACCCACCACTCCCCAGGCAGGGTAGGGCCCTCAACAGGGGCTCTGCAAAGTCCACCAAATCTTCCTGTGCTGGGCCTGGGCCCTTCCCCATGTGTCCAGGGCCAGAGTGTAACCCTTCACGTGGGATGGGCTCTCAAAGTCCCTTCTTGCACCAGGGAAAAATACTAATCCACCACCAGAGGCTCCCTGGAGTGCAGAGGCCTCCTTATTGACATCCATGTTCAGGGGTCTGGATCAGTCTTGTACTGGCCTCCCCTACAGCATCTGGGGTCGATGTGCTCTCCCTTGTTCAGGCCAACTGTTCCTGTGGGTTTCTCCAACCTGGTACAGACCCCTTCGCTCTTCATTACTCCCTCTCTTCAACTAAATTCCCGATTTCAGCTCAGTGTATATCTGTGGTTGTCTGTCTCTGCTTCCATCAGCCACTGGATGAGGGCTGTAGGAAGGCATTAAGAGAAGTCATCAATCTCATTTTAGGGGAATGGCTTTTAGGTTATCCTCTCCACCATTGCCTGGATTGCCAGATCATGTCATCCTTGTAGGTCTCTGGAGATCTCCCTGGTTCCAGATCACTTCTCGGACCTATAGTGGCTTCCTCTGATATGGTATCTCTCATTGTGCTCTCTCTCCTCTATTCTTCCCCAATTCAATATTTCTGCCCCTCCATTTCCTCTCCTCTCCTCCTCTTCTCTTGCTCTTATTGTAGCAAGAGAATGCAGCAGAACTTCCCCCTACCCTCATGCTCCCAATTAGTTCAGGAGTTCATGCCACTTCCACTCCTGGGGACCAGGACTCTATCCCTTAGAGTCCTTCATGTTTCCTAATTTCCTTGGTGAAGAGGATTATAGGCTGGTAATCCTTTGCTCATTGTCTAAAATTCATATATGAGTGAGTGTGAACCATGTTTGTCTTTTTGTGACTGGGTTACCTCACTCAGGATGGTTTCTTCTAGTTCCATCCATTTGCCTGCGAATTTCAAGATTCTATTGCTTTTTTCTGCTGAGTAGTACTCCATTGTATAAATGTACCACATTTTCTCAATCCATTCTTCAGTTGAGGGGCATCTAGGTTGCTTCCAGGTTCTGGCTATTACAAACAATGCTGCTATGAACATGGTTGAACATATGTCCTTGTTGTATGAACATGCACTATTTGGGTATATACCAAAGAGAGGAATGGCTGAATCTTGAGGTAGACTGATTCCCATTTTTTTGAGCAACCGCCATACTGATTTCCAGAGTTGTCTTACAAGTTCGAACTCCCACCAGCAATGGAGGAGTGTTCCTTTTTCTCTAGATCCTCTCCAGCATAGATTGTCATTGGTATTTTTGATTTTAGCCATTCTGACAAGTGTGAGGTGGTATCTCAGAGTTGTTTTGAGTTGCATTTCTCTGATGGCCAAGGATTTTGAGCACTTTCTTAAGTGTCTTTCAGCCATTTCAGATTCCTCTGTTGAGAATTCTCTATTTAGTTCTGCACCCCACTTTTTAATTTCATTGTTTGGTGTTTTGGTGGCTAGCTTCTTGAGCTCCTTATATATTTTGGAAATCAGTCCTCTGTCAGATGTGGGATCGGTGAAGATCTTTTCCCATTCTGTGGGTGGTCGTTTTGTCCTACTGACTGTTTCCTTTGCCTTGCAAAAGCTTCTCAGTTTCGGGAGATCCCATTTATTAATTGCAGACCTCAATGTCTGTGCTACTGGCATAATGTTCAGGAATCGTTCTCCTGTGCCAATTTGTTCAAGGGTAATTCCCACTTTCTCTTCTAGAAGATTCAGTGTGGCTGGATTTATGGTGAGATCTTTGATCCATTTGCACTTAAGTTTTGTGCATGGTGACAGGTATGGATCTATGTGCAATTTTCTGTATGTCCAAATCCAATTGTGCCAGCACCATTTGTTGAAGATGCTATATTTTTTCCATTGTATAGATTTAGCACCTTTGTCAAAAATAAGGTATTCAAAGGTGCGTGGGTTAATATCAGGGTTTTCAATTCGATTCCATTGGTCTGTCTGTCTATTTTTGTGCCAATACCAAGGTGTTTTCAGAACTATGGCTCTATAGTAGAGCTTGAAGTCGGGAATGGTGATGCCTTCAGAAGATCCTTTATTGTAAAGAGTTGTTTTGGCTATCTTGGGTTTTTTATTTTTTCCATATAAAGTTGTTGTTCTTTCAATGTCTGTGAAAAACTGTGTTGGGATTTTGATGGGGATTGCATTGAATTTGTAGATTGCTTTTGGCAGGATTGCCATTTTTACTATGTTAATTCTACCTATCCAAGAGCATGGGAGATCTTTCCATTTTCTGGTATCTTCTTTAATTTCTTTCTTTAAAGTCTCCAAGTTCTTATTGTACAGGTCTTTCCCTTTTTTGGTTAGTATTACCCCAAGATATTTTATGTTGCTTGTGGATATTGTGAAAGGTGATGTTTCCATGATTTCTTTCTCATTGGATTTATCATCTGTATATAGTAGGGCTACTGATTTTTTTGAGTTAATTTTGTATCCTGCTACCTTACTGATGGTGTTTATCAGCTGTAGGAGTTCCCTGGTAGAGTTGTTTGGGTCACTAATGTAGACTATCATGTTGTCTGCAAATAGTGAAAGTTTTACTTCATCCTTTCCAATTTGTATCCCTTTGATCCACTTTTTTTGTCTTATTGCTCTAGCCAGAACTTCAAGTACAATATTGAAGAGATATGGAGAGAGTGGAGAGCCTTCTCTTGTTCCTGATTTTAGAGGAAACGCTTTGAGTTTCTCTCCATTTAGTTTGATGTTGGCTATTGGTTTGGTGTATATTGTGTTTATCATATTTAGATATGTTCCTGTTATTCCTGTTCTCTCCAGGATCTTTATCATGAAGGGATGTTGGATTTTGTCAAAGGCTTTTTCAGCATCTAGTGAGATGATCATGTGGTTTTTCTTCTTCAGTTTGTTTATATGGTGGATTACATTGATGGATTTTCGTATGTGGAACCATCCTTGCATAATATTCATGAGGGATATAGGTCTGTAATTCTCTTTCTTAGTCATATCTTTGTGTGGCTTGGGTATCAAAGTGATTGTAGTCTCATAGAAAGAGTTTGGCAATATCCCATCTGCTTCTATTGTTTGGAACAGTTTGAGGAGTACTGGAATTAGCTCTTGTTTGAATTTCTGGTAGAATTCTGCAGTGTAGCCATCTGGCCCTTCGTTTTTTTGGATGGGAGGCTTTTGATGACTGCTTCTATTTCATTAGGGGTTATAGGTCGATTTAAACTATTTATCTGATCTTGGTTTAATTTTGGTAAGTGATATTTATCCAGAAAGCTGTCTGTTTCCTTTAGATTTTTTAATTTTGTGGAGTACAGGTTTTCAAAGTATGACCTGAAGATTCTCTGGATTTCCTCAGTGTCCGTTGTTATATCCCACTTTTCATTTCTGATTTTGTTAATTAGCATGCTCTCTTTCTGCCTTTTGGTTAGTTTGGCTAGAGGTTTGCCTATCTTGTTGATCTTCTCAAAGAACCAACTCTTTGTTTCATTGATTCTTTGTACTGTTTTCCTAGTTTCTACTTTGTTGATTTCGGCTCTCAGGTTGATTATTTCCTGGCATCTACTCCTCCTTGGTGAGTTTGCTTCTTTTTGCTCTAAAGCTTTCAGTTGTTCTGTCAATTCTCTAATGTGACTTTCCTCCAGTTTCTTCATGTGGGCACTTAGTGCTATGAACTTCCCTCTTAGCACTGCTTTCAGAGTGTCCCATAAGTTTGGGTATTTTGTGTCTACATTCTCATTAAATTCTCAGAAGTCTTTAATTTCTTTCTTATTTCTTCCTCAACCCAGGAATGGTGCAATTGGGTGTTATTCATTTTCCACGAGTATGTAGGTTTTCTGCAATTCGTATTGCTGTTGAATTCTAGCTTTAATGCATGGTGATCTGATAATATACTGGGGGTTATTTCAATTCTTATGTAAGCGTGGAGGTTTTCTTTGCTGCCAACTATGTGGTCAATTTTTGAGAAGGTTCCATTTGGTGCCGAGAAGAAGGTATATTCTTTTGTGTTTGGATGGAATGTTCTATAGATACCTGTTAACCCCTGTTGGGTCATAACTTCTGTCAGATCCTTTGTTTCTTTGTTAAGTTTCTGTCTGGTGGTCCTGTCTAGTGGTGTAAGGGGGATGTTGAAGTCTCCTACTATAAGTGTGTGTGGTTTTATGTGTGGTTTGAGCTTTAGTAATGTTTCTTTTACAAATGTAGGTGCCTTCGTATTTGGGGCATAGATGTTCAGGATTGAGACTTCATCTTGATGAACGTTTCCTGTGATGATGAGTATGAAATGCCCTTCTTCATCTCTTTTGATTGATTTTAGTTTAAATTCTAATTTGTTAGATATTAGGCTTGTGACACCAGCTTGCTTCTTGTGCCCATTTGATTGGAAAATCTTTTCCCATCCTTTTACTCTGAGGTATTGCCTCTCTTTGAAGTTAAGGTGTGTTTCTTGTAAACAGCAGAAGGATGGATTCTGTCTTCGTATCCATTCTGTTAGCCTATATCTTTTTATGGGTAATTTAAGACCATTGACATTTAGGGATATTAATTTCCATTGTTCGTTGGTTCTTGTTTGTTTTGAATTTATTGTTGGTGGTGTCATTGTGTGTGGATTTCACCCTCCTGTTTCTTTTTGTGTTTGTTAAATTAGATTATCTATTGCCTGTGTTTTTGTGTGTGTAGTTATTTTCGTTGGGTTGGAGTTTTCCTTCCAGAACCTTCTGTAGTGCTGGATTTGTGGGCATGTATTGTTTAAATCTGTTTTTGTCATGGAATATCTTGTTTTCTCCATCAATAGTGATTGAAAGTTTTGCTGGGTACAGTAGTCTGGGTTGACATCCACGCTCCCTTAGTGCTTGTAGGGTATCTATCCAAGACCTTCTGGCTTTCAGAGTTTCCATTGAGAAGTTGGGTATGATTCTGATTGGTTTGCCTTTATATGTTACTTGGCCTTTTTCCTTCGCTGCTCTTAATATTTTCTCTTTATTCTGTAGATTTGGAGTTTTGATTATTATGTGTTGGGGGTACTTCTTTTTGTGGTCCAGTCTGTTTAGTGTCCTGTAAGCTTCTTGTACTTTCATAGGCATATCCTTCCGTAGGTTGGGGAAGTTTTCTTCTATGATTTTTGTTGAATATGTTTTCTGTACCTTTGAGCAGTGTTTCTTCACCTTCTTCTATATCTATTATTCTTAGGTTTGGTCTTTATACGGTGTCCCATATTTCCTGTATATTTTGTGTTAGGGATTTGTTGGACTTGAGGTTTTCTTTGGTTGGTGAATGCATATCCTCTAGTGAGTCTTCAATAGCTGAGATTCTCTCTTCCATCTCTGTAATTCTATTGGTTATACTCACATCTTCAGTTCCTGATCGTTTATCCAGTCTTTCCATTTCCAGCATCGCCTCATTTTGTGTTTTCTTTATTGTGTCTATTTCAGCTTTCATGCTTTGAACTGTTTCAAGAACTTCCTTCACCTGTTTGGATGTTTTTTCTTGGGTTTCTTCAGATTCTTTAAGAGATTTGTTTATTTCTTGAATTTTTTGGTTGTCTTTTCCTCCATTTGGTGTAATTTTTTGTTTGCTTTTTCTTCTATTTCTTTAAGGGATTTTCTTGTTTCCTCTTTAAAGGTCTCTATCATCTTGCTGAGATAATTTCTGAGGTCCATCTCATCTTCATGCTCTGTGTTGGGCTTTTCAGATCTGCTGGAGTGGAGTCCCTTGATTCTAGTGGTGTCATATTGGTCTTTCTGTTGTTGAGTGAAATCTTATTCTGTCTTCTTCCCATATCTTCTTCTAGTGGGTGTAGGTGGGATCTCACTATCTCCTCTTGTGAACCAGTAGTATGTGGGGGCCAGGAATTCAATGTCTGCAACTCTGGATGGTCTTGCCTCTCCTGATTGTAGATTAGTCGGCAGATAGGGATGGAAGAGTGGGGTGTTAACAGATTCAGGGAGCTCCTCCCTGCCTGGGTGTGTCTACCCCAAGCAGGCAGGTACAGGTGGGGGGGGGTCAGGGTGAATGATGGTTTGAACAGGGTTTGGCTAAGGGCAGAGGTTCACTCACTTCATTCGTGGATCAGTTGGGGGAAAGCAGTGAATAAACTTTTAAATGTTAAATCCTATGAAACAAAAATGAACTTATTCTGTCTTTTGACCTGGTTAATTTTTTTTTAAAGATTTGCTTATTATTTTTATTCTTTCCAGCCCTATTTTTTCTTTTCAGATTTTAAAATTTGAATTAGAAACAAGATTGTTTTACATGCCAATCCCAGTTCCCTTCTCCCTCCTGTCCTGCCTTACCACTCCCCAACTAAAACCTTATCTATCACATATCCTTTCTTCTATTCTTCCCCTAACTCAACCTTTCTGCTCGCTCATAATCTCTGCATCCTTTCTCTTCTTCCATTCTCATTCTCATAGCTCCCACCCCCTTTCCCCTACTCTCTCAATTTGGTCAGGGGATCGTGACCCTTTCCCCTTCTCCAGGGGACCATGTATGTCTCTCTTAGGGTCCTCCCTGTTACTAGCTTCTCTGTCAGTGTGGATTGTAGGCTGGTAATCCTTTACTCTATGTCTAAAATCCACATATGAGTGAGTACATATCATGTTTGTCTTTTTGTGATTGGGTTACCTCGCTCAGAATGGTTTCTTCTAGTTCCATCCATTTTCCTGCAAATTTCAAGATTCCATTGCATTTTTCTGATGAGTAGTACTCCATTGTATAGATGTCCCACATTTTCTCTATCCATTCTTCGGTTGAGGGGCATCTGGGCTGCTTCCAGTTACTGGCTATCACAAATAGTGCTGCTATGAACATAGTTTAGCAGATGTCCTTGTTGTATGAATGTGCTTCTTTTGGGTATATGCCTAAGAGTGGAATTGCTGGATCTTGTGGTAGACTGATTCTCATTTTCTTGATGAGTCGCCATATTGATTTCCAAAGTCCATCCCCATATTTTTAAAAGATGAGTATCACTATGTAGGTTCGACTGTCCTGGAACTCACTATGTAGTTTAGGCTGGCTTTGATCTCACAGAGACCCACCTGCCTCTGACTCTTGAGTGTTGGGATTAACGGTGTGTGCCAATATACCTGGCTTAATAATAATAATAATAATAATAATAATAATAATAATAATAATAAATATCATCTTCCCAAACTTAAATTCACTGATGTTTAACTCCTGCTCCCCTTTGCTTCCCCTTCCCTTTCTTCCCCTTCCATTTTCTCCTCTCCCCTCCCTTACTTCCTACTCTCCACTTTTCCCCTTTCCCGGTGTCTCCCTTCTTCCCCTCCCACTCAGGTGTGTACTTTTCCCCAGAATGTCCTAATTTCATTTAGAGTATCCCACTCTCCAGTTTCTGTAGTCAAGGCCTTATATTGCCATGTCTTTAGTCCTCACCTCAAGAATTTTCTCAACACTTTTATCATTTTTCCAACTAAATAAATTATTAAGACATTCAAGTTCTTTTTGTTGTTGCTACTGTTTTTAATAACAAGATTCTCCAAAGTGTAATAGTCCTGTTTCATCTTATATTGCAACATCTGCCTAAAAATTTTCTTCTGTTTGAAAATTCTGTCTCCTAGATTTGATTCAGTCCTCACCTTTCTCTACTGAAAGGCATTCTCTGGTGATTCTCCCATCCAAGAACAAGCTAAGCCCTACTTCTTCAGTTCCCTCTCTCTCTGTTACCCATCTCAAAAACATGTGTTCTTTGTCATTATTAGTCACCAGAACAATTTTTATTTCTTCTATTCAAGCAGCACTTAAACAAACCAAATGGATCTTAGGATGCAGGGACTTGAGGCTGATTAGGAAAAAAAAAAAAAAAACGATCACAAGATGGCAGTAGAGCAGCACACATGAGTTTTATTAATGACGCTGTCTTTGTTTACAGTAACACCCAGAAGCTATGTCCTTTATTCTTTAACTCCAGCCCTACCCAAACCCTGCCTCATAATAGGGATCTAACTGAGGATTAAGTAGAGAGAGAGAAAGAGAGAGAGAGAGAGAGAGAGAGAGAGAGAGAGAGAGAGAGAGAGAGAAAGAAAGAAGAAGAAGAAGAAAAAGAAGAAGAAGAAGAAGAAGAAGAAGAAGAAGAAGAAGAAGAAGAAGAAGAAGAAGAAGAAGAAGAATGCATTAGGTAGTTCTATTCATGCATAGTTATGAATTTTTATTTTTTTAATTTTAATTTTTTTGGTTTTTTATTTTTTGTTTTTACATCCCAACCAAAGTTTCCCCCTCCTCTCTTCTTCCCAGTTCCTCCTCTCCCTTTCCCCCATCCATCATTCCACCTCCGCTGTTTTTCTTCAAATATAGGCAGGCCTTCCATGGATATCACCCAGCCATGCTTTTTCAAGTTGCAGTGAGACTAGGCATCTCTTTTTCTATTAAGGCTGGATAAGGCAATCTGGTAGGCAGAATAGGTCCCAAAATCAGGTAACAGAGTAAGAGACAGCCCTTGCTCTCACAGTTGGGAATCTCTATTCGAACTTTAAATTCTGATATCTTCAAAATACTTCCCCTGGATTCTTCCTTGGCAAACTTAAGAATCTTGCTTTTTAGCTCCCGGACATTATGGCTATAGCAGTGATTAGGAGGGGCCATTGGGGGATAACCTTCCAACAGATGAACAAAATAATGGATGTGGGTTCTGATGTTGAACTTAATGATATCAATGAAACAGTGAACATCTGAGCACTGCTCATATTGAGCCGCAGCATGTGTAATTCCATCCAATTTCTCTTGCAACTGTTGTTGCCTTGCCATACTTTGATTTGTATCTATGGTTTCTTCTGTATTCTGATGAACAAACAGGCAACCTGGGGAGATATTCAGTTGTTTCATCCTGAGAAAGGCACGAATAGCTATTTTCAGAACACCTTGTATTTCTCATAGGTTTCGTCCCCAAATATTGACTAGAGTTAAATTTCCAAGTGCAGTTACAAAGGTTGCCAACTCATATTCCTTACTCTGTGCTTTGATCTTGGGCAGGGGAGCCTTTAGTCTTTCTGAGTCCACAACAAGCAAAAAAATCAAAGCCCAGCTCTTCTTTGAATGTATCTTCTACCTTCAGGAGATGCATGTAAGTCCCCTGTGTATAATTCCTAGCACTGAGGCTGAACTGCAGCCCAAACATGGCATGCCACAGAGTGGACTTCCCTGAGCTATGCAGGCCAAGGACAGAAAGAAAAAAAACATCTTTTTTGTCTCCAAGTTTCTCAGAGACCTTGTCAAAAATAGCTGCTACTCATTTCAAAGGCACATAAGTAGTATCCCCATCCTTTAGCTCAATAGGAAACCCAGATACCATCAGATCAGCAGCCATTTGGGGAACAGACAGATACAGTGTATTTATTTGACAAGAAGTTTCTTCTAGAGCTTCATAGATCTGGCCAAACTCTCTCAGAAGATGCTCAGGTCCCAGGGTAAAATCATAGATTTCTTTGGAAATAGCTTGTAGATTATCCTCAAAGCATCTGATGGAGCTTGCCTTTGATTGCTTCAGTTTTTCTGTTTGGACCTGAGTCATTAGAAAACTGTGTCTCTGCTGGAGGTTTTCCAAGTCTTGGTTAGTTGGTCTATTAACAGACTGAGTCTTTGGAGGAAGTAGAGTTTATTGTGAGTTTCTGGGTATGACTGGAGACTAATGGAATGACTCCATCGGGCCATTAAAGTTAACAACTTTGTGATAGTGTTCCCAGTGTATATCTTGCTTTTCCTTTTCAATCTCATTCTTGTGTTGTTTAATGTCCTTGCTCCCCTTTTCTCTAACTTGGTGGAATTCCTTGTCCTTCTTGCACCAATCATGCCATAGCTGTCCCTGAAGAGGGAGTAAGCTTTCCTTTGTTTGAGATAATTTCACTTTTCTTAAGAGATCTACAATGCTGTCTGCTTTTCTTCCTGCTTCCTGGAAGTGTCTCTGGTCTTCATCAATGATAAACCCATAGTTCCTAGCAATGTTGGCACAGTTATTCAAACTGCACAGGGGTGTAGACTCTTTCAATAACTGTGCTAATGTAGCTGTGATTTTATCAGCTAATTCTACCTTGTTTAGACTATTGATGCCATTTCTCACTTTGTGAGGAGCATACTTCTCTTCAAGAATATTTTTTACATTTTCAAGCTGACAGATGAGAGGTTTGTGTGGATTCCAAAATTCATGTAGAATAGATGTGCTCACTTTTGCACTTCCTGAAGCATTTTCTGAAGCTGACAGGAGGAGTATGGTAACCGAGGAGACCTCATGCAAGAACTTAACTTGCTTTACATGTATTTCAGCATTTCCATGGAGATTGGTGAAGGCAGTGCAGTTTTCAAATCTGTCCTCAGCCCTTCCACATGGGGAGAACCAGCAGATTTTTACCATCCCTGCCATTAACAGACAGTTTTCCTTGCCTTTCTTAAAATTATTGTGAAATAAGTGGTCATGTTTGCCCTTACTCAGGAGTAAATTCAGAATCTGTGACTTAGAAGTAGATACAAAATCTCCAATTCTCATGAATGATACAATTGGCTGTGAGCCAATCAGTTGGTTATCATAATTTCTAATTTTTGTCTCCCAGTCTATTTTTCCACCTCCCTCCAGCTTTTTCTGATTTTTCCAAGAGACCAAAGAGGAATTCAACTTGGGAATTGCAAGGATTGGGAACAAAAAAAATGGGAGAGCAAATTGGCAAATGGAAAGTTTGGTTAAAATAAATTGTCTTGCGAAGTCATTGGCACAGTGAAAAATTGCCATTTGGATGTCTAGTGGGTGAATGCAAGTCAGTACTGAGGCTGAATGTCCTTCCTTAATCATAAAAAAATCCTCAAATCTTGACAATTTTCTTTCTGACTCTATAGCCACTGCCTGGGACATATCAAAAATTGTGTTTCTGTAAACAAGGAATCTTAAATTATAATCCAGTACCAATAGCTTCTCCAGAAAATAATATGGTAGCTCCCTCTCAGCTTTAGGTTGAATGCCAAGGAAGGAGATCTTATTTATCAAAAGAAAATTGACTTTGGTCATCTTCTTGGCATAATAGCATTCTAGATTAAACCATTGGATCAAGTCATCAAAGTGTTTTTTTGTTTATTTGTTTCTTCTGTATCATTGAGTGTTTGAGGTTTTGCAGGATGAGTAGTAGATCCATTGAGTTTCATTGAGGTAATTAAGTTTTTAAACTTCTAGAAAAGAAGAGAAATAGTGATATTTGTTATCACTCGATAATAAAAAGGCTTGTTTAAGCATACAATTTTGCATGCAAGGATATATTATTAATTTACAAAATCTAGCTCATTTTCTGTTAGAAAACGGTTTGACCAAGAGTTGAAACATAATTCAGAACTCAGCATTGACTGGCTTAAAATGAAAAGTTTTAAATGAGTATATGGTTAACCAGACTGCACTATTATATAAGTGAAGGCATAATGACATCAAATTAAAAATGCATTCATAAGAGAAAAGCTAGTGATTGGATTTTCCTGTGATAAAAGAGAAAGACTATTGAACTGTTATAGCAGTTACAGCAGATAAAAAGAAAATGGAATAAAATGGAATCTGAAGAGAAGTGAAGAGAAACCTACCACACCATTACATATTATTATTCTGAAATGATTTGGATTATTCTCAGACATGTGAGGATTCCTAGAAATAGAACAGAAGAACCAGGCAAACTTATGTGAGGGTTGACTACATTAAAGTAACAGAATAGAATGTTGATTATATGCATAGGCCAAAAATTCTGTGATTAGTGAGGAAAATGAATTGAGTTTTATTTAGTAGCTTTAAACTGAGTTTTGTATAATTCTTCATCATTTGGATAAATGATTTTTTACAGAAAAATGGCTCAGAAAAATTAAGCATTGTGCATATAGGTACTCAGAAATGAATAGAGAGCTAGATTTCTTTAGGACTTGGCTCTCCTCCAGATTTGACTCCTTGGAAGCATGTTGGTAGTGACACAGATTGACTAGAGTACATTATAGGGCACAGTTTTCCCTAGGCCTCTAAGATTTTGGACATCTTTATTACCTGGCTATTTCATTCCTTTCAAGGGCAAAATACTTGACCCAGAGTTGACTACAAACCTTATTCCATTTATTTTCATCTGGTTTTGCTTCATTGTCTTGTTTTCTCTTTATTGCCTCTTTATTTTTGGTAGACTTTTCCATGGAAGAGCCAGTTTTAGGGGTAAAATAGTATCATTAATTTCATAATTAATACAGTATTAAAAGGCCTCTTACCTATCTGTGAATCTTTTTGATAAAAACAGCTTATTCTAGATAAATTTAACATTTTTAATATTTGTTTCTCAGTTGTGACCCAAGAAAGTATAAATGATTAGGAAATATGAGTAGCCATCTCATGAAATTAGAGGGATGGGACATACAAAATGACACAATAATAATAGTAATAATAATGATTAATAATAGTAATTTATCAAATACGACTACATCATATTAAAAGCTTCTGCACAGCAGAGGAAACAGTAGTGTGAAAAGGCAAAATATGGGAAGAGAGAAAATGTTTTTAAACTACCATATGAGAGGCTAATGTTTAAAATATTTAAGAATCTCCTACAACTTGATAACAAACAAACAAAATTCCCAAACAATCTGTTTGAAAAAATAGGCAAAAGATTCTTGACTTCTTTATAAATTTTGGAGATCAGCTCTGTGTCAGATGGGAGTTGGTGAAGATCTTTTTCCATTCTGTAGGCTACTGTTTTGTCTTACTGACAGTGTTTTTTGCCTTACAGAAGCTTCTCAGTTTTCAGGAGGTCCCATTTATTGATTTTTGCTCTCAGTGTCTGTGCTATTGGTGTTATATTTAGGAAGTGGTCTCCTGTGCCAGTGTGTTCAATGCTCCTTCCCACTTTCTCTTCTGTCAGGTTCAGTGTAAGTGGATTTATGTTGAGGTCTTTGATCCATTTGGACTTGAGTTCTGTGTAGGGTGGTAGATATGGATATATTTGCATTGTTCTACATGCTGCCACCCAGTTATGCCAGCACTATTTGTTGTAGATGCTTTCCTTTTTCCATTGTATACTTTTGGTTTCTTTGTCAAAAAACAGGTGTTCACAGGTGTGTGGATTAATGTCAGGGTCTTAGATTCAACACCATTGAGCCACGTGTTTGTTTTATGCCAACACCAAGCTGTTTTTATTACTATAGCTCTATAGTATAGCTTGAAGTCAGGAATGGTGATGCCTCCAGAGGTTCCTTTATTGTACAAGATTGTTTTGGCTCTCCTGGGTTTTTTGTTTTTCTATATGAAGTTGAATATTCTTTTGAGGTCTGTGAAGAATTGTGTTGGGATTTTGATGGCAATTACATTGAATTTGTAGATTGCTTTTGGTAAGATTGCCATTTTTTCTACGTTGATCTACCTATATGAGAGCAAGGGAGATCTTTCCATTTTCTGATCTCTTCTTCAATTTTTTTCTTCAGAGACTCAAAATTCTTGTCATACAGGTCTTCACTTGTTTGATTACAGTTACCCCAAGATATTTTATGTTATTTATGGCTAATACTTCCCTGATTTTTCTCAGCCAGTTTATCATTTGTGTATAGGAAGGTTATTGATTTTTTTGAGTTAATTTTGTGATCTGTCGTACTGCTTAAGGTATTTATCAGCTATATGAGTTCCCTGGTAGAATTTTTGGGGTCACTTATGTAAACTATCATATCATCTGCAAATGGTCAAGATTTAACTTCTTCCTTTTCAATTTGTATTCCCTTGATCTCCTTTATTTTTGGTCTTATTGCTCAAGCTAGAACTTTTATCTATCCATACTGAATAGATATGGAGAGAATGGACAGTCAGGTCTTGTTCATGATTTTAGTGGAATCACTTTGTTTTTCTCCATTTAGTTTGATGTTGACTGATGGCTTGCTGTATATTGCCTTTATTATATTTAGGTATGTTCTTTTCATCCCTGATTTCTCCAAGACCTTTATAATGTAGCATTTGTTTTTGCCACTATTTTATTGAGAGTTTTGCATTAATGCTGATGAGGGAGACTGGTCTGGAAATCTTTCTTATTTGTGTTTTTGTGTGGTTTGAGTATAAGGGTTTCTGTATCCTCATGAAAAGAGTTTGGCAATGTTCCTTCTGTTTCTATTGTGTGGAACAAATTGAGAAGAACTGGTATTAGTTCTTTGAAATTCTGGTAGAATTCTGTGGTAAAACCATGTGGCCCTGGCTTTTTTTGGTTGGGAGACTTTTGGTAACTGCTTTTATTTCCTTGAGGGTTATAGGTCTATTTAAGTTGTTTTTCTGGTCTTGACTTAATTTTGGTAAGTAGTACCCATCCAGAAAACTGTCCATTTTTCCTAGGTTATCCAATTTTTTGGAGTACAGGCTTTTGAAGAATGACCTAATGATTCTCTGGGTTTCCTTAGTGTCTGTTGTTATGTCCCCTTTTCATTTCTGATTTTATTAATTTGAATATTTTTCTGCTGTTTGGTTAGTTTGGATAAGGGCTTGTCTATCTTGTTCATTTTCTCAAAGAACCAACTCTTTTTTTCATTGATTCTTTGTATTCTCTTTTTTTCTATTTTATTGATTCCAGACATGAGTTGCTTATTTCCTGTTGTCTACTCCTCCTGGGTGATTTGCTTCTTTTTTTCTAGAGCATCCAATTGTGCTATTAAGTCACTAAAGTGAGATTTTTTCCCCCAAATTCTTTATGTAGGCACTTAGTGCTATGAACTTTCTTTTTAGCACTGCTTTCATAGTGTCCCATAAGTTTGGGTATGTTATGCCCTTCATTTTCATTGAATTCTAGGAAATTTTTAATTTCTTTCTTTATTTCTTCCTTGATCCAGTGGTGATTATTCAGTTTTTATGAGATTGCAGGGTTCTCATATTTTGTGTTGTTGTTGAATTCTAACCTCGGAAAGCTACAGGACCTCCTGTAGTAGTTCAGTACTTATCCCTAGCATAGGTATGGACTTTGGAAGCCCAATCCACATAGAGGGATACTCCCTGAGACAAGACACACAGGGGTGGGCCTAGACCCCCATCCCAAAGGATATAATAGACTCTGATGACGCCCTATGGAAGGCCTCACCCTCCCTGGGGAGCAGAAAGGATATGTTTAGTTGGAGGGAAGTGGTAGGGGAGGAGGAAAAAAAACCATGGTGATCCAAAAATGTACAGAGAGTTATTCCATTTTTTCTTTTCCTTTCTTTCTTTCTTTCTTTCTTTTCTTTTCTTTTTTTGCAGTTTTTTTATTTGATTAAAAACAAGATGGTTTTACATGTCAATCCCAGTTCTGTCTCCCTCCCCCCTCCCCTTCTCCCCTTTCCCCTAACTAACACCCTACCTATCACATATCCTTTCTGCTTCCATAGGGTGCATTGGTTTCTAGGTCACTGTCTTCAAAAGTGCTTCTTCACAGTTTCCCCAAGATATCCCACAAAATGCATTTTTCTTTGTCAAGTTATGTTCATAAACACAGTTATTAGTACTATCTTCAAGATTTATCTCTATCTGAAAGGCTAACAGAATATCAATATACCTTTTATGTCAGACAGATTCCATAAACCCAATAGTCATAAGCCAGGAAAAATAAGAGATGGACCACACAGCTGAATGTAGGTCCTTTGGATATGTAATAAACTTCTAGAAAGCCTCTGCTCTGATTTTATTAATAAATTAGAAGAAGTTGATATATCTCTCAAATAATCAGAAGGTAATTCTAGCATTAATGGCTCAGTTGACAAGTTAGATGAATGAGTCTTACATGGCTGAGATAATGATCTCCATAGACAAATTAGAAGATGAAATTTCCCATCATCACTAATGTTTCCAAGGTGGCTCAGTGTTGAAATCAAGTTCCTCTCCCTATAGTACTTCTTCTATAACTTCTGGATAATGTGTACTTTATAAGATAGTATGTTGTGAGATAGTGGCCTAAAAAGTTGATGGAATTTGAAAAGAGAGATGTGATTACCTTGAGCAGAAATATTAAAGGCAGTCTGAGCCAGAGTCTGCAGGGATGATGTTGGGGGAAGAGTGTGGTATTCTTACTAGCTGATCAATTGTGGCAGCATGGTCTGGGACTAATAAATACAGCAGTGTGGAAAAAAGATAAAGATGCAGGTTGGGTGGGAAGAGGATTCAGATTTGTCACCTATAGTGGGAAATTACCAATATGGAGCCAAGTAGAAATATAAGGATATTTAGTAGGGAAAAGCCTTACAGAGCAACCTAGCCAGCCAGCATGGCAGCAGTCTGTACACAAGCTGAAAGGGGTGAAAACTGAAAGTGAAACTGAAACACAGCCCTGAACCTCTCACTCTATGTTACCCGCAGGTGTGGTCAGGTAGACCTGTAGCCAGCCCCTAAGCAGGAGTGCCTACAGGTCCCCCTACAATTCCCCTTTTAGTCTAAAAGAGGATTAAAACTTAATAGTGTAAAGAATCCAAAATTAACAATCATAAAGGTGAAATATAAGAAGATACAACAATCTGCTTATGTCAATCCTAACTATCTATTTTAACTAAATCCTAAAGTCATCTGAAAGAGGTGTCCAAGCTTGAACACCTCCTTCCAATCCCAACCAAATAGGAAGCTATCCCTAACTAGGTATATACACTATCCTAAATGACAACAATGAGGAAAGGGGGCGTAGCATCCTCCAAGTTACTTCCTGCTGAAATGGAATCATGATAGCCTTGTGGGGTCCTGTAGGAAGAAAATGTTAGTATAGTGAAAGTCTTGAATGGATTGTATCCAGTCCATGTTAGATGGGATTCGCTTGATTGAAGATCTCACTTGAAATCCTCAACTTGATTGAAGTCAGTACCCGAACCTCTGGCCGGAGTGTCAGTTGAAATGGAGCAAGTTGGATCCAGTGCAGTCAAGGAGGTGTGGCCCATTTTCTTTTCTAGGGTGTCCAGGGATTGCTGTCAGGCAGGTCTTCATTGGCTGTGTGGGACTCAAACATAAATAGTTAGCAGAGAAATGTTTGCTTGTGTATGTACACATGCTGGGGAATGCAACCATGAGAGCATAAGAATTATGAGAGGGTGTACACCTTGAGAGAAAGATCCAAGAAAAGACAAAGACAGTCTGCAAATTCTTCTTTTATTCTGTATTACATCAATTGGCTTCTTGATATAATACAGAAACACTAAAGTTTAGTTAAATAACGTGCTTGGATTTTAGAGGAGGAAAGCCAAATCCACCTCTAAATCCAGCATTGGTTTAACTGACTAGGGACTAGGAAATAAAGAGTTCCCGAAGAGACAGTTGTAAAGTTTACCATATGGCATGTTCCTTTTGTTTGATGGTTATAGGTTTTTTTTCAGTTATTATAAAAGATAAGTTATCCTTCTTTTATTTAGACAGAAAAGAGGAGATGATGGGGAATGTACTGTGTATGTTTATCTTATTGATTGTTAAATAAAATACTGTTTGGCGAATGAAATGGCAAGTTAGGCAGGACTAGGATCAAAGAGGATTCTGGGAAATGTAGTAGAGAAGTGGTGATCCAGGCAGGAAGTAACATAACAAGGAGACTCATATTTAAAGAAGGAGAAACAGAAAGCATCCCTCTTTTCCCCTCCACTCCTGCTCAAGTGGCACAATGTGATCCACCGGCAAGGAGGGATGCCAATAAGGCATCCAATAAGATAAGTCTTATAAAATATATAGGTTTATGATAGTTAAGACTGAGCTTACAGATGAGAATCCTAGTCATTGGCCAAGCAGCTTTGAACCTAATACAAGTTTCTGTGTATTCATTTGGGCCCTAACTCAGGTGGCCAACTGGCGCAAAGCACACACGTGGCAGTAGGGCTTGGTGGCTTTTGGCAGAAAGATTTATCATAACAGTCACCCTGCACAGAAGAAGAGCAAGCTGTTTTCTTGGGAATATTATTCTATGTGGCTTTTGGGTTTCTTGTGCATAAAATAAGATGCAACTTATTTATTTTGTAGAAATTAATTATGTGAGGTGTCTTTTTTTGTGATTCCTCTCTTCCCCCAAAGGTTGCTGGAGGGCATGTTTCCCAGATATTCAGAATGAATCAGCTTGATCTTAAAGTCTTTGACCTTTGTCTGGTAAGTACCCTTTCAACATCTGTCTGTCTGTGAGCTCTTGGAATTTGTAATAATCAATATCTATCATCATAACTGAAGAATATAGGGGTGGAATTCACCTTCTGTCTTCACTGCCAATACTGACCATAGGGAAAATATATATCACATTTCTACTGCAGCCAAGATCATACCTAAAGGCAACCATTAAGGGGAAGAATTTATTCTCCCAGAGCTTTTTCTGAGAAAAAACACTAATGTGGAATGATTGGTAGAGCTAGAAGACAAATGAAGTCTTTGAATACATGTGATTTTATTTGGTATTTATCAATTGTTTGCTTTATATTCCTTTTAAAAAAATTTTTATTTAAATTAGAAACAAGATAGTTTTGCGTGTCAATCCCTGTTCCCTCTCCCTTCCCTCCTCCCCTGCCCCCCCCACTAACACTCTACCTTTCTGATAGTGAGGTGTCTTATATTATTCAGGATGTAACTGATGCTCAGTAATTACCTTATAGTGCCTGCTATCTAGTCAAGGAAAATAATTAAAGTACATAGACAACCATGACAAGACAAAATAGAAGGATCATAGAAATTATGAGTTGAACATTTAACATTGCATGGGAAGAATCAAAAGAATAATCAGGTTTGGGGCTGGTAATATGGCTCAGTGGCTAAGAGGACTTACTGCTCTTGCAGAGGACTCAGATTTACCTTTCAGCACCCACATAATGATTCACAGCTGTCTGTAACTGTAGGTCCAGGGGACCCAATACCTTTTTATGGCCTCTGTGGCCATTGGATGAACATGGTGCACTAATATACAATAAGCAAAAACGCCCAACACATAGAAATAAAAATAAATCTTTAGAAACACTATTAATAAGGTGGAGAAAAAGGAACACTCCTCCATTGCTGGTGGGAGTGCAAACTTGTAAGACCACTCTGGAAATAAGTATGGCAGTTGCTCAGAAAAATGGGAATCAGTCTACCTCAATATCCAGCAATTCCTCTCTTGGGTATATACCCAAAGAATGCACATTCATACAACAAGGACATATGTTCAACCATGTTCATAGCAGCATTGTTTGTAATAGCCAGACCCTGGAAGCAACCTAGATGCCCCTCAACTGAAGAATGGATAAAGAAAATGTGGTACATTTATACAATGCAGTACTACTCAGCAGAAAAAAAACAATGGAATCTTGAAATTTGCAAGAAAATGGATGGAACTAGAAGAAACCATCCTGAGTGAGGTAACCCAGTCACAAAAAGACAAACATGGTATATACTCACTCATATATGAATTTTAGACATAGAGCAAAGCATTACCAGCCTACAATCCTCTTCACCAAAGAAACTAGGAAACAAGAAGGACTCTACGAGAAAAATGCATGGACCCCAGAGAATGGGAAGGGGCAGGAACTCCTGAGCTAATTGGGAGCATAAGGGTAGGGGACAGGGAGCTGCCAGAATGAGAGGACGAGAAGAGGAGGGGAGAGGAGGAAATGGAGGACCAGAAATGTTGAGTTGGGGGAAGAATAGAGGAGAGCAGGATGAGAGATACCATATCAGAAGGGAGCTATTATAGGTCCGAGCAGAGATCTGGCACTAGGGAAATTTCCAGAGATCTACAAGGATGACACGAACTGACAATCTAGGCAGTGGTGGAGAGGCTACCCAATATGCGCTTCCCCTATAATGAGACTGATAACTACTTTTTATGCCATTCTAGAGCCCTCAATCCATGGCTGATGGAAAGAGTCAGACATCCATAGATATACACTGAACTGAACCCTAGAACCCAGTTGCAGAGAGGGCAGAATCAAGATCAAAGGGATCAGTACCAGGCTGGTGAAGCCCACAGAATCAGCTGGCCTGAACAAGGGGGAGCACATGGACCCCAGATGCTGTCTGGGAGGACAGCACAGGACTGATCCAGACCCCTTAACATGGATGTCAATGAGGAGGCCTCCGTGCTCTGGGGGGCCTCTGGTGGTGGATTAGTATTTTCCCTGGTGTAAGGGGGGACTTTGGGAGCCCATCCCACGTTAAGGGATGCACTATCAGTCTGGACATATGGGGGAGGGCCTGGGCCCAGCCCAGGATGATGTGGTGGACTTTGGGGAGCCCCCGTCGAGGGCCCTGCCCTGCCTGGGGTGTGGATGGTGGATGGGTTGGGGGACCGGTAGGGGGTTGGGGGCAGTTGGGGGAGAGGTGAGGGAGAGGGGATTGACATGTGAAGCAGGCTCGTTCCTAGTTTGAACTAATAAAACATTAATTACAAAAAGCACTATTAAGAATACTTAGATTTTTGAAATCCTCTTTGAGTATAATGTGGAGAATTAGAAGCTGCCTTTATTATACATTGGATGACAACTATATGGATACAAGGATAGCTCTGTCCCAAAGAGAAAAAGTTGAGAAACATTGGAAATTATGAAGGCAGTGATATATCAGCTGAAAACTGCAGAGAAAACAGAAGGGTGACTCAGAAAAAATAAAGCAGTAGCCCACATCTCTATCCACACAGATTCAAATCAGAAGAGTTGCAAGAGAACTCTCAATCAGAGGTAATTGAACACTCAAGTGTAGGTTTCTGACTAGAATGTTTCCAAAATAAATCTGGAAGAGATATCGAAACCAACAGGTAGATAAATTGTAATGCAGAAATACAGCAAACCTGGAAAAGATCTACATGCCTCCTCCAGAAGATGTTAACTCTTCAGTTACCAAAGCCAAATATATATAAATGTGTAAAATCCTAAACAAAAAATTCAATGTGTTAGTCATGAAAGGAGTAATGACTTCAAAGACAATAAAAACAAGCAGATGAATGAAGTTAGGATTTTTCTACTGCTGTTATATGACAACATGACCAAAGGCAACTTGGGGAGTGTGGTGATGTATTATTTATGAGTTATTAAAGCTTGCCTGAGGATTCAGAAAGCAAAGCCAGCCACAAGCTATAGAAGCCAGGCGGTGGTAGTACACAACTTTAATCCTACTACTTGTGAGGTATAGGTAGATAGGTCTCTTAGTTCAAGACCAGAATGAGCTACAAGAAATCTATCCAGTCCTAAAGAGAAACAACTCACACAAAGATAATCTTAGTGCTTGGGATCACAGGCCTTTAATCCCAGCACACATGAGAAGTATTGAAGACAGAAACATGGTCTCAGAGTTGGCATTCATTATTCAGTCGCATTGAGGATAGGAAGACATTGAAGTCTCTAGCCACATTGAAGAGAGCATAGCAGTCTTAGTGAACTTGAGGAGCAGTATAATTGGGAGCAATTTGAGAATTGTCCCTTTGGTCTGAGATGAGGTAGAGTAAGAGCTAATGGCTGGCTTCTTTGCTTTTCTGATCTTCAACTTGAATTTTGAGTCAGCCACTGGGTCTTTTATTTTTCCTGCTACAGGGGAGAAGGGGTTATTTCACATCAAAGACTGTGTCTATTATTACTGAGAAAAGTCAGGACAGGAATTCAGGGTAGGAACCAGGAGGCAGGAATGAAAACAAGCTATGGAAGAATGCTGCTTACATACTAACTTCTCATAGTATTCAGGACCACCAACCTGAGGGTGGCACTGCCCACAATGAACTGGTCTCTTCCACATCAATCATCAATCAAGAAAATGTGCTACAGGCTTGTCCACAGCCCATTGTGGGGGGGTAGTTTCTTAACTGGGGTTTCCTCTTCCAAATGGCTCTGGCTCAAGCTGTAAAACTAGCCCGCAATTCAATAAATAAAACTAAAAAGCATACAGTGTAAAGCATGAATGTTTACCTTTTAGGCTTCATGGACCACACTGGACAAAGGAGAATTGTCCTAAGACATAGATTGGATATAAAAATACTAATAGCCCTTCTTTGGGCTCCATATCCTGCTTCACAATCTTCTTATCCCCAGAAGAAGATTCCTGCTTTATAGGAGGCCATGCAGGTTCAAGGAACCCCAGGCACTTTGCATCTATACCCCTTAAAACCCACCTATCAGTCCCCAACAGCACTCCCACCCTGGCCTCCATATCCTAGCTCACAACCCCTACAGAAGACTCCTGCTCTATTAGAAGTCACACTATTACTGGCATCCCCAGTCCCCAACAGCGCTTCCTCCTATGGGCTCCATATCCAGGCCCACAACCTGGCAGATGATTCTATATCAAAGGCCATGCAGATAACAAGAACCCCAGGTAAGACCCAACTCTTTGCCTACTAATACCCATTAAAATCTACTCCCAACACCAAATAGTACCCCCTCTCCTGGGCTCCATATCCTGGTCCATAACTCTGGCAGAAGACACTTGCTCTACTGGAGGCCAGCCCCGTATTAGGAACCCCAGCTACCTGGAACCCCAGAGACTGCACCAGCATCTAGTACCCCAGAAACAAAGAGAGCACCTAAATTCTTTAAGGCCAAAAAGGCTGCCAAAGCACGAGTGGAGACACACCACTGGACTGAAGACTGACTGGTCACCAGAACCACAGGCCACCCAGGCCAGTAGCAGACCAGTGAGGAAACAGAAAGCAACAGAGAAAAACATTCAAAAAGCACCCATCCAATAAAGGTAAACTCAAAAATCAGAACCTAAACTGATTATAACCAGAAACACAGATGACTAGAGACCAGCATAAGAACACAGTCAACAATAGCCAGGCAATATTGCACCACCAGAGCCCAGCTTATCCTACTAAAGCAAGGCCTTGATATTCAAACACAGCAGAACAAGAAAATGGCCTTAAATCCAATCTTATGAAGATGATAGAGGTCCTTAAGAAGGAAATGAATAAATCCCTTTAAAGAAATCCAGGAAAACACAAACAGGTGAAGGGAATATGTGGTGATATCTTGTTTATACTCTAACAAATAAAGCTTGCCTGAAGATCAGAGGTTGGAGCTAGCCACTACTTAATGATAGAGGTCTGTAATTCAGTATAGATAGACAGGAAGTGATGGCTGGGAGAAGAGAGCCGTAATAGGTGGGAGGAGACAGGAGCTTGGCTTCTTTTGACTGAGGAGTTGGCAAGGTAAGAGTTGGTTGTGGCTGCTCTTTTTTCTCTTTGATCTTTCAGAATTTGCCCTGATATCTGCCTGCAGGTTTTTATTATTAAGACCAATTAGAACTTGTGCTACATATTGGAGCCCAACTTTATGGCCTGAATTCACAAAAAAGCCACTTGCCTTTGGTTTTGCTGCCCCTGGCAGACACCGGAGGTCCTGTCCGGCTAGATTCTCTTTTGTTTATTTTCCCAAGCCTCTGAATGTGTTTGGGATTTTCCTGTTGTAACCTCTCCAAAACAGTCTGAAGCTGCCACCCAAACTACAGAAGCACCTGGGCTCCAAAAGCTATAGGATTTACCTGCCTTAGACTGGCTGGCTCTGCCTTCAGGCAGATCCCACCACACATGTTTCTTCTGCAAAATCCCATGTGCATTTTTCAGACAGCTGGTTCCCTCTCCCCCGTGGGTTGCAGGTTTCCCTTAGACCCCCTCTCCTTGGGCTGCCACTCTAAGCTCACAGCTATATGCTAGCAGCTGCAGCTGTTTTCAGCCAGGCTGCATATTGCCTGTTTTCCCCACTCAGACATTCTATGCAGAAGCAGTCTCATGCTCCACACTCAGCAGGTTTGGTGAGAAAATTGGGAATTCTTAAAGGGGGGGGATTAGTTAAAAAAAGAGAGAGGTTTTTTTTTTAACCACATTAAAAGATGGGAAACATTTTTTACAATGGAGAGAGTTAGGTACCTGTATGATTACACAATGGATGGTTTAGAATTGGATAAAAAAAATGCAAGAAATCAACAAATCTCCTAAAGAAAGCAAGGAAAGCCAAAAAATCAAACAGATGAAGGAAACAATTCAAGATCTGAAAAATTAAATGGAGACAATAAAGAAAAGACAAACTGAGGTCTTATCTTACTGGAGAAGGGCACAGACCTCTTATTCCTTCCCCTGCTACATAGTGACTGCTCTGTCTATAATTCCCAGTATTCTCCTCATCTCCTAGACCCAACTATCTTCCTGCCTGGCCAATCAATGTTTTATTAATCAACCAGTAAGATCAACATATACAGAAAGACAGCCCCATCAGTGACCAAGTATGTGGTCAATTTTGGAGAAAGTTCCATGAGGTAGAGAGAAAAAGGTATATTCTTTTGTGTTTGGCCGTAATATTCTTTATTGAATTTGAGGTAGACTGATTCCCATTTTCTTGAGAAACAGCCATCCTGATTCCCAAAGTGGCTGTATAAGTTTGCACTCCCATCAGCAATGGAGGAGTGTTCTCCTTTCTCCATATCCTCTCCAGCACAGACTGTCATTGGTGTTTTTGATTTTAACCATTCTGGCCAGTGTAAGATGGTATCTCAGAGTTGTTTTGAGTTGTATTTCTTTTTTTTAAAATCTTTTATTAGTTCTTTGACAAGGCTGTACAACATGTTTTGATCATATTCACCCTCTTCCAACGTTTGTAGATGCACCCCCTTTACCACCCACCTATGTGTCTTTTTAAAAGACCAACGGAGTCCAGTTTGTGCTGCCCACATGTTCTCAGACCAATGAAGCATGATCCACTAACCAGGGCCTACATTCTTAAAGAAAATTGACTCACCCGTCCCCAGAAGTTATCAATGGCCAATAGCTCCTCAGCTAGCATAGGACTTTGCATCCCTTTGTTTTTTGCATACTAATATTTCGTCTTGAGCTTGAATAGATCCTGTGCATACTGTCATAACGACTGTGAGTTCAGTTCACATATGCAGCAGCCTTGCAGTGTATGGAAGATACTTTTTCCTAATAGTCATCTGCCACATCTGTCTCTTACATGCTTTCTTCTCCCTCTTCCTTAGTGGTCACTGAGTAGATGCAGGAGGTATAATACAGCTGACTGAGTTGCATTTCCCTGATGGCTAAGGATGTTGAACACTTTCTTAAGTGTCTTTCAGCCATTTTAGATTCCACTATTGAGAATTTTCTATTTTGTTCAGAACCCCACTTTTTAATTGATTTGTTTGGTGTTTTGGTGACTAGATTGTTGAGTTCTTTGTATATTTTGGAAATCAGCTCTGTCAGATGTGGGATTGGTGAATATCTTTTCCCATTCTGTGGGCCAATGTTTTATCTTGCTGACTGTGTACTTTGCCTTACAGAAGCTTCTCAGTTTCAGAAGGTTGCATTTATTAATTGTCCATCTCAGTGTCTGTGCTACTGGTGTTATATTTCAGGAAGCAGTCTCCTGTACCAATTTGTTCGAGGGTACATCCCACTTTCTCTTCTGGATTTATGTTGAGGTGTTTGATCTATTTAGACTTAAGTTTTGTGCCTGGTGACAGATAGGGATCTATCTGCAGTCTTCTACATGCCAGCATCCAGTTATGCCAGCACCATTTGTTGAAGAAGCTTTCTTTTTTCCATTGTATAATTTTAGCTTCTTTGTCAAAAATCAGGTGTTCATAGGTGTGTGAGTTAATATCTGGATCTTCAATTCAATTCCATTGGTCTACCTGCCTATTTTTTGTGCCAATACCAAGCTGTTTTCAGGACTATAGCTCTATAATAGAGCTTGAAGTCAGGGATGGTGATGCCTCCAGAGTTCCTTTATTGTACAGGGTTGTTTTGTCTATCCTGGGTCTTTTGTTTTTCCTATAAAGTTGAGAATTGTTCTTTTAAGGTCTGTGAAGAATTGTTTGGGGATTTTGATGGGGATTGCATTGAATCTGTAGATTGCTTTTGGCAAGATTCCCGTTTTTACTATGTTGATTCTACCTATCCAAGAACACGGGAGATCCTTCCATTTTCTAGTATCTTCTTTAATTTATATCTTTAAAGACTCAAAATTCTTGTTATACAGGTCTTTCACTTGTTTGATTAGAATTATAGTAGGGCTACTGACTCTTTTGAGTTAATCATTGCTTCCACATTGCTGAAGGTGTTTATCAGCTGTAGGAGTTCACTAGAGTTTTTCAGGTCACTTATGTAAAGGATCATATCATCTGCAAATAGTGAGCATTTGACTTCTTCCTTTCCCGTTTGCATTCCCCTGATTTCCTATGGAGATATGGAGAGAGTGGACAGCTTTGTCTTGTTCCTGATTTTAGAGGAATCATATTGAGTTTCTCTCCTTTTAGTCTGAAGTTGGCTGTTGGTTTGCTATATAGTGCCTTTATATGTTATATATTCCTGTTATCCCTGATCTCAGCAAGACTTATCATGAAGGGGTGTTGGATTTTGTCAAAGGCTTTTTCAGCATCTAGTGAGATGATCATGTGGTTTTTCTTTTGCACTTTGTTTATATGGTGGGTTATACTGTTAGGTTTTCATATGTTGAACCATCCCTGCATCCCTGGGATGAAGCCTACTTGATCACGGTGAATGATTTTCCTTGGATTCCATTTGTCAGTATTTTATTGAGTATTTTTGCATCAATGTTTATGAGGGACATAGGTCTGTAGATCTATTTCTTAGCTGTGTCTTTGTGCGGCTTAGGTACCAAAGTAATTGTTGTCTGGTAAAAAGTTTAGCAATGCCCCTTCTGCTGCTATTTGTGGAACAATTTGAGTAGTATTGCTATTAGCTCTTCTTTGTATTTCTGTTAGAATTCTAAACTAAAGCCATCTGGCCCTGGGCTTTTTTTGGTTGGGAGACTTTTGATGACTGCTTCTATTTCCTTAGAGGTTATAGGTCTGTTTAAATTGCTTATCTGTTTTTGAATTAATTTTGGCAAGTGATACCTATCCAGGAAATTGCCCATTTTCCTTACATTTTTGAATTTTGTGGAGTACAGGTTTTCTTTTCTTTTTTCTTTTGTTGTGGGTTTTTTTTTTTTATTTGAATTAGAAACAAGATTGTTTTACATGACAATCCCAGTTTCCTCTCCCTCCCGTCCTCCCCTACCCTCCCCCGACAACTAAAACACTACCTATCACATATCCTCTCTGCTTCCCCTGGATGGTGAGGCCTTTCATATGGTGTCATCAGAGTCTATTATCCTTTGGGATAGAACCTAGGCCCACCCCAGTGGAGTACAGGTTTTCAAAGTATGAGCTAAAGAATCTCTGTATTTCCTCAGTGTCCATTGTTATGTTTCCTTTTTGATTTCTGACTTTCTGAATTTGCATGTTCTCTCTCTGCCTTTTGGTTAGTTTGGATAAAGGTTTGTCTATCTTGTTGATTTTCTCAAAGACCCAACTCTTGGTTACATGGATTCTTTGTATTGTTTTCTTTATTTCTATTTTATTGATTTCAGCCCTCAATTTGATTATTTATTGGCATCTACTCCTCTTGAGTAAGTTTGCTTCTTTTTGTTCTTGAGCTTTCAGTTGTGCTGTTAATTCTCTAGTGTGACTTTTCTCCAGTTTCTTCATCTGGGCACTTAGTGCTATGAACTTTCCTCTTAACGCTGCTTTCAAAGTGTCCCATAAGTTCTGGTATTTTGTGTGTTCATTCTTATTGAATTCTATGAAGTCTTTATTTCTTTCTTTATTTCTTCGTTGACCAAGGAATGGTGCAATTGCGCATTGTTCAATTCCATGACTTTTTATGGTTTCTGCAATTTGTGTTGTTGCTGAATTCTAACTTTAAAGCATGGTAGTCTGATAAGGTATAGAGGGTTATTCCAATTATTTTGTACCTGTTGAGGTTTGCTATGTTGCTGAGTATGTGGTCGATTTTAGAGAAGGTTCCATGTGGCACTGAGAAGAAGGTATATTCTTTTGTGTTCAGATGGAATGTTCTATAGATGTCTGTTAAACCCAAATGGGTCATAACTTCTGTTAGTTCTTGTGTTTCTTTGTTAAGTTTCTGTCTATTGGTCCTGTCTAATGATGAGAGTGGGATGTTGATGTCTCCCACTGTGTGTGAGGTTTTGTGTGTGATTTGAGCTTTAGTAATGTTTCTTTTATGAAAGTGGGTTCCTTTGTATTTGGGGCATGTTCAGATTTGAGACTTCATCCTGATGGATTTTTCCTTTGATGAATATGAAAATATCTTCATTTCTTTGGATTAATTTTAGTTTGAAGTCTCATTTGGTAGATATTAGGATAGCTACACCAGCTTGTTTCTTGGGTTCATTTGATTGGAAAATCTTTTCCATATATAAATCTTTTTATATGGAAAATAAAACACTCAGGATAGACAAAACAACCCTGTACAATAAAGGAACTTCTGGAGGCATCATCATCCCTGACTTCAAGCTCTATTATAGAGCTATAGTCCTGAAAATAGCTTGGTATTGGTACAAAATAGACAGGTAGACAATTGGAATCTAATTGAAAACCCTGTTATTAATCCACACACCTATGAATACCTGATTTTTGACAAAGAAGCTAAAGTTATACATTGGAAGAAAAAGAAAGCTTCTTCAACAAATGGTGCTGGCATAACTGGATGCTGGCATGTAGAAGACTGCAGATAGATCCATGTCTGTAACCATGCACAAAACTTAAGTCTAGATGGATCAAAGACCTCAATATTAATCCAGCCACACTGAAACTCTTAGAAGAGAAAATGGGAGCTACCCTTGAATGAATTGGTACAAGAGGTTGCTTTCTGAACATAACACCAGTAGCACAGACACTGAGATCGACAATTAATAAATGGGACCTGCTGAAACTGAGAAACTTTTGTAAGGGAAAGGACATGGTTAAGTAGAAAAAACATCAGCCCACAGAATGGGAAAAGATATTCACCAATTCCACATCTGACAGAGGGCTGTTTTCTAAAATATACAAAGAACTAAAAAATGTAGTCACCAAAGCACCAAATAATCCAATTAAAAAGTGGGATACAGACTAAATAGAGAATTCTCAATAGAGGAATCTAAAATGGTTGAAAGACACTTAAGAAAGTGTTCAATATCTTTAGCCATCAGGGAAATGCAAATCAAAACAACTCCAAGATACCATCTTACTCCTGTCAGAATGGCTAAAATCAAAATACCAATGACAGTTTATGCTGGCGAGGATGTGGTGTGTAAGCTTGTATAACTATTTTGGAAATCAGTGTGGTGGTTCCTCAGGAAATTGGGAATCAGTGTACCACAAGATCCAGAAATTCTACTCTTAGGCATATACCCAAAAGATGGACATTCATACAATAAGGACATCCATTCAACTATGTTCATAGCAGCATGATTTGTAATAGCCAGAACCTGGAAGCAACTTAGATGCTCCTTAACTGAAGAATGGATAAGAAAAATGTGGTACATTTACACAATGGAGTAATTTATTCTTCTTTTCAGAAGAATAAAACTATGGAGTCTTGAAATTAACAGGCAAATGGATGGAACTAGAAGAAACCATTCTGCGTGTGGTAAACCAGTCACAAAAAGACAAACATGGTATATGCTCACTCATATATGAATTTTAGATATATAGTAAAGGATTACCAGTCTGCAATCCACACTGCCAGCAAGGCTGGGAAACAGGGAGGACCCTAAGAGAGACATACATGGTCCCCCAGAGAAGAGGAAAGGGAGAAGATCTCTTGAGCAAATTGGGAGCATGGGGGATGGGGGAGGTAGTTAGGAGAAAGAGAATGGGAGAAGAGGAGGGAAGATGAGGATATGATGGAGCAGGAAGTTTGAGTCCAGGAGAATAGAGCATGAAGAGGAGAGCAAGAAAAGGGATACCATAATAGAGGGAGCCATTATTGGTTTAGAGAGAAAAATGGTACTAGGGAAATGTTCAGAGATCTACAAGCATGACTTCAACTAACAATATTAGCAATAGTGGACAGGCTACCTTAAATGCCCTTCCCTGATAATGTGATTGATGACTACCTTATATTCCATCCTAGAGCCCATTCTACATAGAGGGATGTTCTGTCATCCTAGACACATGGGGGAGGGTCTAGGCCCTGCTCCAAATGATATGACAGTCTTTGAAGATATCTCATGGAAGGCCTCACCCTTCCTGGGGAGCAGAAAGGGCATGGGATAAGAGGTTGGTGGGGGACATGGGAGGAGGGGAAGGAGAGGGACCTGGGATTGACATGTAAAACAAGCTTGTTCCTAATTTAAATAAAAAAGTTTTTAAAAAGGCAATACAAGAACCCAATCAGGGAAGAGCAGATGAACTCAGATATGCAGGGCTGCCTGCCTTCATTCACATACCAACATCACAAGGACAGTAGATAATTTACTTTGCTCTGGAGATTGGGTCTATGATCTTGCCTGATCTCTCCTTTGTCTCTCCAAATGTCTAGACTCCAAAACAGAAGTGAACAAGTCACCAGTCATTTTGAACTTCAGCATGTTTGTTGGCAATTCTTAATTTTGTTTTTGCTTTCAATTTGCAAAGTTGGAGCAGTTGTAATATGTACTCCCTGGGACCTGACAATTCTATTTTGGACTTGCTCCCTTTGGGGTCTTTCCCCTACTAACAACCTTTAATTTGTGGAGCCATGATTTTGGGCTCTCTGAACATCAAAGTACACTGAGACCTATCCCAGATTCCTGGTGCTGAATCTAGGGTCTCCGATAGATCCTGTAGGGGCCTCCAAATGTTATGGAGTTTGTGACACCTTGGAAAAGGCCATAAACTCAATCCAGTTATAATTAAATGTTTTACTAATTAGCTGATATCAGGACAACAATCTCTGAGACAAACTTGGGATTGTTATGAGAAGGGGATGAGGAAAAGATTCTTATGTTAAAACCTTTAGAAGACTTTCAATATCTACATATGTATGCAAGAACTGGTCTATTCTGCCAAGTTTAAGTGGTCAACCTGACCCCAAATAATCATTGGCTATATGCACAAAGCAAGTTACAGAAGCAGAGAAAGCAGTTATTCATATAACAAGTAGATGATCATGGCTATACATTTTTGGGTGGGTGGGGTCACTGAGTTTGGGACTACTGACAATTTATAATCCAGGGATTGGAGTTAGAGACAAATGGTTATCGAGTTCCATGATCAGTGGTCAGCATAAAATGGAGTTCTTTAAAACCATCATACAGCCTCCTCTTCCTTATAGCTTCCTGAGTCTTCAAAAGGATTTATGAAAACATCCCTTTTAGGGCTGAGTGCTCCAATGTCTCTCTCTCTCTGCACATTGTCCAGTTGTGGGTTTCTGTGTTAATTCTCATCTAGTATAAGAAGATGCTTCTTTGTTTGAGCAAGACACTATTATGAGTATACTAACATTTTATTATAGTGTTATTTAGCCAAATAATAGTAGTAGGCTTTCCCCTAAGCCTGAGACATATCTTACCTTAGACTATTGGTCATTTTAACAGTGTCAGTATGGGTTACATCTTATGGAGTGGGTCTTAAACCCAATCACGAAGTGTTTGGTTAGCCCCACAAAATTTATGCAGTTATTGCACTAATATATCTTACAGGCAGGTCACAGTTGTAACCTGTTTGTAGCTGGGTAACACTATGTTCTGTATACCAGTCTTGGTGATTTGTTGTTTCTTTTTCTATAATGAGCAGAAAAATGCCAAGATAGAAGTGGTGAAAAGAATAGTAATAAAATAAGGAAAATAAATTTTATTTATCTTTTCTTATTTGCTTGATAATATTTCCTGAAGACATGTCATTTTGCTGATCAAATCTGGCTTATTCTTTTCCAGAGCAGAGTCTTCTTAACTTTCTCTGCTTTGGGATCCTCATTCTCAATGAAGGTTGTTACACTGAGGTCAGCTATTGTCTTAGTTAAGGGTTACCATGACCATGGAAACTTTTTTTTTTTTTTTTAAATTTTATTTTATTTTATTAGTTCTAGTTAGGGAACAAGCTTATTTCAAGTCCCTTCTCCCTCTCCCTCCCCTCACCCCCAAACTTTCTCCCCCACCCCCAGCCCATCCCCCCAACCCCATCCACCCACTACTCCCCAGGCAGGGTAGGGCCCTCAACGGGAGCTCAGCAAAGTCCACCAAGTCTTCCTATGCTGATCCTGGGCCCTTCCCCATGTGTCCAGGGCCAGAGTGTAACCCTTCATATGGGATGGGCTCTCAAAGTCCCTTCTTGCACCAGGGAAAAATACTAATCCACTACCAGAGGCTCCCTGGAGTGCAGAGGCCTCCTTATTGACATCTATGTTCTGGGGTCTGGATCAGTCTTGTACAGGCCTCCTGGACAGCATCTGGGGTCGATGTGCTCTCCCTTGTTCAGGCCAACAGTTCCTGTGGGTTTCTCCATCCTAGTACAGACCCCTTCGTTCTTCATTCCTCCCTCTCTTCAACTAAATTCCCGATTTCGGCTCATTGTATATCTGTGGATGTCTGTCTCTGTTTCCATCAGCCACTGGGTGAGGGCTCTAGGATGGCATAAAGAGAAGTCATCAATCTCATTTTAGGGGGAGGGTTTTTAGGTTATCCTCTCCACCATTGCCTGGATTGTCAGATCGTGTCATCCTTGTAGGTCTCTGGAGATCTCCCTGGTTCCTGATCCCTTCTCGGGCCTACAGTGGCTCCCTCTGATATCGTTTCTCTCATCTTGCTCTCTTTCCTCTATTCTTCCCCCAACTCAATGTTTCTGCCCCTCCATTTCCTCTCCTCTTCTCCTCTTCTCCCATGGAAACTTTTATAAGGAAACATTTATTTGGGGTGGCTCACTTGCAATTCAGAGATTCAGTCTATTATCATCATGATAGAGAGCATAGTGGTGTGCAGGTGGATGTGGTGCAGGAGTAGTGGAGAGCACTACATTCTGCAGGGAACAGGAAATTGATTGAAACTGTGGGTGGTAGCCTGAGTGTAGGAAACCTGAAAGTTCACCCCCAGCAGGGACACACTTCCTCCAGAAAGGCTATATCCACTCCAACAAAGCCACACCTCCTAATAGTGCCACCCCCCTGGGGGATTATGAAGGCCAATCAGATTCATACTTCTACATTCTACTCCCTGACCCCCGTAAGCTTGTAACCATAACATAGTAATACAAAACTCTTTTAGTCCAACTTCAAAAGTCCCCATAGTCTATCAATCAGTATCAACAATGTTTTAAAGACCAAAGTTCAACGTCTCTTCTGAGATTCATGCAATCTCTTACCTGTAATAACCTATAAAAATCAAAATCAAAAAGCCAACCACATTCCTCCAATATATAATGGCACAGGATATACATTACCATTCCAAAACCTGGGGAAGGGAGCAGTGAGGAAGTACTGGATGAAAGTAAGACAGAAAACCAGCTGGGCAAACTCCAAACTCTTCATCTCCATATCTGGTGTCAAAATGCTCTCAAGATCTCCAAGTCAGATTAGCTTTGTTTACTACAACATACTTCTTTCCCTTGGCCTGGTTCCACTTTCTGTTAGCAGCTCTCATCAGGAAGTATTCCACAACTCTGGCATTTCTAACATTTTGGGTTCTCCAAGACAATCCAGCTTCAACTTCACAACTTGACAAATTGGCCTTTCTACTAGGCCTCTATTTAGGGACAACCCTTGACACATGCCAGTCTTCAATGGCTTTATACAGGCACACAGGCAAATTATATAACCCATTTCTTCTATCCTTCATTCTAAAACCAGAACTACATGGATGAAACTGCCAAGTTCTACTACTTACTGGGGCTAGAATATGGTCTACTTTTTCAATTATGTCATCACTAGCTTTCTGCCTTTCACTTCTTAAGCTTGTCTGTCCTGAAACTGGATCTCTAGACCAGGCTGGCCTCAAACTCAGAGATCTGACAGTCTCTGCCTGGAAAACAACAACAACAAAAAAACCCCCATGTGTATTAGAAAATCTTCAGGTCTTGAAATAGTAAATGATTTAAATTTACATATTTCATTTATAAGCCACAATAGGAGCCATCTAAATAAATATTAGTCTCCCTTAGTTAATATGAAATTTTGCTAGTGTTCTATTTTTTGAAACTATTTTCCAAGTCATCAAGTACTTCTTGCTTTGTGATTTTGTTCCATGAATCTGGAATGGTACCAAAATTTCTAATTTTTTTCCATATCTCTCTTCTAGCTCTGATCTGAAGTGACAGATAAACCACTTCCAATATGGCTGGGTAGATGAGTCTGGGGTGATGTTCCATGTGGCACAATTACCTCCTGCTTCTTGATATTTCTTGTATAGGAATTTCCAGAGGTCATTTATAGTAAAAAAACAATCACTTGCAACAAGAGTCGTACAGCACTCAATGATAAAGTTGTCTGTTTTAATCCAGTGCCATCCATTGACAGCCTGAGGACGGTGGAATGGCACACTGTGGTCTCCTTCATGATGGGGAATGGTGTTTGTGCAAATCGCTTTACAAAAAGGACACTGTTTCCAGCAGCCACAGAGATGTTCAGAGAGAATTTTCTCAATGTCAGGAACCATTTCATCTTTGGGCCTCCTTGAGTAGTCCTCTTCTACTTTCCTCATTGCAGGATCCAAAGCTGCACTCATGGCTTCTTTAAGAAACTCAGTATCCTTTATCTCCTGGTGCTCGATGCTTATCAGGTCTCTTCTTGGAAAGATCTGGTTGCTCCCTAGATGATCACAGAACAAATCCAACCAGCCAGAAGCAGTGCTATTATCATTAGCCACTTCTGTGGTCTTATGAATGGCAGAGAGAATGGCATTCTTGATGTCACCTAAACTTATTTTTAAAAATGTTTTTAGTTTTTCACCTTCTTTTTCTGAACAGTATCTTCTAATGTGGTCTCCAATGTAATCCCTGAAAAAGGATTGTGGCTGATGAATGTATTGCCAATACTTATCAAAGTTTAATTCTTCTGCCAGAGAAATGAGAATATGTTTTACTTGTTTCATTCTCAGAAATGCCTGGACAACTATTTGAAGGATGTCCTGCATCTCTGATGGATTCTCCCTAAAAATATTGATAAGAGTCAAGTTCCCAACACCAATGACAAATGTAGCCAACTCATTGTCTCAATTCTGGGATTTGTTGTTGAGTTCTGGAGCTCAAAGTCCTTCTGTGTCTACAACAAGCACAAAATCAAAGCCAAATTCTTCTGTGAATGTTTCTTCTACCTCCAGGAGCTGCATGTAGGCCCCCTTGGTACACCTGCCTGCACTAACTGTGAACTGGTTAGTGCATTCAGTAGGGTGGACTTCCCTGAGCTCTGCAGACCAAGGATAGAGAGAACAAATAGCCGTTTATCTCCAACTTTTTCTGAGATCTTGTCAAAAACGGCTGCCACCCACTTTAGAGGCACATATGAAGCATCCCCATCCATGAGCTCAGTGGAAACACCAGCTACCATCAGGTCTGCGACTATTTGAGGAAGGTAGAGAAAAAGGCTATCTCTCGCGGAGGAAGTTTCTTCCAGAGCTTCATAGATCTGTCCAACTTCTCTGAGAAGGTGCTCAATTCCTAAAGTGGAGTTAAGAATCTCAGTAGAGATGGCTTCTATCTGTTTCTGCCACAGTGTTAGAGAGCTGCTCTTTGGTGCTTTTTGTTTCTCTTCCTGTAGCTCTGACCACAGAGATTGTTGCTTTGCATGTAAATTATCCAAGTGTCCAGAGGTTAGGTTTTCCAAACCCAACTTAACCAGTGTAGGAAATAGAGTTTGGGGTAAATTTCTACATCTTCCTTGAGAATTTCTAGGACAGAGTACATTAAACTGTTGAGAGGAATGGCCTTTTTAAACTGCTGACATCATATCTTTTGTTTTTCTGTCTCAATCTCACTCTTGTGTTGTTCAATGCTCAGATTCCCTTTTTCTCTCAGATGATAGAGTTCCTTGTCCTTCTTACACCAGTGATGCTAAAGTTGTCCCTGAAGGGGAAGCAAGTTTTCTTTTATCTCAGGTAACTTTGATAGCTTCAGGAGGTCCATTATAGTCTGTGTCCTTTCTTTAGTTTCCCTTATTTCTCTCTTATCTTCATCAATCCGAAATCCTTGTTTTTTGCTATCTTTGAACAGTCCTCTAAACTGAGAGTTGTGCCAGAGAGTTGTAGTAATGGTTGATGGCATTTGTGAGCTCCTCTCTTAATTCTGCCTCATTTCGATTTCTGATGCCAATTTTTATTCTTTTTCCAGAATTATTGGCTATGGCCCTTTCTTTGTCATCAATCAAATAGAGCAGAGGTCTCAATGACTAACAGAGGTGTCTGACAAGATTCTGGTTTTCTTTATTGTCCTCAGAAGCTGACATGAGCATCACAATGAGAGAAGAGACTTCCTGCAGGAAGCTGAGTTGTTGTGTATGTTCTTTGGCATCCCCATGAAGATTGGCAAAGGTCACACACTTTTCAAACATGTCCTCACCTTGGCCTCCAGGACAGAACCAGGAGATCTCCACCACTCCCTCCATCAGAAGACAGTGTTGGTGGCTTCCTCTGCAGTGTCTGTGAAAAAACATATCATGTTTACTTTTACTGAGGAGAGAGTTCATGATCTGAGATTTGGAAGCTGAGAGGCCATTTCCAACCCTAATGAAGGACACAATGGGGGTGGCAACATGGCACATCTGCTGATTCTTGTGACTGTAGCTCTTATCCTTTGGTGATTTACCTGCCTCTTGCCAACTTCTCCTAATTTGTCTGAGTGACCAGACAGAAAATTCCATCTGAGAAGTGTTAGGATTTGGCACCACAAGGGGTAGTGCAAATTGACAAATGGAAAGTTTGGACAAAATATACTGCCCGGCAAGGTCATCTGCACAGTGAAAAATGGCTATCTGGATGTCCATTGGGTGAATGTGGGGCTGGGACTCAGTGGCAGAAGAATCAGTGGCTTCATCTCTGTCATCAAACAACTCTTCATATGGATCAAAAACTTCATTTTCCTGGTTGCAAGGATATACACAGTTTTGGGCTTCTGAATTTCCAGCATTTTTGAAGACCAGATGTCTGAACCCACAATCGAGCATCAGTAGCTTTTGTAGGAAATAGAAGGGAAGTTCCTTTTCAGATCTTGGCTGTGTATTGTACACAGAATTCTTATAGATCAGATGGAAGTCAGCTCTGCTCATCCTTTTTATGTAGTGTTGTTCTAGACCTAGACGCTGGAGTAATTCTAGGAAAGATTCATTTTCTTTGATTTCCTTTTGTGTGTTTTTATTGTTTTGTTGTTTATCAGTTTCTTTCTCTTCAGGTTTGAGACTTTGTATTTTCACCTCATCCATCTGCAAAGTAGAGATAGTATCTGCATAGTTCCCTTCAATGAGTAATCTCAAATTATTCTCTGGATTCTCCCAATCATGATCTGTTCCAAATTTTGTGAGGATATGTTCAACTTTTGTAGACAGTAAGTGCTCTATGTGCTGCCTTGTTAATGCCAAGCGTTGTGCTTTTTCTTCTGGGGAAATGGCTGAGACCCCAACTGTCCCGCACTACCGTCTCGCCAGCAAAAACGACGCGGCACACTCAGGATCCTTCTGCAGTAAAGCTTTAATGCGTCTTGAGAGGGAGAGCATAAGCTTACAGAGTGGAGACCCCGAACACCCAAAAACCCATCCCTTATATAGGCTGACAACCGCCGCCTCGGACGTATCACCCCCTGACTGGCTGCAGCTCATCGGACCACATGACGCCATGGGAGAGGCAGAGACCAAGGGATGGAAAGTTACAAAGTTACCCAGCGCATGGGCACTAACTTGTAACGGCTCTTTACATCCTGGGTAACTTTGTAATGGCTCCTTACATCTCCCCCTTTTTTATTAATTAATGATAAGGCTTCATATTTTTACAAGCAAGTAGGTCACCCATGCATTGAGGGATAGAGGCAGAGGTTGTACCTCCCAAATCATAGAATAAGACTGTGTACGAGAGTCGCCACTAGGCTGTTAGCTTGACCCGAAGCGCTCTCGACATGTCCTCCGCCGTTTTTCTGGGAAAGGGAGACTAGGGCAGGCAACCCTTATGCAGGACAACATTCCTCCCAGAGAAGCCTGCATACTGGGCAACTCTCTGTGCGATGCCTTGCTCGACATCCCTCATGGGCTGCTCAAGCCAGACACTCTACCCTGTGCAATGAGCCTAGGTTCCGAGTGTGCAAGAGCTGTCTGGCCAGCAGCCTATTGCTTAAGCATTGTTAACCAACTGTCAGTGGAAGCCCCTTGTTCCAAGGCTACAAGCGCTTGGGCGATAACCACCTTGTCCCTCTTAATTTGAGCCCTAAGCCTACAGACCAGCCAGAGAAGCAACACCAATCCGCAGCAAATGGCTGCATTAAACAATCCCACCCCCACCCATTCTTTGAAGTAGGAAACAGCTGAGGTGACCCATGATGACAGTCCCTCCGTCAGTGATAGATCCAGGCGCGTGGAATTGATCTGAACGATAGCGGCTCTCAATTCACGCAGCGTCTGCTCAAATTCAAAGGTCCAATTCTACAACATAAACTGAGAAAGGCTTTTAGACAGATTAGCTGCTTTGGTAAAATTCTCATATTGGATGGAGGTAACACATAGGCCGGGGAGCTTTTGCTCACAGTCTAGTTGGGCCATCTGCCATAATATGTCCAATTGTTCCACATCTAAAGTAAGTTTTTTTTTTTTCCAATGCCCTCAAAGACAGGAAAAGTGAGGCGCAGCTTTCTTTTTACCTTTTCTGGAAGAAAGGAGTAAGACTTCGGGCACGTCTCATAGGGAGGGGGCCCCGAAGGAACAACCTGTGAGAGGGCTGTTTGAAACTGCCGTCTTCGAGGTTTTTTGCTACTTTGTATATGGTCATCCAGATGGTATCTTTCTTCCTCATATTTAGCAGCCTCCTCATCTAGCTCAGCTTCTTCCTCAGTATCTAAGACTTCATCTCCTGAGCTTTCAGAGTCATCAGAGCTATCAAGATTTAAGGCTTCAAGCTCATGTACAGGATCTGACAAATACACCCCCTTGTCATTAGACTCACCAGGGGAGGCCTTTTTCCATCTTGTGGACGATTTTTTTCTTGCACGTGCCCAACCTCTCACTATGCTCGGTTTCTGACATGCTATCCTGGACCTCTTCAAGGGTGCTACAACAGCGAAAAAGATCGACAATCCCAAGCCAAAGTCCAGAAAAGAAATACCTCTCCGAATTGTACCTGCCTGCAGTTCTGAATCCTCCATGTAGCCAAGGGGTCTCCGATGGTGCTGACGATGATGAGGTCTCGATTCCCGGGTTTCGGCACCAGTTGTCCTGTGCTACCTTCTCGCCAGCAAAAACGACGAGGCACACTCAGGATCCTTCTGCAGTAAAGCTTTAATGCGTCTTGAGAGGGAGAGCATAAGCTTACAGAGTGGAGACCCCGAACACCCAAAAACCCATCCCTTATATAGGCTGACAACCGCCGCCTTTTCTGGAAGAAAGGCGTGTCACATGGCTGCAGCTCATCGGACCACATGACGCCATGGGAGAGGCAGAGACCAAGGGATGGAAAGTTACAAAGTTACCCAGTGCATGCGCACTAACTTGTAATGGCTCCTTACATCCTGGGTAACTTTGTAACGGCTCCTTACAATAGGTATAATAAGAAGAAATCCAGCTCAGAGGCATAGAAAATATATTCAACAAAATCATGAAAGAAAACTTTCCCAACTTGAAGAAGGACATGCCTAAGAGAGTACAAGAAGCTTACTGAGGGGGAAAAAAAAACCTCAAGACACATAATAATCAAAACAGTAAACTTACAGAATAGAAAAAGAATATTAAGAGCTGCAAAGGAAAAATAGGCCAAGTAACATATAAAGGCAGAACTATCAGAATTACACCCAATTTCTCAATGGAAACAATGAAAGCCAGAAGTTCCTAGACAGGCATTATGCAGATTCTAAGAGACCATGGATGCCAGTCCTGACTACTATACCCAGCAAAGCTTTCAATCACCATAGATGGAGAAAGCAAGATATTCCATGACAAAACCAGATTTAAACAATACCTATCCACAAATCCAGCCCCACAGAAAGTACTAGAAGGAAAACTCCAACCAAAGGAAGCTAGCTACACCTACAAAAGCAGAGGCAATAAATAAACCCACACCAGCAAATCTCAAAGAAGAGAAACACACACACACACACACACAAACACACACACACACACACACACACACACACACACACACACTACAGTTAATAATAACAAAACCAAAAATAACAGAAACTAACAACCACTAGTCATTAATATCTCTTAATATCAATGGACTCAATTCACCTATAAAAAGACACAGGCTAACAGAATGGATGCAAAAACAAAACCCATCTTTCTACTGAATTAACTCATGCACCTTTGAACACCTGATTTTTAACAAAGAAGCCAAAAAGGTATAATGGAAAAAGAAGAGCACCTTTAACAAATGGTGCTGGCATAACTGGATGCTGACATGTAGAAGATTGCAAATAGATCCTCATCTATCGCCATGCATAAAACTTAAGTCCAAGTGGATCAAGGACCTCAACATAAATCCAGTTATACTGAACCTGATAGAAGACAAAGTGGGAAGTAGCCCTGAATGCATTGGCACAGGAGAACACTTCCTAAATATAACACCATTGGCACAGACACTGAAAGCAACAATCAATAAATGGGACCTCCTGAAACTGAGAAGCTTCTGTAAGGCAAAGTACACAGTCAGCAAGACAAAACAGCAACCGACAGAATGGGAAAAGATCTTCACCAATCCCACTTCTGACATAGGGCTGATCTCCAAAATACATAAAGAACTCAAGAAACTAGACATCAAAATACAAAATAATACAATTGAAAAGTGGGGTACAGAGCTAAACAAAGAATTCTCAACAGAAGAAACTCAAATGGCTGAAAGACAGTAAAGGAAATTCTCAACATCTTTAATCAGGGAAATGCAAATAAAAATGACTCAAAGATACCTTCTTACACCTGTCAGAAGGGCTAAGTTCAAAAATAATGAGGACAACTTATGTTGGAGAGGATGCGGAGTCAGGGGAACACTCCTCCACTGCTGGTGGGAGCGCCAACTTGTACAGCCACTTTGGAAATCAGTATGGCAGTTTCGCAGAAAATTGGGAATCAATCTACCTCAAGACCCATCAATACCACTCTTGGGCATTTACCCAAAGGATGCTCAATCATACTACAAGGACACTTGCTCAACAATGTTCATAGCAGCATTATTCATAATCACCAAAACCTGGAAACAACCTAGATGCCCCTCAACTGAAGAATTCATAAAGAAAATGTGGTACATTTATTCAATGGAGTATCACTCAGCTGTAAAAAAAAATGACATCATGAAATTTGCAGGCAATTGAATGGAACTAGAAAAAAAATCCTGATCGAGGTTAACCCAGACCCATAAGGACAAACACAGTATGTACTCAATCATAAGTGAATATTAGACATAAAGCAAAGGATAACCAGACTACAATATACAACTCCAGAGAAGCTAGGTAACAAGGAGAATACTAAGAGGGACATATGAATCTATCTGGGAAGGGGCATTAGATGAGATCTCCCGGGTAAACTGGGGCAAGGGAGTCAGTAACTGGGAGGGGATGGGGGAATATAACATGAAGGAATGGGATGGTTGAAGGGGGAACAGATGGAGAGGGAGAGCAAGGAAAGAAATACCTTGATAGAGAGAGCCAGTATGGGGTTAAGGAGAAACCTGGTGCTAAGGAAATTTCCAAGACTGCACAAGGATGACTCCGGCTAAGACTCCTAGGAATAGTGAAGAGGGTGCCTGAACTGGCCTTCCCCTGTAATCAGACTGGTGAATACCCCAACTATCATCATAGAGCCTTCATCCAGTAATTGGTAAAATCAGATGAAGACATCCACAACCAAGCACCAAGTCAAAATTCCAGGAATACAGTCAAAGAGATGGAGGAGAGAATACATGAGCAAGATCATGATTGAGAAATCCACAGAGACAGCTAAACTAAGCTCCTGGAAACTCATGAACTCTGGACTGACACTGTGGAGCCTCAGTGGTACCAAACTAGGCCCTCTGTATTTGGGAGACAGTTCTGAAGCTTGGGCTATCTAAATGGCCTCTAGTAGTAAGACCAGTATCTATCTCTAGTGAATGAGCGAGCTTGTTGAAGCCCATTCCTATGAGGGGATGCCATGCTCAGACTTAACGCAGGGGGAAGGGCTTGGTCCTGCCCAAGTTAATGTGCCAAACTGTGTCAACTCCCCATGGGGGCCCTTACTATTGGGAAGAGTGGATGGGGAGTGGTCCAGGGGTGAGGTGGGGGGTGGGGTGGGAGGAGGAATGGGAAAGAGAACTTTGGTAGGAACATAAAATAAACCTTAAAAGTAAATAAATATAAAAATAGAGACATTCCAGGATATGTGTAAAATACTTATATAGACACATTATTTAAAAGTATCTGTAACATTTTCTGTTCTTACCAGTAATGGATGATAATTCTTGTTTTTTCTTATATCACCAGCATTTGGCCTTATCATTCTTTTTAATTTTAGTCATTCTGGAGTATAAAGTATTAGTTCAGTACAGTTTTGATACACATTTACCTTATTAATAATAAATTATATGGATATTAACTTAATAAATCACTCATATCATTTTGTGCTTACTTAATAATTTATTTGTTTATTATGTTTTTGAGAAAAGTTCTCACAATGTAGTCCTGGTTGGTCCAGAACTCACTGTGTAGACTAGACTAAACTCAAACAGATGTTCCTGTCCCTGCTTCCAGAGTGCTAGGATTAATGGCATGTACCATCATGCCTGGCCTTAGGAATTCTTTACATGTTCTTTTTTAAATCTCTTAGTTAGATTTACATGTTACATACATTGCTTCTCCACAACAGAAATATATATATATATATATATATATATATATATATATATATATATATATATATTTGCATTACAATGGACTTTCTGCTTTGGTTATCTCAATTTTGTTAGCATAAACAGAACAAAATAAAGTATTTGAAACTTTGTGGTAATTCATTTTACAAATTTGTCATAGTTGTTAAAATGAAAGGTAAATTTGTCATTGAAAAATACAGGTCTATATATGGACAGGATAATTTTTAAGTATTTACTTTATCTTTAGAAAAAATTAACACAGAAAAATAAAATGAATTCAAGTTCAGCAATGATTAATAGCAAAAAAAAGTTGGTGGGCCACTTAGAAATGTAGTTTTCAAAAATGTACTTAATCCAGGCAATAGAATTTCTTTCAATTAGAATACCTTCCCTTTACTTTTCATCATGCAGACTCTAAATTGCCTTCAAATCCCAGTTTGGTCATCACTCTGTCATCAAAGCCTTCCCTGACCTTCTAAATTAGTTTAAATTCACCTGTTATACACTGTCCCTTTCTATGAATATAAAATGGCCGTGTTTGTTGGATGATTAACTGCCCATTAGATTATACAGATAAAAAGGCAGTTGCCCAGTGGATCCCCAATATCATTGTATGTTCTTATGCACATTTACAGAGTAAATGAAAACCACTGTGAGTAGGATAGATGTATACAGCTGAATATTGCTAAGCTACACTAGAATGTAATATAGTTCTTCACTTTCCAAAAAGTAGTTTCTTTTTGTTTTTTTTTCTTTTTCCAAAGGGATCTTCCTCAGTTCTTGCGTATGCACAATAATGCAGTTGCTTCTAACATGGAAGCCACAGAGCCAAAAGAGTCAATGTATAAAATTAAGTAAGTTCATGAACTTGGGTGGGGAAAATATCTTTGTTTTTATTGACTTGTAAATGAAATGTAAGGGTTTTTTTTTCCATTTTGTTTGTGGATAATAAACCACAATAATATTACTAACAATTGAACTTCACCAGTATAAATCAGTAATTTTCCTATCAATTAATAGTTGTTATAAATACCTCAAAATACAGCTAATGTCTATCAATACTTTAAAAATAATAGCAATTATGAAATTCACCACTAGATCTGTTGCAGAGTAAGTGGGATTTCAAGGGAGAGAGAGGAACTCAGGAGATGAATCTAGGTGCATAGGGGAGATGCCAGCAAGACACAGAACAAGGGACACACAGAATGGAGGAGAAGTAAAAAAAACACATATTAGAACATAGATTAATAGAATTGGGTTAATATAAGTTGTAAGAGCTAAACTAAAGGCCAAGCTTTCCTAATTAATAAGTCTCTGTGTCATTATTTGGGTGGCCCACAAGAAAGTCTGTCTACATCTGGTGCCCAACACATAGCCCATAAATTCACATAGGGCCTGAGAAGACTAAAATAAAAGTTCTGAACACAGAGTTGGACTTGACTTCCTGACAACCATGGTCTCGGGTAGGCTGCTTGAGGCCTAGAGAGGTATGGCTCCCACAGCTGCCTGCCCCCGCCTGCTGGACCCGAAGTGAGTAGAGCCAGCCACCAGCACCATGTGCTAAGCAGAGCCACCACGTGATGGTCAGAAAAAAAACTGTGCGCGCGCATGTGCGCGCACGCACGCACACACACACACACACACACACACACACACACACACACACACACACACACACACACACACGCCATGTCCAGGCCAAGAAAAACTCTGAGCAGGTTACAGTGTGCTTGAAAACATGTTTAGGTGGGAAAGAAATAAAAGAAAATGGGTAGTCATAAGTGTGTGTGTGTGTGTGTGTGTGTGTGTGTGTGTGTGTGTATCTTATGAATAATAAAGTATTCAAAGAGAGAGTAAAGTAATATAAAAAGAATAAACCACACAAGAATGAGAAATATAACATAGGACACCTGGATCCTCTACAGTGCTTTGTTGACTTTGAATTTTTTAATGCTAATGAGCAAAAAACAACTGCTAAGGGATCACCCTATATATTTAAAGATGCCTGTAACACGAATAAAAAAAAACCCAGTAACAAATATTGGGGTTCAAGCTGAAGATCAGAGAAGCAAAGAAGCCAGCTAGTAACTCTTACATCTACCAAGGCTGAAATGGAAATCCTGTCTTCCCTGTAACTGTAAACTAAATTTCTTCCTGTCCTCAATGTGGTTGGAGACTAATTTCCATATGAGACCCTTTGCTTCTTCCTATGTACCTCTCTAGTGCTGGGATTAAAGATGTGAGTTCTTTTAGACTGATTCACTCTCGTGTAGTCCAAGGTGGTCTTAGACTCACAGAGATCCATCTGCCTCTATCTCCTGAGTCCTGGGAGTAAAGGTGTGCCACCACTTCCTGCTTTTGCTTCTATAACCAACGAGTGTGACTGGCTTTGCATTCTGATCTCCAGTGACTTTATTAGATCATAAACAATATATCTCCACAGATGCCTTGATTTTAGAATAGAAGTCAACAGACTGGAGAGATGGCTCAGAGGTTAAGAACACTGACTCCTCTTCCAGAGGACTCAGGTTCAATTCCCAGCACCCATATGGCAGCTCACAACTGTCTGCAACTCCAGTTTCAGGGGACCCAAAACTTCCCATGGCAAAACACTAATACATATTTTTAAAAAAGAAGAATGGAAGTCAAAAAAATGTGTTGAATTGGGGGAGAGGTTATGCTTTTGTTTCCACAGGAAACAAAAAGCTATGGATTCCCTCACAATTAATAAAGACCAGATTTGACCAGGAGAGACCTTCTGAAAATCTTGGCTGCAGACATGAAAAAAGAAACCTAGAAAAACTACAAGTCAGGTGACATATATGCTGATCCCTTGGTATGGGAACAGCTCTGAGACTGGATGAAACTTGATAAATCTTGTTGGCTACAGAGTCCTCATGACTTATTATTAAATGCCATCCTTTCATATGGCATGGATTGTGGGTCTCCTTCCTCGAGGATCATTGCCCACTGGTCCATGAGGGAGGAGGGAGGAGAAGCAGGGAACAGGGTTCACATGGCTTGTAGGTATGACAAAAGAAGCTTTCCAGGAGACAGTCTTCAGTGTTACAGCTTACCTTTATTCCAGAGTGAGGTGAAATATATAGGATGGGAACAGCAGCTGGGGCATCACCTAATTTGTGTTTGGCCTCACAGTTGTGAAAACACAAAACCTAATTATCATATGGTCAGCACAGGAAAAGCATCTGCAGGGATCTATGTCAAAGGTCTCATTTGAGATAGGTCAGGCATCTAGGCTTAGGGATAAGGTCAGGCATCCAAACCTAGAGATGCTATCTGGGGAGGGAGGGAGGCCTCCTGGAAAGGGGGTCCTCCATTTTGTGCTGAACCCAGAGAACTGTTTAGACATGGTGTACTGCAACCCTAAGTGCAGGGTACTCCAACAATGAATGGTGATTTATATTGCAGTTTGCTTATGAATTCCAAACAGACTTATAAAATTGACATGTATTTTACCGATTCAAACATAAAACAGAAAATCATCTTTAGCTGACTTGTGCATACCACAGGATGCATACTTATGTTGATGCAGATATGCATGTCACCTTTAAAAGTTTGTGTGTTTTCAGAAGGAAAGGACTAGACATCAATGAAAAAGACAAATAGCGTCTATGGCCATACCACCCTGAATGCACCCAATCTCATGTGAAAAAGGCAAGTAGCCCAGATGACCCAGCCTCTCAGAATGCCTCAGTTGCAGTTTCTTCAAAAATTTGAATCCAGAACAACTTCAAAGCTGCTACATGAGATGGCCCAGTCTCACAGACTACTCTAGCCAGGACTCCAGATAAGCCCTGCACCTTCCCGTTAGACAGAGACTAGAAAGTAAACAATACAGATAACTCTCCCAGGACTTTATCATTATCCCACTTTTTTCAGGGTCCCCTAATGATGTCATCATCCCCAGACAACAGGAAGTAATCTAGAGAACATGACACCCATATTCCCAAGAGGTGGGGTGGTTTGAGGTAGTTTGGTGTGTTGTGAATGTCTGTCACCATTTAGAGGGATTGGTTACAAGTTCTTACTGGTCATGGTCAGGGAAAAAAACTAAACAAAAGAAATTAAATTCTGAGGTCTCTTTCTAAAAAGAAAGAAAAGAGGTGTTATAGGATAAAAGGGTAGATTGCTGAATCTACTTTTAAACTAAAAAGCAACTACTAGTCTTAAATATTTTACATTGGTATTGATTTTTTATATTGATACAAATTTAAGCTTATTTTTGTTATAACATACTGCATGTGTTTCTACTCTTATTTAAGGTATTTTTATGTTGATACAAATTTAAGGTTGTTTTTGTTATACTGTATTTTCTACTCTTGTTTAAGTTATAGTACCTATGCAGCTCATTTAAAAATGTAATGTCAAATTCTATTCCTTGAAAGCTGTTATTACAAACTGTTTAGGGTAATTCAGACATGTAAGTTAGTATTTAGTCATCTACAACAATCAAACTTGTAGTCATGTTATATATGTTTTCAAGGTCAAAGAGAGATACATTTTAGATAGATAGGTGGTCTTCAAACACTTCAGAGATCCACACAATGTGGCATTTAACGTATTTTAATAACATAAGGCTTTTCATGACAGTGAGATACATCTGCTCCTGACAAAGCTAGTCCCGGGCAAGAAACTTCCTTGCCTCAACTTCTGACAGTAGGTTGTCCAAATTGGAGAAGCAGAACACAAAGGATGACTGCCAAACTTTGCCAAGATAAGGTAGGATAGTCCTTCAAAACTTCCTACTTCACAGAAGTCTGTATGGCCAAAGATGAAAGACCTAACATTGCAGTGGAACCTTGAGTGATTATCCAGGCAGCCAGCTGTCTTTGTCATTATTATTGTTTTGGAAGTTGTTTTCTCTGCACTTCCTGTTTACTCAGGTAATATTTATATCCACCTCAGGTCTCTGATGGTGTTGAAGAATATATAGTTATAGTTTTGAGTTTTCTTTGTTACCAAATTCAGAAAAGAAACTTACAAAAGAGATGTAAAGTTTATAAGATTGAAAAACATAAAAACTTAAGTTGTTTGTATAAAAAATGTTTTAAGATCTAAAAAGATATTTCTAAGATGGTAATACAAGTATGATAGAAAACAGTTTAGGTATAAAACTTTGAACTTACCAAGATAAGATAAGTAATAGAATACTTTCTCAGAATTTGCCAAATACAAATAGACTACACATTGTGAATGTAATTCTTACCTGATAGTTGTTCTTATTATATATAGTGTTTACTCTGTTAATAGTTAAAACCCTTATTTTTCATTTAGACAAAAAGGGGAAATGTGTGAAGATGTGTCACTGTGATTGGTTTAATAAGGAACTGAATGACCAATGCTAGGCAAAAGAAGATAGGTGAGATTTCTAGGAAAGGAGAGGAACTCGAAAGACGAATCTAGGTCTGTGGGGAGATGCCAGCAAGACATGGAGGGATGTGGACATACAGAATGGAGGAAAGATGAAAAACAGCCACATGGCAGAATGTAGATTAATAGATGCAGGTTAATTTAAGATTTAAGGCCAAGCTTTCATAATTAATAAGAATCCTCTATGTCACCGACAGGCGGTGGTGGCATACAACTTTAATCCCAGCACTCGGGAGCCAGAGGCAGGCAGATCTCTGTGAGTTCAAGACCAGCCTGGTCTACAAGAGCTAGTTCCAGGACAGCCTCCAAAGCCACAGAGGAACTTTGTCTCGAAAAGCCCCCCCCCCCTGAAAAAAAAGATTCCTCTATGTCATTATTTGTGACATATTACCACAGTCACCAATTTGAAGAGCTTTGATCCCATGGTGGAAGAAAACAACAGATTCTGGAAATTTGTTCTCCTACATCCACATGCATACATGGCACATGAGAACCTGTGTACAAAATAACACACACACACACACACACACACACACACACACACACACACACACACACACACACACACTTTTAAAAGGTTATCTGACTCAAGAATTTCTAAAATATGTCAGTAGGTAATAAAGGAAGGCTGGTTTAGGGCGGGGGAGGGGGAGCGCTGCGGAGTTAGGAGCGCCCTGAATTAGCTTAGCTTGTGGGATGATTGGATGAATAGAAGACATTAGAAGACCAAGGTGGGTGCCTCGATTCTTGATCGTGTTGCATTGGTGATGTTCTGTTCTCACAGCTCATCGACTATGGAAAGCTGGGCGACACCAACGAACGAGCCATGCGCATGGCTGACTTCTGGCTCACGGTGAGTGCTCCCTGCCTTGCTGGCGGGGAAGGAATCTTTAGAGGACCCGGTAGATGTAAGGCAGGGTATTCTCTTGTATGTCATTGTTAGGAGCTACCTTAGGCGAATGTTTCCCTTGTTTGAACCGGAAATGAATGTGCACCTGTTCAGCTCCCTGTAAGTGGTTCTATGTAACTTGGTACAAGATTGGGTGGTGGGGTAAGCCTGTGAAGACTGTTTGAACCTACCTACCTCTGGGAATAATTGAGTTAGATGCCTCTGCAGTTATGACTGTTTTCCTCTGATTAATTCTTCCCATCTAAGGAGAAGGACTTAATCCCAAAGCTGTTTAAAGTACTAGCGCCTCGGTTCCAGGATCAGAATGGGGGCTACAAAAGAATGCTGCAGATCCCAAATAGTAAGCTAATGGCATTGCTCAGTGGACAAATGGCCTTCTCCTTAGCAATAAAACATGGTCTGTCATTGACCGAGAACTTCATCTGGTGCCCATTTGGGACATCATCCTATCAAATCACAGAAGCAATTTTAAGGACCCATTTCTGGTGGCTAGCTGTCTGGCAGAAATCTACTCTCCTCTGACTGGCCTTCCAGTCCACATCCAGGCTGCAGAGTTACTGATCTCTGAAAAGGAAGTAGGACATTTCCTAGAAGATGTGAAATCCTGGGAAGTCTCTGACCCTGAATAGCAGCTTCAGAAGCTATTGAATTTCATGCAAACATTGGCTCACAAAACAAGGGGCTATGATATTTGGATTAATAGGTGTCTCACAGATTTGGACCTGCAGAATTTTCTTATAAATACTGTCAACTTTTGTAAAAACCAATCTATTAAAAAAAAACTGTCTATTAAATCTCAGCTCCAAAGCCTTCTAGAACCTCATGTCAACAAAGTGAAAAACTTTCCTCAAGCAAGGTCAACCATGCAGTGGATCAGCCAGAAAGACTCAGAGGAACATCAAGTCAAAATCACTGAATTGTCTGAATTCCTCAAAAGTCTGAAAGAAATCCAAAAGGCTCTCATGGAAGTAAATTTCAACTCTGAGTCTCCAGAAACAGTGGAAGAGGCTCAAAGAAAGGCCACCTGTGATGTCACCACAGCTCTGAGCTCTTTCTTAAACTACCTCAGAGAAGCAGAGCAGCCAGACATGCAGCTGCTACTACTCTCCATCGCATCTGGTGCAGGCTATCAGCTGGAAAGCAGTATTTTCCAGCCTCTCCTGGGGTGTGATGGATTAACCTTCCTTTTGGATGAAATACAAACTGTCCAACACATGTATCAGGAACTCAAAACACTGCACTGACAAGGCACAGGCATTCCTGGTGCTCAAAGCTCTGACAACCACAGTTGGGTGTAAGGAGCTGTTACGAAGTTACCCAGGATGTAAAGAGCCGTTACAAGTTAGTGCCCATGCACTGGGTAACTTTGTAACTTTCCATCCCTTGGTCTCTGCCTCTCCCTTGGCGTCATGTAGTCCGATGAGCAGCAGCCAGTCAGGGGGTGACACGTCCGAGGCGGCGGTTGTCAGCCTATATAAGGGATGAGTTTTTGGGTGTTCCCGGTCTCCACTCTGTAAGCTTATGCTCTCCCTCTCAAGACGCATTAAAGCTTTACTGCAGAAGGATCCTGAGTGTGCCTCGTCGTTCTTGCTGGCGAGATGGTAGCACGGGACAACCTATTATTCTTTGGTTTAGTTTTTTCAAGGTGTCCCAACATTTTCTTTGATGAGTCTACTTCAATACCTGAAATTCTCTCTTCCATCTCTTGTATTCTGTTGTTTATGCTTGCATATGTTGTTCCTGACCTTTTACCTAGATTTTCCATTTCCAGAATTCCCTCAGTTTGTGTTTTCTTATTGTCTCTATTTCAGACTTAAAATCTTGAACTGTTTTCATTACCTGTTTGTTTGCTTTTTCTTGGTTTTCTTTAAGGGATTAGTTGATTTCTTCCATTTTTTTTGTTTTTTCCTCCATTTCTTTAAGGGAATTTTTCATTTCCTCTTCAAGGGCCTCAATCATCTTCACATAGTTATTTTTTAGGTCATTGTCTTCTGCTTCATCTGCGTCGGGGTGTTCAGGTTTTGCTGTTGTAGAACCACTAGTTTCTGGTGGTGTCATATTGCTCTTTATGTTATTGAGTGTATTCTTGCACTGTTGTCTTCCCATATCTTCCTCTGATTGGTACAGTTGGAGCCTGTGCTTCATGGGGTCCCTCTTCCTCCACGTGGTGCAGTTGGGGCCTATGGCTCCTTCAGGTTCCGGCAGGCCTATAGCTCTGGTGGTCTCTCCTCCTGGTGCTGATGGTGCTGAGGTTCTAGTGGTCACTGATGTGGCAGAGTATGTTGTATAGAAAGTGGAACTGGATGCTGGCTGAAGCACGGGTGCTGTTTCACCGAGGATCTTAAGATAGTTTCTGGAAGTTGCATCTTCCCTGGATTGCATGCCACTCCCCCAGGTTGCTTGCTTCTGCTGCTTCCCAGGGTGGGCCAGGGCACTTGTTGCACTCTGATGTTCCCCCAAATTCCTACAATTTGTAGGCATAATTTATAAATATGTCTAACTTTAGTGAAGGATAATAGTTGTTAAATTATCTGTGACATTTTATTAGGTTGGAAACAACCCAAATGCTAATCATTGGTAAAATCAATATAAACATCAACATATGATCATATAATGAAAAATTATGTAAGAATGCAAATAAACTAGTGCAGATCTCACTAGTAGTAACACGTTTTAATATAAATGGAATATCAAATAAAGGAAGTAAAGTGCAAAGGACAGTACTGCATTGTTCAGTTGCTTGTTTAAAACCAGATCTGATCTGTGGTGTTAAATTCCCTTTGGGAGTAAAAAAGGACACATGATTAGGAGAGAGCATGGGATAAGAATTTGGGAGTATAGGTAATAATCTACAACTTGACCTGGATGGTCCTGGAGTGTGTTTGTCTTGCACAAATTCACTGAATGGCACATAATATACTTTACCTATTACTTTTAGTATAACCCTTTATTTTAGTTAAAAATATAAAAGAAGATATCCATACTCTTTATAGTCTCTGACCCATGAGTATTATTCTCTGAGTATGGTATTAATAAAGATCTTTAAAGATGTCCACATCCTGGTGGACTTTGGGGGGCCCCCATGGAGGGCCCTACCCTCCCTGGGGAATGGAGGGGGGATGGGGTGGGGCACTGGTGAGAGGTTGGGGGGGAGGGGAGGGAGAAGGGATTGACATGTGAAGCAAGCTTGTTTCTTATTTGAACTAATAAAAAAAGAAAACCATTCTAACAAAAAGTCCACATCCTAGCCTCCAGAACCTATGACTGTGGTACATGGAAAAATGACTTTGCATATGTAATGTACTATCATTGGCCTGTCATAACAGAGCTGGTTCAAGTATATGGTGGTGTCTTAGTTAGGGTTACTATTTCTGTGATGAAACACCATGACTAAAGTAACTTGGGGAGGAAAGGGTTTAGTTCAGCCTACACTTCCAGGTCACAGTCTATGACTGAGGGAAGTAGGGGCAGGATCCTAGAGGCAGGAGCTGGTACAGAAGCCATGGAGGGGTGCTGCTTACTGGCTTTCTTCTCATGTCTTGCTCAATCTGCTATCGATCTATCTTTCTTTTTTTTGTTTTTTTTGTTTTTTTTTTCGAGACAGGGTTTCTCTGTGGCTTTGGAGGCTGTCCTGGAACTAGCTCTTGTAGACCAGGCTGGTCTCGATCTCACAGAGATCCACCTGCCTCTGCCTCCCGAGTGCTGGGATTAAAGGCATGCACCACCACCGCCTGGCTCAACCTGCTTTCTTATAGAACCCAGGATTACTGGCCCAGGGGTGGCTCCACCACAAGGGCTGGGCCCTCCCCTGTCAATCATTAATAAAGAAATGACTTGCAGGGGATCTTATGGAGGCATTTTCTCAATTGAAGTTCCCTCCTTTCAGGTAAATCTAGCTTGTGTCAAGTTGACATAAAACTAGCCTGCATAGGTGGTATGGGTAGATGGAACCATTTTTAAGATGGGTGATGTAGCAATAAACTTGGGGTTCTGCAGCCAATATAATCCTTTCTGCATCGACAGAACAGCCATGCTAACTAGCCAATTCAGCAGAGGTGTCCTGCAGGATATTTAGATGGCAAAAGAGCTGTGGTGTACTGACCAGCAGATGGTGCCATTATAACAAAAAAGGACTGCAGAGGCGTTGAGCCTCAGAGCCAGGAGATGGCATATACCACATTCTTTCCACCAAGCCCCAGGGAGAGGAGCAGGGAAAGGGTGAGTCTGAGTGAAGAAGCATTATTTTATCGGATAGAAACTTAATTCATCCCTGAATATATACACCCAAACTGCCAGATTGAATTAAGCTTAAGCTAGATTGAACAGTTAATGTTTTTTTTCTTTGTTTCTGTTAATCAGTGCATGGGAATTTGGACAGGATATCAGATTATAGAATAAAGAGAGAAATATATTCTTGTACATCTTGTGCAGGATTTCAGCTGTACTCTAATACTGCCCTTCTCCAAGGCTGTTGAGAATTCTTTCTTTCTTCTTTTCTCTTCTTTTTTTTTAAACAGATTTTTAGAAGATGAGAGCAAGGATTGGAGAGTGCATGACAACTGACCTTTTCCTCTTCTTCTCTTATATTGTTTCCTGATTTGTCTCGAGTTTTGGAAAGTCAGAGGTGTTTGAATTTCTATTAATAGCTTTCTTACATTCATGTGATTATCCCTTCTTCCTTGTAGAAAATGATCTCTAGGTTAGAGGGCTTCTAATAAGACTCTCATTAAGTGTGATGTGTACTAAAGGTCCATTAAGCACAGGTTCTGTAATAGATACAGGGTACATATGTAGTACATATTCACTCATAAGTGAATACCAGACATAAAGCAAAAGATACCTAGCCTACAATCTACAAACCCAGAGAAGCTAGAACCTTCTTCCTGATGGAAGCAGATGCAGAAATCCACAACTAATCATTGGGCCAAGCTCCTGGAATACAATCGAAGTGAGGGAGGAACGATAATATAAACAAAGGAGTCAAGACCATGATGGGGAAACCCACAGAATCAGCTCAGCCAAGCTAGTGAGAGATCACTGACTCCCGTCTGACAAATGGTGAACCTGCATAAGACCGAACTAGACTCCTTTAGTATAGGTGACAATGGTGTGACTTGGACAATATGAGGCCACTGGTAGTAGATCCAAGATCTAACTCTAATGCACAAACTGACTTAGTGGAGCCCATTCTATATGGAGATTTACCTTGCCTAGCCTAGACACAGGCATGTGGGTGTGGAGAGTTGTCTTAGTCCTGCCTCAAGGAGATGATGGGACAGATTTAGTAGACTTTCTAGGGGAGGCCTTACCCTCTCCGAAGAGTAGATGGGAGGTAAGTAGGGGAAGTAGGGGGAGTGTGAGGAGAGAGGGAACTAGGATTGGAATGTAAAAAATAAATTAGTAAAAACGATTTTCAAATATTCCAGCAGCATCTTATCTTATTTTTCGATTCAAAACTTTTGGGTTTCATTGTATATTCTTTTCCCCCCAACTTTACCTTTTTTTTTAATAGGCTTTCATCTTGTAGTCCAGACTGTGTTTCATCTTGTAGCCCAGGCTGGCTTCAAATTCTCAATTATTTCACCTCAGCCTCCTGAGTGCTGGGACTACAGGCTTCTGCTACCACACCTGGCTGCATAATGATTCTTAAACTGCAATGCAAATGTTTCAAAACTATGTGGCAATGTCTGGGGAAATTTTTTTTGTCGTGGCTGTTGGGAATTCTATCAGCATGGAATACATAGAATCTAGAGCTGTAATTCATAGGATAGTCCACCACAACAAAGAATAATCTGGCCTTAATTGTTCTTAGTGCTGAAGTTGAAGTATCTTGGGATTCTTTAGCCTGATGAAACTCATTACTACCATCTGGTGGTGATAGAAGGGTCTGCAACTTTCATGTTTGAGGGGGACTCTAGATGAGCTAAGTAAGATCTCAGAAGTAAATTAGGAGGCTGTAAGAACAATAGTAACAGCTAGATTATGAGATATATAAGAGGCAGAGAAAATAATAGTTCTAAGGGTGTTTGAAACTCTTACTAAGATGTTTAGTTTTTCCTGCAGTTGTTTGTACCTTTCAAATTTACATCACAGTTTCTGTTTTCTCTTCCCATTGGGCTTGCAGAGACCCAATAACTAGATGCTAAGTTAAGAGAGCCTTTGCAGAGGAGAAGTGAACACATGTCCCAATTCCTAACTCAGAAGGTACCTCTAATTGATAACCACTTGTAAATAAAAAATTAGTTTTCTCTAAGGGGGTCTCACTGGGGAATAAACCACTCTTAAGGTTAGGACTCATGCTTGTCATAAAAAGAAAGCCTGTGGGTAGAGGGAGAGAATTTCTACTTGCATCTGTAGGTGTCTTCCATCACATATCATGATAAAGCTTTAGTATTAACAGGAGTAATTCCAGCATGAAGCACAAGGGGCCAGGGCCAGGCTCCTATTTAGGCTCAGTTTAACTATTACTCCATTTCACTCCTCCTAAGGAATGGCTTTGCAAGGCTTCCACTTTTCACCTTGATGGCAATTCAAGGGCAAATGGAAAAGTCATCAGTTTGACTTCTCTTTTTTATTGTCTAGCTTTCTGTTTTCTAATTATCACTTACCTATGAGTTTCATACCCAGCAGCGATGTCTCATGCTCCTCTCTAATACTTTAATACTTGTCTTGGTCACCATTTGGAAGCTCTTTTGAGGGGTTGTTAGGTCATGAAGGTAATAACCTCATAAATGGGTCACTCCATTGATAAATTTGTAGCTGAAAGACATGTGAAGAGGTGGGGGCTATTTGGAGGATCTAGGTCACTGGGGCCAATGTTTGAGGGATAGTATTTTGTCCCACTCTACTTCCTGGCAAACGTTAAATGAACAGCCTTGACCTGTCATATCCTTCTTGCCATGGTATTCAGCCTTACCACAGGCCCAAAACAATGTAGCCCAGTGGCCATGGACTGAAACCCCTGAAACAGCCAAAAAGACACCACCCTTCCTCATTTATAGTTGTTTTCTCAGGTGTTTGTCACGTCAATGAAAAGCTGGCATAGGCCTAGTACTTACCCTCCTGCCCGGTGGTAACTTGTGGAAGGCCTGGAAAGGATAGGTTCTCTTCCTACATTTTGGGAAGAGAATGTTAGGTTGTCCTTATTTTCCTTTTATGGTACATCTTTGTGACCCATAACAATTGTTTAAACTTATCTATATTTAGCAGTCTTTACTAGGGCCTTCAAGATGTCACAGATTGGTTAATACAGACAGAGGTGCTGAAACCATTGTGAAAGACATTTATTAGAGATCAACGCCTGTGAACAAAGAAGGGCAGAAGGATGTTTTGGTAAAGGAAAAACTGAATGGTGATGCAGGCTTCATAAACTTTATCGAACTAGGTAGAAGCTCTAGCGTGTTAGGTTGCATGGTTGGGTCTTTGTGTCTTGCTCACTGTGTACTGAGAGCCCTTTGAAGGGCATGACTTCCAGTGAAGAGGCTTTGTGTGTTTGAGGCAGATTTGAACAATTTGACAGCTGAAGAGTGGATGCTACTGCATTCTCCTCAAGTTGGCCAGCAAGTTCTTCCTTGAGGTAAAAGTTTAGAGGAAACATTTCTGTTTTACTGTTGAGGAGTTGATAGGAACCCCAACTTGATCTGCTAGAAATAACATAATTATTCTGAAGGAAGATACCAAAGACAAACTATTAAGGAGGCTATTCATAGAAGGACATGCTCTGGCTCATGCCTTTTCCAATTTAGAATAAATGCAAATCCTTTGAATTATATTAAAAGTATTGATACCATTAGAGGTTGTTTGATAGCTGCTGTCAAAGAAATTTAGTAATGTATTTATTCTGCCTTTCTTCCATTCTTCATACCCATTTTGAACTTGAAAGTTTTCTTTCTTTTTTTTTTTTTTTAAGAAATCATGTTTAGTGAGAAAAAACAGAGAAAATAATAGTTCTGTTAACTTGGTTCCAAATGTAGAATTTTGACCTGATTTTTCATGAATTATAGTTGGGCATTATATGAACATAAACATATTAAAGCATAATAGCAACAATAATTATAATGTTAAAAGCCTTTGTAATTATGCTAATGTGACTTTTGCTCCTCTTTTTTTGCTGGTACCAGTTACTACTAACATTAAAAAACATACTGTGGACCGGGCATTGGTGGAGAATGCCTTTAATCCCAGCACCTAGGAGGCAGAGGCAGGTGGATCTCTGTGTGTTTGAGACCAGCCTGTTCTACAAGAGCTAGTTCCAGGAAAGCCTCCAAAGCCACAGAGAAACCCTGTCTCAAAAAACCAAAAAAGCAAAACCCCCAGATACCATATGCCAGGCATGTGTATTTTATTGAGTCATTCTCATACCTGGAGTGGTATCATTTTGTAGATGAAGAAAATGAAGCAGAGATGGGTTCAGGGTCACATGACTAATGAGAGTATATGCTTAGCTAAGCAGTCTAAATTCAGAGTTTAGTGCTTCTTTTATTTAAATGTTTTTTCACTTTACATACCAACCCCAGTTCCCCATCCCTCTCCTTCCTCTTCCCTGCCTCCCACCCTTCTTACCCACCCCCATCCACTCCTCAGAGAGGGGGTAAGGCCTTTCTGGGGGAGTCAACAAAGTCTTCCATATTAAGTTGAGGCAGGACCAAGTCCCTCCCACCCCAGTGTCAAGGCTGAGCAAGGTTACCCACCATAGGGAGTGGGCTCCAAAAAGACAGTTGATGCCTTGGGATAGGATCTGTTACCACTGCCTGCCCCCCCAACAGATCGAGTCTCATAACTGTCACCCACATTCAGAGGGTCTAGTTTGGTCCCATGCAAGTTTCCCAGCTGTCAGTCCGTAGACCATGAGTTCCGTCTAGCTTGAGTCAGCTGTCTTTGTGGTCTTCCCCATCATGGTCTTGACCCTTCTTGTTCATATGACCTCTACTCCCCCTCTTCAACCAAACTGCAGGAGCTCAACCCAGTACTTGGCTGTGGGTCACTACATCTGCTTCCATCAGTTACTGGATGTTGGTTGTATGATGACAATTAGGGTAGTCACTAATCCAATTAAAGGGGAAGGCCAGTTCAGAGACCTTCTCCACTATTGCTAGGAGTCTTAGCAGGGGTCATCTTTGTGGATGCCTGAGAATTTCTCTAGCACCAGGTTTCTCCCTGACCCCAGAATGGCTCGCTCTATCAAGGCATCTCTTTCATTGGAGTTTAGTGCTCCTAATTAGAACTGCAAGGTAGCTTCCCTAGATCTCAGGATTTATATCTACAAATTTGCAACTTCATGTACCATCTTTCTTTTCCTCCCCACCTTTTTTTGAGACAGAATCTTTCTGTGTAGTAGAGGATACTACATACACTGGATCCCTTTGTCTCTGAATCCTTAGTCATAGGATTCAGGGATAATCCTAGGATAATAAGCATGTACCACAATACCTGGTTCCTTTCTCTTCTTGCCTCCCATTTCTTTAACAAATCACTTGTATATAAAACCATGCTTCTGATAAATACAAGACATCATTTTCTATACTGATAAATAATAATTGTAGTGACTTTGTTAAATGTTTGATTAATATTGGAATCATTGTAACTACTGATAAATTCCCAAAGACTTTAATAATCTGTAGTACATTTGAACTATTAAGTTATAATTACATTTGTTAAGGACTAACCATATTGTTCAATGGGATTTCTCAAGGAGTCATAGCAAATATTATTCGTAGTGAGGTGTGGATAAGGCTGTTAAAGCCTATTAAGAGTGTCCTAATAAAATGTTGGAAATGAACCAAGTAAGGAGAGGTACTATAATGTAATAACTTATGCTTATACATACTTGCTCTCTGTTTTTCACTGTTTCTATTTTACTTATAGTAATTAACTTATTCCTTCAAAAAGCATGTGAAATCTACTATTTAAGATTACTATGTTCCCACAGGTACTATTATTACAATGGTAGTAATATTAGTGATTATTAAGTATCTGGGATTATATCACACTTCTCCTTCACTCTCTTGTCAACTCATGTAACACATCACTAACGTAGAGTGTTGAATTATTTTCTTGGTTATTACTGAAGTGTTGGAATAAAGAGAATTGCGACTTTGAGGGTAAGGTGAAATAAAAATTGTGTGCTTTACAGATTTTTTCTCCATAATCCAAATGAAAAGCATTCTTAAACTTAAGGAGGTAGTCCTTAGCCAGTCTCAACCCCTAGACTTTGTATTCATATATCCCACCCTCTAAGAAAAGGAATCTTTTCAAAGCTTCCCAGTACAACCCTGGATATGTAGCTCAATTGGTAAAGTACATGTCTAACACAATAAGGCTCTGGATTTGATCCCTACCTACTACCACATAAATTGGACATGGTGGACCAAGAGTCATCTTCAGCTACACACTAAATTTGAGGCCAGGTTAGACTACATGAGACCCTGTTTCAAAACAAACAAACAAACAAACAAAATAAAAACACCTTCTCAAAATACCCCCCACAAACAAACAAACAAGAAACTGAAAACCTTCTTGGTATAATTGTCGATCTTCATTTAAGAAACCCACATGTTTATATTTTTAAAATTTAATGTTTTTATTGATATTTATATTTATTCACTGGTTCAGCCCAGTAATATTTATACTTTATGAAATGATCAAATAATCATGTAAACATATAAGCAAATAAACACACCCATCATCTCACATCCTAAGTACTTTTTGTTACAAGAACATTTAAAATTCACTGTTTCAGCAGTTTCAAAATATACATTATTAACTATGGTTAGCAGAGCTTGTTCCTTTTGTCTGAGACTTTTGGTTCTTTGAACAATACCTCCTTTCTCCTATACTCCCCTCAGTCCATGGTATCTGCCACTATATTCTCTACTATATATTGTATATTATAATTTTTGGAGTCCATTTATAAGTGAGTAACTGACATGAGATTCAATGATGTAGAATGCTACAGATGTGTTAGCTTTATATACAGACCATGGTGGTTCTTTTCCTGCCCTTCCTGTTACCTGCATCTTAACTGACAGGAATGTCCCTAAATTTTTATGCTATAAAATATTCATAGCCATGATTTGAAGTAGTACTTAAGTCTTTTAAATGGATTTTATTTTATTTTATCATATATTGGTAATTGATTTTTTTATGTTACGATTGCCTCCATCTATATATGTATATCATGTGTAAGGCGAGAAAGGGGCATCAGATTTCCTGGAACTGGAGTTACAGATGGCTGTGTTATGCCAAGTGGAAGCTAGGAACTGACCCTGGGTCCTCTACAGGGATAGCACCTGCTCATAACTTCTGAGCCATCTTTCTAGCTATGATAATTTGATTTTAAACCAGAAGAAATTGAGACAAAGAGGTTAAAGACATTTTACAGGGAAATCTTCAAGCTTTTTCACATTTCATCCTACAAATGAAAATATTTGAAACTTTTGTTAGCAGGAGGAGTTTTAGAAATATTTAGGTATGCTGTGACTCTATCTTATATTGGGTTATTCATTGAATATTATTGTTCTTTCAATTCATTGAGCACATCCTCCTTTGTGATTTTGGCCCATGCCTCTGGGATTTCACCTGTATCTGTAAATTTCTTCTGGTATTTTTCCTCTAATTTTGATCTGAAGTGTGAGACAAACCATTTCCAGTATGACTGGGTGGATGAATCTGGAGTGATACTCCATGTGGCATAATCCCCTCCTGCCTGCCGGTAATTCTTATAAGAGATTTCTTGGTTATTTCCCAAAAGCATGAATCGATCACTTGCTACTGAACTGGTACAGCAGTCAATGACAAAGTGGTCTGTTTTATGCTTATACCATCCATTGACAGCCTGAGGACGGTGGAATGGCACACTGTGGTCTCCTTCGTGTAGGGGAATGGTGTTTGTACATATTGCATTACACAAAGGACACTGTTTCCAGCAGCCACAGAGATGTTCAGAGAGAATCTTCTCAATGTCAGGAACCATTTCATCTATGGGTCTCCTTGAGCAATCCTCTTCTACTTTCCTCATTGCAGGATCCAAAGCTGCACTCATAGCTTCTTTGAGAAATTCAGTATCCTTAATCTCCTGGTGCTCGATGTTTATCAGGTCTCTTCTTGGAAAGATCAGGTTGCTCCCTAGGTGATCACAGAACAAATCCAACCAGCCAGAAGCAGTGCTGTTGTTATCATTAGCTACTTCTGTGGTCTTATGAATGGCAGTGAGGATGGCATTCTTGATGTCACCTAAACTTATTTTTAAAAAAGTATTTACTTTTTCACCTTCTTTTTCTGAACAGTATCTTCTAATGTGATCACTAATGTAATCCCTGAAAAAGGATTCTGGCTGATGAATGTATTGCCAATACTTATCAAAGTTTTCTTCTTCTGCCAGAGAAATGAGAATATGTTTCTCCAGGTTAGCCCTGTTTCCATTGAATGCAGGGCAGGTGGCTCTCATTGCTCCAGCAATTTTAATGACCATTTTCCCCCGTATGGTGGCAGAGATAGCAGGGGTGAGCTTGTGCCAAAGAAAATCAACAAATGTTTTGATGGAGGTGGCACCTTGGCAGGAGATCTTAAAATTCATGAAGAAATCATCTTTCTTCCTCTCCAGATAGTTCACAGGATCATTTGTTCTCTTGAATGCTTTGTGCATTTCCTTAAAACTCTTAGATGCTCTTTGGAATAAGCATAATGACAACTCAAGGATATATTTGCTTGTAAATGTGTATCTTCCCTCAGTAGGTGCAGATTTTACTTCTTCTTCTATTATCCTCAGGATTTCATGGAAATAACTTGAATTGTAATCACATTGTTGCTTATGAATATTGTTGATAGTTTCATTAAATCTTGAAATAATATGGTCAGTAGTCATATTAATGGATTCCCTATCACAGACCTTTAATGTCCTAGTCATGAAGTTATACTTTTTATTCATTTTTACATGTTCATCATAATTTATTTGAAATTTATCTCCAGAATTTCTCATTAGTATGTCTACCATGTTTATTTCCTTTTGGAAATACTCCCAAAGAATGTTTTCAGAATCTGTGTCAATGTCAGGTTCTATGACTGGAGGAAGATCTGAGGACACATCACAGACCCATTTTTTCCAAAGTGGATCGAATTTTTCATGTAATTCTTCTTCATTTAATTCTTTACCCTTTACAGTTAAAGCCAACTTTCTGCTCCTTTCCAATAATTCATTTGCATAACTTGACTTTTTCTTATCCAGTCTTTCTTGATTTTTTTTTAAATGAATAAGTTCATTGGCTTTCCTTCTGGTGTCTGAAATAAGTGTCTCTTTTAAGAGTATGAGCTTATTTTCAAAGTTTGATTTCCATTGAACCAGTATTTCATTGTCTGGATCTTCATTAAAATATTTTTCAAGTTCTTGTTTAATTGCTGTATACTTTTCTGTGACTGGAGCCTCAAATATGCTTGTTTTGAGTGCCTCAACTTTCCCATTCTGAATCTGATTGATCAGCTGGTTCTGAAAGTCCAGCATGTGACTCCTCAGCTCCCAGGTCCAATGGTTATACACAGTTTCCAGCTTGCTCATGGCCATGACCTCTCTGGTGTTCCTGAAGCTGAAAATAAAGTTCTCATTTACTAGGGCTTTCCACAGATCTTGAACTCTAAATTTGACATCTGAAATCTTCATGATGCTACCTCTGGATTCCTGTTTGGCAGTCAAAATAATTATACTCTTTAGTTCCTGGACATTGTGACTATAACGAGGATTGGGAGGGGCCATTGGGGGATTACCGTCCCAGAGATGGGCAAAGTAGTAGACATGATTATTGACATCGAACTTAATGACATCACTGAAGTGGGATACATTTGAGCACTCTTCTTGTTCTGCTGCTGTTACTGCCATTTCATCCAGTCTCTGCTCTAAGCACCTTCGCCCTTCCACATTTTGGTCTTTAGCTCTAACTTCTCCCACATTTTGATGGACAAAGAGGCATCTGGGGGAGATTTTCACTTGTTTCATCCTTAGAAAGGCTTGGACAGCTATCTGTAGGATGTCTTGCATCTCAGAGGGATTCTCCCCAAAAATGTTGATCAGAGTCAGGTTTCCAAGTCCAATGACGAAGGTTGCTAACTCATTGTCCCAATTCTGGGATTTGTTGTTGAGTTCTGGAGCTCGAAGTCCTTCTGTGTCTACAACAAGCACAAAATCAAAGCCAAGTTCTGTGAATGTTTCTTCCACCTTCAGGAGCTGCATATAGGCCCCCTTGGTACACCTGCCTGCACTGGCTGTGAACTGCAACCCAAACAATGCATTCAGTAGTGTGGACTTCCCTGAGCTCTGTAGGCCAAGGATAGAGAGGACAAACAGCCTTTTATCTCCAACTTTCTCTGAGATCTTGTCAAAAACAGCTGCTATCCACTTTAGAGGCACATATGAAGCATCCCCATCCATGAGCTCAATGGGAACACCAGCTATCATCAGGTCTGCAGCTATTTGAGGAAGGCAGAGAAAAAGGCTATCTCTAGAGGAGGAAATTTCTTCCAGAGCTTCATAGATCTGTCCAACTTCTCTGAGAAGGTGCTCAGTTCCTAAAGTGCAGTTAAGAATTTCAGTAGAGATGGCTTCTATCTGTTTCTGCCAGAGTGTCAGGGAGCTGCTCTTCTGTGATTTTTGTTTTTCTTTTTGTGCCATTAACCACAAAGATCTTTGCTTTTCATGCAACTTTTCTAGGTGTTCTGTAGTCAGGTTGTCAAAAAACAGACTTAGCCACTGCAAAAAGTAGAGTTTGTTATGAGTTTCTGAATATTCTTGGAGAACTTCAAGAACAGAGCGCATTAAATCATTGAGAGGAAAGGCTTTTTCCAATTGCCGACATCGAATTATTCTTTTATCTGTCTCAATCTCACTCTTGTGTTGTTCAATGCTCCGATTCCCCTTTTCTCTCAGATGATAGAATTCTTTGTCCTTCTTACACCAAAGGTGCCAAAGTTGTCCCTGAAGAGGTAATAAATTTTCTTTTGTCTGAGATAACTTGGATTCCTCCAGGAGGGCCATTATAGTCTGTGCCTTTTCTTTGGCTTCCTTGCAGTCTTTCTGGTCCTCATCAATAAGGAATCCTTGTTTCTGAGCCATCTGTGAACAGTCCTCTAAGCTGAAAGCAGTATTAGAGAGTTCTAGAAAATGTTTGATGGCATTTGTGAGCTCCTCTGTTAATTCGGCCTCATTTCTATTCCTGATGCCAATTCTCATACTTTTACCCGAATTATTGGCTATGGCCTTTTCTTTGTCATCAATCAAGCATATTAGTGGTCTTGATGACTTGCAGAGGTGTCTGACAAGTTTTTGATTTTCTTTATTGTCATCAGAAGCTGACATGAGGATCACAATGAGAGAAGAGACATCTTGTAAGAAGCTGAGTTGTTGTCTATGTTCCTTGGCATCTCCATGAAGATTGGTGAAGGTCACACACTTGTCAAATCTGTCCTCACTTTGGCCCCCAGGACAGAACCAGCAGATCTCCACCACTCCTTCCATCAAGAGACAGTCTTTGCTGCTTCCTCTGCAGTGTCTGTGAAAAAACACATCATGTTTATGTTTACTGAGGAGAGAGTTCATGATCTGAGACTTGGAAGCTGAGAGGCTATTTCCAACTCTAATGAAGGACACAATGGGGGTGGCAACACGGCACATCTGCTGATTCTTGTGACTGTAGCTCTTGTTCTGTAGTGATTTACTTTCATTTTGCCAACTTCTCCTAATTTGTCTGAGAGACCAGAGAGAAAATTCAACCTGAGACGTGTTGGGATTTGGCACCACAAGAGGGAGTGCAAATTGACAAATGGAAAGTTTGGACAAAATATACTGCCTCGCAAGATTGTCTGCACAGTGAAAAATGGCCATCTGGATGTCCATTGGGTGAATGTGGGTCCAGGACTCAGTGGCAGAAGAATTAGTGACTTCATGTCTGTCATCAAACAACTCCTCATATGGATCAAAATCTTCAGTTTCCTGGTTGTAATGATATTCAGAATTTTGGTTTCCTCCTTTTTCAGCATTTTTGAAGACCAGATATCTGAAACCACAATCTAGCATCAGTAGCTTTTGTAGGAAATAGAAGGGAAGTTCCTGTTCAGATGTTGGCTGTGTATTGTATACAGAATTCTTATAGATCAGATGGAAGTCAGCTATGCTCATCCTTTTTATGTAGTGTTGTTCTAGACCTAGACGCTGGAGTAATTTTAGGAAAGATTCATTTCCTTTGATTTCCTTTTGTGTGTTTTCATTTTTTTGTTGTTTATAAGTTTCTTTCTCTTCAGGGTTAAGACTTTGTATTTTCACCTCATCCATCTGCAAAGTAGAGACAGTGTCTTCATTGTTCCCATCAATGAGTAATCTCAAATCATTCTCTAGTTTCCCCCAATCATGACCTGTTTCAAATTTTGTGAGGATATGTGCAACTTTAGTAGACAGTAAGTGCTCCATGTGCTGTCTTGTTAATGCCAATCGCTGTGATTTTTCTTCTGGAGAAATGGCTGAGACCCCAACTGTGGTTGTCAGAGCTTTGAGCACCAGGAATGCCTGTGCCCTGTCAGTGCAGAGAGTTTTGAGCTCCTGATATCTGTGTTGGACAGTTTGTATTTCATACAGAAGGAAGGTTATCCCATCACACCCCAGGAGAGGCTGGAAAATATTGCTCTCCAGCTGATAGCCTGCACCAACTGTGATGGAGAGTAGTAACAGCTGCATGTCTGGCTGCTCGGACTGTCTGAGGTAGTTCAAGAAGGAGCCAAGAGCTGTGATGACCTCACAAGTGGCCTTTCTTTGAGCCTCTTCCACTGTTTCTGGGGAATCACAGTTGAAATTTGTTTCCATGAGAGCCTTTTGGATTTGTTTCAAACTTTTGAGGAATTCAGACAATTGAGTGATTTTGACTTGCTCTTCCTCTGAGTCCTTCTGGTTGATCCACTGCATTATTGATCTTGCTTGAGAAAAGTTTTTCACTTTGTTGACATGAGGGTCTAGAAGGCTGCGGAACTGAGATTTAATAGACTGTTTGTTTTGAATAAATGGGTTTTTACAAAAGTTGACAGTATTTATAAGAAAATTCTGCAGGTCCAAATCTGTGAGACACCTATTAATCCAAATATCATAGCCCCTTGTTTTGTGAGCCAATGTTTGCATGAAATTCAGTAGCTTCTGAAGCTGCTTTTCAGGATCAGAGACCTCCCAGGATTTCACATCTTCTAGGAAAAGTCCTGCTTCCTTTTCAGAGATCAGTAACTCTGCAGCCTGGATGTGGACTGGAAGGCCTGTCAGAGCAGAGTAGTTTTCTACCAGACAGCTAGCCACCAGAAAGGGGTCCTTAAAATTGCTTCTGTGATTTGATAGGATGATGTCCCAAATGGGCACCAGATGAAGTTCTCGGTCAATGACAGACCATGTTTTATTGCTAAGGAGAAGGCCATTTGTCCACTGAGCAATTCCATTTGCTTCTGGTGGTCCACCTATCTGGGCTACAGATAATTGGACTTGGATTTGGAGTTGTTGATTAGTTGCATTTTGGCAGTATTTTATTGAATATGAGCCTGGTGTTGTTTTCTCCCTCCCAACTTCACTTCCAAAGCTGCTTGAGCTTTGGTGCATGTAATTATCCAAGGCCTCTGCTGTCTGCCATTTCACATGATCTAGCTGGTCACTTTTGAAACCCTCTGAAATGGCCTTCCAGCAGTAGATTCCCCCAAGGTGCAGAGGACCTTGGTTAGCATGAGAACCAAATCTACTGAAGAAGTTTTCAGTCCTGTTCCTCAAGAAAAGGAATCTGTCTGGTCCATCAGTGTGTTCCAGTTGCTCTTCAATGATTTTCAGTTCCTTGAGAGCAGGAGTGGAGAGCTGCAGCTGATCAGTTCGAAAGTGGAAGGAGGCCAGGGGCACATAGCTGAACTTGGCTGAACAGAAATAAGAATGCTCTGAATATGACTGGTGAGTGTCCTTAGATTCGGAATGTTTGCTTTGATCTATATCATCTTCCAGACTAAATCTCCAGCATTCACCCTTGGCTGATACCATTGCTCTAAATCTCAGCTTCCCCACAGTTTGAATGAACAAGGATTCTTCTTTAGAAGATGTGAATTCTTTTGTTTCCATCCATTTCCATTGCTCAGATCCAACGAGGAAGAATTCCTTGGGGACTCTGAGTAGTTCTTCTCTTCTTGTTACCAGGTCCTTTTGGTGGCAGGTCTTATAAATTCCCTGAAGGGCCAGTCCTCCAGATGCCCATCTTACTAGTTCTCCAGGTGGTAGGTCTTCCATGTAGGTCAGTTTCTGCTCCATGTCCTTTAGTTGTCTCTCCATTGTTTCAGTGGTGTGTTTTAAGGGCACTTCAGGCCTTGGCCAGCACTCCTCAAGGATCTCCATTGCTTGTCTCAGCTCTGCTTCTTTCCTCCTCACTGCCTCTTCCTGTCTGTGTTTCCCTTGTGACTGCAAGGCCATCAGTTCCTGCAGTGCCTGTCTTGCCTGCCTCTGCCTGTTCTTTATCATCTGTCCTGGAGTCTCCTGGAACTCTGCAACACTATTTGTCTGTGAGAGGTAAAGCAGCTTCTCTAGGGCCTTTTCCTCCCACGTGTGTTGTGTCTGGGACTTCAGCTTCTGGAGGTCTTTTTCTTCTAAGTGTTGTAAGGCCTGGGCACAGGTCACACCCAGGTCTTCCTGAAGCTTAGGCAGCCAGTAGTCAACAGACAGCCCGACTTCTGTCAGTATCGCCTGGAGATCTTGCCTTGTTCTAGGCTGAGGCTCTCCAGGGGTGTACTTTGCTGTTGCCATGGCTCTGTGAAAAACAGATACTTATTTAGTCTGTGTCTCAGTTTTAAGAAATCTACACATGATCCAATGTGTGAGTGTTCTAAAGAGGCATGATAGGGGAGATCCTTCTGCCTATATGTTTCTCTTATTGTTTGATGAGTAAAATATGGATTGGCAAGTAGCCAGTCAGGGAGTATAGGTGGGGCTACTGGACAAGGAGAATGCTGGGAAGAAAAAGGTAGAGAGAAAGCTGTCTGGGGGATCCGTGTAGCTACTGGGAAGATAGGGCCTTCTCTGGTAAGCCAAAACCAAATGGAGATAAGTAGATAAATAGAAATGATTCAATAATTAAGAGAGCTAGCCGATAAGAAGTCTGAGCCATCAGCTAAACAGTTAATAATTAATATAAGCCTCTGTGTGTTTACTTGTAGCTAAAGGGCTGTGGGACAAGGTGGGACAGAAACTCTGTCTACAAATTGCACCCTCAATGTGAGGCAAGAATTTCCACATAAAAGAAGACTGCAGTTGGCTTCTTAGTCTCACAGTCTTATGTAGCCATGGTGCAGAGGCACTGTGGCAGTTGGACTTGAACACAGCATGGCAGATTTCTGCTGTGGTACACAAAGGATGCTTCTCTGTGGTACACAGCATGCTGTATGGCAGATTTAGCTTTTACTCATGCAGACAAAAAAGGTTTATTGGCAGTGTGCTACAAGCTGCTTGATGGCAGCATTGACCACAGTCAAGAAAATAAGTGCAGTTCCCAGAGCTAGTGGTAATCATACCCGACAAGTTGGAAAGTCTACCTGGTTGGAACCAAAGCCAAACTGTCTGTTTTAATCCTAGCAATGCTGTTTAGCAGATAAAAGACTCGTGGTCAGAAAAAGATAGAGATATACAATAAAGGCAGATTGCTTTAAAAACAAAGAAACAAAAATTCCCCTCTAAATAGTTTGAAGTGTGTTTAAAAATATATGTAGGCTTGGTAGAGAAAAGAAAAAGGATAAAGTGGTTAAAAAAGAAATAGAGTGGTTATACATGGTGGCACACACCTTTAATCCCAGCACTTGGGAGGCAGAGGCAGGCAGATCTCTGTGATTTCGAGGCTAGCCTAGGATACAGAGTGAATTCCAGGACAGTCAAAGATACCCAGAGAAACCCTGTTTCAAAATAAAAGTAAAAAAATAGAGTAATAAAAAAATCCAGGTAAGGATGGAAAATACACAGAAAGTATGGATATGGATACTGTATGTTATTGTGTTGTCTTTGAATTGTTTGACTGTTGAGGAAATAGCAACAGCTGCTAACAGACATTTGATTATAAATGTTGGATTAATTCAACCCATATATTTTGGAAATTCCTGACTTCAAAATTTAGTCTAAAGACAGGTTACTTTGGAAAAGAGGATCTGCTTTTTTTCCACAGAAAATGAAAAGCTGTGGATTCCTTCCAGACTAATATGGTTTGATCAAACAAGACCCCCTGAAGCAGTGGCCCAGGTGATCCAACATCCAAAACAAGTGAGATGATGTAGCCTCAGAGTACTACAGCCAGGATTTGGCCATGCTTCTGGGTTTTCTCAGGATCCCCTTGCGATTTTCAGTGCCCCCAAACAGCAGGAAGTAGTTTGGAAAGAATTGTGCCCACATTCCCAAATATTGTTTATAAATGCTTGTTTTCTTTTAATTGGGGTTGCTAGGAAATGTTTAATGAACACAGTCAATTTCTTTCTAAAGAAAAACAAGGGAATATAATATAGAAATGTGTATTTTGCATTGCTATGGATTTTGGTTTATTGATACAAATTTAAGGTCAATTCTGTTATATGAATATTTCTACTCTTGTTTAGGTATTATGTTTATACAGCTCTTTTAAAAATGTAACATATAATAAAATATAGATTATAGATAGTAACCTATAATAGTCAAAACTTAGGTTTCCTAGATATACAGAGATATGCTTCAAATGGATAGGAATTCTTTAAAACCTTTCAAAGACCCACAGAATATGCATTTAAGATGGTTTATTAGGGTATTTCATGACAAAGAGACACAACTGCTCATGACATCACCAATTACATCAGAGAGGAAGATGGGCATCGAAGAAACTCATTATGGAGTTTGCCTTCAACATGGCATGACTAGCCATTTGGGCAAGAAACTGTTATTGTCTGAACTATTTGACTGTATGCTGTACAAACTGGAAAGCAGGCTAGTGCTCTGAAAGAGTGGAAGGAGCCTGAGTTTACCGATGGTTGGTTTCAGACAAACTGAAAAGTCAGCAAATTTTATGAGACACCTGGAATGTCCTTTAGGAGAAAGTTATATATAATATTGAAAAGAGATATTTTTCCTTCATGAAGGATTGGAAGTATCATTGTTGTAATTTTTTTTTTAAAAGCAGCATGTGAGAGGAAGGCACCATGCAATATTGAGTTCAAGTGGAAGGATTTTTATTAGGGAAAAGAGTACATAACAAGGGGAAGAAGAGGAGGGAGACTGGCATCTAGGGACAGGAGCAGGAGGAGAGAAGAAAGAAAGGGAAAGAGAGAAATAGAGAGGGAGGTGGTCAGGGCCCTTTTAAAAGGGAACATAGTGAATATGCATAGGTTGTGCTCTTAGTGGCAGTAGCTGAGGGTGTATCCTGTCAGAACTCCAAAGGATGCCAGTACTAATGCCTAAATACTACCAACTGTAATGCAGGCATGTGGTAATATTTTGTTTGTGACCTAACAAATAAAACTTGCCTAAAGATCAGAGTGTAGAGTTAGGCACTAGTTAGCCATAGAGGCCAGGCAGTGATGGCATGCACATTTAATCCCAGCATGTGGAAGGCAGACAGATCCTTGTGAGTTCAAAGCCACCCTTGGTTACATTAGATTGGTTCAGTCTAAAAGAGAAAAACAGCCAGGTAGTGGTGGGTCACCCCTTTAATCCTATTACTTGGAAGTCACACACCTTTAATCCCAACACTAGGGAAGTGGAGACAAGAAGGGACATGGCTGGTCAGAGATAAGACAGCAGGAGAAAAGAGTTCCCCCATTTAGTCTGAGGATTTGTGGAGACAGGATATTCCCCACTTTGGTCAGAGGATTCTGTAGAGGTTAAAAAATCTCTCTAGTGTCTGGATCCTTCACTTCTCTGATCTTTTAGCATTTACCCCAATATCTGACTCTGGGTTTTTATTATTCAGATGAATTAGAATTCACACTATACAAGAGTTAGGACCCTGTGTAGTGCAATTTTGGTTGGCTTGAAATTGGAAAATGAATTGGGTTTCTTAGTCTACAATCCACACTGCCAGAGAAGCTAGTAAACAAGGAGAACCATAAGAGAGACATACATGGTTCCCTGGAGAAGGGCAAACAGACAAGATCTCCTGAGCAAATTGGGAGCATAGGAGGAGCGGAGAGGGAACTAGGAGAATGAGAAGGGGAGAAGAGGAGGGGTGAGGAGGACATCATGGGGCAGGGAGGTTGAGTTGGGGGAAGAAGAGAAGAGAGCAAGATAAGAGATAATATAATAGAGGGAGACATTATAGTTTTAAAGAGAAATGAGGCACTAGGAAAATGTCTGGAGATCTACAAAGATGACACCAACTAACAATCTAAGCAACAGAGGAGAGGCTACCTTTAATGCCCTCCCCTGATAATGAGATTGATGACTAATACATATGTCATCGTATAGCCTTCATCCAGTAGCTGGTGGAAGTAGAAGCAGACACCCACAGCCAAACCTTGAACTTAACTGGAATCCAGTTGCAGAGAAGGAGAACTGATGAGCAAAGGGGTCCAGACCAGGCTGGTGAAACCCACAGAAACAGCTGACCTGAACAAGGGAGAGCTCTTGTTCCCAAGACTGATAGCTGGGAAACCAGCATGGGACAGATCCAGACCCCCCTGAATGTGGGTGTCAGTGAGGAGTCTTTGGAAATCTATGGGACCCCTTGTAGTGGATTAGTACTTATCCCTAGAATAGGAATGGACTTTGGGAGCCCATCCCACATGGAGGGATAGTCCCTGAGCCACAAGGAGGTGGGCCTAGGCCCTATCCCAAAGGGTATGACCCATGCTGAAGACTACCTATGGAAGGCCTCACCCTCCTTGGGGAGCAGAAAGGGTATGGGATAGGTAGGGTGTTAGTTGGCCGGGGGCTGGGGAGGAGTGGAGGGAGAGGGAACTGGGAGTGACATATAAAAGAATCTTTCTAATTCAAAAAAATAAAGTGGAAAATGAAAGCACAACATACCCAAACTTATGGGACACTATGAAAGCAGTGCTAAGAGGAAACATTCATAGTACTAAGTGCCTACATGAAGAATGTGGAGAAATCTCACACTAGAGACTTAACAGCACATCTAGCTCTAGAACCAAAAGAAGCAAACTCACCCAGGAGGAGTAGACAACAAGGAAATAATCAAATTCAGGGCAGAAATCAATAAAACAAAAACAAAGAGACAGACCGATACAAAGAATCAATATAACAAAGAGTTGGTTCTTCCAGAAAATCAATAAGATAAACAAATGCTTATCCAAACTAACCAAAAGACAGAAAGATAGTATCCAAATTAACAAAATCAGAAAAGAAAAGGGGTACATAACAGCAGACACTGAGGAAATCCAGAGAATCACTAGGTCATGGTTAGAAAACCTGTCCTCCACAAAGTTGGAAAATCTAGAAGAAATGGGCAGTTTTCTGAATAGGTACTATTTACCAAAATCAAATCCGGAGTCCTGGGATTAAAGGTGTGTACCACTACTGCCCAGCATCTATGTCTGTGACTTGCTTCGTATTCTGATCCTTCAGGTAAGCCTTATAAATTCATAATTAATATACCACCACAATTCCCTTTTTGTTTAATACAAAAGGTATAACTAATATAAGAAAAACCATGTACAGTAAATGCAGTAACTATATACAATATATAAGGCAATAATTACATCAACAATGTCTATTCCATTTGCATTTGAGAAATTCAGAGAAAATACTCCATATCCATCCTATCTTGGTGAGTCCAAAAGGTTATACCTAATTCACTTTCTATCCTAATTTGCATTATCAAATCATCTTTTTAAAAATATTTATTTATTTATTTATTTATTTATTTATTTATTTATTGTGTGTACAGTGTTATGCCTGCATGTATCCTGCAGGCTGGAAGAGGGCACCAGATCTCATTACAGATGGTATTGAGTCACCATGTGGTTGCTGCGAAATGAACTCAGGTCCTCTGGAAGACCAGACAGTGCTCTTAACCTCTGAGCCATCTCTCCAGCCCCAAATTATTTTTTAATGTCTCTCAAACTTTTACACTTTACACCTCTTTAGTGAATTTCTTTTATGTGTATAGTAATCAAGGAAAACTATAATTATCTAGTCTTCAACTCCCTCAGAGACCTGAGTAGGAAATAATATTAACTGAGTAAATAGAAAGTGCAAGCAAGTGACTTCCAAAAAATGTGAGAAATGACAGAAACAGCTGGCTGCCTATAGGCCAAGCATCTCTAACAGACTTTTCTGTGAAGCAGGATTTTGAACGACTGTCCTATCTTGTCTTGGCAAGGTTTTGCAGTCACTCTCTTTTGTGTTCTGCTTGTCCAATTTGGACAGCATACTGTCAGTAGTCCAGGCACGGACACTTTCTTGCCAAGTGGCTTACTTTTTTTCCACAAAGAAAGTAAACTCCATGTGGGGTTTCTTAAATGCTCATCATCTTCTCAGAAGTAGATTGGTGGTTCCTGGAGCATACATGCCTCACTGTCATAAAAAGAACCTATGTTATTAAAACATCTTAAATGCCATGTTCTATAGATCTCTGAAGTGTTTGAAGATGACTTGTATTTCAAAAATATATCTCTGTTTTACCTTGATATGACTAAAAGTTAAATTGTAATAGGGGACTAATTACTAACATGCATTTTTTATTATCCTATATATTGGTAATAATAACATTCAAGGACTAGAAATTTGCATTTCATTGTTAAATAAGCTGTATAAGTACAATACCTTGAACAAGATTAGAAACATATGCATGGTATGTTTTTAACAAAATCTCATTTTTAAAGATTCAGTATTTGTATATAATATGCAGAAGTTCAATTTATGTAAAATATTTAAAACTAGTAGTTGCTTTTAAAAAGTAGATTCAATCAATAATCTACCTTTTTATCTTATCATATCTATATCCTTCCCTTTTTCTTTTCAAAGTAGATTCATTAATCTACCCTTTTGCCCTATCATCTCTCATATGAACACAAGATTTTTTTCAAAGAAGCCAAAATTGTACAATGGAAAAAAGAAAACATTTTCAACAAATGGTAATAGCATAACTGAATGTCAACATGTAGAAGAATGATAACAGATCCATATCTATCACAATGCACAAAACTCAAGTTTAAGTGGATCAAGTATAAAATACCATGACCAAGGCAACCTACTAAATGTATTTAGTTTGGTGTTTATGATGTCTGTGGGTTACAGTCTATTACCATAATGGTAGAGAGCATGGTCAGGCAGGGATGACACTGGAGCAGTAACTGAGAACTCACATTGTGGGACACAAGCACAGTATGGGGGGATAGAGACAATGATTGAGTATTTTGGACCCTCAAAGTCTACCCCCAGTAACATACCTCCTGTATCAAAACTGCACTTCCTAATCCTTCCCAAAGCTTTCCCACCAATCAGGGACCACACATTGACCACACAATCAATTATATGAGCCTATGGACTCTTCTCATCCAAACCATCATATTCCACTCTCAGGTTCCCATAAGCCTATAGCTGTATCATAATGTAAAATGAATTCAGTATAACTTCAAATGTCCTCATTGCCTTTCATTCTCAACACTGTCTAAAAGTCCAAATACCAATTTTTTTCTGAGAGTTAAAACATTTTTGAATTGTAATTCCCTATAAAATTAAGAAGCAAATTATATGCCTGTAAAGAGGTATTAATAAAGTATCTCCTTAAAAATTGTTAAATAGCCCAGCATTGTGTCAATATTTGGTAAATCAACCACTGGAAATAGTATGTAAACAATTTACTCAGTGAATTTGTCATTATATGGATGATATTTTATTGGTTGCTTCTGGTACAGATACCTTTTGAAAGGATGTTTAATGTGGTACAGAAAAATTTACACAGTTGGGAATTACAAATTCCTCCTAAAGTACAAAGAGGAGATTCTCTTAACTATTTAAGATTTAAACTAAGTAAACAGAGAGTTCAGCTGCAAAAGGTACAGATTAGGAAAAATCTTATCATATTCTAAGGGAGATGCTTGTTAAACAGAAGGGTATATGAGGACTCCCAGAAATAGAATACATAATTTTTTATTAACTTCTAATTAAAAAAATGTTAGTGACAACAGCTGCTGGAAGACATTGGATTGTGGAAAAAACTGCTTAATTAGTTTAGCCCATGTAAAACAAGGGAAAGTGTTAAGTTAGAACCAAGGGTATGCTTATGTTTCCACAGGAGATAAAGTATTATGGATCTCATCAATATTGATAAAAATCTGACATGAGCAAGAGGAATCTCTCAGATGCTTTGGCTGCTGAGATGCCTCTGGGAAACAAAAGGCCTTTGGAGCATACAGTGAATCCTCCTAACTGGGGACAGTTTAAGAATTTGTGTGAGCCAACCAGGTGATGGTGGCACATGCCTTTAATCCCAGCACTCAGGAGGCAGAGACAGGTGGATCTCTGTGAGTTCGAGGTCAGCCTAGCCTACTGAGTGAGTTCCAAGACAGCCTCCAAAGCTATAGAAAAACCCTGTCTTGAAAATCAAAAAACCAAATAAATAAAAAAATTATATGACAAAGGGGAGGAGAATGACTCAAACCTGAGAATGTCACAGATCTGTTCCTTGTTATACTTATTTGTGGTAATTATACAGATAACAAGGGCAAACTATAAATATTGGGCATTTATCCCCAATTCTCCAATTAACCTAGCAGTAAGTTGGAAATATGAATATTCCTGTAGTGGTTAATGAATCTTCATGTCTACCTGGTCCTTATGACAACTGAGGCCCTACTCAACCAGTGGAACAGGGTAGAGAGAGTATTTTACAATAACAGAGTTGGAGTACAAGGAATGCCTATTTGCATGGAAAATGGAACTTAGTGTTTAAATATAGCCTCTCAAGTAAGGCTATCCATAGTGAATACTACCCAAGATTATTGCAGTAAGTTTTATATGCTTCATGCATGTGGTTGGGTGCATTGGCAACAGTGTAAGAATGAGAACCCTCGAGTGCTATTAATATCTCCCAAGGAGACATCATTTATTAGAGCCCTTTGGTGCCCCTCAAGGAAAATATTCTCACTCAGAGTTAATATGGAAATGATATAGTTTGAATGGAACTGTGGGTGTCAGTGCTTCTGTTAATGAAACTATTCAGTGATATGGAGTTGGAATGTCAAGTCGTCTACTACAATTTGGCAATTCAATTCAGACTAACCTGTGGAAATTGGCAAGTGCCTTCCACCCTCCTAAAACTTGGGAAGGAAAGCTAAACATTAAGGATGATAAATATATTTTGTCTTTTAGACTAAATCAAAGGCATTCTTTACCTTTACCATACCTTCACCTTACTTGCTATTGAAAGGGCCTGCACAATGGCACCCTAATATTTACAGCATCACTTGTAAATGCACTTGTGTACATGGTGCCCTTCATATCTGTGCAAATTCTAGTATTTTTAAAATTTGACCTTTAAAAGTTTATATATTCTTAGAGCAAGACCAGTTATCTGGGTACTAGTAAATTTGTCAAGGCCTTGCAAGACTGTCCTGTGATGATCCTGGTATAGAAGCTTGCTGAAAGAATATTAAAAAGAACACATCGAATGGTTGGACAGGTTATTTCAGTTATTATGGTAATCATTGCATTGATGGCTATGGCAACAACAGTTGGAGTGGCACTTCATAAAGAAATCCAAACTACTGAATTCATTAGATTGGCATAAACATCTTCACTGAACAAAATAAAATTGATAAAGAGATAGTAAAGGACTTAGCATTGTTAAGTCAAGCTATTATATTGTTAGGGGATCAGTTAGAAGTTTTGGAGGAGCAGATAAAATTAAAATGTGATTGGAATGTCTCTTATTGTATTAAGCTCTTAAGATTTAATGAAAGCAAGTACAAATGGGACAAGGTTAAGATGCATTTGAGTTATTTTACCCACTATTGCTTAGATTCTTAGTTGGGGTCATCCTTGTGGATTTCTGGGAATTTCCCTAGTGCCAGGTTTCTCATTAAGGCTATAAAGGCTCTCTCTAGCAAGGTATCTCTTTCCTTGCTCTCCTCTGTTTTTTCCCCATCTCAACCTTTCTGATCCTTCATGTTCTCCTCTCCCATCCCCTTCTCCCCTCCTCTTTTTTCCTACCTCCCTTCCCTCTCCCCCCATGATCCTAATGTACTCAGGAGGTCTTGTCCCTTTCCCCTTCTCCAGGAGTCCATGTATGTCTCTCTTAAGGTCCTCCTTGTTTCCTAGATTCTCTGGGGTTGTGGATTGGAGGCTGGTTATCCTTTGCTCTGTCTAATATCCACTTATGAGTGAGTACATAGCATGTTTGTCTTTCTGTGTCTGGGTTACCTCACCCAGGATGGTTTCTTCTAGTTTCATCCATTTGCCTGCAAATTTCCAGTTGTCAAATTTTTTTGTAATGATATTGATGACTAACTTAAATGCCATCATAGAGCCTTCATCCAGTAACTGATGGAAACAGAAGCAGAGATTCACAGCTAAGCACACTGAGCTGAACTCCTGGAATCTAGTTGTAGAGAGGGAGAAGTGATGTGTAAAGTGGTCAAGCCCATGCTGGGGAACACACATGGATACAGCTGACCTGAGCAAGTGGAAATTCATGGACTCCAGACTAACAGTTGGGGAAACTGCTTAAAACTGAACCAGGCTCCTGAATGTGGGTGTCATTGGGGGCCTGGGCAGTCTATGGGGCCTCAGGCAGTGGAACCAGTATTTACTGGAATCTAGTTACTGAATGGGCTTTGGGAACCCATTCCCCCATGGAGGGATACTCTCTTAGCTTAGATACATGGGGGAGGGCCTATGCCATGCCCCAAATGATGTGACAGACTTTGATGATCCCCATGGAAGGCTTTACTCTTCCTGGGGAGTGGTTGGGGTGATGGGATGGGAAGATGGTGGGGGAATGGAAATACAGGAGGGGGAAGGAACTGTGATTGGTATGCAAAATAAGATTGTTTTTAATTTTAACAAAAATTTAAAAAAGAGCTCTGTGAGCATCCAAGTCTTAAATAAAAGTATGCCCACTTTGGAATAAAAAAATGCATTTGATAGGTCACCCTAATTCTCAAATGGTTTATGATTTACAGAAAGAAATTAAAGATGCTTTCACAAAAAGTTACCTGATATGACAGTAATGGATATTATAGAAAGTCTTTCAGATACTATAGCATCATTTAATCCCACTTTAACAGATTGCTTATTGCAGCAGACATTGCTATTGTCCAAGCTATAGTAACTTTATTGGCTTTAAAATGTTCCATTTTTAAGCCAGACGTTGGTGGCGCATGCCTTTAATCCCAGCACTCGGGAGGCAGAGGTAGAGGATCTTTGTGAGTTTGAGACCAGCCTGGTCTATAAGAGCTAGTTCCAGGACAGCCTCCAAAGCCACAGAGAAACCCTGTCTCAAAAAACCAAAGAAAGAAAGAAAGAAAGAAAGAATTAAAAAAAGTTCCAATTTAAATTATTTTTTAACGATTGAGGCCTATGTTAAATTATTTTACTGTATGTAGATTTAGATTTCAACTACCATGTGTTGAAAAAATATTTATCAACAATATTGTCTTTGCTGTTTTGAAAAAATTCTAGGTGACTCTTTTTTTATGTGATTTTCTTTCTGGACCATACTCCTTACCATTCATACCTTAAAATTCTTCCATCAACACTCTATGTCATTGATTGTTGTATCACTGTATTAAATCTTGAAATGTTAGTATTCTGTCTTTCCTTCATTTTTGTATTTGTTGTTCTCTGTATTTTCTTCTTTCATATAAACATTAGAGTCAGTTAGTAGATATTTAGGAAATAGTTTTCTGGGGGGGTGTTGAAAATTCATTGATTCTATATGAATCAAACTGAGGATACCTAGTGTGATAGTTGTTATAATTTGTCAATCCAACTGGATTAAAAGATGCCTAGACTGGTGATGTGCATCTATAGTCTGTGAAAACTGTTCCAGAGAGGACTGACATGCTGAACAGTGTCTGCAAAGAGATCACCTTGAATAGGGTTGGGTCTGTCTGTAAGGTAAAGTTGACAAGTGAGGAGATGAATGGAATGATGGTAACACACATGTTCACAAGTCTCTTTCATGAGTGACTGCTTCTATTGCCATCAGTAGACATCAGATTCCAGTTCTTAAGACTTTCAGAATTTACTCAATACCAGCAACACCACAGGGGACTTGCCGGCTTTTGGCACTGATTTGGCTGCTAATCCATCTTCCTAGGTCAGTAACCAGGTGCTCTGCCTCTTCAGTATGCAAATGACCATTGCTGAACTACCTAGCATCTGTCACAGAAGCCAAGTTCCCTTTTATAATATGCATATATACACACACTGTATGGATTCTGTCTCTCTAGAGATAGACCCATGCCAATATTATGCCATACTTAGCTCTCATAAGTTAAGTTCTCTGTGACAATTTCTGTCTTGTTTTATTTCACATTGTTATAACAAACTACTTGAGACCAAAAATCTACAACTAACTAAAATTATTAATGCCCAAATATCTGAATATTGGGAAGTTCAAGATTAGCACACAAGCACCTGGAGAAGAGATTCTTACTGCATCATCATATACAGAATGCAAAAAGGTAAAATAAGCAAAAGGTAGTTGAAATTATTCTTCTAGACTAACATTAATCCTACTAATTAATCTAGACTAATTGAGATATGGATTGACTAGCATGCTGGTCAGTTAATTGTTAACTTAACACAGCCTAGAATTGTATGCAAAATGTATTAATGAGAAACATTCTAAATCATGCTGGCCTGTAGGCATGTCTGTATGTGGTTGCCTTGTTTGTTAACTTATGTAGAAACACCAACCACACTGTGGTGGCAATGTAATTTGGGCTTGCTTCTGTTTATCATATAAGATTGCTAGCAAGTAAGTATTTAGGCAGTATAGGTACATTTGTTTCTCTCTGCTCTTAATGTGATATGACTAGCTCTCACGAGCTCCCATCTCTTTGAATTCCCTGCTTTGATAGAATTGTTAGCTAAAATAAACTTTTGTTGCCTCAAATTATTTTTGTAAGTGTATTTTATCACAGCAATAGAAATGAAACAATAATAGCTACAGAGTATAAAATGTTCAAAGGGAAGAACATAAGGTAATGGCATGAAGGAGTCTTGGGGAAAATAAGCTATATCCTATAATGCATACAATTTCCAGGCATGTGATTGATAATCACAAAATTTCACTGTAGGGGAGCAGTCACAGGCTTCAGTAGTCTAGGAGGAGGATACTCTGGTTGATAACTCCTGTATACACTGTCAACATTTGAACTCAGACCAGAGAAAGGGCTTGGCACGGCCCTCTGAGTCTCATCAGCAGAAGACTGACACTTCCATGGGTCTGAGGTACTATGTCATAGGCCTTTGGCAGAGTAGTGCCATGGCAACAACACACATTCACTCAGGACTTCATTCAATTCAGTTAATGCTTTCCTTCCTTCGCTGAAAATAGTCATCAATCTTACCTATTTTGAGAACCTTGTAAGCTGCATTAATGACCTTCCTTGTAATACAATAGTGATATGAATTTAACTGTAATCAATCATTTTCTTATATTTTGGCTGTGAACCTAACCTTTAATGGCTGAGCTATCTCTCCAGTTCAATCACTTTCTGTTCAGATTTAATTACTTGACAAGATGATACCCAAACATGGTATCAGTATTAGAATCTGTGACTAGACAGGTCATAGAACCTACAGGAGAACTTACCCCTATTGTTCTGGTAAATGGACATAATATTAAACTGACTCTTGATGATATCATTAGACCTAAAGATTAGTTCTTCTTTCAGGCTTCATCAGAGAAGCTGCTTTTTTTAAGCCAGAAGTAATTAACAAAGAGACACAGAAGTTGTCAGGGATCAGAGAACAAGAGACTGTGAAGTTTCCAGCCTTAATTGTGACATCTATAGTATACCCACACTTTCCAAGACTTAGGGATTCTTTCAGCATATGAGGCAGAAAGATTATAAAAGCCAGAAGGTGAATATGAGAAATTACAACAGTTGTGACAGCATGCACACAATTTACACAACCCAGGCCTGACAAAGTCCCATAATGGAGAGCCTACCAGTGGAGGCACAAAGTCCCAATACTAGCTGTGGAAGTATTGGTATTTGATAGCTTCAGGGAGAGTGACAGTTAATTTTCTTTAAAGGTGTGGCCCTTGATAGGTTGACCCTGTTATATTGTATAGCCACACACCCAAGAGTATATGTCCAATACAGTCTAGACTGGCTGAGTTTGAAAAAAAAAGGCACAAGTTAGGTCAATAGGGAAGGGAGGTTGGTCTGGGAAGAGTTGGTGGAAGTAGATAATTATGATCAAAATTTATTGTATGAAATTCTAAAAAATTGGTAATCATTTATAAAACAAAATAAAATATAAATTTAAATGAAATATTGACTTAGATGTTAAGCATAAAACTCCAGTATCTTAACAAGCAAAATAGTAGAAATCCTAGACTTTTCTTGGTATAATTATAACATTTTAGATACAAACCAAATGGAATAAAGCATTGATTGGTTAGTACTATAATTTGTGTCTAAACTTCTACCCTAAGTAGCATGCTAAGGGGCTTAATACCCATTTGGTATTCCTACCGAGAGATGAGGTAAACCTTAGGAAGTGGGGTCTATTTTGAAGACATAGATCATTCATAAGCAACCCTCTGATGGTGAATTCTGTTTTTCTGTCTTTTTGTCAGTCTGTGTTTTTTGCTTACAATGGTTTGATTATCTTTGTTCTATCCTCCATTTGCACCGTGGTGATATGTTTCATCACTGAGACATAGCAATGGACTGAATTGAGCTGATCACAAATTGAATTCTCAGATACTATAACAATATCAAGTTTCTTTCTTTTTAAGTTGATTTTCTCAGGTATTTAGTTACAGTGAGAGAAAACTCACTAGCACCATTCAACTTCACTAAAATAATCTCTGCTCTGTGAAAAGAAAAATGAATAGAAGAGGAAGCTGATACATAGGCTCAGAGAAAATATGAAATATCTTTAAAACTAACAGCATGAAAACTAACAACACAGTTAAAGACTGTATCAAAGACTTTATCAAGTTCTTTACAGATTGCTCATAGGTACAGGAAATGATTTTTTAAATATTATGCATCATTTTGGAAGTACACGTGAAAGAAATCATGAAATATTACCATTATTACATTGAACAACACCTGTATTCCTGGCGATACTCAATGCTTTTGAGGAAGTGGAGCAACCTGAATTCAAAAAGGCTAATGCCATTTATGGAGACTTGGTTTTTACAAAACTAAACATTCATTATAGAATGAAGCAATCATATTTCGTGCTATTTTCGTAAGGAAGTTGAAAACATGTTCACCGAAACATTTTCATACAGGTGGCATTGAAGATTTATTCATATTTGCTAACTGAGATGGATGTAAATAAGATGCTGATTATATGTTTGTATCTAAAATGTTCTTAATGAGCTCATGTGTTTGAACACTTGTGATCCAGTTGGTGGTACTGGTGGATGTGGAAACAGTTCCTGTTAACAAAACACTGACTTTATTTTTTCTTACAACGTGCTGAAGCAGGATGAAAGCCTGACATCTTTGCCTTCATTTTGTCTGTGCTTGGTCTGAAGGCACAGAGATAAGCAGGATCCTTAACATTTCTTCTTGAGTGTCAGTGAATCCCAAAGGCAAAAAACACAGAGGGATAAACTAATTACCTCCTAGATGAGGAGAATTTTTCATGAGGGCTAGGCTCCATTCTCTGTGACAGGTAAATAGATTAACATTTTAACAATTATGGGACAACCTTGAAGGAGTGACTACCTTCTAGTAGCTGAGACATTGATGGATCCATGATGTATATATCCACAACTAGACCAGGACTGCTCAAGTATGTATACATTTTTCTCTCTCTTTGACTCTAAATCTCCCATGTCAATACTTTGTTAATAGATATAGGGACTACTGGTCCCCTGTATGTGTTCACATATCATAGTGACACAGAGCAAATCTCATCTCTCTTTTTTACCACTATACAGCTCTTTAACTGGTGGCCAAGCCAAGATCTTGAGACTCTGATTTTATCCTAGAAGCTTTGGTTGGATTCTTCGAGAAAAGAATTACTCTTACAGAATGACCTTCCTTTCTATGTGAATTAAAACTATAAAATACTGGATGAAGAATTATCTAAGAGTTAGATGAGACCTGTCTCTCCTCACTCCCCGCCCCCTTTAACTGAAGACAGGCCAGACATAGCCCACTAAAATCCCAGTTCATTGCCTCATAAAAGGCTAGTGGAATTATTTACTCACATTGATCTGTTAAAAGCCAAATAGTAACTGACAACTTTAATTTCTCCTCCCTCCTAGCTCCTGAACTTTGTCTGGCCCTCCTCTAGAGACAGACCTTAACTATCTCTTCCTTCTGCTCTCCTAGATCCAGTTCTTGGCTGTAGGGAGAACATTGTCTAACTATTCAACTTACTCATATTGGCCTCTTCCTCATCATGTCTGTCCTCCAATTTAAGAAAGATCCTGCTCTGGGCCAGCAATGTGGTTCAGTGGGTACTTGCCACATAAGCCTTACAACCTGAATCAGATCCCTGCAACCCACATAAATGTTAAAGGAGAGAAGATAATTCACAGGAGGTGGCACAGTCATATCTGATGGGAATGGCAAAAGTTACAAGGCCAGCACAACTGCTTGACAAATATCCAGCAAAGCTGAATCACCTGATCACCATTGTGACCATCTTTCAATTTTGGTTTTTATCTTCCTTGTTGCATGGTTGGCTTTTTAAAAAATATTTATACAACTTGGGGATATTGAATTGATGGGAAATTTTTTATGAATCATTTATACCTTCTCCCAGGAGTACTGCTTCTAAGCTTCCTCAGGATAGTTTTTATCTGTCATACTACTACTCCCCACCCCCCAGTTTATGGAGCTATCTTTATCTACTTGAAGATCTTCCTTGGGCCCTGGAGGTCACACCACATGCAAAGATGCCAAAGATCTCTTTATGAGACTCTGAGATATTTTGAAACATACGCCCCTGTACTTACTTAGGAACAAGATAATTAGAATAAAGTCAACTTAAAAAGGTTCACAAGAGTCTGTGGGCTAGAGGAGTTGGCAACATCAGATTACAAGCCTCTTCCTACTACATATTCAAGTGATTACATGGCATATATAGCAACAAAGTTAGAGTGGCTAGAGTTACCTCTGTCCTACACAGAAGCTTATGTTGATGGGCAAAAATGGTGTGGAAAAATGATAAAAGAATGAGGAATCAGGACCTCCCTTTCTTAGAAAAGTTAACTCATTCACAGCCATCATGATGTCATATGACCAAGGAACAAAAGAGTGCCCTTATTAGGCATATGACTAATATCCACAAAGATATAAAATGTAAATATTGCATTATGCCAGAAATTGAATAATAACTGTAGCAGCTTTGGCTGAGGATTTTTCTTGAGCATTCTGAACATTTAGTGTTAATAATACATTGCTCTGGACATGGCAATCTGCCCAGGATGGCTTGGAGATTTTCTTTCCATCTAGATTCCTCGAAACTGCAAGAGCTGCCTAGAAGTTGGGTTATGGGGTGGATGAGAAAAAATTACCGTCGTCACAGTTTATTAATGATGATTAAAAGATGTGCAAGAGGAAGCTAACCCCATGTCTGGAGGCAGAAATGATATGATCTGTGTTTTGCAACAGCATGAAACAATCACTGCTTACTGAGTTCTATATAAATAAAGAAGCACTCTGACTTCTAGTCCCTCAGGTTGCAAGATTCTCCTGACCACCATGCCTGGCTCACTTCTTCCATCACCTACTCCTTACCTCCTATCTGGAACCTGTCAACTGTTGGGGCAAGCCTCCAGCAAGAAGGAGAAGAAACTTTTTTTTTTTTTTTGCCTTCTGTCACCTTTTAATGACCCATCTCTTTTGCCTGGTATGCTAAAGAGAGGAATATGTGTCATTCTCCTTCACTTCAGCTTGCCTTGGTCACTTGCAAAAAAGCAATGCATTTGTTTGAAAAGAAAATCAGCTGCTGGGTCTAGGAAGTAAAGGCCTTAGGTTCACCTAAACCTCATAAAAAAACAAGAACCTCTGTGCTTGAAGAGGAAGACTGCCCAGTGAGAGGTTTTCCTATTTCCCTCTGGGTGACACAAAAGTCTTTCACATCACTAACTCTTGTATATGGAAGTTGGAGACAGTAAGGATTGTTTTCCTCAGGGTTGGCTTTATCTCATGTTTGCAGTGGAGCAGTTCATAGTGGACTTTAGATTCACTGCCAAATTATGTTTGTGGCATCAACATGTCATAATCATGGTGTCTCCAACAACTCCCTTAACTTTTTCATCAGTTTCTCTTTTGCATTGTCTATTCAGTTTACACCTGTTTTGTACTTATCTCTCCACACCACTTCCACCCACTCTTCCACTTACTTGTCTCCTTGAGGCCAGTGTGCTCCAGAGAGAAGTGCAGGGAGAGGGTGATCCTTCCTGGAGGAGGTAAGGCTGCAGACTGTCAGCTACAGCTCAGAGGCGGTGCTTTATTTGAGGAGGGCAGGGGCTGAATTTACTCTGAAGGGCAAGCCTCCAATTCCTCTGTCATGCTTTCTGAGTCAGAGGCAGAAAATCAGGCAGGTGTGGGGGACACAGTTCAGTGGATATAGTACTAGTTATACAAGGATGAGGATCAGTGTTCACACTCTCAGAACACACATAAATGTTATGCAGGCACAATGGGTGTCTCTGATACCAGCCCACAGGAGACAGACAGTGAGAAGAAAGCTAGCTAGCTAAATTGGCCAGAATTAGTTAGCTCCAGCTTCAGTGAGAAGCCCTGCTTCCCTAGTCACACTCTATCAGGAGGAAATTTCCTGCTGTATTGGGCTACAACCTCACCTGTCCTTTAAAATGGTGTTTTAAAGCTGAGGGGGAGGCAGGTGTGTCGTGCTTCTTCCCTCCTTTCACACATTTCAAATTCTAAGGAGGGCCGGGGGTGACACTAATTCTTAACATCAGTGTTGCCAGGGCACATGAGAGGGTACAAAGCTAATCATAGCAGTGGAGTCCATCCTAAATAACACCTAAGCCTGCAAAGTCTGACTGACCACCTAGCAGTTCCAGAGAATACATATGAACTGTATAAATATGCAAGAATTCTGGGACAGACAGACAGGAAGTGAGCTTGTCTGTCTGTCTGCTCTGGGTTAGTAACAGTTATGTTAGTGAATTTCAGAAACAGAAACAAGGGAGACAAAAATACCTGACTACAAGCTGGGCTATGGTGGCACAAACCTTAGATCTCTTGTGAGTTCCAAGAGAGCCTGGTCTGCAGATCTAGTTTCAGGACAGCCAAAAATATATAGAAACCCTGTCTCCAAACAAACAAACAAAACAAAAACAAAAACCCAAAACAAAACAAACAAACAAACAAAACAAGCCAACAAAATAAGCCCAAAACCTGACTACAAATATATTTCTTGGGTGTATTTTTAGTTGGTTTATTTAGAAAAAATATATTTTAGATACAGGAATGGCTCTCAAATCCTGCCCTTTTTCTGAATGTTGTGGCTAGGCCTATAATTCTTGCACTTGAGAGGCAAAAATAAGAGGGAGGCCACAAATCAAGGCCAGCATGGACTATTCAGTAAGCCCAGCGTTTCTCTCATAAACACATAACTCTAAATATATATATCAAAATAAAAAATAAGAAAGGATATAAAACAGAGAAAACCTTGCCTTCAAATTGTTAAAATATAATGTTTTGTTCATTCTGAGATTCTCCAGAGAAAAACCAGTTCCACCATTTTGGGACAAATTTAAAAAAAAACTTTATTAAAGTTTTACATGCACCAAGTTGGAATTTGGTCAGGACTTTCCACCAGCCTTGAGACATGTGTTTTTGGGGCTTCCACGGACAAACCTATAGGCCATGAAGTTTTGTAGTTATTTTTCAAGAACTACAACTCCAGAATCCTAGGACATTACCTGATCCTTGGGCAAGAGGCCATTCTTTTTTTTTTTTTTAAATAGCCCTGTATATTTGGGTGTATGGGGGGGATAAACAATTTCTAAATGCTCAAGTGTCTTTTGAGGCTTTGATAACAGAGTCGTTGTGTTGTTAGCATCATTTATGAATGAAAGTTTCCTTGAAATGTGTCTGATGAAGAGTTAAACTGTTTTCAAAATGTGTCCTGTGTGCAGCTCATCTCCTCTGAGGAGGCCATTATTTAACCAGTGTTTCCAAGTTCTTTGCCAGACTGCTTAGGTTATCGTTTACTGCATCATAAGATAGGATTACCTCAGTCTCTTGTGTTTAGCTATGACTCTGATTTTTAACCTTTTACTTACCTATTTATCAAGATAACAACTTAACAAAGACATTTTAATAAAATATTCCATAGCCTTATAAACTTAAACATTTGAAAAAGCTGTTTCTTGAAAATACACAATTTTTTCAAATTTTTGGTAAAACTCTAAAAGTCCCCTTTTAAAGAAGTTTAAAATCTCTCAACTGTGTGTTTTGATAATATCAAAATAAAGTAATTTTTAAAAAGGAATGAAGACACAAAGTACAACCATAATTTGTAGAAGGCAAAGCCAAGTTTTAACAGTGTGTATAATCCAGTGTCACTAAAATCAATACCCAAGTGGGTTACTCTTATTACAAAGTTTGACTGCCAGCAATATATGTTTGTGTATGTGAACACATAGAGGTGTAGCTTTGATACCTCATTACACAGGCATTCTTTTGAATTCTATCTTTCATAAACCTGGTTCTTAAGACAGGAATTATACAATTGGTATCTCACATGGGTTTCAACAGTCTAACCAAGAGGATTAACACAGGAGACTGTTTTAGTTGCCTCCTTGTACAACCTTTGGACTCCCTAACATTCCCCACTTTGGGCCTTCTAAATTGTAAGTATGTCCCCCGGTGTCCTGGTACATACTTTGCTTATCTGTGCAGCCTAGAAGTTAGAACCCTGATGACAGCACCAAGGTATTTGGCCTCCTCGAGTTTCTTGACATGATCTACCCACCTTGTTTTTTGGTCATGGTGTTTTGTCAGAGAAATAGAAACCCCAACTAAGACACTTAATATCTAGGTTTTTGAATTCTTTATATATTTTGGATATTAACCATCTATTGGTTGTGAAGTTGGTAAAAATTTTCTCCCATTCTGTAGACAGCCACTTTGTCCAAATGACAGTGTCCTTTTCCTTGCCAAAGCTTCATAGTTTCATGAGGTCCCATTTATTAATTGTTGACCTTAACATCTGCGCTAATAAGGTTCTGTGTTAAATGAGTTCAAGGTTATCCCTCACTTGTTTTCTATCAGGTTCAGTGTATCCATTTTTATGTTGAGGTCTTTGGTCCATATGAAGTTGTGTTTTATGCAGGGACATAGTGTGGATCTATTTGGATTCTTATACCAGCCATCCAATTTGACAAACACCATTTGTGCAAGATACTGTCTTTTTTTTACAGTGTGTATTTCTGGTCTTGTTATGAAAGTCTAGTTGTTCATAGGTGTGTAGATTTATGTCTGGGTCTTCAATTTGATTCTATTGATCATTGTACTGATTTTTTTTGCCAATACCATGCTGTTTTTAGTACTACTTCTCTATAGTAAATCTTGAAATCACTTGAGTAGTGATATCTCCAACAGTTCTTGTGTTATTTATTATTCTGAATTGTTTTCACTCTTCTGGCTTTTGTGTTTCCATATGAAGGTGAAAATTGCCCTTTGAAGGGAGGCTTTAAACCACAGCCTATTCAAAAGCTTATAAACCGGCAAGACTGAATTAATATCCTTCAGAGGTTTCTTATCTTCAGGTGAGAAATGGGAATAAGGGCAGTCTTTCATCCAAGGTCTAGTCCTATCAGGTGGCCAGCCTTATCTTTAGATTGATAGTGTTGGTTGCTTTCTCATTATCATCTTCTGGACTTTTTCCACATCATCATCACCGTGCATCTACCTGGGTTTGCAGTCTCCTGAGGCTTGCTTTCTTCCTGTACACATCACCTGCTCTAGGGGATAACAAGAGAAAAGACATACATTTAGTAGCATGTCCTTATGGAGCTGTTCATAATGTGCACCTGTACATTCCTTTTACAACACAAATCACAAATGTGTTGTTATAGTACAGAAGATGTCTCTTTCCATCTGTCCTTTCTCCATTTTAGTATTCTTTAATTTTGTCATGAAAAGAATGTCTTTTGCCAGATAAGTATAACATAAAGACTTTGGGGACATATATAAACACCTATGATTAATGTATTAATGACAGCCTCATTAAAGTTCATAATTAATAATTATACACATAAAACCTACAATTGGAAAGAAAATGACAACAATAGTTCAATAAAAATATTTTTAATGTGCGTTATGTAAAGGTATTTTAAATTGATGGATGGATAGAAACTCATGTGTTATCATAAAACTTTGTTGTTCTTATAGCCGGGCATTGGTGGTGCACAACTTTAATCCCAGCACTCAGGAGGCAGGGCTAGGTGGATCTCTGTGAGTTTGAGGACAGCCTGGTCTCCAGAGCGAGTGCTAGGATAGGCTCCAAAGATACACAGAGAAACCCTGTCTCAAAAAGCAAACCAAAACCTTTATTGTTTAGACACTGTTTTCTCTAAGACATTGACTTATAGGAGGTGAAAATATACTTTATACAAAGTCCTCATTTTCAAATACTCGTTGCTCCCCTAAAATACTTGTTTTAAAACACTATGAGATTAGAAAAACATGATTAGCTTAGCTATAACTAAATGGCATACCAAAGTGATTTTGCATATCAATGTGTCATAAAACATACCAGATCCAAACATATAATTTTAAATGGATTTTAAGGATTATAGAATATTTGAATTCCCAAGATAGAATAATGAAGGTTTGCAGCCAGCTCTTTCTTTTCTGTCTGGCAAACTCATTCTTCTGCCCAACATGTTCCCATCCTACTTTATGTCATCTCCATCTATATCTACTTCTGTATCTATATTTATATCTACATCTACATCTATATGACCCAGTGCATTTAATTGGGGCTATTTGCATGAGTGTGGGTGGTGGGTTATTTCCTAGAGCAAGACAACTGTCCATTGGCTACACCACTGAGGAATATGACTCTTCTTCCCTAAGGGACAGGTAAGGCCTCATGAGCCCTATTTTGTGCAAGTAACCACAGCTGTTATAAGTTTGAGTTCAACTGCACTGTCATATCTAGAACAATTTTCTATCTTCTAGCTCTTAAATTCTTTCCTCACCCCTTCCCAGAATGTTCTCTGAACCTTGGAGACAGTGATAAATGTTTAGTGCTTAGCACAGGCTCACCAGCCACTTTGCCCATGGCTTTGACCTGTACTGAGTTTCTGCAATCACTGCAAACAGAAGCATCTCTAACCCAGACTGAGACACCCTGAGTTGTGGGTATAAATCTGTCTCCATTTTCCCAGCTCTGCACTTGTTAAAGGCAGAGTCACATGTTATATGTGACCTATTAAGCAGCACTGTTAACCACGTACTTATTAAAGGCAGAAGCACATGGTGTATGTGTGCTACTGAGCCAAGGTTTCTGAATTCTACACACAAAGGAAAAGCCTCTGTGATAATTGTAAAGAACTTCTGTGTGGTTGTGTGCCTAATTACTGGAGGCTTGTTTGTATGTTAAGTGTGTTTGTGTCCCCAAATATGCAATCTTTCTATGCAAAGTTTAGGAGAGAGTAGTTTCCAAGTTGGTTTCCTCCAAAGTAAAATTTTAAATTAACAGTCAGTTTTTAGATACATATTTATGTGCTCATAAAATAGTGTTATTTTTCAAACAAAAAGAAAAGGAGAAGAGGAGGAAGAACTGGTGATAGAGCTTAGTGGTAGAGGACTGGCCTGGAATTCTTGTGGCCCTGGGTTCTTTCCCCAGTGCCTTTCCCATTAGTTGAGTAAATCCCTTAAGTATACTGTTTTCTTGTGTCTGTTGTTATAAATTATTATGAATATTAGCTTAAAACAATAAAAATATTCTCAAGTGCACCTAGAACTTACTCTCTAAAAAGGTCATAATTTTTTAAAAAGTTTATTTTAGAAACAATCTTATTTTACATATCAATTCTCCATTTCCTTGCCCTCCCACCCTCCCATGCTCCCCACTAACCCTCCCAATCCACCCCCCACACTCTCCAAGGATAGTGAGGCCCTTCATGGAGGACCATCAAAGTCTGTCACGTAATTTGGGAGAGGGCCTAGGCCCTCTTTCATGTATCTGGGCTGCAATAGTATCCCTCCATAGGGAATGGGCTTCCAAAGTTCATTTGTGCACTATGAGCCAGGAATAAACACTGGCTCCACTGTTAGAGGTCCCATAGACTACCCAGGCCTCCTAGTTGGCACCCACATTCAGAGGGCTTGGTTTGGTCCAATGCTGGTTTCCCAGCTTTACTACTAGGGTCTCTGTGCTCTCAATAGGTCAGTCAACTGTTTCTGTGGGTTTCTCCAGCTCATTTGCTCATCACTCCTCCCTCTCCACAGCTGGATTCCAGGAGAATGGCTCAGTGTTTAGTTGTGGGTGCCTGCTTCTACTTTGACCAGCTACAGGATGTCTTTCTGTGATTGGATTACCTCACTCAGGATATTTTCTTCAAGTTTCATCCAGTTGCCTTCGAATTTCAAGATTTCATTGTTTTATTCCACTTAATAATATTCCATTGTGTAAATGTGTAAAACATTTTCTCCAACCATTCTTTGGTTGAAGGGCATCTAGTTGCTTCCATGTTCTGGCTATTACAAACAACACTGCTATAAACGTAGTTGAACATATGTCCTTGTTGTATGAGTTTGCATTCTTTGGGTATATGCCCAAGAGTGGAATTGCTAGATCTTGTGGTAGACTGATTCCCATTTTCTTGAGGAGTCGCCATACTGATTTTCAAAGTGCCTGTACAAGTTGGCACTCCCACCAGCAGTGGAGAAATGTTCCCCTTTCTTCACATCCTCTCCAGCATAAACTGTCATTGGTGTTTTTATTGCCATTCTGACAGGAGTAAGATGGTATCTCAGAGTTGATTTACATTTCCCTGATGGCTGAGGATGTTGAGCACTTTCTCAAGCGTCTTTTAGCCATTTTAGATTCCCCTATTGAGATTTGTCTAGCTCTGCACCCCAGTTAAAGTTAATTGGATTGTTTGGTGTTTTGGTGGTTAGCTTTTTGAGTTCATTTTATATTTTATTAACTTTGAAAATGCAACACAATGTGTTTTGCTCAGATTTTCTACCTCCAACTCTTCACATATCCACCCTCTCTATCATCATTTCCCTACTCACCCACTTTGAGTTGGTTTTGTCCCCTTTTCTTCTTCTTCCTGCTCCACTTCTGCTTTTTTATACTTCTTTTTTTTCCTTATTGAGTCCAGTTTGTGTTGCCTAACTACTGTGGGGAGTGGGGCCTGATGGGGGATGTTCTTCTGTATATATATTTCTCTTATTGGTTGATAAATAAAACACTGTTTGGAGAAAATATGGGGCTACCAGACAAGGAGAATTCTGGGGTGAAGAAGGCAGAGACAGTCCACCAGAGAGACACCATATGGTGACTAGGAAGATCTATTCAGTAAGACAAACCATGTAGAAATAGATAGATTAATAATTATGTGTTAATAATTAAGAGAAAGCTAGCCAGCAAGAAGCCTGAGCTCTCAGTAAACAGTTTTTAATTACTATAAGCCCTGAGGCCCATATAATGTTTTTGGCGGGGTGAAGTGGGAGGCTAAAGCAACTGTGGGAGCAGGTAGAAAAGAAACTCCATCTACAGGGGCCTGCAGTGGTGGATCTACCAGTGGCCATATCTCTCCCTCTCCCAGAAGCTATCAGATGCCAATGCAGCCCCAGCTGGCAAAGGGGTTTTATACCCAATATCTCCCTCTATGCTGTGATTTTGTCTGGTCTGAGCTTGTGTAAGACTCATACTTATCTGAATTCCTGGAAATGCCTATTATTACCACAAGTGAGTCAGTTGTTTATTCGATTAATGAATGTTCTTGCAAACTGCCTCCTCCCCTTACAGGCACTCTTGTTTCTTGTTAATACTTAACTTAATTTTACTTTCAGTTTTCAAGCTTGAAAGTCTGGCCTTGCTTTGATATATTAAAGTTAAAGAAGTTCCCACAAATCTCTTCAAGAGAGCTTAATCTCTAGCTCATATCCAGGTTTAGCACTAGGATGAGAGTATACAGATATTAGGTCTCCAAGACACAGTCTCCAAAATCTCAGTGGCAATGGCAATATTCTAGTATGATGACCCAGTTCTTACCAGGGCTAGACCTTGCTATGAGACTTGGCTTTGCCCAGAAACATAACTGAATCATTTCTCAGAAAGCACTTAAGAGCTGTCTGAGCACTCCTCAGGGCAACAATCACACCTGAGTGCTCCTGATCATGGCTGGCCTGTCCCTTCTGTCTGGCAAAGTTCCCACACTGGCCTATCTGGCTATTCCAGTATCTGAGCTAGATGAACATGGGAAAAAATAATGTTAAGTGAGCTATCACAAGTCCAGAAATAGAAAACAATATGCTCTCCCTCATGTGCAGATCCTGGCCTATAATATATACATGTATAGATGTAAAGAAGCATAAGTGTAAATAATATCTAAAAAAAGAACCTTTTAAAAAATACTTGGAGTAGCTCAGGGAATAACCTGAAAAACAGAGAAATGAGATAACATAAAATTAAAATGGTTTCACCTTGCAAAGAAAATTAACACAATAATGAAAGACAACCCACAGAATGGAAAAGTCTTTGTCAGATATACTTCAGATAATTGATTCATACTGAGAATATATAAAAAAAATTGCAAAATGAAATATCTCAAACTCCAGCTCTTCAAGTGATTAAATGAGATAATGAACTGAACAGATGGACCTTGAAGAAAGAAAAACAGCCAATTAACCCTAAAATCACATTATTTTTTATATTCATAGAAGTATATAATATTTTGGTTAAATATACTCTACCATTTTATCCTTTCCAATTCATCAAACCCCTACTACTTTTTCTTTCCACCTTCATGTATTGATTTAGTTTTAAAAAATACATACTGAGTTCAGTTTGCTTGGCCTCTGTATTGATTATTGATGTGGGAATATGGTAGCCTCTCAGAGCCCACATCCCTGAGAAAAAGAGACTCCTCCTCAGCACAGCAGCTATCAACTGCCAGTAGCTTCTCACACAGAGATAGGACTTCAAGAGCTCTCCCCAGTCCAGGTGTTTTATGACAGTGAGATATGTCTGCTCTTGGCAGGACCAATGTACTTCAGAGAAGATTAGGGGCATCAAAGAGCCTCCATATGCAGTTTGCTTTCATTGTGGCAAAACTACTCACTGGGCAAGAAACTACCCTTTCCCTGACAGCAGACAGTGTGCTGTTTAAATTGGACAAGGAGGACACAAACGGCATCAACTACCACACTTCACCAAGACAAAGTTGGCCAGTCCTCCAAAATTCCTGTTTCACAGAAAAGTCTGTTAGATATTCTAAGTCTACAGGCCAAAGATGGATGTCTTAAAGTTTCAGAAGAATCTTGGATGACTATGCAGACAGCCAGCTGTCTTTGTTATTTCTATAGTTTTGGAAGTCGCTTGCTCTGTACTTCCTGTTTACTCAGAAAATATTTTATCTCTCTCAAGTGTCTGATGGGGTTGAAAACAAAATACACTGTTTTCTTTGTTGCCAAATTCAGAAAAGAAACTTATAAAAGAGATGTAAAATTTATAAGGTTGAGAGACATAAAAGTTTAAATGGTTCATCTAAGAAAATATTTTAAGGTGTAAAAAGATATTTTTAGGTTGGTGATACATTTATGATAGAAAATGGTTTAGGTATTAAACTTTGGATTCACCAAGATAGGACAGATAATAGAGTACTTGTTATGATAAATCTTTCTGCCAAAAGCCACCAAGCCCCACCGCCATGTGTATGCTCTACGCCAGCCGCCTGCTTGAATTAGGGCCCCAATTAATGTACAGAGAGACTTGTATTAGGTCCAATGCTGCTTGGCGAATGACTAGGATTCCTCATCTGTTAGCTCAGTCTTAATCATCATAAATCTATATATTTTATAAGAATTATCCTATTGGACGCCTTATTGGCATCCCTCCTTGCTGGTGTATCACATTGCACTGCTGGAGGAGGAAGGGGGAAAGGGGACACTTCCTGTTTCTCCTTGCTAAATATGAACCTCCTTGCTATTTCACTTCCAGCCTGGATCACCACTTCTCTACTACATTTCCCAGATTCCTCTTTGACTCCTAGTCCTGTCTAACTTGCTGCCATTGGCCAAACAGTATTTTATTCAACAATCAATAAGATAAACATACACAGAAGTACTTTTCCCATCAAATACTCTCTCTGAATTTGCCAAATACAAATGGACTGGACATTGACAATGTAATTTTACCCAATAATTGTTCTTCCACTGTCATGTTTTGAATGATCTGCCTGAATTAGTTACTCAAGATAAGGAAGTATCTCTCAGGGTCAGTGAACTGTGCTCCACTGTTCTACAGATATAGGAAAGTGCTTATTGCTACATAGTACTTTAAATATATTAGAGACATTGTTTCATAGGGGGAGACATCTCCTGATGCCTTGTGTGGTATTATGGGTTTGAAGATTGTGAGACAGCTTGCATAAGCTTGTGTGTAAAAGTTCTACAAAAATAAAGTTTGACATGCAGTTGCTTCTACTCTGTGTCCTGATTTTGGTGGGACCTTACCTAGGAACCCCAAAGCACTAGACGTTGACATAGGAAGTCAGATGTACATTATGGTGGAGATGTAATGAGCCACATGGCAGAATATAGATTAATACAAATGGGTTAATTTAAATTAAAGGGCTAGTTGGGAACAAGCCTAAGCTAAGGTCAAGTTTTCATAATTAATATGAAGTCTCTGTGTCATTATTTGGGAGCTGGTATTCCCAAAAGAAAGCCATACAACATTCTAATTTGCTTCTTTGTTGCTGTGATAAAACAGTGATTGAATGTAACTTGGAGAGGAACCAACCATATATGGCTTATAAATTCTGATCACAGTTCATCATTAGCAAATTAAGCAGGATCCTAGAGGCAGTAACTGAAGCAGAATATGCATCACTGCTGCTAGCTAATTGGCTTATTCCTCATGACTTGCTCAGCTTGCTTTTTTATATAATGTGAGAGCATTGGTTCATAAGTGGTATTGGCTGGGCCCTCCTATATCAATCATTATTCAGGAAAGTGTCTTATATACACACACCCACAGGCCAATCTTATAGAGGCAATTCCAAAATTGAGGTTCCTTCCTGACTTTCTCATTTGACCCTGTTTTGTGTCAAGTAGAGAATAAATGATCAGCACAACCTGATATTCTGAATCCAATAGAGGAGAAAGTAGTAAATACCCTTTGACTTATTGGCCCAAGAGAGGACTTTTTGAACAAGGACTTTTTGAACAGACATTAATATCAAATTTGACAAATGGGACCTCATGAGACTCAAAATCTCCTGTAGAGCAATGAATAACATCATGATGGTAAAGAGGAAGAATGGGAAAAAGTCTTTACCAGCTTTACAAGTGACAGAAAGTTATTATGTGGAATATATAAAGCATTAAAACTCTGAATACCAAGAAAACAATCCAATTACAAAATGGGGCATGGAACTAAACAGAATTCTTAGAAGAAGAAAAAAATACCAAGAAATATATATTTAAAGATATTCAATGTTCCTAACAATCAGGACAATGCAAAGTAAAACCTCTTTGGATGGCATTGTAAGACAGACAGAATGGTCAAGGTCAAAAATGCAAATGCTGGTAAGGATTTGGGGAAAGGGGAACACTTCTTCATTGTTGATGGGAGTGCAAACTGTTGGAACCACTACTGTGAATCTTTCTCAAAACAATAGAAGTAGATCTACCACATATTCCCAAGATGTTGGAGATGTTTGAGGCATGAGACATTTGCCAAGAGGAAATGTATACAGAGAATGGAACAAACTTCAGCTGGAGGGCTGAAGCCATCAGAGTCCATTGAGATTAAGCCTCAAACACTAGACACAGCTACAGGATTTGGTGTTTTCCCTGATGGGTTTCTGTCTTGCTTTGATCTACTCCTTTATCCATATATCCCATCTCCCCCATTTTGACATAGGAATGTATATTCTATGTCATTTGCTAGAAATATGTAATTCTTGGCAGTTCCGACTCCATCCAACTTCCCAGTCCTGCCTTCACCCACGCCCTGGTGGGCCAGGGGCTGTTTCTGGTTCAGTTCAACTGGATCCGACATATCTAGACACTGCTAAGGCCCCAGTGGCAGTTCTGCCTCCATCCACAAAAAGAGGACAGACATCAGAGTATTGGAACTGTTTGAATCTACCAGAAGGGAACCTTGGTCCCATACCCACCAGGAGAGGAAGAGACTCCTGCTACACCACTAGAAGAAAGGATGAGAAGAAATCAAGGTAAAAGTACATTAAACTTAGTTGAAGAGAGGGAGGAATGAAGAACGAAGGGGTCTGTACTTGGTTGGAGAAACCCACAGAAACAGTTGGCCTGAAAAAGGGAAAGCATATCGACCCCAATATGACACCACCAGAGACTAGGAACCATACACCAGCAAGACCTGAACATCACAATGCAGATGAAGCAGAAGAGAATGACCTTAAAAACTTCTTCATGAAAATGATAGAGGACCTCAAAGAGGATATGAGAAAATCCCTTAAAGAAATGGAAGAAAAAACAACCCCCAAAATACAAGATATCAACAAATCTCTCAAGGAATCAGTTCAAGACCTAAAAACTGAAATAGAGACAATAAAGAAAGCACAATCTGAGGGAATGCTGGAAATAGAAAAGCTGAGTAAACAATCAGGAACAACAGACGTAAGCATAACCAACAGAATACAAGAGATGGAAGAGAGAATCTCAGGAGTTGAAGACACACAAGCAGAAATAGATTCATCAACCAAAGAAAATCTTAAGTCCAACAAATCTCTAACACAAAATATCCAGGAAATATGGGATACCATGAAAAGACCAAACCTAAGAATAATAGGTATAGAAGAAGGTGAAGAAATCCAACTCAAAGGGGCAGAAAATATATTCAACAAAATCATAGAAGACAACTTTCCCAACCTAAAGAAAGACATACCAATGAAAATGCAAGAAGCCTACAGAACACTACATAGACTGAACCAAATTAAAAGGTCTCCTCGTCACATAATAATCAAAACACCAAACATACACAACAAAGAGTAAATATTAAGAGCAGCAAAGGAAAAAGGTCAAGTAACTTATAAAGGCAAACCTATAAGAATTACACCTCACTTTTCCATGGAAAGTCTGAAAGCCAAAAGGTCCTGGATAGATATTCTACCTATACTAAGAGACCATGGATACTCAGGCTACTATACTCAGCAAAGCTTTCAATCAATATAGATGGAGAAAATAAGATATTCCATGACAAAACCAGATTTAAACAATACATATCCACCAATACAGTCCTACAGAAAGTTCTGGAAGGAAATCTGCAACCCAAGGAAGTTAACTACAACCAGAAAAATATAGGAATAGATAATTCCACTTTACCAACTGCCAAAAGGAAAAAGGGATAGAATCCCAAACATAATTTCGCCACCATCACCAAATCAAAAACAAACAAGAATGACCAATCAATGGTAATTAATATCCCATAATATTAATTGTCTTAACTCGCATATAAAAAGATACAGATCAGCAGAATGGATAAGAAGACAGAATCCATCCTTCTGCTGCATACAAGAAACACACCTCAAATTCAAAGACAGATGGTTCCTAAGAATTAAAGGTTGGGGAAAAATTTTCCAATAATTGGACCCAAGAAACAAGTGAGGGGAGCAATCCTAATATCCAACAAACTGGATTTTAAACTAAAATCAATCAAAAGAGATGAAGGAGGTCACTTCCTACTCATCACAGGAGAAATCCATCAGGATGAAGTCTCAATTCAGAACATTTATGCCGCAAATACAAAGGCATCTAGGTTTGTAAAAGAAACACTACTAAAACTCAAATCTATATCTATAGAACACTCCATCCAAATACAAAACAATTTACCTTCTTCTCAGCGCCACATGGAACCTTCTCTAAAATCGACCACATACTTGGCAACATAGCAAACTTCAACAGGTACAAAAAAATTCAAATAACCTCCTGTATCTTATGAGACCATCATGCTTTAAAGTTAGAATTCAACAATAACACAAATTACAGAAAACCTACAAACTCATGGAAATTAAGTAACACTCAATTGCACAATTCATGGGTCCCGGGAGAAATAAAAAAATTCCATTAGAATGCAGACATAACATACCAAACCTTTGGAACACTTTGAAAGCAGTGCTAAGAGGAAAGTTCATAGCTCTAAGTGCCCACATGAAGACATAGGAGAATAACCACACTAGAGAATTAACAGAACAACTGAAAGCTTTAGAAAACAAAGAAGCCAATACACCTCGGAGGAGCAGATGCCAGGAAATAATCAAATTGAGGGCTGAAATCAACAAAATGGAAACTAGGAGAACAATACAAACAATATAACAAAAGTTGGTTCTTCGAGAAAATCGACAAGATAGACAAACGTTTATCCAAAATTACCAAACAACAAAGAGTGAACATGCACATTAATAAAATCGGGAATGAAAAGGGGGGACATAACAACAGACACAGAGGAAATCCAGAAAATCATCAGGTCATACTTCGAAAACCTATACTCCTCAAAAATTGAAAATCTAAAGGAAATGGACAATTTTCTGGACAGATTTCACTTACCAAAATTATATCAAGAACAGATAAGCAACTTAAATAGACCTATAATCCCTAATGAAATTGAAGCAGTCATCAGAAGACTCCCAACCAAAAAAGGCCAGGGCCAGATGGCTTCAGTGCAGAATTCTACCAGAAATTCAAGGTACATCTAATACCAATTATCCTCAAAGTATTCCACATAATAGAAGCAGAAGGGTCATTGTGAAACTCTTTTTATGAGGCTTCAATAACCTTGATACCCAAGACAAACAAAGACACAACTAAGAAAGAGAACTACAGACCAGTATCCCTCATGAACATTGATGCAAAAATTCTCAATAAAACACTGGCAAATCGAATCCAAGAACACATCAGAGAAATCATCCACCATAATTAAGTAGGCTTCATCCCAGGGATGCAAGGATGGTTCAACATATGAAAATCCATCAATGTAATCTACCATATAAACAGACTGAAGAAAAAAAAAACATATGATCATCTCACTAGATGCCACAAAAGCCTTTGACAAATCCAACATGCCTTCATGATAAAGAGAACAAAGGGAACAAAAATAGAGAAATCAGGGATAACTGAAACAAACCTCAACATAATAAAATCCATATATAGCAAGCTGACAGCCAACATCAAATTAAATGGAGAGAAACTCAATGCAATTCCTCTAAAATCAGGGACAAGACAATGCTGTCTCCATACTCTTCAATATTGTGCTTGAAGTTCTAGCTAGAACAATAAATAAGACAGCAAAAGTAGATCAAGGGAATACAAATCGGAAGGGAAGAAGTCAAACTCTCACTATTTGCAGATGACATGATAGTCTACATAAGTGACCCGAAAAACTCTACCAGGGAACTCCTACAGCTGATAAACACCTTCAGCAAAGTAGCAGGATACAAGATTAACTCAAAAATATCTGTAGCCCTACTATATATGGATGACACATCGGTGGAGAAAGAAATCAGAGAAACATCACCCTTTACAATTGCCTCAAACAACATAAAATACTTTGGGATATCATTAATCAAAAACATGAAAGACCTATACCATAAAATTTTGAGTCTCTAAAGAAAGAAATTAAAGAAGATACCCATAAATGGAAAGATCTCTAATGCTCTTGGATAGGTAGGATCAACATAGTAAAAATGGCAATCTTGCCAAAAGCAATCTACAGATTCCATGCAATCCCCATCAAAATCCCAACACAATTCTTCACAGACCTTGAAAGAACAATTCTCAACTGTATATGGTGAAACAAAAGACCCAGAATAGCCAAAACAACCCTGTACAATAAAGGAACTTCTGGGGGGCATAACCATGTCTGACTTCAAGCTCTATTACAGAGCTATAGTCCTGAAAACAGCTTGGTATCGGCACAAAAATAGACAGGTTAGACCAATGGAATAGAGTTGAAAACCCTGATATTAACCCACACACCTACAAACACCTGATTTTTGACAAACAATCCAAATTTATATGCTGGAACAAAGAGAACATGTTCAACAAATGGTGCTGGCATAATTGGATGCAAACATGTAGAAGACTACAGATAGACCCAAGCCTATCACCCTGCACCAAACTTAAGTCAAAATGGATCAAAGACCTCAACCTAAAGCAGCCACACTAACCCTATTAGAAGACAAAGTGGGAAATACCCTTGAATTAATTGGTAGAGGAGACCACTCCCTGAACATTACACCAGTAGCACAGACACTGAGATCATCAATTGATTAATGGGACCTCCTGAATCCCAGAAGCTTCTGTAAGGCAAAGGACACAGTCAGCAAGACAAAACGGCAGCCCAGAGACTGGGAAAATATGTTCACCAACCCCACATCTGACAGAGGGCTGTTCTCCAAAATATACGAAGAACTTAAAGAGCTAGTCTCCAAAACACCAAACAATCCAATTAAAAGTGGGGTACAGAACTACATAGACAATTCTCAATAGAGGAATCTAAAACAGCTGAAAGACACATCAGAAAGTGTTCAACATCCTTAGCCATCAGGGAAATGCAAATCAAAACAACTCTGAGATACCATCTTACTCCAGTCAGAATGACTAAAATAAAAAAACACCAATGTCAGTTTATGTTGGAGAGGATGTGGAGAAAGGGGAACACTTTTCCACTGCTGGTGGGAGTGCTAACTTGTACAGCCACTTTGGAAATCAGTATGGCGACTCCTCAAGAAAATGGGAATGAGTCTACCACAACATCCAGCAATTCCACTCTTAGGCATATACCCAAAAGAAGCGCATTCATACAACAAGGACATCTGTTCAACCATGTTCATAGCAGCACTATCTGTAATAGCCAGAAACTGGAATTAGCCTAGATGCCCCTCAACTGAAGAATGGATAGAGAAAATGTGGTACATTTACACAGTGGAGTACTACTCAGCAGTAAAAAATCAATGGAATCTTGAAATTTGCAGGAAAATGGATGGACCTCGAAGAAACCATTCTGAGCGAGGTAACCCAATCACAAAAAGACAAACATGGTATGTACTCACTCATATGTGGATTTTAGTCATAGAGTAAAGGATTACCAGCCTACAATCCACACTGCCAGAGAAGCTAGTAAACAAGGAGGACCCTAAGAGAGACATACATGGTCCCCTGGAGAAGGAGAAAGGGTCAAGATCCCCTGAGCAAATTGAGAGCATGGGAAGGGGGGTAGGGAGCTACGAGAATAAGAAGGGAAGAAGAGGAAAGATGCATAGATCATGCGGGATCAGAAAGGTTGAGTCAGGGGACGAATAGAAGAAAGGATATGTGATAGGTAGCATTTTAGTTGGGGGAGTGGTAGGGGAGGATGGTGGGAGAAGGAAACTGGAATTGTCATGTAAAACAATCTTTTTTCTAATTCAAATAAGAAAATGATTTATAAAAAGAAATATTTAATTCTTTTCGAAATTTTTATTCATTTTTTTTTTGTTGGGTGTCCCTACTTATCAGAAGTTGCCGTCTACCATAGCCTGGCAGGTGTCTCTAAGCTCAGCAACATGGAGAACTCCCTCCCTGCAGCAAAAGCTTCCTGCTTTTTACCTAACCTTATCTGGTGAATGTCTCTAGGCCCAGATGCCTGACTTATCTCAAGGGAGACCCTTGACACATTTCCCTGAAACCATACTTCCTCTGATGACCCACATAGTAATTAGGCAAGTGCTCTAGCAATTTTGAAGGGCCTTGCTTCCACTAATCCATCTATATGATAGAAGCATTGCAACTTGATGCAAATTAGGGTTTGCCTCTAGACTCCCCAATCTTATATTTGATATAGTCTAGAGTAAAGTTGAGCAGATTCGCTGAAATCTCTTCTGGAGGGCTGTCTCCATCATGTTCACATGCTATACAAGGATCTCTGTCATCACTTCTGCCCCTTTGTCTTCAGGGACTGATGGCCAGAAAATTCTGAAGACAACAGAGAACCCCACAGTATTTTATTATTGTTCATTGGGTCACATTTAAGAGTTTGCCTTAAGTTTCAGAATTGACTTTGGAGCTTTTTTTCCCAAGAATTTTTTTTTTATTAGTTCAAATTAGAAACAAGCTGCTTCACATATCAATCCCTACTCCCTCTCCCTCCTCTCCTTCCCACCCCAATCCCCCCTCTGCTCCCTAGGTAGCATAAGGCCCTCCATAGGGAATCCCCAAAGTCTGTCATATCATCTTGGACAGGGTCTAGTCCCTCCCACATGTGTCCAAGCTGAGAGAGCATCCCTCCATGTGGGATGGGCTCCTAAAGTCCTTTCTTACGCCAGGGATAAATACTGATCTACTACCAGAGGCCCCCCTAGAGTGCCAAGGCCTTCTCACTGACATCCAAGTTCAGGGGTCTGGATCAGTCCCATGCTGGCCTCCTAGACATCAGTCTGGGGTTCATGAGCTCCCACTCCCCCCCACAGACTTTGGAGTTTTGATCAATGTTGAGACTACTGAATACTATGGGAGAAGTTTTGGTTTTGGACTAAATGAATTTTACACTATGATAATAGCTGTAAGTCTATGGGTGTCAGGAGTGGAATGTTGTGGTTTAAATGAGAAATGGCTCATATGCTTATCTATTTTAACATTTGGTTGGTCCCCAGTTGGTTCTACTGTTTGGTGAGTTGTAAAAATTCAGGACATAGCTCATTCCTTTTCAGATTGGTGTAGCTCTGCTGTGGGAAGTGTAACACCACTCAGGCTTGAGAGTTTGTAGCCCTATTGGCTTACAGTTTGTTCTTTGTTTCCTGTGTGCAGCTGGGATGTGATCTATCAGCTTCTTGCTACTGTTTCTTGTGACTGTTCTTGTCCACTCATGAACTCTTAGACTTCTGGAACTTTGTACAAAACGATGTCTTTCTTCTGAAAGTAGCTTTTGGTTATGGTATTTTATCCCAAGAACAGAAAAATACCTAATGTAATTAGGTAACATCACACATTGCTGCATCAAAATACCTAACAAATTTAACTGAAAAAATAAGAGTTCCAGCTTATGGTTTGAGTTCAGAGTGGGAGAAATTACAGAGGCAGGAACTTGAACCAGATGATCTCTCTGCACCTCCAGTTAATCAGTGGAGAACAGCAAATGATCTGTGCTTAGGTCCCTTTCTCCATTTGACAGAACCTACAATTGCAGCCCAGGAAATGGGGCTTTCCAGTATAGACTTCCCATCTCAATTAATATAATTATTATCATATCTCATAGGCATAGATTAATCTAATAACATTTTTTCAAGTGTGTACATGAATGTTTGCATCCTAGGTAAATATAGATCCTGACAAATTGTCAATCACTGTTAAACATCATAGCCCCCCCATTTTTTAACCTAATCACCATAATATACTCCAGAAATGATTCTTTCCCTGACTTACAGTAGGGAAAGAGCAGTAGTTTTAAAATTTTTATGTTCTTTTTATTTTATTTTAAAAATTATATGTTATGTTTTCCATTCCTTCAAGTCCTTCCAGGTCCTCCCTGTCTCCCTACCCACCCAACTTTGTTGTTTCTCTCTCTCTTTCAAACAAATACAGAAACAAACAAACCAAAGCAAAAAAAGAGAAACACATGATAACAACTCCCCAAAATACCACACAACAAGCGAACATCAAAATAAACAAACTAAAAACTGTTAAGACCAAAACAAAAATGCCCACCCAAATCAAAATGAGACAAGATACCTTCTTGGTTAAAGGTGGGCCCCCGTGTTTACTTTCCCCTCATAGTTCTGAGATCCTATGAAACTTGAACCTATGCAGATATTGTGTGTGCTTTGACAGCCCCTGTAAGTTCATGTGTACATATGTCCTGTTACATTTCTTAGATACTGTTTCCTTGGAGTCATATATCAACTCTTGTTCTTACAGTCTTTCACCCCTCTTTTCCACATAGCTCCCCAAGTCTCAAGAAGGATTTGATGAAGATAGCCTACTTATAACTGAGTGCTCCAACATTTATCATTCTCTGCACATTGTCCACAGTGGGTCTCTGTGTTAATCCTAATCTGCTATAAGAAGAAGCATCTCTGGTGAGAGTTTATCAAAGCACTGATCTTGGGTATAGTTATAATTTTATTGCATGCTACAAAATCAGAATAGCAGCAGTAGGTTTCTCCCTAGGTCTGGAACCTATCTAATCTGATTCTTGGCCCCACAACAGTGCTGGATATGGATCCACTTTTGGAGTAGGCTTTAAATCCAAGAGAAAGTTTTTGGTCAATCCCACAATCTTTGTGGCAGTATTGCATGAGCTTACCTTTCTGGCAGGTCACTGTGGTAGGTTGCAGTGTTTATAGTTGAGTAACACAGTGTTTTGAACAATGATCTCTGTGATTTGTTATTTCTTTTTCTATAATGAACAGAAGGATGGCATCGAGAAATATGTTGAAGTCCACGATCTATGCTGCTGCCAGAAACCATGTAGAAGTATATAATATGTCATGCTGCCCAGGTGCTATGAGCAAAGAAACTTTTTTTGCAGTGGTATAGATAACTGCAGATTGGGAATGAGAGACAATGAGTGACATCTCCACCCCAAAGAAACAGTTCAGACAGGAATCTGTTGAAGAGATTTCTTAAAAACTGTAATAAAGATGCTGAAGGGTAGTTCTTCAAGTTGTTGGCCTCTGGCAGGGGCAGGGAAGGACTCAATCTTCTTCAAGGGGTTGAACACTGGGAGTTTGACCAAGCTCCATTGAGTATAGAAGCAACATAAATTGGATTTGGTAGGGGTTTTTCTTGGGGGGGGCTCTTAAGGATGGGGGAGTGGATCTGGGTGGAATGGGTAGTGAGTGTGATGGAGTGCATTGTAGGAATTCCCAAATAATTAATAAAAATTATTATGTTGGTGAAAAATAAGTGCTTCTGTGTAAAAAAGTAAAAATTTAAAAAATTGAAAGAACACATGAAAAGAGTAATAATAAAATCAGAAAAATAGCTTTTATTCATATTTCCTTTATTTTCTTGATGTTTCCTGAAGTCATGGCTTTGTCCTGATAAAATCTGTTTTACTCTTTTTCAGAACAGAGGTTTCTTAAGTTGCTGTACTTTCAGAACCTCAATTCTCAATGAAATTTCTTACATTGAGGCTAGACATGTATTCCCCCACCTGAGAGGGTGAAAACTTCCACTAACCAACTTAAAGGCTAATTCTAACTTTTATTCAGACATACATGTTTGTTGGATTTTCCATTCAACAAGGTTCTAAAGTGATCTGTCACAGCCTGAATTCTCTATCTTTTTCTCTCTTTTCTTTTTAGCTCCTAATATACACACCAGTTGTTGGAAGATAGGTTGGTTTGGAGGCCACTGCCATTAATAGTGATAAGCTTTTTCTACTTTATGGTGAAGGCATTATACCCTTTGTTTGACAAGTTCTTGGCCTGGTTACTGAGATAAGACTTTAACATACACATGTGTGCACATTAGAGTAAAGAATGACATGTATCTATTGGTGGAAACATGCCATTGTTTGTTGCCTTAAGAATTATTCAAGCAGTGTCCCATGTCCTCAACTATAGTAGACTCCAGTTGCCCAAGCACCAGCCACACCTACCAGAAGACACAGTAGGCCACTTTTTCACAGACCCTCTCCATTCTCTAGCTTCTAATAGATCAAATCCTCAGTTGTCAGCCCCTCTCATCACCATGCCCCTGTCTTGACCTCCTGCAGAGATCCCTGCCCAACCACTGGGCATGCCTGCCAAAAGATGGTATAGGACAGCAAAACTTAGAACTTCCTCATTTTTTTGGTTCCTTGAGGCAGACATCTTCTATACCACCATAGGCAATGCCTGCCATAAGACCAGATATGCTGCCTGCCCACAGACCCTTCTTACCCTCTAGCTTTTAACAGACCCAATGCTCAATTGTCCCTCCCCCTCTCTTTGTCATGCCCCTGCCCCCAACTTGGGCAGAAACCCCCTGGTCAACCACAGGCCACATCTGCTAGAAGACCAGTTATACCACCTACCCACTGATCCTCCTCACTCTTTTGTTTCCAACAGATTTAACCCTCAGTTGTTCCTCCCTCCCTTGTCATTGTTTCCAGGCTCCCAGATCTGGCAAACACCCCTTGCCCAAATAAGATAATGCCTGTGGGTAGGCAGCCCACATACACACCGACTCCACTCTCTTTGTGCCCCCACAACCACAATTCTCAATCCCTTTGCCTCTCCTGGTCACCCTGTACTATCTTCCAACTTGGGTGGGGGCTCCATGATGGATCAGAGTCCACTGAAGCCACAGGCTGCCAGAATTCCAGGTAGGATGCAAGCTTACAGACCTCCTCCACTCTCTGTGCCCCTTCAACACTATCCTCAACCCCCTCTCCCCTCCACATTATCCTGTCCCAGTCCCCAACTTGTGTGGAGACAAAATAAAATAGATTCAAATGAAAGGAATAAAACTGTTCAAGGCTTGAAAATGGAAATAGAAACAACAAAGAAAACACACTGAGGAAACTCTGGTAATGGAAAATCTGGGTAAGCAAACAGGAACTACAGATGCAGGCATCACCAACAGAATACAAAATGGAAGGGAATATCATAAGTATTGAAGATATGATAGAAGAATTAGATATATTTGTTATCGAAACTGTTAAATCTAAAAAAAAGCCTGGATGACACAAGACATCCAGGAAATCTAGAACACTGTTAAAAGAAGATAATAGGAATAGAAGAAAGAGAAGAATCCCAGTTCAAAAGTCTGGGATTTTCAACAGAAAAGTGAAACAGAAGTGAACAAAATCATAGAAGAACATTTTTTAATATAAAGAAGGAGATGCCTATAAACATCATTCAGAGAAAATAATTTGTCAATTCCAACTGTTCTGACTTCTCTGCTTTCCTTCACTTATGAGGTCTTCTTGAGAATCTCCTTAGCCTCATCCCCTTGAATGCCATTCATTGTAGGGCAGGTCCACTAAAAAGCCCTCTTTCTAGAACCTCCCTCATTTCTAGACCCCCCCCAGAAATCAGTTAATAGTTTCCTCTTATTGTTTAGGCCTTCCTGCCCCACTACTGAATAGTAAAATTCAGTTTCATTTCTTGGTCAAAGCCCATTTCTCAGAAATGTTCATTTTGAAGCAATGATGAAAAAAGTGTTGCCAGTCAGCTGGATGTCTGTGGATGAACCCATTGTTGGGCAGGCCTGCTACTCAGTCCTCTTTCTAGAGCCTCCCTCATTTCTTGACATGTGGTTACCTTAGGTCTCACTAGATCTGCTTCAAACTTTTATCTCACAAATACCACCACCCCCCCTAAATCTCATCCATCACCATTCTGCAGTCTTCTGAGCTCCACTTGAGTGCCTGGGTCTACATTTCCAATGTCTCCCAACTCTTTGAAACACATTTGCCAAACTTACATCAAAGTGATTAAATCTCTGCTTTGGGCCTCAAATCCTATCTGATGACATTTTAAACTTTTTTTCTCTTATTATTATTATTATTATTATTATTAATTCAAGTTAGGGAACAGGCTTGTTTCACATGTAATTCCCCTCTCCCTCTCCCTCTCCTCACCCCCATTCCTTCTCCCCCACCTCCAACCTACCCCCCACCCCATCTACCCGCCACTCCCCAGGCAGGGTAGGGACCCCAACCGGGGATCCACCAAGTCCACCAAATCTTCCTGTGCTGGGCCTAGGCCCCTCCCCATGTGTTCAGAGACAGAGCGAATCCCTTCAAGTGGGATGGGCTCTCGAAGTCCCCCCCACCCACCAGGGCAAAACGCCAGTCCACCCCCAGAGGCTCCCAGGAGTGCAGGGGCCTCCCCATTGGCATCCATGATCAGGGGGCTGGATTAGTCCTGTACTGGCCTCCCAAAGAGCGTCTGGGGTCGATATGCTTTCCCTTTTTCAGGCCAACTGTTTCTGTGGGTTTCTCCAACCAGGTACAGACCCCTTTGTTCTTCATTCCTCCCTCTCTTCAACTAAGTTCCAGATTTCAGCTCAGTGTATTTCTGTGGATGTCTGTCTCTGCTTCCATCAGCCACTGGATGAAGACTCTAGGACAGCATAGAGAGTAGTCATCAATCTCATTCTAGGGGAAGGGTTTCTAGGCCATCCTCTCCTCCACTGCCCGGACTGTCAGATCGTGTCATCCTTATAGGTCTCTGGAGATCTTCCTAGTTCCAGATCTCTTCTCGGACCTATAGTGGCTGCCTCTGATATGGTATCTTTCATCCTGCTCTCTCTCCTCTATTCTTCCCCCAACTCAATATATCTGCTCCTCCATTTCTTCTCCTCTACTCTTCATCTTGTGCTCTTATTGTGGCAGCACCTACTCCCCTACCCTCATGCTCTCAATAAGCTCGGGAGTTCATGCCACTTCCCATTCCTGGGGTCCATTTATCCCTTAGAGTCATTCATGATTTCTAGTTTCCTTGGGGTAGAGGATTATAGGCTGGTAAACCTTTGCTCTATGTCTAAAAATCATATATGAGTGAGTACATACCATGTTTGTCTTTTTGTGATTGGGTTACCTCACTCAGGATGGTTTCTTCTAGTTCCATCCATTTGCCTGTGAATTTCAAGATTCCATTGCTTTTTTCTGCTGAGTAGTACTCCATTGTATAAATGTACCACATTTTCTCTTTCCATTCTTCAGTTGAGGGGCATCTAGGTTGCTTCCAGGTTCTGGCTATTACAAACAATGCTGCTATGAACATGGTTGAACATATGTCCTTGTTGTATGGACATGCAGTATTTGGGTATATACCCAAGAGAGGAATGGCTGGATCTTGAGGTAGATTGATTCCCATTTTTCTGAGCAACCACCATACTGATTTCCAAAGTGGTCTTACAAGTTCACACTCCCACCAGCAATGGAGGAGTGTTCCTTCTTCTCCACAACCTCTCCAGCATAGGTTGTCATTGGTATTTTTGATTTTAGCCATTCTGACAGGTGTGAGGTGGTATCTCAGAGTTGTTTTGAGTTGCATTTCTCTGATGGCCAAGGATTTTGAGCACTTTCTTAAGTGTCTTTCAGCCATTTCAGATTCCTCTGTTGAAAAATCTCTGTTTAGTTCTGCACCCCACTTTTTAATTTCATTGTATGGTGTTTTGGTGGCTAGCTTCTTGAGCTCCTTGTATATTTTGGAAATCAGTCCTCTGTCAGATGTGGGGCTGGTGAAGATCTTTTCCCATTCTGTGGGTGGTCGTTTTGTCTTACTGACTGTGTCCTTTGCCTTACAGAAGCTTCTCAGTTTCAGGAGGTCCCATTTATTAATTGCAGACCTCAGTGTCTGTGCTTCTGGCATGATGTTCAGGAATCGTTCTCCTGTGCCAATTTGTTCAAGGGTAATTCCCACTTTCTCTTCTAGAAGATTCAGTGTGGCTGGATTTATGGAGAGATCTTTGATCCATTTGCACTTAAGTTTCGTGCATGGTGACAGGTATGGATCTATCTGCAATTTTCTGCATGTCTGAATCCAATTGTGCCAGCACCATTTGTTGAAGATGCTATCTTTTTTCCATTGTATGGATTTAGCACCTTTGTCAAAAATAAGGTGTTCGTAGGTGCGTGGGTTAATATCTGGGTCTTCAATTCGATTCCATTGGTCTATCTGTCTATTCTTGTGCCAATACCAAGCTGTTTTCAGAACTATGGCTCTATAGTAGAGCTTGAAGTCAGGGATGGTGATGCCTCCAGAAGATCTTTTATTGTAAAGAGTTGTTTTGGCTATCCTGGGTTTTTTATTTTTCCATATAAAGTTGAGTATTGTTCTTTCAATGTCTGTGAAAAACTGTGTTGGGATTTTGATGGGGATTGCGTTAAATCTGTAGATTGCTTTTGGTAGGATTGCCATTTTTACTATGTTAATTCTGCCTATCCAAGAGCACGGGAGATCTTTCCACTTTCTGGTATCTTCTTTAATTTCTTTCTTTAAAGTCTCAAAGTTCTTATTGTACAGGTCTTTCATTTTTTTGGTTAGTGTTAACCCCAGATATATAATGTTGCTTGTGGATATTGTGAAAGATGATGTTTCCATGATTTCTTTCTCATTGAGTTCATCATCTGTATACAGTAGGGCTACAGATTTTTTTGAGTTAATTTTGTATCCTGCTACCTTGCTGAAGGTGTTTATCAGCTGTAGGAGTTTCCTGGTAGAGTTTTTTCGGTCACTTATGTAGACTATCATGTCATCTGTAAATAGTGAAAGTTTGACTTCGTCCTTTCCAATTTGTATCCCTTTGATCCCCTGTTCTTGTCTTATTGCTCTAGCTAGAACTTCAAGTACAATATTGAAGAGGTATGGAGAGAGTGGACATCCTTGTCTTGTTCCTGATTTTAGAGGAAAAGCTTTGAGTTTCTCTCTATTTATTTTGATGTTGGCTATTGGTTTGGTGTATATCGCGTTTATCATGTTTAGATATGTTCCTGTTATTCCTGTTCTCTCCAAGATATTTATCATGAAGGGATGTTGGATTTTGTCAAAGGCCTTTTCAGCATCTAGTGAGATGATCATGTGGTTTTTCTTTTTCAGTTTGTTTATATGGTGGATTACATTGATGGTTTTTCGTATATTGAACCATCCTTGCATCCCTGGGATGAAGCCCGACATCTTAAACTTTTGAGTTGGTAGAAACTAGAGGTTTGTTTGTATTTTCTGAAATACTTATAGTTACATGGTTGTTAGATCAAATACAAATGTGAACTAAATGTCTATTTGGTGGCTTAGGTAGCTCAAGATAACTTGAGTGACATACGCTAATTCTCAAAAATAATTGGAATTCTAATCAATCAGACTGGGAGAAAGCTTAAAGTAGTTTAGCGCTCCACCCCCCTGACTCCAGAAATTAGTTAATAGTTTCTTCTGTTAAAACAAATTTCTCAGAAATGTTTATTTTAAAGGAAAGGTGAAAAGAGTGTTGCCAGTCAGCTACCTGTCTGTTGATTAACTAATGTTTGTTTTACTTTTTTCAAGATGTTTTCTCTATGCATTTCTTTTGCTGTTAATTTTTTTGCTGTCACTTCTTAAATTAATACTCCATTTGAATATTTGAAGTAGAAGACTTGATACTACAGCTCCCTTTTTTGAACATATATCCAATGCAATAATTATAAGGCATTAATATGTTTATGTGGAACTTAATAAGCCTTCCAGACACAAACATTCATTCATGCATTTAATTGATATGCCAATTTTGCATCAGAGAATGATGGGGAAGAATTATTTCTATCTCCTCATTTGAACTGTCACATGGGACCTGACAGTTGAATAAACTTCAAAGATTAAAAGACAGGTCTCATGGCCCTCAAAGAGACTTTATAATACTTCAAGGTTTATAATTACACAGAGGAGGACCTTAAGAATATCACACTCAAATGCGATCAGGATAAATATCAAATGCTGGCAGCAGCCTTATGCCAGGGTTCAATGTGGGTAACTTGAACAGGGAGTGACACTTACCTTACTCAAGTCTGTTCCACCAGGACCTTCTTAAATTGTGGCCAAATAGGCACCAGAGCAATATTCTGTCCCAAGTCATAGCTTCTGACTCAGTACTTGCCCCTGGGTGGGTCAAAGGACATTCAGAATCAGACTGTGTTCAGAAAGACATCTGTTCCCATGAACCTCTTCTATCCTTTCCAAATCCCAATTAAATAATTTATTCTTGCTAAACTTGCTGAGATTGACAATTACCAATGACTGATGGGCCTAGGGTTCACTGCTCCCATACCCAACACCCTCACAAAACTCTGGTAATGTTGTCAGTTGCTGGTAAACCTATCTCATGCCTGTTATATGAGTGTGAGTTTTAATCTCTCTTATATGGGATTGAATGGAATTCCTACCAATCCTACAAAGGCTGATTGGTGACGCTGCAATCTTTTCGGGCATTTATTTTCCCATGTCTCCTGGTCATTTCTGGTTATCTTACCTCTTGCTGGGACATGGCATCCTAGAAAAATACCATGATTTTATTATCTTTCCATCATAAAGCTCCCCATGAATCAATTTCCTTCAAGCTACTTTGTCCTCCAGATGCACTCCCTTTCAGGGATACCTTTTTCACTCTCCTTCTGTCAATTCATCCTCAGGTTAGTCCTCCCCCCACTGTATTCATCCAACATGCTCTAATACTAATCAACATCAGGTCCCTTATTCTTCTCTGTGTGTCAGGCACAATATTCACTAATTCATGAGGAATTCACAGGAACTTAATTTATAATTATCAGACTCCTCAAAGCCCACATTTTATGGTCTCCTAACTCTCTCCATAACTATCTATTCTATCAGTCTAAAACCAGATGATTTTCCCCAGTGAGGGCAAGCTTATGCCTCAATAAGTAAGCTAAATTTTTGCCCACTTGGTGGTCCTAAACTTTTATTCCCTAGTGTAGATTATTGCATTCTGCGTGCGATCACAGATGATCCTTAATCGGTAAGGCTAAGATTTCTTTATTCACATAAACACCAGCCCAAATGCAAGCCAGAGCTTGCCAGGGGCAGCAAGGCAGCCAGGCCAGAGAGAAGGGGCTATCCACGTGTGCACGGTACCTTAAAAATCATTCTCGTCATCTTAGACCTCCCCTCACCACGCTCTTACAGGCGTGTCCCGGCACACCTGTTGGGGCTACTAGGAGGCAGGGCTACTAGGAGGCTGGGCTACAGTGTCTCCCTACAATTCCCCTTCTAGTCTAAAAGAGGATTAAAACTTAATAGTGTAAAATATCCAAAATTAACAATCATAAATGTGAAATACAAGAAGATACAATAATCTGCTATTGCACATCCTAACTGTATCTATTCCAGCTAAGCCCTAAATTCATGTGGAAAGGGTGCCTAACTTGAACACCTCCTTCCAATCCCAACTCTAAACAATAAGAAAGTTATTCCTTACTAGGCTTACACTACCCTAATAAACAATAGTGGGGAATGGGGCATAGCATCTTCTAAGTTACTTCCTGCTGAAATGGGATGATGGTAGCCTTGTGGGGTCCTGTGGAAAAAAAATGTTAGCACAGGGAAAGTCTTTGATGGGTTATCTCCAGTCCATGTTAGATGGGATTTGCTTGATTGAAGATCCAGGTTGAAATCCTCAACTTGATTGAAGTCAGTACTCGAGGCTCTGGTTGGAGTGTCAGTAGAGATAGAGTAAGTTGAATCCAGTGCAGTCGAAGAGGTATGGCCCAATTCCTTTTCCGGAGCATCCAGGGATTGTCATCAGGCAGGTCTTCATTGGCTGTGTGGGACTCAAACAGAGTCAGCAGAGAAATGCTTGCTTGCACATGTATGTGTACTGGGAATGGCAACCATTGAAAAACAACAATTACGAGAGGGTGTAGGCCTTGAAAGAAAGAGCCAAGAAAAGACAAAAGATGGTCCTCAAATTCTTCATTTATTCTGTATTACAATTGGCTTCTTGATATAACACAGAAACTTCAAAATTTAGTTAAATAACATGCTTGGATTTTAGGGGAGGAAAGCCAAATCCAACTCTAAATCCAGCATCGATTTAATTGAATAGGGACTAGGAAATGAAGAGAAATAGAGTTATTTGAGAGACAGCTGTAAAGTTTACCATATGGCACATTCCTTTTGTTTGATGGTTATAGCTACCTTCTTTCCTTTAAGTATCTACCCATGCAGTGTCATTTGACTCCTGGAGGTGGGTTTTCCTGTGAAGATAAAAACAAAGCACTTCCCGTTCCTTTGGGAGGCTTTCAGTTAGTTCATGAGATATACCTCAGTAAATACTTGTCAGTCATCCTTGTTGATAGGGTTGTCTTTTTCAACTCAAGTCTTGATCAATTTTCATGGTATCCAAAGATTTTAAGCTCCTGTGGAAACAAATTCAAAATCCCTACCCCAACATAACACATGTCCGGGTTTCCATACCGAGGTCAGTATATCTTTGAAGTACACTGGTCGATTCAGTTCAACAGTTTTTTCCATGTCTTTCCGCAGCTGTTTGTCCTTTTTCATTGGCATTAAGAAAGTTTAGTGTCAATAAAGCATTATGCAACCTATGTTTTGGGGTTTTTGACTTACCAGCTTGCCCGGAGCATTTCCTTAAGCGTCCTATTAGACTTCTCATCAACTGCTTGTCTTGTAGGATTGTGTGGTATACCTGTGACATGCTTTATGTTATAATATTTGAAGAACTGTTCCATTTTTGTGGAGACATATGCTGGAGCATTGTCAGTTTTTATCTGTGCAGGTATGCCCATAACTGCCATCACCTCTAGTAGGTGTGTAATAACGAAATCAGCTTTTTCAGAGTTGAGAGCAGTAGCCCACTGGAAACCTGAGAATGTGTCAATGGTATGATGTACATCTGGCAAATTCTGTAAAGTGAAAGACGTCCATTTGCCAGATCTCATTTCTCCAAATGCCTTTAGGATTACAGCCTGCTGGCTGCGGAGTTTAGTTATAAAAGGAACAAGTAAGACAGTTTCTCACTATCTCCTTGGCTTGTTGCCAAGTGATGGAGAAGTCCTTCTTTAAACCTTTGCTATTTACATGATGCTTTTTATGAAATTCTGAGGCTTCTAGCACAGTGCCAATTAATAAACAATCAATCTTGTCATTGCCTTGTGCTGACTCGTCATAATGTACTGAGGATTACTTCTGTTTCTGATTGTTTCCTGTAACTGCAAGAACAACGAGGTTAGTTCAGTATTATCAGGGACGAATTCTGCAGTCTCTATGTGCAAGACGACTCTCTGCATATTGGTAATCAGTAACTATGTTAAGAGGTTCTGTGAAATCCATAAGCACCATGAGAATTACATATAATTCTGCCTTCTGTACAGATGTGTACGGACTTTGAACTACTTTATTTACCTTACCTGCTTTATAACCAGCCTTACCTGATTGTTAGCGTCAGTGTAGAAGGTAAGAACTCCAGAAATGGGAGTTTGTCTTACAATGCGTAGAAGAATCCAGACTGTCTTTTTTATGAATTTAATTCTGTCGGTTTTGGGATAGTTGTTACTAATTGTTCCCAAAAAGTCGGTAAGAATTATTTGCCAATATTCATTATCCTTCCATAAGGAGGAAATTTCATCATTAGTTAAAGGTACTATAATTTCTGCTGGATTTTTTTCTAGTCAGTTGACTAAGTCTTAATTTGCCCTATAAAATCAAATCAGAAATCTTTTCTACATATGTCTTTAACTTTTTATTCTGTTTATGTGGCAGAAATATCCATTCTAATATAATGTCTTCCCTCTGCATCAGAATTCCAGAAGGATATTCTTTGGATGGCAAGATGACCAGATTGCAGTCTAAATCAATGTTTATCCGATATCCATGCGCATCCAATATTCTGCTTTCTACCCATTGTAACTCTTATTCTGCCTCAACAGATAATATTCGTGGACTGTTTATGTCCTTATCACCCTTTAGTGCCATTTTTAAATGCTTTAAGTCATGTCCTTCTACACCAATAATCGTCTGTAATTGAGAAATTTCTCCTAGTAGCTTCTGAAGACTGTTAAGAGTTTGATAACGGTCCCTTCTAATTTGCACCTTCTGTGGTCTAATTCTTTATAAGTCTATCTTATATCCTAAATAGTTAATAGAATCTCCTCTTTGTATCTTTTCTGGGGCTATTTGTAACCCCCATCTAGGAAGAACTTCCTTCACCATGTCAAACATACGTTCCAAAGTTTCCTTATTAGAATCTGATAAAAGAATATCATCCATATAATGATAAACAAGAGATTGTGGAATTTTTTTTAAGAATTATTTCCAAAGGTTGTTGTACAAAGCACAAAGCAGGACTATTTAGCATCCCCTGAGGTAAAACTTTTCCACTGGTATCTCCGAACTGGGTAATTAAGAGTTGGTACAGTAAATGCAAATTTCTCTCTATCACTTTCTTGTAATGGTGTAGTGAAAAAGCAGTCTTTCAGGTCAATTACTATGATCAGCCATCCTTTAGGTATTAAGGAAGGCAGTGGCATCCCAAGCTGTAGAGAGCACACAGGTTGAATTACCTTACTTATGGCTCTCAGGTCTTTCAGCATTCTCCAGTTAACTGACTTCTTCTTGATAACAAATACAGGAGAATTCCAAGGGCTGGTAGATTGCTCTATGTGACCAGCTTCTAGCTGTTCCTGTACTAATTTTTCTAGAGCCTCTAGTTTTTCAGAGGTCAAAGGCCATTGCCCTATCCAGACAGGTTCATCTGTAAGCCATTTTATGGCAGGGCCTTTGGTTCCTCTGAAGGCCTATCATTTGTATTTAGTGTCTGTACAGCCTGGATAGTTGGTAACCATTTTCCATGGCGTCTTACCCGATCCTTCCGACTATCCATCGATTTTCTAGAATTCATATCTGATATTGGAGGGTTGTTAATTTGAGTATTCCATTGCTGTAAGAGATCTGGACCCCAGAGATTTATAGCTATAGCTGCCACATAAAGTTTCAGTCTCCCTTTCTGTCCTTCTGGTCCAATGCAGACCACCGAGTTAAACACTCTATCGAACTCTAGATAGAGTACCAATTCCTAAAAATTGTACATTTGCTTCTTTAAGAGGTCATGTCTGAGGCCAAGACTTTTGAGTAATAATAGTCACATCATCCCCAGTGTCTACTACGCCTTTAATAACTTTACCATTAATTTTTATTTCTAACTGAGGCAGAGAATCATTAATAGAAGCTTGCCAAAATATGCGTTTCTCATTTTTTCCAGTCACATTTGATTCTTAATCACTATTCAAACTACCATCTAGAGCAGTATCATTTTCCACAATAGGCAGGGAACTATTTGTCCTGTGAGAGATTGTCTCCCACTGCTACTGGGAATGATCGGACCTTTCTCGATGTGGGGGCCTGCTGGAGTCCCCCTCCGGAGTTTCCTGACATTAACAGATTCCCTTGCATGTCCCTAGTCGATCTGCATTCATTAGTCCAGTGTCTGCCCTTACCACATCTCCTACATAACCCAGAGGGCAATGACCTTTTGTGTGGGGAATCATTAGAATTTCTTTGCCTACAATTTCTCCTTATATGTCCCATTCTACCACAGCTGAAACATCTATTCTCCTGATGCTTCTGTAGACTCCTGGAGCATGATCTTCCTATGCGAGGCTCTGGTTCATGGTAGCAATGAACACTGGCCTCTTGATACCTGTATGAGTCCCTGTAAGGTTTTTCTCCTTCCCAAGTCCTTCTGTCATTATCTCTCCTAATCTCCTGCTGCCTGTTGAAACCTCTTGGGACAGCTTCTCCTGCCCAGATTCCAGCATCTTGCATGTTACAGTCAATGTGGGCAGTATGCAGAATCCATTCTTCTAGTGGAGCTGATCTGATCTTTAAAGGCAAAAGTATTCTTTTGCATATTGGGTTTTCATTGTCATAAGCTAAGGTATACACAATCAAATGTCATATCGTTGAATCTATTACTTGTATGTCTACTGCTCTGGTCAACCGGTCTAAGAAGTCCTTAAATGGTTCTGTTTGTCCCTGTTCTATTTTGGTATAAGCTTCTAGACATTCTCCCGGCTCACAAACTTTATCCCATGCACTTAGTGCTGCTTTACTGCATAGGGACAGCATATGGTTGTCATATTCAGCCTGAATCTGTGGGTTAGCATAAATACCTTCTCCTGGGATCTTCTGAAGGGGCTCATCAACCCAATCCCTAATGGCCTGCCACCCTATGAGTTTTTCCTCTTCTCTAAGCTATGCTTTCCATTCAATTTGGCAAGAATTCTCAAGGACAGCTGACACCAGTCCTACCCAATCTGCGGGTGGCACCCTGTTAAAGATGGCTCATGAATGTAACAGCTGTTTTATATATGGGCTATGAAGATCATATGAGACAACGGATTCTTTGATATGCTTAAGATCTTTCAACTGGATTGGTTGCTATACATATGCTATCTGGCCCTGGGAGTGTCTTTTAGTTGGTTGCTTTTCCACCACCATGGCCGGGTAGACTAGAGGTGTGTGCCTTTGGACTTTGGAATGATTGAAATACCTGCTTGGAGTAGGTGCCTCAGATTGGAGCGAGTCTGCCTCCTCTTCATCAAATCGATCCTTCAGCCTGGCCAGGACATCCTCTTGGGAGGCTTTAATCTCATTCATCATGAAAGATTCAAGGCATGATACAGAATCCATGATTTGCTGTGACATTTCTCCTGTAAGGTTTTCTAGATGGGTAATACATTTATCCCTAGCTAGCATCTGGGTGGCATGGAGATAGCCATCCAGGGATTGAAATTTAGAATCAAGGTTGTGATTTACCCCAGCAATCGACTTGATAGACATTTCTAGTTTGTTATCTCTGTTCTCTGATTCATCTTGCAAGCTTTGAAATTCAGCTCTAATTCTACCATAGTTTCGCTCACATTTTCCAGCCATTGATTTAATGGCATTATCCAATTGTTGAAGCCTATTCTGGGTATTGTATCCTGTACCTTAGTAACAAAGGAATAGGAGAGAGAGACTATTTGAGTTTCTAGTTGGTTAAATATGTCCTTTAATTCATCACAGTCTGCTGCCTGCCTAGCCCCTAATGCCTCTGAAACATTCTTTAATTCATCATAGTCCACTGCCTGCTTAGCTTGTAATGCCTCTAAAATATTCTTTAATTCATCACTGTCTGCTGCCTGCTTAACCTGTAATGCCTCTAAAATATTCTTTAATTCATTATGGTCTTCTGCCTGCTTAACCTGTAAAGCCTCTAAAAGGGAGCATCTCTCTGTGTTTATGTTATTCTAAATGTGCTGCATTTCAGCTTGAGTAGTAGACAGATCTGCCTGTATTGTATAAAACATAGAATGAAGTCTGTCATCCAGTTTCTGTTCTACTATCTCCAAAAGCATATTATAAGCCACTCTCGTCCTTCTAGAACCTCGTTATGCAAAGCTTGCATGTCCTGTAGGGAGGTGGGGAAATCAGCCTTCCCTTTGTTCCCGAGGAACGACAATATGTGAATTAATACATTCACAGCTAATAAGACATATAAGCCAGTATTCAGCAAGTCAGCTTGTTTCTCCAGCGCTGAATGCACATAAGAATAGGAGAGATTACATAGTGGGAAGGGCGACAGAAATTCGGCTATATCTACTGGTGACATCATCTCCAGGTGTAGTAACCATATCTGACGAGCAGGTGACGCAGTCACGTCTATTTTGAGTAGGATCTGAAACTTTCAGAAAATTTCTAGCTACTAAGAAATTTTTAGAATGTACCTGGCAGGTATTTGCATTAGGCAGGTGGTTGTGCCCACAGCTAAATTTGAAAAGGCTCATGCAGCAGTAGATGCATCCAGGGTCTAGCCCTGCAGATGGTGGGTGGAGCCCAGGAAATGAAGGTGGTAGTGGGAAGCTGAGGTTGGGACACGCAGCCTGAAGCAGGCTGCACAGCAGCCTGGCTAGCTCAGTTGGTAAAGCATGAGACTCTTAATTTCAGGGTCAAGGGTTTGTGACCCACGTTGGGCGCCAAATGTAGATTATTGCATGCTGCATGCGCTCAAAGATGATCCATAGTCCATATGGCTAAGATTTCTTTATTCAGATAAACACCAGTGCAAATGCAAGCCAGAGCATGCTGGGGCAGGAAGGCAGCCAGGCCAGAGAGAAGGGGCTATCCACGTGTGTGTGGGTCCCTTAAGATTCGTTCCTGTCATCTTAGACCTCCCCTCACCATGCCCTCATGGGCATCTTCCAGCACACCTGTTGGGGCTACTAGGAGGTGGGGCTACAATGTCTCCCTACACCATAGTCCTCTTTTCTCCTCTCATTTCCCAGTCTTGGATCTCAAAGATGCTTTCTTTATTATTCCCCTTATCTTGTCAAACTCTCTCCATTCTGATCAGGGCAGACCCTCACATCCAAATGTCCACTCATCTGAAGGTGTGGGTGTAATTATTTCACTAGACTCAAGACAAATGATAAATGGGTGTTTCATTGGGGAACAACTTGAACAGAACAATAAAGAATCGCTGCAGGGTTTTCTCTGCCTTCAGATCGGATCCACAACCCAAGAGAAAGAGAGCACAAGAGAGAGACCAAGCCTGATGCTTTCTTCTTTCTGCTTCTGTGGGTCTTCACCTGAAGCCATGCCAAAAATGGTGTGGCCACTAACACAAATACACTGGCAAGGCCAGATGCCATTACACTCTTCTGACCTTGATAGTCCTTCTGTCATCGAATTTGTAGTTCATTACTTTTGTCTGAAGCCATATCTGCACACCCATCATCAATAAGCCAATTAAAACAGTCATATTAATAGAGGAGAGAAGAAAAAGGGGACTTTTAAATGTAGCATGAAGATAAAAAGGTAAAAAAGCAAAATTTCCTTTTTTATCTTCCTTTTATCTGTGTTCTCAATGATCATATTTCAGGTGGGCCTTCAAAGTTCAAGTAATCTGATCAGGATTTAAAGTGATCCAGCAAGTTCCTCAAGTTCATCTTCAGAATCCTGAAATGAGATCAAAATTAAATCAAGTGCCAAGCATAAGCACCTGTCCCTCACCAAGCATATGTGTCTTAGGGGAAATTCTCATTTCTTTAGTGAACATTGTTTCAATAGTCTGATTGCCAGATTGAGACAGAAGAATGTCTGTAGAACATCTTCATTGCTGGTATTCAGGTTTATACTTCCAAAGAGATTTTGTATAACCCTTATTTCTTTGGCCCTCACTCATGACTTGTTAATTCTCAGTCATGTTTTTAGCATTACTCTAATGTGTTGATGATCTTTTCTGAGGACCCTCCCATGAACTATCTCAGCACAAACTCCATCCTCTTTAATTCTCTGGCTGATCAGGGATATCATGCTTACTAGTCAGGAATAGAACTTGAATAACAGTATGGATATTGGTTGAAAGGTAATTTTTTTGTAATAGCTGACATGATATTATCTGGATAGTCCAAACATTGCTGTCTTATACCAGAGAGGCCAAGAATCTGGTAGTTTCTCACTCCACAAACCTGGGTATCCTAGAGTTCCCAATCTGCCACTTAAGTCCTAGATTATTTCAAAACTCTTCCAGTCTTTGCTGGAAGCTTGAGAATGATGGTTCCAATATCAGTAAGAAAATGCAGTAGTGGCAGCAACAGAATAAATGAACTTGTCAACAAGTATAAAGATAAAAAGACAAAGAAGCAAAATTTTATTTCTATCTCCCTTTTATCTGTGTTTGCAGTGATCATATTTCAGGTGGGCCTTCAAGTTCAAATAATCTGATCAAGAAAGTCCTTTACAAGAGTGCTCAGTAGCTCCTCTTTTAGTTGATTACAGATATAGACAAGTAGACAAACAAGATAACTATAATACCAGGCATTTCCTTAAAAGGACAAGATAGCCTCAGCATGGACTTACCTTAGCCTTACTCTAACTCTGTTTGCACCAAACATACATCAAAGCTGCAAAGCTGTAAGGCAGGTCCTATGCTCCCAGACCAAACATGATCTTCTCTCCTTTCTGGTTATAATGAGTGTTATTTGTATTTAGATCCCAAAATGTAGGATTTTAGCTAAAACTCTTTACTAAGATAGTCACAGTCCTCTCTAGTCCCCTTCCAACCTATGAGACTTTTATGATCTAAGATTAAATGTGCCTTCTATCCTCTTCTGATTTAGAGATCTTAGACCCTAAAGAAAGAATTGCATCCAGCTGAAGTCTAGGTCATGTTCACAGATAACACTATCATAGAAGTCCTCATGCTACTTCATGACAGGTAGAATTTATTGACCTCCCATAAGGATAATACCCACCATGACCATGAACACATACACCACATACTTCATTCTCAAGCCTGAATTTGGGCTAGGTGAGGCTTTTTCACCCAATAATAAACTAACCTACAAGTGCTTACAACCTGCCATGCAATCTATTGCAGAGGCAATGAAGACATTTTTGAGCAGATAGCCAAAGGCAACATTGGAGCTGATGCTGTTGCTAAACTGGAAGTACTGGCCTCTAGTTCATATTCTTCCAACTCCCTGTACCCTACACACCCTCATCCTGTTTCTTCCTTGATTAATGAACTTATCTTTCTATTGCTTATCTCATTTTAGTCTATTTAACTTCATCATGATGTTCTCCAACTAGACAATAGGGAAGCCATTTTCAAAGCCTCCTGGTGTATTTTCAGTAACTATCTTATTCCTTTTCTGCTCAAGACCAGGCTGCCTTCCACATTATATGGTAAGTTCCATGTGGGATATCATTGTTTTCTTACCTTACTCAAAACTTAACTCTACTCCCTCATCTTGTAACAGAATCGCCCTCCAATGTACTATTTACTCTCAAGCTGTAACCCAAGGGGTTCACAGACAACTTTCCTTACCAACCCACCAGGCTTGAGTGATGGGGAATGTACACAATAAGGTGTATGTTCACCTTATTGATTGTTGAATAAAGTACTGTTTGGCCAATGAGGCAGCATGTTAGGCGGGACTAGGAGTCAAGGAGGATTCTGGGAAATGTGGTAAAGAAGTGATGATCCATGCAGGAAACGACATAGCAGGGAGACTCATACATAAACAAGGGCAAGAAGGAAGTGGGCCCCTTCTCTCTTCCTGTAGAGTCACCATGTGATCCCAGGATGAGGACGCCAATGGAAGGCATCCTAAATAAGATAAGTCTTATAAAATATATAGGTTTATGATAATTAAGACTATGCTAACAGATGAGAAATCCTAGTCATTGGCCAAGCAGAATTTGTACCTAATAGAAGTCTCTGTGTATTATTTGGGGCCCTAACTTGGTGGTCAGACCTCAGGTGGCTGGCAAAAAGTGCCCACATGGCAGTAGGGCTCAGGTGGCTTTTGGTGGAAAGATTTATTGTAACACTTGAGATCATCTCCCCACAACAAGACTGGAAAAATTGACTTCCATATTCTTGGTGACTCTGTGATCTTCTCACATAGGTAGACATATTCTCAGGTTGGTTATTAGTTTGTCTACCTTATCTGAGAGTTCACAACAAAGAGGTTGCTTTCTGGCTATCTTGCATCATTCATCAATTAGGATTGTGTTCAGCTCTCTACAATATGAGAGCAGACCTAAATTACAACTAGTATAACTCAACATCTCTTTCCATACTCAGGTAGTGAGTATTCTTTTCATATTTCCAAACAGACCTCAGTCTCTGGAAAGGTAGAACATACATTCTCCTCAAACAACAGTTAGCTAAAATAATGTGTCGAGTCAAATTGTTCTGACTAGTTCTTCTCCCGACTGTTCTCCTTCATTCACGAAGTCTTCTTGAGAATTCCCTTATCTTTAATCCCTTCAAACCCATTGTTCATCAGGCTTAATACCAAACCCTCTTTCTAGATCCTCCCTCATTTCTTGATATGTGGTTACTTTAGGTCTCACTAGATCTTCTTCAAACTTTTATCTCACAAATACCTTCCTAAATTTCATCCACCACCATCCTGCTGTCTTCTGAGCTCCACTTGAGTGCCCTGAGTGGGAGAAGTTACATTTCTAACTTCTCCCAACCCTTCCAAACACACTTGCCAAAATATGAGTGAGGCAAGGTTACATCAAAGTGATGAAATCTCTGCTTTGGGCCTCAGATCCTATCTGATGACATTTTAAACCTTTGAGTTGTTAGAAACTAGAGGTTTGTTTGTATTTCTGAATTAGTTATATCATAGTTACATGGTTGTTAGATCAAATACAGATGTGAATCAAATGTCTATTAATGGGCTAGGGTAGCTCAGGATAACTTGAGTGACATATGTCCTTCTAACTCTCCAAAATAATTGGAATTCTAATCAATCTGACTGGGAGAAAGCTTAAAATAGGTTCAGCTTCCACCACCCCTTTGAAACCTTAGTTAAACATTCCCTCTTATTGTTTAGGCTACCTGTGACCCACTACTTAATAGAGACATTCAGTTTCATTTATCAGTCAAAGTTCATTTCCTGTAAGTTCTTATTTATACCACCAAGTTAAAGTAGTATTGTAAGTTAGCTATATATCTGTTTATTAATCAGTGGTTTGGTTTTTTTGCAACCTCTTTTTTGTATGCTTTCTTATTGCTTTTAATTTTTCCTCTTCTGTCACTTGCCAAATTAATACTCCATTTGAAACTTTGAAGTAAGGAGATTTGGTGGCACATTCCTTTTTTTCTGTTATGTTCAGTGCATTGGGAAAACTTCCCCAGTCCCCAGTAGTATTGTTCATGGAGACTGGCATATTATATACAGTGTAGGCAGGATCAATAAAAACTGCTTTAATCCATATATCCTGTGGTGGGCTGAGTCCCAAAAGCCACCTTACACAACAGTGATGCCAATAGTCAGACCAAATGTTGATAAGAAGCAAGAAAGAGTTTTCTCTGGTGATATCCAAGTACCTTCCTTATTTCTTGGTAATCTTCACACTTCCTCTAGAAAGGTAGTTATTTGGTCTATAGACAAATGTCTATGGTGTGGAGGTAAAAATATTCTCACATTCAAATCAAAGGTGATTAGCCATAAATCTCACAGGAACGTATTTAAAAGCATTATTTTCTTAATAAATAACTTGAACTTTTATTGAGTATTTCAAGTTCTTATATGTTGTGACTTCTCACAGTTTCCATCTAACCCAAGCATATTTTCTCTTTTTAAAAATAAGCAACAAATACATTTTTTATTATTAGTGCAAATTAGGAACAAGCATGTTTCACATGTCCATCCCTTCTCCCTCTCCCTCCCCTCCCCCCAACATCCCACCTGCCCCTAGCCATCCTCCTTCCACTCTCCAGGCAGGGAAAGGCCCTCAAAAGGGGCTCCCCAAGTTCTACCACATCATCCTGGGCCAGGCCTAGGCCCATCCCCATGTGTCCAGGCCAAGAGAGCATCCCTTCACATGGGATGGGCTTGCAAAATCCCTTCTTTGTTTTTTAAGACCTTACATATTTGATACAGTACGTTACCCCTGTACAAATGGAAAAAAATTAAGTTCAACATTTCTAGACCAATATGGCTGTTAATTTTTGTACAATGCCAACTCAACATGGTAAACTGGCATACTTTGTTCCAAAGTTGACAGCACAGCTAAAGTTTCCAAAAATTCAAATATATATATATACATATATATATATATATATATATATATTATATATATATATATACACCAATAATGGCAGTATGTTATGCATCAATAGCAGCAACAGCTTTTCCAGGTTCTGCAGTCATTTGAACAAAATTGTAGAGACATCCAGCACTCTCCATTAAAAAAAAAGTAAAAAACAAAATCCAGGAAAAACAGCACAGTTCTGTTACTTTTGTGGTACCTGGCACCATTTTTTTTTTTAAAATTAGCTTCTCAATCATCATCTGGCAGGAAACTATTCTGAGCAACATCATTAAAAATAGCTCTGATAATGCATGGTTACTACTATGTATCATAAAGCATGTCCACATATGAGTGAGTACATATCATGTTTGCCTTTTTGTGATTGGGTTACCTCGCTCAGAATGGTTTTTTGAGTTCCATCCATTTTCATGCAAATTTCAAGATTCCATTGTTCTTTTCTGCTGGGTAGTACTCCATTGTGTAAATGTACCACATTTTCTCTATCCATTCTTCAGTTGAGGGGCATCTAGGCTGCTTCCAGTTTCTGGCTATTACAAATAATGCTGCTGTGAACATGGTTGAACAGATGTCCTTGTTATATGAATGTGCTTCTTTTGGGTATATGCCTAGGAGTGGAAATGCTGGATCTTGTGGTAGACTTATTCCCATTTTCTTGAGGAGTTGCCGTACTGATTTCCAAAGTGGCTGTACAAAATGGCACTCCCACCAGCAGTGGAGGAGTGTTCCTCTTTCTCTGCATTCTCTCCAGCATAAACTGTCATTGTGTTTTTGATTTCAGCCATTCTGACAGGAGTAAGATGCCATCCCTGAGTTGTTTTGATTTGCATTTCCCTGATGGCTAAGGATATTGAACACTTTCTGATGTGTATTTCAGTTGTTTCAGATTCCTCTATTGAGAATTGACTAGTTAGTTCTGTACCCCATATTTTAATTGGATTGTTTGGTGTTTTCAAGAATAGCTTCTTGAGTTCTTTGTATATTTTGGAGATCAACCCTCTGTCAAATGTGGGGTTAGTGAATATCTTTTCTCAGTCTGTGGGCTGTTGCTTTGTCTTGCTGACTGTGTCCTTTGCCTTACAGAAGCTTCTCAGTTTAAGGAGGTCCCATTAATTAATTGTTGATCTCAGTGTCTGTGCTACTGGTGTTATATTCAGGAAGCAGTCTCCTGTACCGATTAATTCAAGGGTATTTCCCACTTTATCTTTTAATAGGTTCAGTGTGGCTGGGTTTATGATGAGGTCTTTGATCCATTTTGACTTAAGTTTTGTGCAGGGCAAAAGGCTTGGGTCTATCTGTAGTCTTCTACATGTTTGCATCCAGTTATGCCAGCAACATTTGTTGACAATGTTCTCTTTGTTTCAGTGTATATATTTGGATTGTTTGTAAAAAATCAGGTGTTCATAGGTGTGTGGGTTAATTTCAGGGTTTTCAACTCTATTCCATTGGTCTACCTGTCTATTTTTTGTCCCAGTACCAAGCTGTTTTCAGGACTATAGCTCTGTGATACAGCTTGAAGTCAGGGATGGTGATGCATCCAGAAGTTCCTATATTGTATAGGGATGATTTGGCTATCCTGGGTCTTTTGTTTCTCCATATAAAGTTGAGAATTGTTCTTTCAAGGTCTGTGAAGAATTGTGGTGGGAGTTTGATGGGGATAGCATTGAATCTGTAGAATGCTTTTGGCAAGACTTTTGCTGTTTTTCCTATGTATTCAAGAACACCAGAGATCCTTCCATTTTCTAGTATCTTCTTTAATTTCTTTATTTAGAGACTCAAAATTCTTACAGTACAGGTCTTTCACTTTTTTGGTTAGTGTTACTCCAAGGTATTTTATGTTGTTTGTGGCAATTGTAAAGGGTGATGCTTCTCTGATTTCTTTCTCCACCAATGTGTCATCTGTATATAATAGGGCTACAGATTCTTTTTGAGTTAATCTTGTTTCCTGCCACTTTGCTGAAGGTGTTTATCAGCTGTAGGAGTTCCCTGGTTGAGTTTTTTGGGTCACTTATGTAGACTATCATATCATCTGCAAAAGTGAGAGTTTGACTTCTTCCTTTCTGATTTGTATTCCCTTGATCTCCTTTTGCTGTCTTATTACTCTAGCTAGAACTTTAAGGACAATATTGAAGAGGGATAGAGAGAGTGGACAGCCTTGTCTTGTACCTTATTTTAGAGATATTGCATTGAGTTTCTCTCCATTTAATTTAATGTTGGCAGTCGGCTTGCTATATACTGCTTTTATTATGTTGAGATATGTTCCTGTTATCCCTGATTTCTGCAGGACCTTGATCATGAAGGGGTGTTGGATTTTGTCCAAGGCTTTTTTGGTAGTGAGATGATCCTGTGATTTCTTTTCCTCAGTCTGTTTATATGGTGGATTACATTGATGGATTTTTGTATGTTGTACCATCCTTGCATCCCTGGGTTGAAGCTACTTGATCGGGATGGATGATTTCTCTGATGTGTTCTTGGATTCGATTTGCCAATATTTTATTGAGAAATTTTGCATCAATATTCATGAGGGATATTGGTCTTTAGTTTTCTTTCTTTGTTGTGTCTTTGTGTGGCTTGTGTATCAAGGTTATTGTTGCCTCATAAAAAGAGTTTGGTAATGACTCTTCTGCTTCTATTGTGTGGAATACTTTGAGGAGATTTGGTTTTAGCTGTACTTTGAATTTCTGGTAGAATTCTTCATTGAAGCCATCTGGCCCTGGGCTTTTTTGGGTTGGGAGACTTCTAATGACTTTATTAGAGGGTATAGGTCTATTTAAGTTGCTTATCTGTTTTTGATTTAATTTTGGAAAGTGAAATCTGTCCAGAAAATTGTCCATTTCCTTTAGATTTTCAAAGTTTGAGGAATATAGGTTTTCAAAGTATGACCTGATGATTCTCTGGATTTCCTCTGTGTCTGTTGTTATGTCCCCCTTTTCATTCCTGATTATATTAATTTCCATGTTCACTCTTTGTTGTTTGGTAAGTTTGGATAAACGTTTGTCTATCTTGTTGATTTTATCGAAGAACCAACTTTTTGTTGTATTGATTGTATTGTTCTCCTAGTTTCCGTTTTATTGATTTCAGCCCTCAATTTGATTATTTCCTAGCATCTGCTCCTTTGGCATGTATTGGCTTCTTTGTTTTCTAAAGCTTTCAGTTGTGCTGTTAATTCTCCAGTGTGATTGTTCTCCTGTTTCTTCATGTGGGCATTTAGTGCTATGAACTTTCCTCTTAGCACTGCTTTCAGAGTATCCCATAGGTTTGGATATGTTGTGTCCTCATTCTCATTGAATTCTAGGAAATCTTCAATTTCTTTTTTTATTTCTTCCTGGTCCCATGAATTCTGCAATTGGGTGTTACTTAATTTCCATGAGTTTGTAGGTTTTCTGTAGTTCTTGTTGTTGTTGAATTCTAATTTTAAAGCATGGTGGTCTGATAAGACACAGGGGTTATTTCAGTTTTGTTGTACTTGTTGAGGTTTGCTATGTTGCCAAGTATGTGGTCGATTTTAGAGAAGGTTCCATGTGGTGCTGAGAGGAAGGTAAATTGTTTTGTATTTGGGTGGAATGTTCTATAGATATCTGTTAAGTCCAATTGCGCCATAACTTCTATTAGTTCTTTTGTTTCTTTGTTCAGTTTCTGTCTGGTGTTCCTGTCCAGTGGTGAGAGTGGGGTGTTGAAATCTCCCACTATAAGTGTGTGCGGTTTTATGTGTGATTTGAGTTTTAGTAATGTTTCTTTTAAAAACGTGGATGCCTTTGTATTTGGGGCATAAATGTTCAGAATTGAGACTTCATCCTGATGAATTTCTCCTGTGATGAGTAGGAAGTGACCTTCTTTATCTCTTTTGACTGATTTTAGTTTAATGTCCAGTTTATTGGATATTAGGATTGCTACCCCCACTTGTTTCTTAGGTCCATTTGATTGGAAGATCTTTCCCCAACCTTTAATTCTTAGGTATCATCTGTCTTTGAGGTTGAGGTGAGTTTCTTGTATGCAGCAGAAGGAAGGATTCTGTCTTCTTATCCATTCTGCTAATCTGTGTCTTTTTATAAGGGAGTTAAAACCATTAATGTTGATGGATATTAATGGCCATTGATTATTGTTCATTCTTGTTTGTTTTTGATTTGGTGATGGTGGCGAGATTATGTGTGGGATTCTATCCCTTTTTTCTTTTGACTGTTGGTAAGTTGGGATTATCTATTGCCTACATTTTTCTGGTTGTAGTTAATTTCCCTGAGTTTCAGTTTACTTTCCAGTATTTTCTTTTTTTCTTTTTTTTATGATTTATTTGTTTTCTTTTTTTTGCATTTTTTTATTAAATTATTAATATTTTTACATGTACGTTCCTTCTCCCTCTCCCTCCCCCCACCCCCATTCCTTCTCCCCCACCTCCAACCTACCCCCCACCCCATCCACCCGCCACTCCCCAGGCAGGGTAGGGCCCCCAACCAGGGCTCCACCAAGTCCACCAAATCTTCCTGTGCTGGGCCTAGGCCCCTCCCCATGTGTTCAGAGACAGAGCAAATCCCTTCAAGTGGGATGGGCTCTCGAAGTCCCTCCCACCCACCAGGGCAAAATGCCAGTCCACCTCCAGAGGCGCCCAGGAGTGCAGGGGCCTCCCCATTGGCATCCATGATCAGGGGGCTGGATTAGTCCTGTACTGGCCTCCCAAAGAGCATCTGGGGAAGATATGCTTTCCCTTTTTCAGGCCAACTGTTTCTGTGGGTTTCTCCAACCAGGTACAGACCCCTTTGTTCTTCATTCCTCCCTCTCTTCAACTAAGTTCCAGATTTCAGCTCAGTGTATTTCTGTGGATGTCTGTCTCTGCTTCCATCAGCCACTGGATGAGGACTCTAGGATAGCATAGAGAGTATTCATCAATCTCATTCTAGGGGAAGGGTTTCTAGGCCATCCTCTCCTCCACTGCCCAGACTGTCAGATCGTGTCATCCTTATAGGTCTCTGGAGATCTTCCTAGTTCCAGATCTCTTCTCGGACCTATAGTGGCTCCCTCTGATATGGTATCTCTCATCCTGCTCTCTCTCCTCTATTCTTCCCCCAACTCAATATATCTGCTCCTCCATTTCTTCTCCTCTACTCTTCATCTTGTGCTCTTATTGTGGCAGCACCCACTCCCCTACCCTCATGCTCTCAATTAGCTCGGGAGTTCATGCCACTTCCCATTCCTGGGGTCCATTTATCCCTTAGAGTCATTCATGATTTCTAGTTTCCTTGGGGTAGAGGATTATAGGCTGGTAAACCTTTGCTCTATGTCTAAAAATCATATATGAGTGAGTACATACCATGTTTGTCTTTTTGTGATTGGGTTACCTCACTCAGGATGGTTTCTTCTAGTTCCATCCATTTGCCTGCGAATTTCAAGATTCCATTGCTTTTTTCTGCTGAGTAGTACTCCATTGTATAAATGTACCACATTTTCTCTTTCCATTCTTCAGTTGAGGGGCATCTAGGTTGCTTCCAGGTTCTGGCTATTACAAACAATGCTGCTATGAACATGGTTGAACATATGTCCTTGTTGTATGGACAAGCAGTATTTGGGTATATACCCAAGAGAGGAATGGCTGGATCTTGAGGTAGATTGATTCCCATTTTTCTGAGCAACCGCCATACTGATTTCCAAAGTGGTCTTACAAGTTCACACTCCCACCAGCAATGGAGGAGTGTTCCTTCTTCTCCACAACCTCTCCAGCATAGGTTGTCATTGGTATTTTTGATTTTAGCCATTCTGACAGGTGTGAGGTGGTATCTCAGAGTTGTTTTGAGTTGCATTTCTCTGATGGCCAAGGATTTTGAGCACTTTCTTAAGTGTCTTTCAGCCATTTCAGATTCCTCTGTTGAAAAATCTCTGTTTAGTTCTGCACCCCACTTTTTAATTTCATTGTATGGTGTTTTGGTGGCTAGCTTCTTGAGCTCCTTGTATATTTTGGAAATCAGTCCTCTGTCAGATGTGGGGCTGGTGAAGATCTTTTCCCATTCTGTGGGTGGTCGTTTTGTCTTACTGACTGTGTCCTTTGCCTTACAGAAGCTTCTCAGTTTCAGGAGGTCCCATTTATTAATTGCAGACCTCAGTGTCTGTGCTTCTGGCATGATGTTCAGGAATCGTTCTCCTGTGCCAATTTGTTCAAGGGTTGTTCCCACTTTCTCTTCTAAAAGAGTCAGTGTGGCTGGGTTTATGGAGAGATCTTTGATCCATTTGCACTTAAGTTTCGTGCATGGTGACAGGTATGGATCTATCTGCAATTTTCTGCATGTCTGAATCCAATTGTGCCAGCACCATTTGTTGAAGATGCTATCTTTTTTCCATTGTATGGATTTAGCACCTTTGTCAAAAATAAGGTGTTCGTAGGTGCGTGGGTTAATATCTGGGTCTTCAATTCGATTCCATTGGTCTATCTGTCTATTCTTGTGCCAATACCAAGCTGTTTTCAGAACTATGGCTCTATAGTAGACCTTGAAGTCAGGGATGGTGATGCCTCCAGAGGATCTTTTATTGTAAAGAGTTGTTTTGGCTATCCTAGGTTTTTTATTTTTCCATATAAAGTTGAGTATTGTTCTTTCAATGTCTGTGAAAAACTGTGTTGGGATTTTGATGGGGATTGCATTAAATCTGTAGATTGCTTTTGGTAGAGTTGCCATTTTTACTATGTTAATTCTGCCTATCCAAGAGCACGGGAGATCTTTCCACTTTCTGGTATCTTCTTTAATTTCTTTCTTTAAAGTCTCAAAGTTCTTATTGTACAGGTCTTTCACTTTTTTGGTTAGTGTTACCCCCAGATATTTAATGTTGCTTGTGGATATTGTGAAAGGTGATGTTTCCATGATTTCTTTCTCATTGAGTTTATCATCTGTATACAGTAGGGCTACAGATTTTTTTGAGTTAATTTTGTATCCTGCTACCTTGCTGAAGGTGTTTATCAGCTGTAGGAGTTTCCTGGTAGAGTTTTTCGGGTCACTTATGTAGACTATCATGTCATCTGCAAATAGTGAAAGTTTGACTTCGTCCTTTCCAATTTGTATCCCTTTGATATCCTGATCTTGTCTTATTGCTCTAGCTAGAACTTCAAGTACAATATTGAAGAGGTATGGAGAGAGTGGACATCCTTGTCTTGTTCCTGATTTTAGAGGAAATGCTTTGAGTTTCTCTCCATTTAGTTTGATGTTGGCTATTGGTTTGGTGTATATCGCGTTTATCATGTTTAGATATGTTCCTGTTATTCCTGTTCTCTCCAAGATCTTTATCATGAAGGGATGTTGGATTTTGTCAAAGGCCTTTTCAGCATCTAGTGAGATGATCATGTGGTTTTTCTTTTTCAGTTTGTTTATATGGTGGATTACATTGATGGTTTTTCGTATATTGAACCATCCTTGCATCCCTGGGATGAAGCCCACTTGATCGTGGTGGATGATTTTTCTGATATGTTCTTGGATTCGATTAGCCAATATTTTATTGAGTATTTTAGCATCAATGTTCATGAGAGATATTGGTCTGTAGTTCTCTTTCTTAGTCTTATCTTTGTGTGGCTTGGGTATCAAAGTGATTGTAGCCTCATAGAAAGAGTTTGGCAATATCCCATCTGCTTCTATTGTGCGGAACAGTTTGAGGAGTATTGGTATCAGCTCTTGTTTGAATTTCTGGTAGAATTCTGCAGTGAAGCCATCTGGTCCTGGGCTTTTTTTGGTTGGGAGGCTTTTGATGACTGCTTCTATTTCATTAGGGGTTATGGGTCGATTTAAATTGTTTATCTGATCTTGATTTAATTTTGGTAAGTGATATTTATCCAGGAAACTGTCCATTTCCATTAGATTTTCGAATTTTGTGGAGTACAGATTTTCAAAGTATGACCTAAAGATTCTCTGGATTTCCACAGTGTCCGTTGTTATATCCCCCTTTTCGTTTCTGATTTTGTTAATTAGTGTGCTCTCTCTCTGCCTTTTGGTTAGTTTGGCTAGAGGTTTGTCTATCTTGTTGATCTTCTCAAAGAACCAACTCTTTGTTTCATTGATTCTTTGTAATGTTTTCCTAGTTTCTACTTTATTGATTTCAGCTCTCAGGTTGATTATTTCCTGGCGTCTACTCCTCCTTGGTGAGTTTGCTTCTTTTTGCTCTAGTGTTTTCAGTTGTTCTGTCAGTTCTCTAATGTGACTTTTCTCTAGTTTCTTCATGTGGGCACTTAGTGCTATGAACTTCCCTCTTAGGACTGCTTTCAGAGTGTCCCATAAGTTTGGGTATGTTGTGTCTGCATTTTCATTAGAATCTAGGAAGTCTTTAATTTGTTTTTTTATTTCTTCCTCAACCCAGGAATGGTGCAATTGGGTGTTATTCATTTTCCAAAAGTTTGCAGGTTTCCTGCCATTTGTATTGTTGCTGAATTCTAGCTTTAATGCATGGTGGTCTGATAAGATACAGGGGGTTATTTCAATTCTTTTGTAATTGTGGAGGTTTGCTTTGTTGCCTACTATGTGGTCAATTTTGGAGAAGGTGCCATGTGGTGCTGAGAAGAAGGTATATTCTTTTGAGTTTGGATGGAATGCTCTATAGATATCCGTTAACCCCAGTTGGGCCATGACTTCTTTCAGATCCTCTGTTTCTTTGTTAAGTTTTTGTCTGGTGGTCCTGTCTAGTGGTGTAAGGGGGGTGTTGAAGTCTCCTACTATAAGTGTGTGTGGTTTTATGTGTGGTTTGAGCTTTAGTAATGTTTCTTTCACAAATGTGGGTGCCTTCTTATTTGGAGCATAGATGTTCAGGATTGAGATTTCATCTTGATGGACTTTTCCTGTGATGAGTATGAAATGCCCTTCTTCATCTCTTTTGATTGATTTTAGTTTAAAGTCCATTTTGTTAGATATTAGGATTGCTACACCTGCTTGTTTCTTGAGGCCATTTGATTGGAAAATCTTTTCCCATCCTTTTACTCTGAGGTATCGCCTGTCTTTGAAGTTGAGGTGTGTTTCTTGTAAACAGCAGAAAGATGGATTCTGTCTTCGTATCCATTCTGTTAGCCTATATCTTTTTACGGGTAAGTTAAGGCCATTGACATTTAGGGATATTAATGTCCATTGTTCGTTGGTTCTTGTTTGGTTTGGATTTATTGTTGGTGGTGTCATTGTGTGTGGATTTTGCCCTCCTGCTTCTTTTTGTGTTTGGCAATATTAGATTATCTATTGCCTGTGTTTTTGTGCATGTAGTTATGTTCCTTGGGTTGGAGTTTTCCTTCCAGAACCTTCTGTAGTGCTGGATTTGTGGATATGTATTGTTTAAATCTGTTTTTGTCATGGAAAATCTTGTTTTCTCCATCTATAGTGATTGAAAGTTTTGCTGGGTACAGTAGTCTGGGTTGACATCCATGCTCCCTTAGTGCTTGTAGTGTATCTATCCAAGACCTTCTGGCTTTCATAGTTTCCATTGAGAAGTCGGGTGTGATTCTGATTGGTTTGCCTTTATATGTTACTTGGCCTTTTTCCTTTGCAGCTCTTAATATTTTTTCTTTATTCTGTAGATTTGGAGTTTTGATTATTATGTGTCGGGGGGACTTCTTTTTGTGGTCCAGTCTGTTTGGTGTCCTATAAGCTTCTTGTACTTTCATAGGCATATCTTTCTGTAGGTTGGGGAAGTTTTCTTCTATGATTTTGTTGAATATGTTTTCTGTACCTTTGAGCAGTGTTTCTTCACCTTCTTCTACACCTATTATTCTTAGGTTTGGTCTTTTCACGGTGTCCCATATTTCCTGTATATTTTGTGTTAGGGATTTGTTGGTCTTGAGGTTTTCTTTGGTTGATGAATGTATATCCTCTAGCGAGTCTTCAATAGCTGAGATTCTCTCTTCTGTCTCTTGAATTCTATTAGATATACTCACATCTTTAGATCCTAATCGTTTTTCCAACCTTTCCATTTCCAGCATCGCTTCATTCTGTGTTTTCTTTAATGTGTCTAATTCAGCTTTCATGTTTTGAACTGTTTCAAGAGCTTCCTTCACTTGTTTGGTTGTTTTATCTTGGGTTTCTTTAGCTTCTTTAAGAGATTTGTTTATTTCTTGAATATTTTGGTTTGTCTTTTCCTCCATATCGTGTAATTTTTTGCTTACTTTTTCTTCTATTTCTTTAAGGGATTTTCTTGTTTCCTCTTTGAAGGTCTCTATCATCTTGCTCAGATAATTTTTGAGGTCCATCTCTTCTTCATGCACTGTGTTGGGCTTTTCAGATCTTGCTGGAGTGGAGTCCTTAGATTCTAGTGGTGTCATATTGTTCTTTCTGTTGTTGAGCAGGTTCTTATTCTGTCTTCTTCCCATATCTTTTTCTATAGGGCTGGATTGGTAGATATGTATTTTTTGAATCTGTTTTTTTCATGGAATATCTTGTTTTCTCCATCTATAATGATTGAAAGCTTTGCTGGGTATAGTATTCTGGGCTGGCATCCATGGTCTCTTAGTGTAGGTAAAATATCTCTCCAGACCTTCTGGCTTTCAGACTTTCCATGGAAAAGTCAGGTGTGAGTCTTATAGGTTTGCCTTTATAGGTTACTTGACCTTTTTCCTTTGCTGCTCTTAATATATTCTCTTTGTTCTGTATGTTTGGTGTTTTGATTATTATGTGGTGAGGAGACCTTTTATTTTTGGTGCAGTCTATTTGGTGTTCTGTTGGCTTCTTGAAGTTTCATTGGCATGTCTTTCTTTAGGTTGGGAAAGTTTTCTTCTATGATTTTGTTGAATATGTTTTCTGTGCCTTTGAGTTGGTTTTCTTCACCTTCTTCTATACCTATTATTCTCAGGTTTGGTCTTTTCACAGTATCTCATATTTCCTGGATATTTTGTAATAGGGATTTATTGGACTTAAGATTTTCTTTGGTTGATGAATCTATTTCTGCTAGTGTGTCTTCAACTCCTGAGTTTCTCTCTTCCATCTCTTGTATTCTGTTGGTTATGCTTACATATGCTGTTCCTGATCCTTTACCCAGGTTTTCTATTTCCAGCATTCCCTCAGATTGTGCGTTCTTTATTGTCTCTATTTAGGTTTTTAGGTCTTGAACTGTTTCCTTGAGAGATTTGTTGATATCTTGTATTTTTTGGTTTGTTTTATCTTCAATTTCTTTAATGGATTTTCTCATTTCCTCTTTGAGGTCCTCTATCATTTTCCTGAAGATGTTTTTAAGATCATTCTCTTCTTGTTCATCTGCATTGTGATGTTCAGGTCTTGCTGGTGTATGGTTCCTAGTCTCTGGTGGTGTCATATTGGGTTTTCTGTTGTTGGATGTGCTTTTACCTTGTCCTCTTCTCATCCTTTCTTCTGGTGGGTGTAGCAAGTGTTTTTCGTTCTCCTGGTGGGTATGGGACCAAGGTTCCCTTCTGCTAGATGCAAACAGATCCAATACTCTGATGTCGGTCCTCTACTCTTGGATGGAGGTGTCACTGTTACCCTGGTGTCGTCAGTATTCGGGTGTGTCGGGTCCTGCCTGGCGGCAGTTGAAGGCAGAGCTGTTACTAGGGGTGTTGTATCTGGATGCTGAACTCCGTCCAGCATGCAGGTCGCTTGTGTCAGATGACTCTGAACAGCAATGATGAACCAGAACTGGAAAACAGTTCCTGGCGTACCTGGGCCGGCAGATGGAGGCCGGGCTGCCTCTGAGTGTTTGGTGTTTGGAACCCGCTGCCGCCAAACTGGGCTGGCATGCAGGTCACTTGCCTCAGATGACTCTGAGCCCAAGGATATTTTCAAATGGAGAATATTTTAGTTACTTATAAACTCATAGTCCACACACAGTCCTAATTAGTGTGATAAATGCCCATTTCCCTTCTTACTACCTTGGAAAAATGTCTCCAGCTTCTCCCAAATCCATCTTCCAAATCCCAGTTCTGATGGTTTTCTTTTGGGAAGACGTCTTTCTGTTCTCTTCTCTGAGTTTCTGAACCATGTGTAGTCTTTTTCATTTTGTTACCTCACAGTCCTGTGCCTTGTACATATCCCCAGAACATCTTATGTTGTATATCACTGAAAAATCTCAGAATAGAGGAGAGATTTCCTGGTGAACTATCTCCCCTCACCAGTGTAGTATGCCTCCTCAGCAGAGTCAAGGTTACAGCATTTGGGAAACTGATTTGTCTCCCTGGGCTATTGTTATCAATCTATAGGCAGATGTGTCTGAGGTATCCCTTTTTATCATTGCCAATATTGTTTGACATATATCTCTCCTAGATTTGAGCATTTCCCTTTGCAAATAGTTATAGGATGATGTACATATTTTTTAAAGATTTATTTATGTATTATGTATACAGTGTTCTGCCAGATGAAGGTACCAGATCTCATTACAGATGGCTGTGAGCCACCATATGGTTGCTGGGATTTGAACTCAGGACTTTTGAAAGATCAGCCAGTGCTCTTAACCTCTGATCCATCTCACCAGCCTGAGGATGTACATCTTATTAAACTTGCTTGACATAAGTGATCAACTTATGCAAAACATCTTGCTTTTGTTATCTTTACTTTTTTATATTTCTCAACCCCTGTATTCTCACTCAACATCTGTGTATTGGGACCTTATTCCTACAAGTCTAAGGCACAGAATGTCTATATGTTGGTATTATACCATGTAATTACAGTTACTTAATGAATTCATTACTTAATGAATCAATGGCCATTGTCCACAAAACCACATCTGTGTTAGGGATATGGAAAGAGTTGTACAAGAAAACAATGGGGTTAAATGCGTTTTCAAGGTTTATTTTATTATTTTATGTGTAGGAGTGTTTCTCCTGCTTGTATGTATATCACCCCCTGCTTGTCTGGTGCTCACAGAGGTCAGAACAGGTCTTTGAATGCCTTAAGACTTAAGTCACAGATGGTTCTGAGTCACCATGTGGGTGCTGGGAATTGAACCTGGGTCTTCTGCAAGAGCAGCAAGTTTTCTTAGCCACTGAGCCAATTCTCTAATCCCTAAAAGAGTCTTATTACAGGAAGTAAAGAATGTATCTCACTTAATACCTTGAGAAAATAAGTTCTTACTACACTATGTTAATTTCTAAGACTAGTTCAGATGCAGCCTCCCTTAAAGAATTCCTTAATGTTGAGTCAGTTGTACTCCTCAATTTGGCCCTTTTACTAACTTCCCTACTTTATAACATACATGTCTTTTACCATATTGTATTGTCTCTTACTGTTGGATTGTTAAAGTTTTTGTTAAAAGAGGCAAGTCAACTTTATTTGAAGATAAAATTTTCAGTTCTTTCTGGTCCCAAAGCCTCTTAGGCCCAGCATTCCTAGTCTGGTAGCTCCACCTATATTACCCTCCTGGCTACTAGCCAATCAGTATTTATTCACCAACCAATAAGAGAAACATATATTCATTCACAGCATACAGAAGGGCATCCCTCATCACAGCTTTATGTTCTTAGATTCGGCTTCTTAATATATCATTTAATTTTTTTTTTTTACCTCATGAGCCAGTCTGTTCTATATTTCTTTTCTTATAATATACTTGTCCAACTCTTTTATTTATTTTATTTTTGAGATCACAATTACATCATTTACCCCTTCCTTTTCCTCTCTCCAAACCCTCCCACGTAGCCCTCTCCACTCTCCTTCAAATTCATGGTCTCCTTTTTTCATTAATTATTTTTCTATACATCTAGATATTTATGTACATATATTTCTAATATAACCTACACAGTCTATATAATGTTACTTATATGTATGAGATTACAATTACTTTGTTTACACATTCATTTTACTCTTTCCAAATCTTCCCACATACCCCTCTTTACTCTCCTTCAAATTCATGGTCTCTTTTGACATAAATTGTTGTGATATATATATATATATATATATATATATATATATATATATGTGTGTGTGTGTGTGTGTTACTAATATTCTTATATGCAATATATATTCTTAAATATAATCTGTTCAGTCTGTATAATGTTACTTGTGTATATGTTTTTAGGTTGTATTTTTTGGTATTGTTTATCCAATTGGTGTACTCTGTTCTTTGAATACTGATTCTCCCTCTACAGTATTCCTTACTTGCCTGTAGTTCTTTGTGTAGGGTTGAGGCCTCATGTGCTTTCCCTTGTTCACTGTGGCATGTTGGTTTTATCAGCTCATGTTAAGGCAGTCATATTCATGTGACTTTATGGGTATAACTTCTGACATTAATGGAAAACACAATTCCTTAGCAAAATCTCCAACTTCCTGACTCTTACAATATTTTAATTCCTCTTCCACAGTGTTCCTTGAGCTTCAGGTATGGGAGTGTTCTGTAGATATAACTACTGGAACTTGGCTTCACAACTCTGTGTTTTGATTGGTTGTATTTTCTCTGTACTGATTTTTATTTATTACAAAGTGTTGCTTACTTGATAAAGGATGGAAACTACACTCACCTCTTGTTTTCTTTCTTGTTTTTAGTTTAAATCAAAACAAGCTTGCTTTACATGTCAATCCCAGTACTCTCTCCCTCCACACCTCCCCTGGCCCCCAACAACCTCCCTATCCCATCCCCTCTCTGATTCCCCAGGGATGTGAGGCTTTCATATCATTTGGAGAAGAGCCTAGAACCTCCCCCATGTGTCTAGGCTGAGAGAGTATTTCTCTATGTGGACTAGGCTCTCAAAGTCAATCCACGTACTAGGGATAAATACTGATCACCTACTAGAGGCCCCATAGATTAACCAGACCTCCAAACTGACATCCACATTCAGGAGTTCTGGGACAGTCCTATGCTGGTTACCCAACTATCAGTTTGGAATCTATGAACTCCCCTTGTTCAGGTGAGTTGTTTTGGTGTGTTTCTCTAGCCTGGTCTTGATCCCTTTGCTCATCACTCCTCCCTCTCTGCAACGATTCCAGAGTTCAGCTAAGTGTTTAGCTGTGAGTGTCTGCTTCTGCTTGATTAGCTACTGGATGAAGGCCTTAGGATGGTATATAAGCTAGTCATCAATCTCATTATCGAAGAAGGGCAATTGACTATTGCTTAGACTGTTAGCCTTGTAGATCTCTGGACATTCCCCTAGTGAAAGATTTCTCTTTAATAGCTCCATCTATTATGGTATCTCTTTTCTTGCTCTCCTCTATTCTTCTCCCAACTAAAACTTACTGCTCCCTCATGTCCAACTCTCCCATCCTCTTTTCCCCTTCTCATTCTCCTAGCTTCCTCTCCCCTTCCTCCATATTCCCAATTTGCTCAAGAGATCTTGTCCCTTTCCTCTTCTGTGAAGGATCCCTTTGTCTCTCTTAGAGTCCTCCTTGTTTCCTAGCTTCTCTGACAGTGTGGATTGTAAGCTGGTAATCCTTTGCTCTATGTCTAAAATCCATATATAGTTGAGTATGTACCATGTTTGTGTTTTTGTGACTGGGTTACCTCACCAAGAATAGTTTCTTCTAGTTCCATCCATTTGCCTGCAAATTTCAGTATTCATTGTTTTTTCCACTGAGTAGTACTCCATTGTGTAAATGTATCATATTTTCTCTATCCATTCTTCAGTTGAGGGGCATCTAGGTTGCTTCCAGGTTCTGACTATTACAAATAATGTTCTCTGAACATCATCCTTGTTGTATGAATGTGCTTCTTTTGGGTATATGCCTAAGAGTGGAATTACTGGATCTTGTGGTAGACTGATATCTATTTTCCTGAGGAATCACCATTCTGATTTCTAAAGTGGTGTATATGATGGCAATCCTACCAGCAGTGGAGGCGTGTTCCTCTTTCTCCACATCGTCTCCAGTATTAGCTATCATTGGTGTTTTTGATTTTGGCCATTCTGACAGGAGTAAGATGGTATCTCAGAGTTGTTTTGATTTGCATTTCCCTGATAGCTAAGGATGCTGATCACTTTCTTATATTTCTTTCAGCCATTTTAGATTCCTCTATTGACAATTGTCTATTTAGTTCTTTACCCCACTTTTTAATTGGATTATTTGGTGTTTTGGAGACTAGCTTCTTGAGTTTTTATAAATTTTGTAGATCAGCCCTTTGTGGGATGTGGGGTTGAAAGTTCTTGTTATACAGCTCTTTCAGGTTTTTGGTTAGCCTTACCCCAAGACATTTTATGTTATTTGTGGCTATTGTAAACAGTGATGTTTCTCTGATTTCTTTCTCAGCCCCTTGTGTCTTCTGTAAATAGTACGGTACTGATTTCTTTGAGTTAATGTTGTATCCTGCCACCTTGCTGAAGGTGTTTATCAGCCTTAGGAGTTCCCTGGTAGAGTTTTGCATCACTTATGTAAACTATATTATCATCTGCAAATATTGAAAGTTTGACTTCTTGCTTTCCAATTTGTATCCCCTTGATCTCCTTTTGTTGTCTTATTGCTCTAGCTAGAACTTCACGTACATTATTGAAGAGATTTGTAGAGAGTGGACAGCCTTGTCTAGTTCCTAATTTTAGAGGAATTACATTGAGTTTCTCTCCATTTAGCTTGATGTTGACTGTTGATTTTCTGTATATTGCTTTTATTTTGTTCAGGTATGTTCCTGCTATCCCTGATCTCTCCTGGACCTTTATCCTGAAGGGATGTTGGAATTCATCAGAGGATTTTTAGGCATCTAGAGAGATCATTATGTGGTTTTTTTCCAGGTTGTTTTTATGCTGGATTACACTGATAGATTTTAATATGTTAAACCATCCACCATCCCTGTGATGAAGCCTACTTGATCATGGTGGATGATTTCTCTGTGTTCTTGCTTTTAATTACCAGTATTTTATTGAGCATTTTTGCATCAATTTTCATGAGGGATATTGATGTTTAGTTCTCTTTTTTAGTTGTGTCTTTGCATATGTTGGGGACCAAGATAATTGTAGCCCTGTAAAGAGAGTTTGGCAATGAACCTTCTGCTTCTATTGCGTGGAACAATTTAGCTCTTCTTTGAATTTCTGGTAGAATTCTGCACTGAAGCCATCTGGCCCTTGTATTTGGTTGGGAAACTTTTGATGACTGCTTCTATTTCATTAGGGGTTTTAGTTGTGTTTAAGTTGCTTATATGTTCATGATTCAATTTTTGTAAGTGATATCTATGGAGAAAATTGTTCATTTTCATTAAATTTTCAAATTTTCTTGAGTCCAGATTTTCAAAGTATGTCCTAAAGAATCTCTGGATTTCCTTGGTGTCTGTTGTTATGGCCACCTTTTAATTTCTGATTTTATTAATTTGCATTTGTGCCTTTTGGTTAGTTTGGATAAAGGTTTGTCTATCTTGTTGATTTTCTCATAGAACCAACTCTTTGTCACATTGATTCATTGTTTCATCTTTATTGATTCTGCCCTCATTTTGATTATTTCCTGGCATCTACTCCTCCCAGGTGAGTTTGCTTCTATTTGTTCCAGAGCTTTTAGTTGTGTTGTTAATTCTCTAGTGTTACTATTCTCCAGTTTATTCATGTGAGCATTCAGTGCTATGAACTTTCCTCTGACTACTTCTTTCAAAGTGTCCCATAAGTTTGTGTCTTCATTTTCACTGAATTCTAGGAAGTCTTTAATTTCTTTCTTTTTTTCCCCTTGACTCAGGAATGGTGCAGTTGCTTATTGTTCAATATCCAAGTTTTCTAGGTTTTGCAGGTTTTCTGCAATTCATGTTGTTGTTGAATTCTATCTTTAAAGCATGGTGGTCTGATAAGACACAGGGTTTTATTCCAATTATTTTGTACCTGTTGAGGTTTGCTGTATTGCAGAGTATATGGTTGATTTTAGAGAAGGTCCCATGTGGTGCTCTGAAGAAGGTATATTCTTTTGTGTTTGGATGGAATGTTCTATAGATGTCTGTTAATCCCAAGTGAGTCACAATTTTTGTTAGTTCCTTTGTCTCTTTTTTTTTTGGTACAAATGTTGCTTGGCCAATGACTAGGATTTCTCATCTGCTAGCTCAGTCTTAAGTATCAACCACAAAGACTTATCTTATGGAGGACACCTTCCACTTGTATCCTCTTCCTGGGTCACATGATGACTGCAGACCAGAGAGCAGGAGGAAGAGAAAAAGGAATGTCTGCCTTCTTGCCCTTGCTTATATATGAGTCTGCCTGCTATGTCACTTCCTGCCTGGATCACAAGACTTCCTTTTACTCCATTTCCCAGAATCCTCCTTGACTCCTAGTCCCGCCTAACTTTCTGCCACTTTGACCAAACAGTACTTGTATTCAACAACCAATAAGAAGATAAACATACACAGAAGGACCTCCCCCATCATCTCCTCTTTTCTGTCTAGATAAAAAGAAGAGTAACTTATCTTTTATAATAACTGAAGAAAACTATAACTATCTGTCTTCAACTCCATCAAAGACCACAGAAGGATAATATATAAACTCTAGAATTGACAGAGACATCTTGCTACCTGGACAGTCACCCAAGGTTCCTCTGTAACATTGGGGCATCCATCATCAGCCCATAGGCCACATTGTGTCTGGCACACTTCTCCATTTCAGCAGGAACACTTCAGGACTGTTCATCTTGTTTGTAAGTCCAGAAGTCACTCTTATGGCTCCTGTATATCCAGTTTATACAGCAACAAACAGTCCAGGCAACAGCAGTTTCTTACCCAAATGGCTAATCTTGCCATGTTGAAAACAAACTCCATAACAAGTTTCTTTGATGTGCCAGGAGCAGTTGTGTCTCACTGCCAAGAAAAACCCTAAACCATTTATATGCCATATTTCTGTAGGTCTTTGAAAGGTTTGAAGAATATCATCTCAAATACATCTCTGTACATCTAGAAAAGCTAACTAACCTAATTATGTTCTGAATATTATAGGTGACTACATAATCTGTATTTAATTTTGCATTACATTTTAAAAGATCAGTATAAACACAATACATAACAAGAGGAGAAATATACATATTACAAAATTGACCTTTAAGTTGTATCAATAAATGAAAACCCATACCAATGTATTCATCTCCATATCCTATTCCCCTTCTTTCCTTTAAAAAGAGATTGACTGTGATCATTTCCATTTATAACCAACCCCATTTAAATGAAAACAGCCATTTATAAACAATATTTGGAATTTGGGTGTCGTTCATTCCAAACTGCTTCCTGCTGGTTGGGGGCGATATGGGGATCCCGAGAAAACCCAGAAATCCTGGCTGTAGTGGTCTATGATTGCATCATCTCAGCTGTTTTGGATGTAGGATCAGTTGGGCCACTGCTTCAGGGGGTCTTGCTTTATCAAACCAGATTATTCTGGAAGGAATCCACAGCTTTTCATTTTCTGTGAAAACGAAGCAAGAAATCTTTTCCCAAGTAGCCTGTCCTTAGACTTAAATTTTGAAGTCAAAGCATTTTTTAAAATGTATAAGTTGGGTTAATTTAGCAGCACTTATAATCAAATGTATTTTAACAGCTATAACTCTTTTCTCAGCAATCAAACAATTTAAAGACAACAATATATTGTATAGTATCCAGACGCTCTGTGTATTTTCCATCTTTACGTGGCTTTTTAATTATTCTATTTCTTTTACTTCCTTTTGTTTCATTTTTCCTGAGACAGGGTTTCTCTGTGGAAATCTGCCTGCCTCTGCTACCAGGCTTGCCTAAAACTCACAGAGAGCTGCTTGCCTCTGCCTCCAGAGTGCTGGGATTAAAAGCATGCACCACTATCCACTTGACTAGTCTGGGGAAGGTGACTCGCCATGCCTGGAGGCTTGTGGCTCATGGCACCTGGTGGCTCACGGCGACTGGCAGCTCGTGGCGGCAGGTTCCCCTCTTCCTCTGTGAACCACAGGGTGTGGGCTGATCCCACTCACTGACACCATTGTGTAACAATAAGTCTTTACTTCAAGCTGCCCAAGCCCAGCTGCCATGTGGGCGCTTTCGACAGGCTGCCCGAGTTCTGCCTGCTGCCACGTTAGGGTCCCAAGTAACACAGAGACTTATATTAGGTACAAATGCTGCTTGGCCAATGACTAGGATTTCTCATCTGCTAGCTTAGTGTTAAATATCAACCATAAAGACTTATCTTATGGAGGACACCTTCCACTTGTGTCCTCTTCCCGGGTCACATGACAACTGCAGAGCAGAGAGCAGGAGGAAGAGAAAAAGGCTCCTTTGTCTCTTTGTTAAGTCTGGTGGTCCTGTCTAGTGGTGAAAGTGGGGTGTTGAAGTATCCCACAATAACTGTGTGAGGTCTTATGGGTTATTTGAGTTTTAACAATGTTTCTTTTACGAATGTGATGCCTTTGTATCTGGGGCATAGGTATTCAGAATTGAGACTTCTTCCTGAAGGATTTCTCCTGTGATCAATATGAAATGACCTTTTTCATCTCTTTTGATTGATTTTAGTTTGAAGTCTAAATGGAAAAATGCTAGGATAGCTACGCCAGCTTGTTTCTGGGGTCCATTTGATTGAAAAATATTACCCCAACCCTGTACTCTAGGTAATGTCTGTGTTTGAAGATGAGGTGAGTTTCTTGTATGCAGCAGAAGGATAGATTCTGTCTTTGTATCCATTCTGTTAGCCTGTGTCTTTTTTATAGGCAAGTTAAGGCCATTAATATTGAGGGAAATTAAAGATCATTGAATGTTAATTCTTGTTTGTTTTTGATTTGTTGTTGGTAGTGGTATTATGTGTGGACTTACCATGCTTTTTTTTTGGCTGTTGGTAAAGTGGGTTTATCTATTGCCTATGTTTTTGTGAGTGTAGTTAACTTCCTTTGATTGGAGTTTTCCTTCCAGTACTTTCTGTAGAGCTTCATTAGTGGATATGTATTGTTATATCTGTTTTTGTCTTTGAATATCTTGTTATCTCCATCTATAGTGATTGAAAGGTTTGCTGGGTATAGTATTCTGGTCTGGTATCCATGGTCTATTAGTGTTTGTAGAATATCTACCCAGGACCTTCTGGCTTTAAGAGTTTCCATGGAGAAGTCAGGTTTAATTCTGATAGATTTGCCTTTGTATGTTACTTGGTCTTTGCTGCTCTTTTTTTTTATTAAATTATTAATATTTTCACATATACTTTCCCTCTCCCTCTCCCTCCCCCACCCCCATTCCTTCTCCCCCACCTCCAACCTACCCCCCACCCCATCCACCCGCCACTCCCCAGGCAGGGTAGGGCCCCCAACCAGGGTTCCACCAAGTCCACCAAATCTTCCTGTGCTGGGCCTAGGCCCCTCCCCATGTGTTCAGAGACAGAGCGAATCCCTTCAAGTGGGATGGGCTCTCGAAGTCCCTCCCACCCACCAGGGCAAAACGCCAGTCCACCTCCCTCTGGAGTCATTCATGATTTCTAGTTTCCTTGGGGTAGAGGATTATAGGCTGGTAAACCTTTGCTCTATGTCTAAAAATCCCAGGAGTGCAGGGGCCTCCCCATTGGCATCCATGATCAGGGGGCTGGATTAGTCCTGTACTGTCCTCCCAAAGAGCATCTGGGGTCGATATGCTTTCCCTTTTTTCTCTTAACATCCTTTCTTTATTCTGTATGTTTGGTGTTTTAATTATTATGTGATGAGGGGACTTTTCTGTGGTGCACTCTATTCTGTGTTCTGTAGGCTTCTTGTACTTTCATTGGCATGTTTTTCTTTAGGTTGGGAAAATTTTCTTCTATGATTTTGTTGAATATGTTTTCTTCACCTTTGAGTTTGGTTTCTTCACCTTGTTCTACACCTATTATTCTTAGGTTTGGCCTTCTCACGTTGTCTCATATTTCCTGGATATTTTGTGTTGGGGATTTGTTGGACTTTAGATTTTCTTTGTTTGATGAATCTATTTCTCCTAGTGTATCTTCAATGCCTGAGATTCTCTCTTCCATCTCTTGTATTCTGTTGGTTATGCTTGCATCTGTAGTTCCTGATCTTTTACCCATCTTTTCTAATTCCAGCATTCCTTGGACCTTTTTAAAATTTTCTCTATTTCCACCTTTGAAACCCTGCACTGTTTGAATGTTTCTTGAAATTTTTTGTTTGTCTTTTCTTCCATTTCTTTTAAGTATTTTCTCATTTCCTCTCTTAGGGTCTCTATCATTTTCATCAACTTGTTTTTTAAGGTCATTCTCTTCTGCTTCATCTGTGTTGGGATGCTCAGGTGCTGGAATAGAGTCCCTAGACTCTGGTGGCGTCATATTGGTTTTTCTGTTGTTGAATGTGTTCTTATATGGTCGTCTTTCCATCCATTCTTCCAGTGGGTGCAGGTGGGCTCTCTCTCTCTCTCCTCTGCCTGGAGTGGGGGAGGGCAGGAGTAGCCCAGCAATCTCAGCAGACTCAAGACTCCTTGGTCCATCTGGGGGAGTTGACCTACCTGCAGATCTCAGACCTGGAGTTCCCAAAGTGGGCAGTTGGAAGTCAGTCCCAAGGCAGAGGCCAAACTTACCTCTGCTCTGAGTGGGGGAGGGAGCAGCCCAGTGATTTCACCAGCCTCGGTTGCTTGGTCTTTGGGGTGTGGGTGGGGGAGTTGAACTGCCTGCAGATCCCAGGCCTGGAGTGGATGGATTTTTGTATGTTGAACCACCCCTGTATCTCTGGGATGAATCCTACTTGATCATGGTGGATGATTTTTCTGATGTATCCTTGATTCAATTTGCCAGTATTTTACTGAATTTTTTGCATCAATGTTTATGAGGGGTACTGATCTGTAGTTCTCTTTCCTAGTTGTGTCTTGGTTTGGGTACCAAGGTTATTGAAACCTAGTAAAAAGAGTTTGGCAATGACCCTTTTGCTTCTATTGGGTGGCATACTTTGAGAAGAATTGGTATTAGCTGTTCTTTGCATTTCTAGTAGAATTCCAGATATCTCTTGTTATAAAGACAAATGTTTATATCGTTGCTAGCTATTATGCTGATTTAGTAAAATAGTGGTTGTTGGTTCTTCTCAAATAACCATGAATCCACTAGTCCCATGAGTCTTTAGCTAGATTTCTAATACCAGTCACGGCTTCCGTATTTTGAACAGCTATTAAGTCCAATTGGATAGCTGTTGGTTACTACCAAGTTATGAGTACCACTACTGCACCTTTAGGGTTATTGTACATGATAGTTGTTGACGTGGTTCACAGGAATCATTACTGGTTAGGACTGTTGGTTGCCTTCTGCCTTTGGAAGATTGTATGGTGCCTTCTGGTGCCATGAAAGCTAGTTGTTAGGAACAGGGCAACCAGGTTAGCCTAAGGTCAGCATTCTCTATGCAATGTTTCTTAAGTTCATGGTGTATTCTGCAATGGTGATTTACCTCCCCTCTCGGAGCAGCAACCAAGAGCAATAGTTGTAACTGGTATTCTCTAAGAGTCTTTTGACAACCTTGATCACCAAGTCAAAAGAGGGCTTCTCATACTTAGGATTGGAGTATTTGTTAGGTGATCTTTGGCTTTGGTCATAGCATTGTCATCCTAGATGAGGAAATTTCACTAAAACTATATACAGATATTTATACATATAGGCATACAAATAATTACATATATTATAGTTGTTTTCTTAGATAGCTAGTAGTATGGTTCTTTTTTATTTTTCCAGACATCCTTACTGTTATTTTGTCTCTCCCTCTTTCTTCTGCATTTACCTCCCTATCCCCCCCTCAAGAGCTTCTTTCCCCATTTACGTGATCAGATGACTTTTGTTTCACTGTACCCCTCTCTATTGTTCTCCAATCCCATATCCTGACAATGGTTATGTTACTATCCTAGCTTTTGATGTTACTCCAGGATATTTCTCAAATTTGAAGATTTGCATCTAGGAGCCTCTGATGAGAGAGAATGTGTAACATTTGTCTTTTTGAGTCTGGGTTACCTCATTCAGTAATATCTCTTCTAGTTCCAGATGGAATTTACCTACAAATTTTATAGTTTCATTTTTTCTTTAGAGATGAAAAGCATTTCCTAGTGTATATGTAATATATTTTCATTACCCATCTATTGGTCAAATTTTGTAATTAATTTTTATTTAAATTAAAAACAATCTTATTTTACAATCAATCCCAGTTCCCTATCCCTTCAATCCTCCCATTCACCCACCATCCCTCCATCCAACCCCTCATCCACTCCTCATGGAGGGTGAGGTCTCTCATAGGAGATCATCAAAGTCTGTCACATCATTCGGGGCAGGACCTAGTCCCTCCTCTGTGTATCTATGCTGAGAGATTATCCCTCAATGGGGAATGGGCTCCCGAAGTCCATTCATGCACTAGGGATTAATACTGATCCTACCGCCAGTGGCCCCATAGACTTCCCAGGCCCACTCATGTGGGCCTGGATCAGTCTTATGATGGTTCCCCAACTGTCAGACTGGGATTCCTGAGCTGCCACTTGCTTAGGTTAGCCACTTCTGTGGGTTTCCCCAGCATGGTCTTGACCCCTTTACTTATCACTCTTTCCTCTCTGCAACTGGATTCCAGAAGTTCAGCTCAGTGTTTAGCTTTGAATCTCTGATTCTGCTTCCATCAGCTTCTGGGTGAAGACTCTAGGATGGCATTTAAGGTAGTTTTCAATCTCATTATAGGGGAAGGGCATTCAATGTAGCCTCTCCATTATTGTTTATTATTGCTTAGATTCTTAGTTGGGGTCATCCTTGTGGATCCCTGGAGATTTCCCTAATGCCAGGTTTCTTTTCTGCCCATAAGGCTTCCCTGTATTAAGCTATCTCTTTCCTTGCTCTTCTTCTCTGTTCTTCCCCCAACTTGATCTTCCTGATCCCTCATGTTCTCCTCCCCTTTTCCATGTTGTTTCTATTTCTTAGCTATTGTGAATAGCACATCAATGAACACAGCTGATTACTAATCTGTAAAAAAATCTTGGATGGATCAATCTTCCAAGTAAGTTGTATTTCTCCTGTCTACAAAATAGATACAGTCTAAGCTTTTGTTGTTGAATGTGTGGCTATTGTGTATAAATATATCAAACAGACTTTTATTTCACTTAACTAGTGCTTTAACATATTTAATTACATATTTATTTATCTGCTATGTTGTGTGTGTTTAGGGGCACACATGACACCATTGCATGTGTGTGGAAGTCAGAGGACAAAGCAGCAATAAGTTCTCACTTTCTGCCATGTGCATCCTAGTGATTTAACTCAGATCATTAGTCTTGACAGCAGGTGTCTTTACCTTCTGAGACGTTTCACTGGACCTTGATAGCACTGTTTTATAAAACTCAAAATTTGCTATGAAATAGCAGCTTCTTTTTCTGTTAGTTGCTGGGTATTGTGATTGATTCATTGTGTGGTTCTTATCAATAATGTTGCTATGAATATTTGTATATGTATGATTAATAGACCTATATTTTCACCCCTCATCTGTAAACACCTATCAGGATGAAATAGAAAGTAGAAGTTTACTTTCAAATACTGACATGTTTTTCTTTTAAAAAATTAAACATAATTTCTTTATTGTAGTTTTGGTAATTTTACATTATGCACTTCGATTCTGCTCAATTCAGTCCCTCCATCCCCTTCCCTTATGTTTATGCTGGAAAGGATGTGGAGAAAGGTAGTTATCTTATATTGACATTATTTTGGGATGCAAGATATCACAAATGAGGGTTTTATAACAGGCATTGACATGGATTCCTTTGACTTCAAAGTCTATCATTTTGTCTATACTATGATGTCATTTGATCTTTCCTGGATGAGCTTTAGCTAAAACTCACTTTTTATGGATTATATTGTCTTTCCATTGATTAATGCACAAACTTAATGAAAGCTTGTACTATGGAAGTTTACTTTTAAAACTATGGGTAATATTTTATTACTGTAATGCCACAAGGCCCTGATTTTTAGTTCTCCTCACTAAGTAGACATTTTTATTCCTTTTAAAGCCAAATCACAATGCTCACCCATTGCAGTAAAGCTAACCTTTGGGTTTATCTACTTGTTATAACTATGCTACATATCACATTTCTTTCTGAAAACTCATCCGGGCTTTGTATCACTGGGAATAAAGCAGTACTTAATAGTATATAATGCAACATCAATGGTCAGGGAGGTACAGTTGAATATGTACTTGTCTTTATTGTAGTTTATACTGTTTCTAAGTTTATAATGGACAACTTTGTGATGTCTGCTAGACCTGTTGGCACTTTGGTCCCTTTGCCAGGTTCCTCTGCTAGTTACTTTTAGGTTGTAATCTGTGCTTTGAGTAGGTTCTCTCATTCTCCTGAAATTCCCCAAGTCATACCTAGTTAAGGTCACTAGTGTTTCAGTTTGGTGGCATCTCAAGTGGGAAGCAACAGTATTAAAACCTGGACAGGCAAAGGACCTATCTATAACACAAATAATAAAACCCAGAGTCAGACACTGTGGTGAAAGTTGAAGATCAGAAAGCAAATCAGCCAGTCGGTAGCTTTTATCTCTACCAATCTTAAAACAAAGGTATAAACTCTGCTACTCTTTTAGACACACTCACTGTTTTGTAGTCCAGGGTGGTCTTGAACTCACAGAGATAAATCTGCCTGTACTCTGAGTCCTGGTATTAAAGATGTGTGTGTCCATTTCCAGGCTTCTATGGCTAACTAGTGTGTCTGGCTTTGAATTTTGATGCTCAGTGGCTTTATTAGATAGTAAACAATATGTCACCATACCTATTTATCTTTGTGTTCTCAACCTTCACCCTACTGGATGGAAATGGCTGTATATTAGACATATCACTTGGATTTCACAGTCCCTAGAATCTATAATTAGTGAATAGAAGATACAGCACCAATTATTTGTCTGAGACTTATTGAATTCTTGACTTCAGGTTTACCACTAACAAAATCTAGGGCTATTATTAGTTATGAGTTCTGTTTCCTGTCACTAAATTTAGGTGTTTTTCTCCTGCAAATGCCTTTATGCCTGAGCCTACCTTCCTACAACTGACACTTTTTGACTTGTCAGTGACTGGCTCTCCTGTTCTCCACAACTACCTCACCAGCTCTTCCCTTATTCTGGGGCTGTGGCAGGACAAACTGAGACTCTGTTGTCTGTGGTTGTTATCAGTACTCAGTTCATCAAAGTAGCCCAGTACTTGACTGCTGGCCTCCTGAACATAGGGTGATGAAATGGGATTTCTTTCCATCATTGACCCTTTTCTCTGGAGGAGTCCTTATATACCCACAGTGTGTAAGCCTTTTGAAAATAAAACTTTACACCAGGAAAGAGAGGGTAGCACCGTATTTGAGGCAATACAGTGTCTATTATGTACATGGCTTCCTCTCATTCACTGTATTTGAACAACAGACCACTGGATATGACAGTATGATTTGGTGACTAAGATTGTGGACTTTGCAGGCAGACTTCCTCACTCATGGTCCAGACACTTCCATTTTCATGCTGTGTTCCTTTAAGGGGTGTCACACTGCTTCTGCCTCAGTTTTCTCATCTGTAACTTTAGTTTAAAGATTAAATTATTTAATAGAGAAAAGTATTTTGTTCTTGGCACATGGTAATTTCCCAATACATGCTAGCTACTTTTGCTGTTTAGACACAATCTTTTGGCATGCCATATCCTCAACAGCGTTATCTTGGATGCTTGTAGAACTCATTTGCTAGAAAATCCTTAGTCAAAGTAGTTTAACAATAAGTTATTTAATCCTGGAGGTAGACTTCAGAACTGCATGTGCTGAGTGACTCTAAATATACAATAAAAAAAACTTGCTTTACAAAAGTAATACGGAGACTGCTAATCAGGGGTCAGATGTGCCTTACCACTGTAGCATCTCTACCTGGATGAAGTTTATGTCTTCATATATTGAATATTTTTCTTCAACAGTTTATATAACACCTTTTAGCACTATGAGAGCCAGCCAGCAGGAAGAAAGATTTCTGGTGATTGTTGAGTTGATTTCTCCATGTAATTTGACCAATGAGTGTTTCTAGATCAACAGGGTCATATGATCAAATTCTGGTGGATAACCATGAGCAGTGGCAATAGATTGTATAGTTTTACATGTCTCTAGGACACTTTTCACCAATAACAGGAAGGGAGGTATCCCACACCTAGAATTTGCCTTTTATATAGCATAACATGGTTTCTTGGATGAGCATATTTCCTGGTATAGGATAATTTAAATTTAACTATTTTATGTGACTATATATGCACACACACACACACACACACACACACACACACACATACATATATAATATGCATTTTTTATTTTGGAAGTTTAACAAATAGTAGATTTCCATGTGGCTTTTTAAAACTCACCTGGAGTTAGTTTCCTCTCTTCAATTCCTCTCAAGCTCCCTGTCCTCCTATTCTTGTCCCACTTCATCATCCCTATTATTTTCCCCTTCGTTTTTCTATCCCCAGATTTTGTTTCTTTCTGTGTAAAATTTACAATAATCTGAATAAGTTGACTGATTTTAACTTCTCTGTCTCTGCTTTCTGCCTTCCATGATATTTACTTATCTGTTCTATTATGGCCTCTCTGCCTTCTCTCATGGCCTTTCTCCCTTCAAGTTCATTATTGTGGGTATTTGTATGACATCTAACACTAAGTAAACATAAAAATCCAACACCTAATCAAACAAAATTATGATGTCTGGCTTCCAACAAAAAAGCAGAGTAAAACAAATGAGTTAAAAAAACAGTAAATAAAAACAGACCCAGTAGAGGAAAAATGACAAAACTAGAGGAAACAATGATAGAATTATTCAAACTGTGTTTTCCATATTTAAGAAAGAGAGTGGATGAAACATGAACAGATAATAAAAAAATGAAAAATATACAAGAAATTCAAATATAATGGCTGCCTTTAGACAAAGCACAATATTGGATCCACAAAAGATGCATCTTTCAGAAATTAAGATCAATGAAGTTGTAGGTACAGCCACACAAATTCAGAATAGAGCACACAGAAAAATACTGTGAAAAGCTAAACATAAGTTACAGTAGAACAGAACCAAGTGTTCAAGTAATCATTAATTAAAGCAGAAGTTTTAACATTAAACACCCTGTTTCTACCTAGTCATATATTTCTGTCTCAATCATCAATTCAATGTTATATTAGAAGATCCTCCCAGTTTTACCATTTGTTTTAGAACCTTTATATCTTTTTTAATGTCTCTAGGCTTCCAGAGAAGGGAAACAAGGTCCTGAGAGGATAAAGGAAACAGAGTCATCATACATGCTTCTCATTTTGATGATCCAGGATTTTTAGATGCTTTTCCTTGGGCTGTCTGGTTTCACTGCCTACAGAGAAGTTTAGAATGTGTCAATAAATGGAAACCAAGAGATACTTTTGTGGAAAAGTAAAGAAAATTTCTTCTTCACATCAGGATATATTAAGATCAATAGCATTAAGAACTAGAAATAAAGGCTAGGCTTAAAGAAGTATAATTTTTTTTTCCTTCTTTGGCTTGTGGGAGAACTTGAAAACTTTCATTTTAACTTTTTATTAAATAGTTTTTTTATTTAAGAGTTATTTTCTTAAATTACTTTTTTTCATTTTACATACCAACCACAGTTCCCCCTCCCTCCCCTCTGCCTGCTCCCTATTCACCTTCCCCAAACCCAATGGCTATCCACTCCTTACAACTTATAAGGCCTCCCATGGGGAGTCAACAAAGTGCCCCATATCCACTGGTAGAGCTGCTACTATCATAGCCTTGGCCCCATACCCACATGGAAAGGCCCCACCTGCACCCACTGGAAGAGGAGATGGGAAGACAACAGTATAAGAACACATTCAATGGCCTTCTGCTTGCCCTGCTTGGGGTCTCCTGAGGCCTGAGGACACCACATGGGTGAACCTGTTCAGGCAGACCAAGCCATCTGGAGTCTGCCAACAGTGCTGTGCTACTTCTAATCCACCCATGGGAAGATGAGAGCTAACAGCGTATTGCACCTGCTTGCCCCCTCTGGAAGAGAACCTTGGACCCATACCTACCAGGACAGGGAGAGACCCCAACAGCATCCACTGGAAGAAGGGATGGCAAGAAGACAGTATAAGAACAACAGGAATATCAATATGATGCCATGAGAGTCTGGGGAAGTGAAGACACAACTAAGAAAGAGAACTACAGCTTAATTTCTCTCATGACCATTGTTGCAAAAATTCTCAATAAACTGCTGGCAAATTGAATCCAAGAATACTTCAGAAAAAACAACCACCATGAGTAAGTAGGCTTCATCCTCAGATGCAGGGATGGTTCAACATACCAAAATCCATCAATGTAATCCACTATACAAACTGAAAAAGAAAAACCATGTGATTATCTCACTAGATGGTGAAAAAACCTTTGACAAAATCCAACACCCCTTCATGATAAAGGTCTTGGAGAGATCAGGGAAACAGGAACATACCAAACCACGATAAAGGCAATATACAGCAAGCCATCAAACAATATCTAACAAATTGGAGAGAAACTCAATGTGATTCCTCTAAAATCAAGAACAATGCAACTTTGTCCACTCTCCATATCTCTTCAATATTGTATTTGAATTTCTAGCTAGAGCAATAAGACAACAAAAGAAGATCAAGGGGATACAAATTGGAAAGGAAGAAGTCAAACTTTCACTATTAGCTGATTATAAGATAGTTTAAATAAACTGAAAAACTCTACCAGGGAACTCCTACAGCTGATAAACACCTTCAGCAAAGTGACAGGATACAAAATTAAGTAAAAAAATGAGTAGCCCTACTATATACAGATGATAAATGGGCTGAGAAAGAAATCAGAGAAACATCACTTTCACAATAACCAAAACAACATAAAATATCTTGGGGTAACACTAACCAAACAAGTAAAAGATCTGTATGTCAAGAACTTTGTGTCTTTAAAGAATGAAATTGAAGAAGATGCCAGAAAATGGAAAGAACTCCTGTGTTCTTGGATAGGTAGGATCAACATAGTAAAAATGACAATCTTGCCGAAAAGCAATCTACAGAATCAATGCAATCCCCATGAAAATCCCAGCAAAATTCTTCACAGACCTTGAAAGAACAATTCTTAACTTTATATGAAAAAAACCCCAAAAACAGGGTAGCCAAAACAACCCTGTACAATAAAGGAACTTCTGGAGGCATCATCACCTTTCCTGACTTCAAGCTCTTCTAAAGAATTATAGTAATGAAGGCAGCTTGGTGTTGGCACAAAAACAGACAGGCAGACCAATGGAATCAAATTGAAGATCATGATATTATTCCATACACCAATGAAAAGCTGATTTTTGACAAAGAAGCTAAAATTACACAATGGAAAAAGAAAGCATCTTCAACGAATGGTGCTGGCATAACTGGATGCTAACATGTAGAAGATTGCAGACAGATCCATTTCTATTGCCATGCAGAATACTTAAGTCCAAATGGATGAAAGAACTCAACATTAATCCAGCCACACTGAACCTCTTAGAAGAGAAAGTGGGAGTTATTCTTGAACTAATTTTTTCAGGAGACTGCTTCCTGAACAAAACACCAGTAGTACAGACACTGAGATCGACAATGAATAAATGGGACCTCCTGAAAGTGAGACACTTTTGCATAGCAAAGGATACAGTCAACAAGACAAAATGGAGCCTACAGAATGGGAAAAGGTATTCACCAAGCCCACATCTGACAGAGGGCTGATCTCCAAAATTTACAAAGAACTCAAGAATCTAGTCATCAAAACACCAAATAATCCAATTAAAATTTGGTGTATAGAATTATATAGAGAATTCTCAATAGTGGAATCTAAAATGTCTGAAAGAAACTTAAGAAAGTGCTTAACATCCTTAGCCATCAGGGAAATGCAGAACAAAACAACTGTGAGATACCATCTTACTCCTGTCAGAATGGCTAAAATCAAAACACCAATGACAGTTTATGCTGGAGAGGATTTAGAGAAAGGGGAACACTGCTCCGTTGCTAGTGGGAATACAAACTTGTACAGCCACTTTGGAAATCAGTATGTCCGTTCCTCAGGAAAATGAAAATTAGTCTACTTCAAGATCCAGCAATTCCATGTAGGGGAATCCTGTTTAGAGTTAATGCTGACCACTCCCACTTGGGGCTGGTCACAGCTAAAGATAACCATGGTCTCTTCAGATGCCTTCTCTAACTCCCTGCCACCTGGCTAAGCGGACATGCGTGAGTACTATTTCTTAATTAACCACCTGTTATCAATCTAGATCTGACTCCACATTGTGTTCCATTATATCTGGTATCAGGACCCCATGCCCTCTGGCCTTTTCCCTGATAGGAGCACTTCCACAGGTCACCTGCCGTGACTACCTCTCATGCTGCCTTTGTGTGATTGGTCCCCTTCATCCCTTTGGCTCTTCCTAGAGTTCCCTTTTTTCAGGTCTCCAAACTGGATGTTGCAAAAGGAAGCAGGGAAGCTGAGCCACTGCCGAAGCTTCTGCTGCACCCAAGCGTGGTTTCCACCTAGTACCTCCAGCGGGTTTTTTCCCAGCCCTTGCCCACCCGCCCTGCCATTGTTGCCACTGCCCAGCAAGACCATCCGTTTTCTACCCTTTCTTAACTTAGTCCAGAAGGCATTCAGATATTTTTTTCAGATACTACTCATACCAACTCAAACCATCTGTAGATTAACACTGCAACACCACAACTGGTCACCTGTACTACATGCTGGTCAAACACAGTTAACTGCATCTGGAGTGGAAGCCAACAGGTAAAATCAGTTATGGCCAACAATCTGACATTGCAAACAATTGGGAATATTCTTGCTTCTTACATGAATTCAATGTTGGAGGAGTTTTATGACTTGCCAGTTACGTATCTATATACCATTTTGCAGTCAGTCTTATAATTCATGTGATATCTCTAACCAGAGGCCTGAGAAATAGTCCACCAGGTGGATCTGCTCCCTGTTGGCAGGACTCAACTTGGTTCACCATGGAGGTCCCCAGCGACTTGGCGGCTTTCTGCTTCTTCCACCCCTTCCCTGCCCCCTCAAAGAGCACTGCAAAATGCAAAGCTCTCGCCCTACCACCCCCGCATCCCCTAGAGATTACATCTGTTGCCCACCGGGCCACCTCTGGGGCGGCAGGGACCAGGGCACCTGCAGGCACTGGCGCAGGCCCCTCCTGGACGGCAGGCAGGGGGGGCATGCACACACCCAAAGGGGGCGGTCTCCATAGCTCTTATGTTGAAGAATTATTAAATTCATGGGCAACCTTCAATATGGTAATGCCCACAGATTGGGATTGCCTAGTATCAGATGTGCTTGAAAATTTGTCTCAGATACAATGGAGAGCTCTATGGAGGGAGAAAACAAAACTCCTCAAGCTTCAAGGCATAAAGAAAGGTTATGAAGCTCCCCAAGATAAGATTCTTGGTGAGGGTCTTTATGCTGACCCACAGTTTCAGGCTGGATAAAATGAGCACATATTGTCCTAATGCAGGACAGCAGCCTTAAATGCCTGGGACAAGATTCCTGAACCAGGAGAAAGAGTAGAACCCTACACTAGGATAGAATAGGGACCGACAGAACAGTTCACAGACTTTTTATAAAGACTATCCAGGGCAGTAGAGTTACAGGTAGCAGATCCAGAACCTAGAAAAATGATTATATGCACTCTAGCTTTTGAAAATGCAAATCCAATATGTAAAAGAATACTTTTGCCTTTAAAGATCAGATCAGCACTGTTGGAAAAAATGGGTTTTGCATACAGCTAATCTCAACTATAATGTTCAAGATACAGGAGCTTGGGTAGGAGAGGCAATCTCAAAAGCTTTAAAAAGACACCAAGAGGTTAAATGTTCTAAAGGCAATGATGTAGAAGCTTGGGAAGGAGAAGCAACTTCCAGAGGTCAAAAAGGCACCAAGAGGCCAGATGCTGTCACTACTATGGAACAGGAACCTGGGTAGGAAGAGCCTTCCCCAGAGGGTCGAGAAGGCACCAGGTCGAGAAAGCATGTTCCAACTGTGGCAGAATAGGATATACTAGGAGAAATTGTAGGCAAGGAAATTCCAACAATGTCTCTTATAGAAGATCTCCACCTTCTGGATTATGTAGGTGAGGTGGTAAGGGAAGACACTGGGCCAATGAACGTAGATCGACCACAGACATACAAGAAACCTGTTACAATAGGGAAACTAACTCCTTGAGAGGCCCCTCGAAGGCCCCCACATCAAGAAAGGTCCAGTCATTCCCAGTCACTGTGGAGGACAACATCTCACAGGATGAATAGATAGGACATTGCCTATTATAAAGGATGATAGCACTCTAGATGGTAGTTTGGCTAGTGATGAGGAATCAAACATGACTGGATGAAACAAAAATGCATATTTTGGTAAACTTCTATAAGTGATCAGAGGCCTCACTGAAAGTAAGAATAAATAATAAAGTTATTACCGGTTTGGTGGTCACTGGGGCAGACATGACTAGTATAACCCAAAATCATGGCCTCAGAGATGGCATTTAAGAGAGGTGAATGTTCAAATTTTAGGGATTGGGACTCTATCTAGAGTAAAGCAGAGTGTTAGGTGGGTTGTCTGCATTGGACCAGAAGGACAGAGAGGAAGGTTAAAACCATATGTAGCAGACATAGCAATAAATCTCTTGGGTTGTGATCTTTTACAGCAATGGAATACCCAGATTAACATTCCTCCAGTATCAAATACAAGTCATATATAATCTCTGGATGGTAGACAAAATACAGTAAGGCACCATGGAAAATAGATACAAACCATCCAGGTTGTTCATAAACAAAGTACAAATGATAAACCTTCAGAGGAACCAAAAGCTCTACCTTTAAATGGCTTACAGAAGAACCGGTCTGGGTAGGACAATGGTGTATGACCTCTGAGAAGCTAGAGGCTTTAGAAAACCTAGTGCAGGAACAGCTAGAGGCTGGGAATATAGAAGAATCTACCAGCCCTTGGAATTCTGTGTTTGTTATCAAAAAGTAGTCAAGTAAGTGGAGAATGCTGATAGATCTGAGAGCCATCAATAAGGTAATTCATACTATGGGCTCTCCAGAGCTTGGAATGCCTTTGCCTTCCTTGATTCCTAAAGGATGGCCTATCATGGTCATTTATCTGAAAGACTGTTTTGACATTATACCATTACAAGAAAATGATAGGGAAAAATTTGCATTTACTGTACCAACTCTTAATAATTCACAGCCAGTTAAGAGATTTCAATGGAAGGTTTTGCCACAAGGAATGTTAAATAGTCCTATCTTGTGCCAGCACTTTGTACAAAATTTTTGGTGATAATTCATAAGAAATTCCCCAAATCCATACTTTATCATTATATGCATGATATTTTATTGTCATCTTCTAAGCAGGAAACATTAGAATAGATGTTTGAAACATTGAAGTTCTACCTTTTTGGGGATTACAGATTGCCCCAGAAAATATACAAAGAGGAGATTCTATTAATTATTTAGGTTACAAGATAGACTTACAAAAAATCAGGCCTCAAAAAGTACAAATTAGAAGAGATCATTATCAACTCTTCAGAAAGTCTTCAGAAGCTATTAGGAGAAATTTTTCAACTACAGACAATAATTGGAGTAGAAGGACATGACTTAAAGCATTTAAAAATGGTATTAAAGGGGACAAGGACTTAAACAGTCCTCAAATATTATCTGCTGAAGCGGAAAAAGAATTACAATGGGTGGAAAGCAGAATACTGGATGCGCATGTAAACAGTGTGGACCCTAATTTAAACTGTATTCTGGTTATTTTACCATCCAGAGAATACCCTTCAGGGATTCTGATGCAGAGGGAAGATAATCTATTAGAATGGATATTTCTGCCACATAAACAGAATAAAAAGCTAAAGACATACATAGAAAAGTTTTCTGATTTGATTCTAAAGGGCAAATTAAAACACATTTTCAGGGTTTCAATGGGCTACTGCTCTTAGCTCTGAAAAGGTGGATTCTGTTATAACACACCTGTTAGAAGTGATGGTCATTATGGGTATACCTGCACAAATAAAAACTGACAATGCTCCAGCATATGTGTCCACTAAATTGGAACAGTTTTACAAATATTATAACATAAAGCATATAACTGGTATACCACACAATCCCACAGAACACGCAGTGGTGGAGAGATCTAATCAAACACTGAAAGAAATGCTCTCTAAACTGGCTGGGGGATTGAAAACCCCCAAACATAGGTGTTACCATAAATCTTTCTGCCAAAAGCCGTCAAGCCCCACTGTCACGTGTGTGCTTTGCACCAGCCGCCCGCCCAAGTTTGGGCCCAAAGGAATACACAGAGAGACTTGTATTAGGTACAATGCTGCTTGGCCAATGACTAGGATTCTCATCTGCTAGCTCAGTTTTAATTATCATAAACCTATATCTTTTGTAAGACTTGTCTTATCGGACGCCTTATTGGTGTCCCTCCTTGCTGGTGGATTACAACCTGCTGGAGGAGGAATGGGAAAAAGAGAGAACACTTCCTGTTTCCTTGCTAAATATGAGTCTCCTTGCTATGTCACTTCCTGCCCAGATCACCACTTTGCCACTACATTTCCCAGAATCCTCTTTGACTCCTAGTCCCGTCTAACTTCTGTCTCATTGGCCAAACAGTATTTTATTTAACAATCAATAAGATAAACATACACAGAAGTACTTCCCCCATCACATAGGTTACATAATGCTTTATTAACACTAAACTTTCTTAATGCTAATAAGAAAGGACAAACAGCTGCAGAAAGACACTGGACTACAGAAAAAAATGCTGAACTGAATCAGCCGGTATACTTTAAAGATGTATTGACCTCTGTATGGAAACCAAGACATGTGTTATGTTGGGGAAGGGGTTTTGCCTTTGTTTCCACAGGAGAAGAAAAACTTTGGATACCATCAAAGTTGATCAAGATTCGAGTAGAAAAAGCAAAACCTCTTGATGAGGAGAAATGATCCACCAAGGTATATCTCATAAACTGTATGGCAGCCTCACAAAGGAAAGGTAAGTGTTTTGTTTTTATTTTCACAGGAAATTCATCTCCAGAAAGCAAAGGGATACTGCATGGGTGTATGCCTAAAGAAGAGAAGGTAGCTATAACCATCAAACAAAAGGAATGTACCATATGGTAAACTCTGCATATTCCTCTAAATCTATTTCTTTTTATTTCCCAGTCCCTATTCAATTAACACAATGCTGTATTTAGAGTTGGATTTGGCTCTCCGCCTCTAAATCCAAGCATGTTGTTAAAATAAAATTCAGAGTTTCTGTATTGTATCAAGAAGCCAATTGATGTAATACAGAATCAGACAAAAATTGGGGACTGCCGTTTGTCTTTTCTTGGATATTTCACTCAAAGTATACATTCTCTCATAATTGTTATTTTCCCATTGTTGCCTTTCCTGGTTTGCATACATATAAAAGTAAAAATTTCTCTGCTAACATTTATATTTGAGTTCCACACAGCCAATAAAAACAACGCCTAACAGCAATCCTTTAACTCTCCAGAAAGAAAACGGGCCACACTTCATTGAGTCGATTGGATCCAACTTGATTCGTTTGAACTGACACTCTGGCTAGAGCTTCGGCTACTGATTCCAATCAACACAAGAACTTCAATCAATATAAGGACTCCAACCTAGACCTTCAATAAAGCATCTCCCATCAAACACAGACTTCATATAATCCACTCATGACTTTCACTACATTAACATTTTCTTCCTACAGGACCCCATGAGGCTATAGTCGTCCCATTTCAGCAAGAAGTAACTTGGAGAATACTACACTCCCTTTCCCCACTGTTGTCACTAAGGATAATGTACACCTAGTTAAGGCTAGTTTCCTATTGTTTAGGGTTGGGTTTGGAAGAGGTGTTCAGGCTTGGACATCTCTTTCAGATGACTTTAGGGTTTAGTTGGAATAGACATAGTTAGGATGTGATATTAGTGGATTATTAACCTTCTTGTAATTCACCTTTACGATTGTTAATTATAGATAATTTACACTGTTAAGTTTTAATCCTCTTTAGACTAAAAGTGGAATTTTAGGAGTATCCTGTTTAGAGGTAATGCTATGGAGCTGGCCACATGTAAGGATACCCACACCCGATTGGGACTGGACACATGTGTTGCTGACCATGCCCACTTGGGCTTGGTCAGAGTGACATGGAAAAGGTTTAAGTAGTTAGGGTGCTCACGCGGGCCCTTTCTCTCCCTCCCTGAAGCCTGGCTAAGTGGACTTGGATGAGTACTATTTCTTAATAAACTACCTGTTATCAACCTAGATCTGACTCCACATTGTGTTCAGCAATAATTCCACTCTTAGTTATATACCCAAAAGATGCACATTCATTATACAAGGACATCTGTTTAACTATGTTCATCGCAACATTATTTGTAATAGCCAGAACCTGGAAGCAACCTAGATACTCCTCAACTGAAGAATGGATAAAGAAAATGTGGTACATTTACACAATGGAGTACTACTCAGAGGAAAAAACCAATGGAATCTTGAAATTCACAGGCAAATGGATGGAAGTAGAAGAAACCATCCTTAGTGAGGTAACTCAGTCACAAAAAGACAAACATGGTATGTACTCACTCATATCTGGATATTAGACATAGAGCAAAGGATTACTGCCTACAGTGCACACCTCCAAGAAGCTAGGAAACAAGGAGGAACCTAAGTGAGACATAAATTGAAGCCCTCCCTCCCCAAGAAGAAGCAAGTGACAAGATCTCCTGAGTACATTTGCAGCATGGGGGCAGGGGCAGGAGGTAGGAAAAAGAAGGGAGAAGGGGAGGGAGAGGAGAACATGAGGGATCAGGAAGGTCAAGTTGGGGGAAGAACAGAGGAGAGCAAGGAAAGGGATGCCGTAATAGAAGGAGACCATTATTGACTTAAAAAGAAATCTGGAACTAGGGAATTCTCCAGGGATTCACAAGCATGACCACAAAAAAGAAACTAAGCAATAGTGGAGAGGATGTCTTAAATGCCCTACCCCTCAAATGCCATCGTATATCCTTTTTTCCAATAGCTGATAGAAGCAGAAGCAGAGATTCACTGCTAGACACTGAGCTGAACTCTTGGAATCCAGTTGTAGAGAGGGAGGAGTGATCAGCAAAGAGGTTAAGACCATGCTGTGGAAACCCACAGAAACAGCTGACCTGAGCAAGTGGCTGCTCACAGACACCAGTCTGACAGCTGGGGAACCAGCTTAAGACTGAGACTGGCCCTGTGAGCCTGGCTGTCAGTTGGGGGGCCTGGGCAGTCTATGGGGCCTCTGGTAGGGGAACCAGTGTTTATCCCTAGGTACCTAATGGGCTTTGGGATCCCATTCCCTATGGAGAGATACTCTATCAGTCTAGATTCATGAGGGATGGCCTAGTCCCTGTCACAAATGACATGACAGATTTTGATGATCCTCCTTGGGACACCTCATCCCCCCTGAGGACTGGATGTGTGGTGGGATGGGTAGTTGGTGGGGGGAATAAGAAGACAGGAGGGAGAAGGAACTGGCATTGGTATATAAAATAATATTGTTTTTAATTTAAAAAATTAATTAAAAAAGAAAAACAACAAACAAAACAAAACAAAATAAAGCTAATGATTTTCTAAATATTAAGAAAAGTCAAGAAAGGGTATTTAACCAAAAGATACATGATAAAAACAAATTATTATGGAAGGACAAAAATTTTGTTTTCAGAAAAGAATTGAGTGATGAAAAATTGCATAAGATAGTCAACCAATTTTGGAAAAAAATGCAACTATAAGAGGCAGGCTAGAACCATCTCTCTTGTCACAGAACCTAACCTTGATTTGGATTCTGAGACCATCTTTCTTGTGTGTTTATAAAAGGAAAGAAACACAGGACAAAACTATAGGGTAGGTAAGCTTCAAGTCCCATGACAGCATCAATGGCCTCAGGAGGCTCAGATACCACCTGCACAAGTTGGACAAAGTGGTGATTGTTCTCTCAGTTGGAAAGCCCCATTTCAAGGCCCTAGGCCTGGGGGGCACATTCCATGCCCCTTTCCCACCCATTGCAGCCCCACTAGCTGGTCAGCAGGTAAGACTCCTGCAGACATGCCATTCAACCTCTCCCGTTTGACCCTGTGATCTACAGTCTCACAACAGCATTAGTGCACCAAGAGGCACAGACAGAGCCTGCACAGTTTGGGTATAATGCAGAGCCCTGAGGCACAGACACTGCCTGTACCAATTGGAGGAACAGCAGCCCACAGAGGAACAGGCACCGCCTGTAGTACTTGGAGGAAAAGATGGATAGACACCAGTGTAAGAATACATTCAACATAATCCATATATGTGAGTGTGTTATAGGTTGCAGTCCAGCTAATGCAATTATGTCTATTTGTGATTAAGAAATTCATGAATTTTATAGTTGCTCAGTTCCACAAGACTGGGCATCTCAGCTGGTGTTCTGAATGTGCTAGAATCTCAAAGAGGTAGATTCCAATTCCAGTGAAGGAATGGATGTGTTAGCAAGGTGTGGGCAAGCAGGCAAAGAAGAAGCAAACCTGTCTTTTTCCATCCATAGCAGATGGTATGGTCCATATTAAAGATATGTCTTTTTGCCTCAAGATGTGGATTAAAGGCACGAGTTTTCCTACTTCAAAGGTCTAGATTAAAAGTAGATTCACTCACTTCAAACCAAGCAGAAAATCTCTCAGAGGTGTGTGCTCCATTTCTGGATTGTAGTTATATTCAAATATAGTCAAGTTGATAACCAAGAAAAAGCATCAGAAGTACATCCCTTGACAATGTGACACACATTCATTTCCCCTTATGTCATGATTAATTTCCAAACTAAATGAATAGCCAGGGCATAACAATGCCTAAACATAATAAAACTACTCCACATCCAATCACAAATGCATTATATATTTAACTAGGTCATAATTAGCCTAACATGAATTCCTGACACAATGGCAAATACATTGTAAATTTAGAATAGATGGCAATGTCCTTTAGGGGATATCCATTTAGTATATCAAACTTAAACATGATAATCATTAATAATCTCTTAAATGATTTTATAATATATGATAAAGACATAAAATAAAACACAAATATTTGTGTCTTAGGGTTTCTATTTCTGTGAAGAAACCCCATGAGTCAGGAAACTCATAAAAAGAAATTATTTAATTAGGGCTGATTTACAGATCAGGGGTTTAGTCCATGATAATCATGGTAGCTCTCAGTCAGGAATGGTTCTGGAGAAGAAGCTGAGGGTTCTATATCTGGATCAGCAGGCAGCAGCAAGAGAGAGACTGGGCTTGGCTTGAGCATTTGAAACCTCAAAGTCACACTCTCCAACAAAGCCATATCCACTCCAACGCAGCTATGCCTCCTAATAGTGACATTCCCTATGGGTCTATGGGGGCAATTTTTATTCAAATCACCACAGTCTGTACAAATATTTTAAAAAATACATCAGAATCACTTATGTTAATTCAAATCAATGAAGATTCTGTGGCCTTAGCTAAGATTTGAAACTACCTTCTTCTGATACCCACACTGTATTTCCTCTATTCTCAAAGCAGCAACTTTGCAGGTTTTGGCTCTTTTTCTAGTGGAGTGACCAATATCTTAATTCCTTTTGGGTCTGTGCCATTTGTCATCCTACCTGGATTAGGCTGTTGTAGTTTCCCATTGACTTTAGTCACAGGACATGGTAGCATCAAGAGATGCCCTAAAGAATCTCCTGAACTCCAGACATAATCTTTCTTACCCTCATTGTGAAGAAGCAATCCAATTTCCCTATGATAATTTGTATCAATGACCCTTCCCAACATTGTTGTTACTTTTTAGTCTGTTGGTTTGAAAGCATTGGAAGCCCAAAGTGACCAGGCAGAAGTTTGAGTTTTCAGTTCACCTCTGGAACCAAAATTTCTAGGCCCAAAGAACTTAGGGTCATGGGAAAAGGATGCAAAACTTTTCCTAGTGGATCAATAGGGATGATAGTGAATGAAAATATTCCTTTATCTACCTCTTAATTCCTAGACCTGTGGATCCAGGCTATGGGAGAAATTGTACCATATATTGGACACTAATACAAACATATACTGCCTTTTGGAGTACCCCAAACAGCCCTCTAGACTGATGCCATCTAATTGGCACTGTATCTGAGTCTTCAAAAGGCCATTCCAGCTTTTTATCAGGCCAGCTGCTTCAGAATGGTGGGGAATATGATAAGACCAGTGGATTCCATGATTCTGAGCCCACTGTCACACTTCTCTGGCCTTGAAGAAATTCCTTGGCCAGAAGCAATACTGTGTGGAATACCATGATGGTGGAGAAGGTACTCTGTAAGTCTTCAGATGGTCGTTTGGACAGAGTTATTATGTGCAGGAAAGGCAAATCCATAACCAGAATAAGTATCAACTCCTGTATGGAAAAAGGGTTGTTCTTTCCACGGATAAAGTGGTCCAATGTATTCAACCTGCCACCAGATTGTTGATTGTTCACCCATAGGAATGGGGGATTATCTAGGACTCCATGTTTGTCTCTGGTGTTGTCAGATCTGGCACTAAGCAGCAGTTGTAGTCAGGTCAGCCTTGGTGACTGGCAATACATTGTGCTGAGCCCAGGCATAGATTCCATTACCTCCTTGATGGCCACTTTGGTCATGGTTCCAATGGGAATGTAAGAACGCCTGGGGAAAGAGGCAGACTGTCCACAGACTGGGTCATCCTATCTAATTCATTATGAAATTCCCCCCTGAGCTGCAGTCACTTTTTGATGAGCATTTACATGGGACACAAGTATCTTTATATCCTTTGCCCATTTGGATAGATTTATCCACATGCTTCTTCCCCAGATGTCTTTCTCACCTGTTTCCCAATAATGTTACTTTCAAGTCCTTGACTGTCCCACAAATCCTTTAGCTACTGCCCATGAATCAGTGAACAATTGTAAATCTGGTCATTTCTCCTTCCAAACAAAATGTACAACTATGTGTAACACCTGAATTTCTGCCCTCTCTGAAGATTTCTTTTCTCTGGTATTTTTCAGGGTTGTCTTAGAAATGGATTGTAATGTTGTAGATGCCAACTTCTAGGTGGTTGTCTTACTTAAGGTTTCTAATGCTCTGATGGAGCATCATGACCAAAAAACAAGTTGTCAAGGAAAGGGATTTTTGGGGGCTTAAGCTTCAGCATGACTATTCATCCCGGAATGGAGTCAGGACAGGAAGTCAAACAGCCAGGATCTTGGAGCCGGGAGCTGGTGCAGAGACCATGGAGGGGAGTTGATTACTGACTTGCTTCCCATGGCTTGCTCAGCCCACCTACTTATAGAACCCAGGGTCAGTAGCCCAGGGATGGTGCCATCTACCCTGGACTGAGCCTTCCTCCATTGATCACTAAGTGATAAAATTCTGGGAGAGTGAGAATTAGTTTTCTCTAAGGATATGGACCTTGGTAGGTAGAACATAGTGCAGTGGATGGTCACACAGATGGCACTTGATGGGCTGTAAAAAAATTAAAAGAGAAGACACATGGCTCAGTCAATAGGGAAGGAAAGTGTAGCAGGAAATGTTTTGTGGGAGTAGATAAATATGGTCAAATTCCATATATGAAGTTATCAAGAAAATCTAACAAATATGTTCAAAAACAAAAAAAAAATAGTTCAGATGGAATATGGACTTAAGTATAAAGCATAAACATACAGTGGCTTCAAAAGAAAAATAGAGGGGAGAGGGAGCTGGCAGAGAGGGAGAGAAGAGGAGGGTAGAGGAGGAAATGAAAGGGCAGAAAGGTTGAGTCAAGGGAAGAATAGAGGAGAGCAGAATTAGAGATACCACAACAGAGGGAGCCATTATAGGTCCGAGGAGAGATCTGGCACTAGGTAGATTTCCAGAGATCTACAAGGATGACACGAACTGACAATCTAGGCAATAGTGGAGAGGATAACCTGAATGCCCTTCCCCTATAATGAGACTAATGACTACTTTATATGCCTTCCTAGAGCCCTAATCCAGTGGGTGATGGAAGCAGAGGCAGACACTCACAGCTATAAACTGAACTGAACTCTGGAACCCAGTTGCAAAGAGGGAGGAATGAAGAACAAATGGGGTCAGAACCAGGCTGGTGAAACCCACAGAAACAGCTGACCTGAACAAGGGGGAGCACATGGACTCCAGACTGATGTCTAGGAGGACAGCATGGGGACTGATCCAGACCCCTGAATGTGGATGTCAATGAGGAGGCCTCAGCACTCTATGGGGCCCCTGGTAGTGGATCATTATTTATCACTGGTGTAAGAAGGGACTTTCAGAGCCCATTCCACATGGAAGGATGCTCTCTCAGCCTAGACACATGGGGGAGGGCTTACACCCTGTGCAGGATGATATGACAGACTTTGGGGGACCCCCATGGAGGGCATTACCCTCCCTGGGGAGCAGAGGAGGGAATGAGTTGTGGGGCAGGTGGGGGCTGGGGGGAGGGGAGGGAGAGGAGGGAGAGGGAGAAGGGATTGACATGTGAAGCAAGCTTGTTTCTAGTTTGAACTAACAAAATAATAATAATAAAATTATTGGTATTTTAGCTATTCTTACAGGAGTGAGATGGTATCTCAGAGTTGTTTTGATTTACATTTCCCTGGTGGCTAAGGATGTTGAGCACTTTCTTATGTGTCTTTCAGCCATTTTAGATTCCTCTATTGAGAATTGTCTATTTAGTTCTGTACCCCAGTTTTTAATTGGATTGTTTGGTGTTTTGGAGACCAGCTTCTTCTTTGTATATTTTGGAGATCAGCACTCTGCCAGCAGCTGGTGGAAGTAGAAGCAGACACCCACAAGTAATCACTGAACTGAACTGGAATCCAGTTGCAGAGAAAGATGAGTGATGAGCAAAGGGGTCCAGACCAGGCTGGTGAAACCCACAGAAACAGCTGACCTGAACAGGGAGCTCTGGGTCCCCAGACTGATAGCTAGGATACCAGCATGGGACTGATCCAGACCCTAGGAATGTGGTTTTCAGTGAGCAGACCTCGAAAATCTATGGGACCTCCTGTAGTAGTTCAGTACTTATCCCTAGCATAGGTGTGGACTTGGGAGCCCAATCCACATATAGGAAAACTCCCTGAGCCAAGACACATGGGGGTGGGCCCTATCCCAAAGGATATGATAGACTCTGGTGACCCCCCTATGGAAGGTCTTACCTTCCTTGGGGAGCAGAAAGGATATGTGATAGGTAGGGTTTTAGTTGGGGGGGTGGTAAAGGAGAGGGGAGGGAAAGAGAACAGGGATCAACATGTAAAACAATTTTGTTTCTAATTCAAATAAAAAAATCTGCAAAAATATTGGTAACTATAAAAAAGGAAAAATAGGAGAAACCTGAGATAAAGTCTTGGTATGATTATCATATTTTAGACACAAACCAAATAGAATAAAGCACCAATTGTTCAATGTTACATTTTTTTTCTAAACTGCTACCCCAATGTGACATGAAGAAGCAGCACCTTTCCATGGCTTCTGTATCAGCGCCTGCCTCCAGGTTCCTGTCCTGGTTTGAGTTTCTGCCATAGTTTCCTTTGTTGATGAACAGTGATGTGAAAGTGTAAGCCAAATAAAAATATTCCTCACCAACTTGATTTTTTGTCATGGTGTCTCTTTATAGCAATAGAAACCCTAACCAAGACACTGAACAACGACAGCATCTTCAGCAATTGGTTCAGCTAATTTGTATAGCTACATGTAGAAGAATGAAACTAGAGCGTAACTTTAGCTCTGCACAAAACTCACTCTTACATGGATCAGGGACATTGTCATAAAAACTATGTCTTAGCTTGGTTCTCTGTTACTGAGATAAAACACTGGATGAGCCAGGCTTTGGTGGCACACGACTTTAATTGCAGCACTCAGGAGGCAGATGCAGGCGGATCTCTGTAAGTTCTCGGCCAGCCTGTACTCCAGAGCGAGTGCCAGGATAGGCTCCAAAGCTACACAGAGAAACCCTGGCTTGAAAAACCAAAAAAAAAAAAACCCACATTACTTGACTTATAATTTCTGATCATTGTCCATCACTGAGTAAACTAAAGCAGGAGCCTAGAGGCAGGAACTGAAGCAGGACCATGTAGGAATGCTGTTTATTGGATCGTTGCTCATGGATGCTCAGCTTATTTTCTTATACAACCTGGGTTCAAGGTTCAGTGGCATTGACAATAGTGGGATGTTTCCTACTATATTAATCATTACTCAAAAAAAATGCCTCATAGACATGCAGCCATAGGCCAATCTGATAGACAACTTCCAAATTAATGTTCATTCCTCCCATATATCCCTAGTTTTTGTTAAATGAACAATATTTAACCAGCACAACCTGCTGAATCCATTTGAGGAGAAAGCATGAGAGAGGCACAAGAGAGGACTTTATGATAGAACCAAACATGGCTGGCAAAAAAATGTCAATGAAATTATTTCTAATGATATTCTGATATATTCATTGATTGGTGCCTAGCCCGATGGTCATCAGAGAGTCTTCACCCAAAAAATGATTGAAACAGATGCAGAGATCCACAGCCAAACATTAGGTGGAGCTAGAGGAGTCCTACAGAAGAGGAGGGTAAGGATTGTAGGAGTCACATGGGTCCAAGATACCAAAAGAAAACCTAACCTGCGCTCATAGGGGCTTAGAGTGACAACCTACAACCAGCGAGCCTGCATATGACTGACGTAGGACCTTGTCACATACGTTAGAGTTGTATAGTTTTGTCTTTTTGTGGGACTCCAAACAGTGGGAGCAGGGGCTGTCTCTGACTCTGTTACTTGCTTTTGGGATCCTTTTCTCCTAGAGGTTGCTTTACCAGCCCTAATAGAAGAGGAGGTGACTAATCTCACTGCAACTTGATATACCATGGCTGGTGGATATCCATGGGGGGCCTTACCTCTTCTGCATAGAAATGGAGGGGGAGTGGATGGGGAAAGGGGAGGGGATGGAGAGGGGTAACTAGGATTAGGGGAGGGAAGGGAATCTGTGGTCAAGAAGTAACAAGCGCGCACACACACACACACTTACACAACACACTACAAAGAAAAAAAATCCAATGAAGGTAAGACCAGATATCTGCACATAGAATGACAATCTTCCCAAACCCAGTTCCCTAGACAAGAGCTTAAAAACACCATAAAGACAAAGGAAGGAAGAAAGAAAGGAGAGCAGGAGGAGGAGGAGGAGGAGGGAGGAGGAGGAGGAGGAGGAGGAGAAGAAGAAGAAGGAAAAGGAGAGAGTTCCAGCCAGATAGTCTCTCTGCAACTCCAGTCAACAAATGGAGAGCAGTGACCAGGTAACTTTTTCCTTTCATGCAGTCTAGGACATCAGTTCAGGAAATGGGGCTTCCCAGTTAGAGACTTCTCACCTTGTTTGTCTTCCTACCTCCATTAATCTAATCCTTATCATCTCTCCTAGGCATAGACTATTCTAATATAAAATCTGGTGACATAGGGTCTCGTCTCTTGGGTAATTCTAGACCCTGTAAAATTTCCAATCATTGTTAAACAACATAGTCCTTTGTTAAGTGATCAGCAAATGTAATTCGAGGAATAATTCCTTCTTGTACCTATATACAACACCAGGTTTTAATTTTACGCTCTTTATTTTATTGAAAAATTTCAAATACTATATCTTGATTGTTTTTCCCTTCTTCAATTATTTCTCAGGTCCTCTTAAACTCAATATGAACAAAACTCTGTTATTTCTCTTTCAAAAATACACTCACAATCAAACAAAATAAACAACAAAAATAATACACCATAACACCACTCCAAATCCCTTCAACAAATGAAAATTAAAATAAACAAGCAAAAACCCAATAAGGCAAAAAATGCCTACACAAAGTAAAATGAGGCAAAAATTCCATATAACTATCATTCAGTTTGGTTTATGTTCATCAAATGCTCCTGGGTACGGAGCCTGCCTGAAGTGTAGAGTGGAATTCCATTGGAGAAAAGAGATTTTCCTTGGTCAACAGTATTATTTGCACATAGCTTCTACATTATGCTTGGGATACTGTGTTCAATTTCCCCTCTCAGTGCTGGAACACTGTCAGGTTTGGACCTGTACATATCTTGTGTGTACCGCCACAGTCTCCATGAATTTACAACTACGTCAGTCCTGTTATGTTTCTCAGATACTTTTTCCTTGAAGCACCAACTCTGGCTCTTATACCCTCTCAGCTTCCTCTTCATCATAGGTCTGAGTCTCCATGAGAACACATACCATTTGATGAATATATATCATTTAGGACTGAGTGCTCTAAGGTTTTCACTCTCAACACATTGTCCACTTGTGGGTCTTTGTGCTAGTTCCCATCTACTATAAAGAGCTTTTCTGCTGCAGGTTAAGAAAATCACTGATCTATGCTTATAACAATCATTGTACTGCTATGTTACTTTGCCAAAATAATGTTAATAGATATTCCCCTAGGCCTAAGACCGAACTAAAAATCAGATTAATGACCTTTCTTTTTCATAGCAAAATATACTTCATTAGTAAGCTATATGTTGCTTGTATCATAACAAATGAATATATGCTTGTATCATCAGTATTACATGAACACTCTGCATTCTATATAGAGAGGAGGTATCTACAAAGTAAATGTGCTACAAGTATTGCTCTGTAGCCTATCACTGTTATTGCTTTTTTTCTGTTTATATCAAAGAGTATGATAGTCGTTTAGACTACTTGAACATTTTTAGTGTTTTTTTCTTGATTATTTTTGTTCTTTATTATTACTTGCCATTTTGTTTTTCAAAATGTATTATTTTGGAATTTTTTTCCATCTTTTTTAAAATTTGAATTAGAAATAAGATTGTTTTACATTTTACTCCCAATTTTCACTCCCTTCCCTCCTCCCCTACCACCACCCCCCCAACTAAAACCCTACCTATCCAATATACTTTCTGCTCTCCAGGGAGGGTGAAGCCTTCCATAGAGCTGTTTCTGTGGGTTTCACCAGCCTGGTCTGGACTACTTTGCCATCATTCGTTCTTCTCTGAAACTGCATTCCATTTCAGTTCAGTGATTAACTTTGGATGTCTGCTTTTACTTCTATAAGCTGCTGGATGAAGGCTTAAAGATGGCATATAAAACAGTCATCCATCTCATTATCAGGGGAGGGCATTTAAGGTAACCTCTCCTCTGTTGCTTAGAATGCTAGTTGGTGTCACCTATGTAGATCTACAGACTTTTCCCTAGTGTCTGATTTCTCTGTAAACCTAAAATGTCTCCCTCTATAATGGTAACTCCTTTCTTGTTTTCTCCTATTCTTCCCCAGACTCAACCTTTCTGCTCCCTCATGTCTTCATCACCCCTCCTCTTCTCCCATTCTCATTCTCCCAGTTCCCCCCCTCTCCCTTGCTCTCAATTTGCTCAGGAAATCTTGTTCATTTCCCCTTCCATGTAAAGTTGAGAATTGTTCTTTCAAGGTCTGTGAAGAATTGCCTTGGGATTTTGATGTGGATTGTATTGAATCTGTACATTGCTTTTGTCATGACTGCCATTTTTACTATGTTTATCCTACCTATTCAAGAACACGGGAGATCCTTCCATTTTCTAGTATCATCTTTAATTTCTTTCTTTAGAGACTCAAAATTCTTATGGTACAGGTCTTTCACATTTTTGGCTGGCATTACCCCCAAGGTATTTTATGTTGTTTGTGGCAATTGTAAAGTGTAATGTTTCCCTAATTTCTTTCTACACGAATATATCATCTGTATGTAGTAGGGATACAGATTTTTTGAGTTAATCTTGTATCCTGCCACTTTGCTGAAGATGTTTATCAGCTGTAGGAGTTCTGTGGTAGAGTTTTTCTGGACTCTTATATAGACTATCATATTATCTGCAAATAGTGAATGTTTGACTCCTTCCTTTCTGATTTGTATCCCTTTGATCTCCTTTTGTTGTCTTATTGCTCTAGCTAGAAATTCAAGTACAATATTGAAGAGGTATGGAGAGAGTGGACAGCCTTGTCTTGTCCCCAATTTTAGATGAACAAGATAAATATCATATTGTGCATTTCCCTAAAAGGACAAGATAGCCTCAGCATGGTTTTACATTAGCCTTACTCTAACTCTGTCTTCACCCAACATACATCAAAGCTGCAAAGCTGTAAGGCAGGACATAGGTCCTATGCTCCCAGACCAAACATGATCTCTCTTTTCTGGTTGCAATGGGTTTCATTTGTATTTGGATCCAAAAACATGGGGTTTTGGCTTGAAATTCTTTTTTTAAAAAAATACATCAGAATTTTATTGCTTGGAGAATACAGCATATGAAATCACAAGAACATCAAAATGAAAAGTCATTAGGCTTCAAACACAGAATACATTACCAGATGCAGTAAAATATTAATTAACCTGAAGTCTACATCAGAAAGAAAAAGGTATGGAAAAATACCTAAATTATTTACTTGAGAACCAAACACTTAAAGCAAAGTAAAAGAATGTTCCAGTACAAATTAAAAAAGCCAACACTGACTAACTTATTTTTATAATGGCAATATGTTATGCATCAATAGCAGCAATAGCTTTTCCAGGTTCTGCAGTCATTTAAACAAAATTGTAGAGACATCTAGCACTCTCCATTAAAAAAAAGTAAAAAACAAAATCCCAGAAAAACAGCACAGTTCTGTTACTCTTGTGGTACCTGGCACCATTTTTTTGAAATTAGCTTCTCAATCATCAACTGGAAGGAAACAATTCTGAGCAACATCATTAAAAACAGCTCTGATATAGCACAGTCACTACTATGTATCATAAAGCAGGTCCACATATGAGTGAGTATATATCATGTTTGTCTTTTTGTGATTGGGTTACTTCACTCAGAATGGTTTCTTCGAGATCCATCCATTTTCCTGCAAATTTCAAGATTCCATGTTTTTTTTCTGCTGAGTAGTACTTCATTATGTAAATGTACCACATTTTCTTTATCCATTCTTCAGTTGAGGGGCATCTAGGCTGCTTCCAGTTTCTGGCTATTACAAATAATGCTGCTGTGAACATGGTTGAACAGATGTCCTTGTTATATGAATGTGCTTCTTTTGGGTATATGCCTAGGAGTGGAATTGCTGGATCTTGTGGTAGACTCATTCCCATTTTCTTGAGGAGTCGCCATACTGATTTCCAAAGTGGCTGTACAAAATGGCACTCCCACCAGTAGTGGAGGAGTGTTCCTCCTTCTCTGCATCCTCTCCAGCATAAACTGTCATTGGTACTTTTGATTTTAGCCATTCTAACAGGAGTAAGATGATATCTCAGAGTTGTTTTTATTTGCATTTCCCTGATGGCTAAGGATGTTGAATACTTTCTCATGTGTCTTTTAGCCATTTTAGATTCCTCTATTGAGAATTGTCTATTTAGTTCTGTACCCCATTTTTTAATTGGATTGTTTGGTGTCTTCGAGAATTGGCTAAAATTCTTTAACAATATATTTATGGTCCCCTCTAGACTCCTTCCAACCTACCAGACTTTTATGATTTAAGATTAAATATGCCTTCTCTCCTCTTCTGCTTTAGAGATCCCAGACCCTAAAGAAAGGAGTTTATCCAACTGAAGGCTATGTCATTGTCACAGATAACACCATCATAGAAGTCCAGACAGCACTTACAATATGGAGAATTTATTGACCTTCCATAAGCCTGAAACCTAAAGGTTAATGCCTATGCTGACCTTGAACATTCAGACCACATTGCCATCTCTCAAGCCTTAAGTTGTTAAAAGTGAAGATTTCTTACCTCACAGCAGACTCCTCTAATTAAAAGCAAACTAACACACAAATACTTACAACCTGCCTTGCTATCTACTGCAGAGGCAAACAAGATATTTCTGAGCAGATAGCTAAAGGCAACATTGGAGATGATGCTGTTGCTAAACTGGTAGCACTGGCCTCTAGTTCATATTCTTCCAACTCTCTGAACCCAACACACCCTCTTCCTGGCTCTTCCTCTATTAATGATCTTATCCTTCTCTTCCTTGTCTCATTTTAGTCTATCTAACTTCATCATAAGTTTTTCCAACTAGGTAAAATGGGAAGTCATTTTCAAAGCCTCCTGGTATATTTTCAGTAACTTATTCCTTTTCTGCTCAAGACTTGGATATTATATATTCACTTGTGATATTACTGTATTTTCACCTTACTCAAAACTTTACTCCCTCACATTGTAACAGGATCTCCACCTCATCACCCTCCAATGTACTCTTTGCTCTCAAGCTGACACCCAAGGGGCACTCACTCTACCTTCCTTCTCCACCCACCAGGTTTGAGAGATCATCTCCCCCAACAGGACTTCAAAACTGACTGATACCCTCTTAGTGACTCTCCCTTTTTCTCTCATTGATAGACATATTCTAAGGTTAGGTATTGGCTTCCCTACCTTATCTGAGAGAGCACAAAAAGAGATTGCTCACAGCTTATTTTGGCCTGAGTTTAGTTATTTGTAGTATGAGAGAAGACCTGATTTTATTTCTAAGATAATTCAACATCTCATTTCCAACTCAGGTACTGAGTATTCTTTTCTTATTCCCTAGATATTCCAGTCCTTAAAAAGGCACAACACACCGACACTTTAATGAAACAGCACTTATGTAAAATAATGTGTCAAGTCTGACTGTCCTGACCGGTTCTTCTCCCCATTTTTCCCTCCATTTATGTAGTCTTCTTGAGAATCCCCTTAGCTTCACCACCCTCAAACCCATTGTTGGGCAGGCCCACTACATAGCTTTCTTTCTAGAACCTCCCTCATTTCCTAACATGTGTTTACCTTAGGTCTCATTAGATCTGCTTCAAACTTTTATCTCACAAGCACCTCCCTAAGTCTCATCACCATCCTGTAGTCTTTGAGCTCTACTTGTGTGCCTGGGACTACATTTCTAACTTCTCCCAACCCTTCAAACACACTTGCCAAAACATGAGTGAGGCAAGCTTACATCAAAGTGAGGAAATCTCTGCTTTGGCCCTTAGATCCTATCTGATGACATTTTAAATCCTTGAGTTGGTAGATACTAGAGTGTTGTTTGTATTTCCTTAAATACTTATCTCATAGTTACATAGTTGTTAGATCAAATACAGAAGTGAACTAAATGTCTATTTAGGGGCTAAGGTAGCTCAAGATAATTTGAGTGCCATACATCATTCTAATTCTCAAAAACAATTGCTATTCTAATCAACCAGACTTAGAGAAAGCTAATGTAGTTTACCACCACATGGCCACAGAAATCAGTTAATAATTTCCTCTTATTGATTAGGCCTTCCTGCCCTACTACTGAACAGTGACATTCAGTTTCATTTCTAGCTCAAACCCCATTTATCAGAAATGCTTATTTTGAAGCAAAGGTTAAAAGAGTGTTGCCAGTCAGCTAGATGTCTTTTGATTAACCAATGTGTGGCCACTAACACAAATACACTGGCAAGGCCAGATGCCATGACACTCATCTGACCTTGATAGTCCTTCTGTCATCGAATTTGGAGTTTATAACTTGAGCCTCAAGCCATATTTGTACACCCATCATCAATAAGCCAACTAAAACATTCTTCAAACTCTCTCCATTCTGATCAGGGCAGGCCTGATCAGAGTTCATAACCTGTGCCTCAAGCTATATCTGCATACCCATCATAAATAAGCTAATTAAAAAGTTCAGAAAGTACTTAAATCTAACAGTTGAGGAGTGGCTACCTTAAATGCCCTCCCCTGATATTGAGATTGATATCTGACTTATATGCCACCTGGTGGAAGTAGAAGCAGACACCCACAAGTAATCACTGAACTGACTGAAATCCAGTTGCAGAGAAGGAGAGTGATGAGCAAAGGTGTCCAGATCAGGCTGGTGAAACCCACGGAAACAGCTCACCTGAGCAAAGGGGATCTCTTGGGCCCCAGACTGATAGCTGAAAAACCAGCTTGGGATTGATCCAGACCCAGGAATTCGGTTGTCAGTGAGGAGATCTAGGAAATATATGGTGCCTCCTGTAGTAGATCAGTATTTATGCCTAGCATAGGAATTGACTTTGAGAGCCCATTCCACATGGAGGGAAACTCCCTGAGCCAAGGCACATGGGGGTGGGCCTAGGCCCTATCCCAAAGGATAGGACAGACTCTGATGACCTCCTATGGAAGGCCTCACTCTCCCTGGGGAGCAGAAAGGGTATGTGATAGGTAGGGTTTTACTGGGGGGGGTGGTAGTGGATGAGGGGAGGGAGAAGGAACTGGGATTGACATGTAAAACAATGGACATAGGACATCATTCTAACTCTCTAAAATAATTGGAATTCTGATCAATCAGACTTGGAGAAAGCTTAATATAGATTCAGCTTCCTCCCACCCCTTGGAAACCTTAGTTAAACATTTCCTCTTATTTTTAGGCCAGCTGTGACCCACTAATTATTAGCAACATTCAGTTTCATTTTTCAGTCAAAATTAATTTCCCAGAAATTCTTATTTATACCACCAATTGAAAGTAGTATTGTCAGGCAGCTGTTTATTAATCAGTGGTTTGGGTTTTTTGCAACCTATTTTTTCCTGTTGCTTTTAATTATTCCTCTGCTGTCACTTCCCAAATTAATACTCCATTTGAAACTTTAAAGTAAGAAGACTTGGTGGGACATTCCTTTTTTTCTGTTATGTTCAGTGCATTGGGAAAACTTCCCTAGTCCCCAGTAGTATTGTTTGTGGAGACTGGCATATTACATACAGTGTAGGCAGGATCAATAAAAACACTGCTTTAATCCATATATCCTGTGGTGGGCTGAGTTCCAAAAGCCAAAGTCTGTCATATCATTTGAAGCAGGGCCTAGAACCTCCCCCATGTGTCTAGGCTGAGAAAGTATCCCTCTATGTGGACTAGGCTCCCAAATTCAATCCATGTACTAGGAGTAATTACTGATCCACTACTAGAGGTCCCATAGATTAACCATACCTCCAAACTGACATCCACTTTCAGGGGGTCTGGGACAGTCTATGCTGGTTACCCAGCTATCAGTCTGAGGTCCATGAACTCCCCTTGTTCAGGTCACCTGTTTCTGGGGTTTCTCCAGCCTGGTCTTGATCCCTTTGCTCATCCCTCCTCCCTCTCTGCAAATGGATTCCAGAGTTCAGCTCAGTGTTTAGCTGTGAGTGTCTGCTTCTGGTTCCATCAGCTACTGGATAAAGGCCCTAGGATGGTATCTAAGGTAGTTATCAGTCTCATTAGGCATTTAAGGTAGCCTCTTGAATATTACTTAGACTAGTAGTTGTGGTCAACCTTGTAGATCTCTGGACATTTTCCTAGTGCCAGATTTCTATTTATGGCATCTCTTTTATTGCTCTCCTCTATTCTTCCACCAACTCAAACTTACTGTTCCCTCATGTTCTCTTTTCCCCTCCTCCTGTTGCTGTCTCATTCTCCTAGCTTCCTCTCCCCTCCCCCATGTTCCCAATTTTCTCAGTAGATCTTGTCCCTTTTCTCTTTTGCAGGGGACCACCTATGTCTCTCTTAGGGTTCTCCCTGGCTTCCTAGATTCTCTGCCAATGTGGATTGTAGGCTGGTAATCTGTTGCTCTATGTATAAAATCCATATATGAGTGAGTACATACCATGTTTGTCTTTTTGTGACTGGTTTATCTCGCTCAGGAGGGTTTCTTTTAGTTCCATCCATTTGCCTGTGAATTTCAAGATTCCATTGTTTTTTTCCCACTGAGTAGTACTCCATTGTGTAAATGTATCACATTTTCTGTATCCATTCTTCAGTTGAGAGGCATCTAAGTTTCTTCCAGGTTCTGGCTATTACAAATAAAGTTGCTATGAACATGGTTGAGCAGATGTCCTTGTTGTGAGAATGTGCATCTTTGGGTACATGCCTAAGGGTAGAATTGCTGGATCTTGTGTTAGACTGATTCTCATTTTCCTGAGGAACCACTATACTGATTTCCAAAGTGGCTGCACAAGTTTGCACTCCCATCACAGTCCACAAAACAAAATGGCAGCCCACAGAATGGGACAAGATATTCACCAACCCCACATCTGATAGAGGACTGATTTTCAAAATATACAAAGAACTCAGGAAACTAGTCACCAAAACACCAACTAATCCAATTAAAAAGTGGGGTACAGAATTCTCAATGGCGGAATCTAAAATGGCTGAAAGACACATAAGAAAATGCTCATCATCCTTAGCTATCAGAGAAATACAAATCAAAACAACTCTCTGATACCATCTTACTCCTGCCAGAATGGTTAAAATAAAAAACACCAAGATAACTTTATGCTGAAAAGGATATGGAGAAAGAGGTAAAGCTGTCTTTTTTCCATTCATTTATTTAGTTCATAAATAAAGTCATGCACAATTATGATACAGAATACAGTATGTTCACAATGGCATGGCTAAATTAAACCAACTAACATGTTATATCACGCATATTCATCATTTTTGTTTTGAGAACACTTAAAGTATACTATCTCACAACTTTTAAAATACAGCATATTGTTATCAACCATATTTATCATGCTCTCAGTAGACCTCAAGACTTCATCGAGTCCATGCCTCTTGTCCAACTGCAGTTTTATATCCTTAAACCAATCGTTTCCCCATTGTTAAAAGTCCCACATTGAAGCATAATAGCCACAATTCTGCTCTCTGTTCCCATAAGTTCATCATTTCTAGGTTACACATAAAATTGAAATTGTGTGACATTTGTCTTTCAGTGTGTCACTTTTTTTTGGTGAGCATATAACTTTACTACTTACTAAAGATGAAATCAAATTTGCATGCACAGGTGATCACTCACTGAAACACCTTGGATTCATCACATATTTGAGTTTCAATTAGAGGTAAAGCTATCTTATATTGACATTATTTTGGCATGCAAGATGTCACAAATGAGGGTTTTATAACAGGCATTGACATGGATTCCTTTAACTTCAAAACTATCATTTTGTCTATACTATGAGGTCACTTGATCTTTCCTGAGTGTGTTTTGGCTAAAACTCATTTTTATGGGTTATGTTGTCTTTCCATTGACTAATGCACAAACTTAATGAAAGCTTGTACTATGGAAATTTACTTTTAAAACTATGGGTAATATTTTATTCTTGTAATGCCATAAGTACCTGATTTTTAGTTCTGCTCACTAAGCAGATAGTTTTCTTCTTTTTAAAGCCAAATCACAATGCTCACTCATTGCAGTGAATCTAGCCTTTGGGCTTATCTACTTTCTGTAACTATGCTACATATGACGTTTCTCTCTGAAAACTCATCTGGGCTTTGTATCACTGGGAATATATCAGTCCTCAACTGTGTGTAAAACAACATCAACAGGCATGAATATCACCCAGTTATGAGTACAAACCGAATTTCAGTCATAACTAACATTGCATGGTTTTAGTTTTCATTATTGGCATTAACGACAGAAGTCTATTCCAACAGGGAAGAAAATTATAACTGTCTAGGAATATGGATATTTCAGATGTCAAAATGATTTATGTTATTTCATAAAAGAGATGCTTGCTGCTAAACAAAAGGCTATCAATCTTAGCTGGCCTGTTAGCTCAGTTGATGAGAATATGGTGCAGACAACAGTATTTTCAAGAGTGAATACCTTAAATGCTTTACATAGCTTCACATTTCAGAATTCCAGTGGCTACCAGTGTTTTGCCAACGGAAGTAGTAGTAGTCTTCTAGCATTTCCATAGGTGTGCTGATTTATGCCTGGGTCTTTGATTTGATTCAATTGATTGATCCACATGTCTGTTTTTTTGCCAGTACAGACAGTGCAGTATTTATTACTATAGCTTTGTAGTAAATTGGAAATGATGATATCTCCAGCAGTTCTTTTCTTATACAGGATTCTTTAGAGAAATCTTTAACAGAACTTTATAAGGTCAGAAGTTACATTACAGTTCCCAACTGATCCAAGAATTGCAAATAAAATTATAGAAAGATGGAATCAATCTATATTCACATGTTACTATCAAGATTTCTGGTAGATATTTATTGTTAAATATTGCTTTCTGTCTGCTAACTACAAATGGTTGCCACAAAACATATGCATACATACATTATTCTGGGTCAGGGAAATAGTACATAACTTAACATTAAAGTTACATATTTATCTTAGGTTTTAAAAGTTGATTACATGGGGAAATTCAAGGTATATCAAGGTTAGTTACATTGTTCATTTCTCTTTTAAAATGACTCAGTCTTTTAAGATTATAATTATAAGACTTTCCATTTCCATTTCCTCCTTCATTAATTCTTTATACATATGTACACAACACACACACACACACACACACACACACACACACACACGTGTTACTAAACGCATACACAGAACTCTTTTAGTCTGTATGATATCACTTGTATGTATGTTGTCAGAGGTGACCTTTTGGTATTGAATATCCAGTTGGGGTGTTCTTCATTGATGAAGACCATCACTCCCTCTTTCTGCATTCCTTAGTTGCCTGTAGTTCTTTGTGTAGGATTGAGGCCTCCTTGGCTTTCCCCTGTGACATTAGGATGTCTATTGCTGTTGTCTTTGTCTGCTTCTATTTAGGCAGTAATATTAGTGAGACTTTATGGGTAGCTTGACATTCCCAGGAGACATAATCTCACAGTAAACTCCCTGTTCCTCTGGGTCTTCAATCTTTCTGCCATATCTTTTACAAGGATCCCTGAGCCTTAGGTGTGGGAGTAGTTCATTGTTTTCTTAAAATCAGGTTAAACTCAAACAGGCTGAGTGCACAGTAAGATATCAGGATAAGTACATAGTTTTAAATGTTCTCAAAGCATATTATTAATATGGTGACAAGGTCTGGAAAAAGGTCATTCTGTTTGAGTGTTAGATACATTTTCAGAAAAATATACCACTATAGACTACAAAGAAAAAGCGTTTTCAGGACACAACAAGGCAGTTGTACATATGAAGCCACAGCAGTTGTGACAGCAGACACAAGTCCTTATGAGGTCAAGTCAGACTGTATCATAGAATGGAGAGGGGAGTTGGGCATGCAGTACTACTTTTAGGTGAGGAGCATTTGGTATCTTCTTGGAAGAGAGTCAATTTTCTCTAAAAGATGTGGCCTGTGTAAGGTAGATCATGCAGCAGTGGGTGACCACTCCTCTAGCAGTATATGGGCAGCACTAATTGGACTCATTAATTTAAAAATTAAGTAGGTCACAAAGTTGAGTGTGTATAAAACAGGGGGAACCAAGAAGGAATTAGAGAGGGGAGAACATGACTAAAATATGTTGAATGAAATTTCAAAAATTAAAAAAGTATATAAGTATAAAAACATCAGTACTTAAAAATAAAAATAATACTAGAAGTACAAGACAGATAAAAATGTGAGAATCATAGGGCAAAATGCTTAAAGAAAAGAAATACATAGTAAGAAGAAAGAATATCCAAAAATGGAAAAAGGTGTATAAACAAGTTAGTTGAATGCAGGAGGGGCATAAACAAAGATTTGTGGATTATATAAAGTTGAAATAGTGTTAAAAAGTATAGTATAGAGGGGAAAAAGGACACAGACATCTAACAAAATATTTAAATAAAATGGATTGGGTTGAGTGTTGGCATGGCATTGTTTTAGCTTCTCAAACATTAGAGACTGCCAGTTTTACCAGAGTCATGCAGGGACATTCAATTGAACATGTACTTGTCTTTTTTGTAGTTTATAGTGTTTCTAAGTTTGTAATGGACAACTTTGTGATATCTGCCAGACCTGTTGCCACTTTGGTCTCTTCTGCTATGTTCCTCTGCTGGTTACTTTTAGGTTGTAATCTGTGCTTTGAGTAGGTTCTCTCATTCTCCTGAAATCCCCCAAGTCATTCCTAGTTAAGGTCGATAGTGTTTCAATTGGGTGGCATCTCAAGTGTATTGGAATGTGGGAAGCAACAGTATTAAAACCTGGACAGGCAAAGGACCTATCTATAACACAAATAATAAAACCCAGAGTCAGACACTGTGGTCAAAGTTGAAGATCAGAAAGTAAATCAGCCAGTCAGTAGCTTTTATCTCTACCAATGTTAAAACAAAGGTATAAACCCTGTTAGTCTTTTAGTCTTACTCACTCTCCTGTAAGTGGTCTTCAACTCACAGAGATAAATCTGCCTGTCTCTGAGTCCTGGCATTAAAGGTGTGTGTGTCCATTTCCAGGCTTCTATGGCTAACTAGTGTGTCTGGCTTTGCATTTTGATCTTCAGTGGCTTTATTAGATCATAAACAATATATCACCACACCTACTTATCTCTGTGTTTTCAACCCTCACCCTGATGCTTGGAAATAGCTGTATATCAGACATATCATTTGGATGTCATAGTCCCTAGAAACTATAATCATTGAATAGCAGACACAGCACCAATTATTTGTCTGAGACTTAATGACTTGCTAACTTCAGACTCAGCACTAACAAAATGTAGGACTATTATTAGTTATGAGTTCTGTTTCCTGTCACTAAATTTAGATGTTTTTCTCCTGCACATGCTTTTATGCCTGAGCCTACCTTCCTACAACTGACACTATTTATTTATTTATTTATTTATTTATTTATTTATTTATTTATATTAGTTCAAATTAGGAACAAGCTGCTTTCACATGTCAATCCCTTCTCCCTCTCCATCCCCTCATCTCCATCCCTCCTTCCCCACCCCCAACCTACCCCCATCCCATCTACCCACCACTCCCCAGGCAGGATAGGGCCCTGAAAGGGGACTCTGCAACATCCACCAAATCTTCCTGTGCTGGGCCTGGGCCCTTCCCCATGTGTCCATGGCCAGAGTGTAACCCTTCACGTGGGATGGGCTCTCAAAATCCCTTCTTACACCAGGGAAAAATACTAATTCAATACCAGAGGCTTCCTGGAGTGCAGAGGCCTCCTTATTGACATCCATGTACAGGGGTCTGGATCAGTTTTGTACTGGCCTCCCAGACAGCATCTGGGATCGATGTGCTCTCCCTTGTTCAGGCCAACTTTTTCTGTGGGTTTCTCCAACCTGGTACAGACTCCTTCAATATTCATTCCTCCCTCTCTTCAACTAAATTCCAGATTTCAGCTCAGTATATATCTGTGGATGTCTGTCTCTGCTTCCATCAGCTATTGGATGAGGGCTCTAGGATGGCGTAAAAAGTAGTCATCAATCTCATTTTAGGGGAAGGGCTTTTAGGTTATCCTCTCCACCATTGCCTGGATTGTCAGATTGTGTCATCCTTGTAGGTCTCTGGAGATCTCCCTAGTTCCAGATCTCTTCTCAGACCTATAATGGCTCCCTCTAATATGGTATCTCTCATCCTGCTCTCTCTCCTCTATTCTTCCCCCAACTCAATATTTCTGCTCCTCCATTTCCTCTCCTCTACTCCTCTTCTCTTGCTCTTATTGTGGCAGCACCCTCTCCCCTACTCTCATGCTCCCAATTAGCTCAGGAGTTCATGCCACTTTCCATTCCTGGGGTCCATTTATCACTTAGAGTCCTTCATGTTTCCTAGTTTCTTTGGTGAAAAGGATTATAGGCTGGTAATCCTTTGCTCTATGTCTAAAATTCATATATGAGTGAGTACATACCATGTTTCTCTTTTTGTGACTGGGTTACCTCACTCAGGATGGTTTCTTCTAGTTCCATCCATTTGCCTGCGAATTTCAAGATCCCATTGCTTTTTTCTGCTGAGTAGTATTCCATTGTGTAAATGTACCACATTTTCTCTATCCATTCTTCAGTTGAGGGGCATCTAGGTTGCTTCCAGGTTCTGTCTATTACAAATAATGCTGCTATGAATGTAGTTGAACAGATGTCCTTGTTGTATGAATGTGCTTCTTTTGGGTATATGCCTAAGAGTAGAATTGCTTGATCTTTTGGTAGACTGATTTCCATTTCCTAAGCAATCACCATACTGATTTCCAAAGTGGCTGTACCAGTTTGCACTCCCACCATCAGTGGAGGAGTGATCCCCTTTCTCCACATCCTCTCCAGCATAAGTTATTATTGGTGATTTTTATTTTAGCCATTCTGACAGGAGTAAGATGGTATCTCAGAGTTGTTTTGATTTGCATTTCCCTGATGGCTAAGGATTTTGAACACTTTCTTATGTGTCTTTCAGCCATTTTAGATTCCTCTGTGGAGAATTCTTTATTTAGTTCTCTACCTCACTTTTTAATTGGATTATTAGGTGTTTTGGAAATTAGCTTCTTGAGTTCTTTGTAACTTTTGGAGATCAGCCCTCTTTGGGATATGGGGTTGGTGAATATCTTTGCCCAGTCTGTGGGCTGCTTTTTTGTCACTGACGTTTTCCTTTGACTTACAGAAGCTTCTCAGTTTCAGGAGGTCCCACTTATTAATTGTTAATCTCAGTGTCCGTGTTACTGGTGTTAATGTTCAGGAAGCTGTCTCCTGTACCAATTCCTTCAAAGGTACTTCCCACTTTCTCTTCTAATACGTTCAGTGTGGCTGGATTTATGTTGAGGTCTTTGAGTCATTTGGACTTCAGTTTTGTGCATGGCAACAGGCATTGATCTATCTGCAGTCTTCTACATGCCAGCATCCAGTTGTGCCGGCACCATTTGTTGAAGATGCTTTCTTTATTCCATTGTATATCTTTAGTTTCTTTGTCAAAAATCAGGTGTTCTTAGTTATGTGGGTTAGTATCAGGGTTTTGAAATAGATTCTATTGGTCTAGCTGTTTATTTTTGTTCCAGTACCAAGGTGCTTTCAGGACTATAGCTCTTTAATAGAGCTTGAAGTCAGGAATGGTGATGCCTCTGGAAGTTCCTTTATTGTGCAGGGTTTTTATGGATATCCTGGGTCTATTTTTCTCCATATAAAATTGAGTATTGTTCTTTACATGTCTGTGAAGTATTGTGCTCGGATTTTGATGGGGATTACATTAAATATGTAGAATTGCTTTTGGCAAGATTACCACTTTTACTATGTTGATCATACCTATCCAAGAGCATGGGAGGTCTTTCCATGTTTTGGTATCTTCTTTAATTTCTTTCTCTAAAGACTCAAAGTTCTTGCTATACAGGTCTTTCACTTGTTTTGTTAGTGTTATCCCAAGATATTTTATGTTGTTTGTGGCTATTGTAAAGGGTGATGTTTTTCTGATTTCTTTATCAGCCCTCTTATTGTCTGTATATAGTAGGGCTACTGATTATTTTGAGTTATTCTTGTATCCTGCCACTTTGCTGAATGTGTTTACCAGTCGTAGGGGTTCCCTGGTAGAGTTTTTTGGGTCATTGTGTAAACTATCATATTGTCTGCAAACGGTGAAAGTTTGACTTCTTCCTTTCAAATTTGTATCTCCTTGATCTCATTTTGATATCTTACTGCTCTAGCTAGCACTTCAAGTATGATATTGAAGAGATATAGAGATAGTGGACAGCCTTGTCTTGTTCCTGATTTAGAGGAATTGCATTGAGTTTCTTTCCATTTAGTTTGATGTTTTCTGTTGGTTTGCTGTATATTGCTTTTATTATGTTCAGGTATGTTCCTGTTATCCCTGATCTCTCCAGGACCTTTATTATGAAGGGGTGTTGCATTTTGTCAAAGACTTTTTTCAGCATCTATTGAGATGATCATGTGGTTTTTCTTTTTCAGTTTGTTTATATGGCAGATTACATTTTGGATTTTCATGTTGAACCACCACTACATCTCTGGATGAAGCCTATTTGATCATGGTGGATGATTTTTCTGATATGTTCTTGGATTTGGTTTGCCAGCATTTTATTGAGTATTTTTGCATCAATGTTCATGAGGGATATTGGTCTGTAGTTCTCTTTGTTAGTTGTGTCTTTGTGTGGCTTGAATACCAAGGTAATTGTAGCCTCATGAAAAGATTTTGGCAATGAACCTTCTGCTTCTAATGTGTGGAATAATTTGAGGAGTATTGGGATTAGTTATTCTTTGAATTTCTGGTAGAATTCTGCACTGAAACCATCTGGTCCAGGGCTTTTTTTGGTTGGGAGACTTTTGATGACTGCTTCTATTTCCTTAGGAGTTATAGGCCTGTTTAAGTTGCTTATCTATTCTTGATTCAATTTTGGTAACTGACATCTCTCTAGAACATTTTCCTTTAAATTTTCCAATTTTGTGGAGTATAGGTTTTCAAAGTATGACCTGAAGATTCTCTGGATTTCCTCAGTGTCCATTGTTATGTCCCCCTTTTCATTTCTGATTTTGTAAATTTGCGTGTTCTTTCTGTGCCTTTTGGTTAGTTTAGATAAAGGTTTGTCTATCTTACTGATTTACTTGAAGAACCAACTCTTTGTCATATTGATTCTTTGAATTGTTTTGTTTCAACTTCATTGATTTCTGCCCTCAGTTTGATTATTTCCTGGTGCCTACTCTTCCAGGATGAATTTGCTTCCATTTGTTCTAGAGCTTTCAGCTGTGATGTCAAATCTTTGGTGTGGCTATTCTCTAGTTTCTTCATGTGAGCACTTAAAGCTATGAACTTTCCTCTTAGTACTGCTTTCAAAGTGTACCATAAGTTTGGGTATGTTGTGTCTTCATTTTCATTGAATTCTAGGAAGTCTTTAATTTCTTTATTTTTTTGTTGACCCAGGAATGTTGCAAATGCGTGTTGTTCAGTTTCCATAAGTTGGTAGGTTTTCTGCAATTTGTGTTTTTCTTGAATTCTAATTTTAAAGCATGGTGGTCTGATAAGACACTGGGGGTTATTTCAATTTTCTGGTATATGTTGAGGTTTGCTATGTTGCTGAGTATGTGGTCGATTTTAGAGAAGGTCCCATGTGGCGCTGTGAAGAAAGTATATTCTTTTGAGTATGGATGGAATGTTCAATAGATGTCTGTTATTACCAATTGGGTCATACCTTCTGCTAGTTCCTTTGTCTCTTTATTAAGTTTCTGTCTGGTGGTCCTGTCCAATGGTGAGAGTGGGGTGTTGAAGTCTCCCACTATAACTGTGTGAGGTCTTATTTGTGATTTGAGTTTTAATAATGTTTCTTTTACGAACATGTTGCATTTTATTCAGGGAATATATGTTTAGAATTGAGACTTCTTCTTGATGAACTTTTCTTGTGATTAATATGAAATGACCTTCTTCTCTTGATTTGTTTTAATTTGAAGTCTAGTTTTTTAGATACTAGGTTAGCTATCTCAATATGTTTTTGGGTCCATTTAATTGGAATATCTTTTCACAACCCTTTTCTCTGAGGTAATGTCTGTCTTTGAAGTTGAGGTGTGTTTCTTGTATGCAGCAGAAGGATGGATTCTGTCTTCATATCCATTCTGTTAGCCTGGATCTTTTTATAGGCGAGTTGAGACCATTAATATTGAGGGAAATTAAGGTCAATTGAATGTATATTCTTGTTTGGTTTTGGTTTGTTGTTGGTAGTGGTATTGTGTGTGGATTTACCCTGCTTTTTCTTTTGACTTTTTGGTACAGTGGGATTATCTATTGCCTATGTTTTTGTGAGTATAGTTAACTTCCTTAGGTTGTAGTTTTCCTTCCAGTACTTTCTGTAGGGCTGAATTAGTGGTTACATATTGTTTAAATCTGATTTTTGTCATAGAATATCTTGTTTTCTCCATTTATAGTGATTGAAAGCATTGCTGGTTATAGTAGTCTGGGCTGGCATCCATGGTATCTTAGAGTTGGAAGAATATCTATCCAGGTCCTTCTGGCTTTCAGAGTTTCCCTGGATAAGTCTGGTATAGTTTTGACAGGTTTGCCTTTATATGTTACTTGGCCTTTTTCCCTTGCTGCTCTTAATATTCTTTCTTTATTCTGTATGTTTGGTGTTTTAATTGTTATGTGACGAGGGGAATTTTTTGTGATCCAATCTACTTAGTGTTCTGTAGGCTGCTTCTTCTTTCATTGGCATGTTTTTCTTTAGGTTGGGAAAGTTTTCTTCTATAATTTTGTTGAATATGTTTTCTGCACCTTTGAGTTGGGTTTCTTCACCTTCTTCTATACCTATTATCCTTAGCTTTGTTCTTTTCATGGTGTCCGTATTTCCTGGATATTTTGTGTTGGGGATATGTTGGACTTAAGATTTCCTTTGCTTGATGAATTTATTTCCTCTAGTTTATCTTCAGCATCTGAGATTCTGTTTTCCATCTATTGTATTCTGTTGGTTATATTTTCATCTATTGTTCCTCTTTGTTTACTCAGCTTTTCTATTTTCAGTATTCCCTCAGTTTGTGTTTCCTTTATTGTCTCTATTTCTGTTTTCAGATCTTGAACTGTTTCCTTCAGCTGTTTAATTGTATTTTCTTGGCTTTCCTTGATTTCTTGCATCTTTTGGTTTGTCTTTTCTTTCATTTCTCTGAAGGATTTTCTCTCTTGGGGTCTCCATTGTCTGCATGAAGTTGATTTTAAGGTTGCTCTCTTCTGCTTCATCTATGTTCGGATGTTCAGGTCTTGTTGGTGTAGAGTCCCAAGACTCTGGTGTTGTCATATTGGTTTTTCTGTTGTTGGATGTGTTCTTATATGGTTGTCTTCCCATCTCTTCTTCCAGTGGGTGCAGGTGGTGTCTCTTCCTTTCCTGGTGTGCAGAGGTCAAAGGTTCTCTTCCAGTGGGTGCAAAAGTGTCTGATCCCCTGATGGGTCCCAAGGTGGGTGCAGGTGTGTCTGAGGCACTAGCTCTCTAGTTGGGTGGGAATAGGATTAGCACAGAGATGTCAGCAGACTAAGGGTTGCTTGGTCCTCAGGAGCTGAGTCTACCTACCTGCAGACCCCAGGACATGAGTTCCCAGAGTGGACAGGCAGAAGTTGGGCCCAAGGCAGGAGCCAAAGCAGCTCACCTCTGCCCTGAGTGGAGGTGGGGTAGCCCATCGATCTCAGCAGAGTCAGGGTTGCTTGGTCCTCAGGGGCCAAGTCGACCTGCCTGCAGACCCCAGGCCAGGAGTTCTCTCCATGTGGCTTTTTAAAACTCACCTGGAGTTAGTTTCCTCTCTTCAATTCCTCTCAAGATCCCTGTCCTCCTATTCTTGTCCCACTTCATCATCCCTATTATTTTCCCCTTCATCTTTGTATCACTTCTGTTTTTCTATCCCCAAATTTTGTTTCTTTCTGTGTAAAATTTACAATAATCTGAATAAGTTGACTGATTTTAACTTCTCTGTCTCTGCTTTCTGCCTTCCATGATATTTACTTATCTGTTCTATTATGGCCTCTCTGCCTTCTCTCATGGCCTTTCTCCCTTCAAATTTGTTATTGTGGGTATTTATATGTCACCTAACACTAAGTAAACATAAAAATCCAACACCTAATCAAACAAAATTATGATGTATGGCATCCAACAAAAAAAAACAGATTAAAATAAATGAGTTAAAAAGACAGTAAATAAAAACAGACCCAGTAGAGGAAAAATGACAAAACTAGAGGAAACAATCATAGAATGATTCAAACTGTGTTCTCCATATTCAAGAAAGTGAGTGGATGAAACATGAACAGATAATAAAAAATGAAAAATACACAAGAAATTCAAATATAATGGCTGCCTTTAGACGACACACAATATTGGATACACAAAAGTTATCTCTTTCAGAAATTAAAATCAATGAAGTTGTAGATTCAGCCACACAAATTCAGAATAGAGCACACAGAAAAACATTGTGAAAAGCTAAACATAAGTTACAGTAGAACAGGACCAAGTGTTCAAGCAATCATTAATTAAAATAGAAGCATTAAACACCCTGTTTCTACCTAGTCATCATATCTCTGCCTCAATCATCAATTCAATGTTATATTAGACGATCCTCCCAATTTTACCATTTTTTAGAACATTTATATCTTTACAATATTTTATGTCTCTAGGCTTCCAGAGAAAGGAAACAAGGTCCTGAGAGAATAAAGGAAACAGAGTCATCATACATGCTTTTCATTTTGAAGATCCAGGATTTTGCAGTACTTTTCTCTGGGCTGTCTGGTTTCACTGCCTACAAGGAAGTGTAGAATATGGAAATAAATGGATACCAACAGATACCTCTGTGGAAAAGTAAAGGAAATTTCTTCTTCACATCAGGATATATTAAGACCAATAGCTTTAAGAGCTGGAAATAAAGGTTAGACTTAAAGAAGTGTAATTTCCTTCCCTTCTTTGGCCTATGGGAAAACTTCAAAATTTCTTCATTTTAATTTTTTTATTAAATAGTTTTTTAAGAGTTCTTTTCTTAAATTATTTTTTCATTTTACATATCAACCATAGCTCCCCCTTTCTCCCCTTTTCCTGTTCCCTATCCACTTCCCCCTCAACCCAATGGCCATCCACTCCTCACAACATATAAGGCCTCTCATGGGGAGTCAATCAAGTGCCCCACATCCATGAGGAGAGCTGCTACTATCAGAGCCTTGGCCCCACACCCACCTGGAAAGGTCCCACCTGCACCCACTGGAAAAAGAGATGGAAAGCAAACAGTATAAGAACACATTCAATGGCATTCTTCTTGCCCTGTTCGGGGTCTCCTGAGGCCTGAGGCTACCACATGGGTGAACCTGTTCAGGCAGACCAAGCCATCCAGAGTCTGCCAACATCACTGTGCTAGTCTTACCTCCACCCATGGAAGAGTAGAGCCAATAGAGTATTGGACATTCTTGCACTCACCAGAAGAGAACCTTGGACCCATACCCACCAGGAAAGGGAGAGACCCCAATGGCATCCACTGGAAGAAGGGATACAAGGGAAGAAGGGAACAAGATAATATAAGAACACATTCAGCAACAGAAAGAATATGATGCCATGAGAATCTAGGGACTCCACACCAGCAAGACCTGAACATCCCAACATAGATGATGCAGAAGAGAATGACCCAAAAACAACTTTGAGAAGATGATAGAGACTCTCAAAGAAGAATTGAGACAATGCCTTAAAGAAATGGAAGAAACAAAAACAAAAATATTGAAGAAATGGAAGAAAAAAAAACAAAAATTGCAAGAAATAAACAAATCACTTAAGAAAACAAGGAAAGTAAAAAAAAAAGCAACCAAAAAAAAAACCACCCCAAAACAACAACAACATCAACAACAAAAACAACCAACCAAGTGAAGGAAATAATTCAAACATTTCAAGGATTGAAAGCTGAGATAGACAAAACAAACAAATAAACAAAACCCCCAAAACCAGTCTGAGGGAATGCTGGAAATAGAAAAGAAGGGTAAATGAACAGGAACTACAGATGCAAGCATAACCAACAGAATACAAGAGATGGAAGAGAGAATCTGGGGATTTGAAGATATACTAGGAGAAATAGATTCATCGACCAAAGAAAATCTTAAGTCCAACAAATACCTAACATAAACTATCCAGGAAATATGGGACACCGTGAAAATGCCAAACCTAAGATGTATAGCTATACCTATATAGTAGGTTTAGGGATGCCTGAGGGCGTTATCGTTCTGAATCCCTTCCTGGAACCAGCTGAGAGCATTACTGCAGAACAGCTTGTCCTGTCCAGTCCCGGGTACCTGCTCTTTGCCCCCTGCGGGCGGCAGCTCCTGGTGTTGCCAGCTCCTGGCAGCGAGGCCCCGCCGCGTGTCTTAGGGGTGAGATTTTGCAGGGACCCACTGTCCGGACTCCAACAGGGCTGAGCTCCAGAAGCCATGTGGTCTGCAGGACCTGGCTGCCAGCTCTGTGGCTGATGTCCAGCTTTCTGCGACTTTATGCTGTTTCACAGCGTCTGTTTCTTGTCTATAAAAAGGGCATATAAAGATGCATGGATGGCCGCATTTAATACATTTCAGTATCCTGTCACTGGATGGGATCCCTGTTACCCACTCCTGTTCTGTGACTGGACGGGTTAGGATGATATCCTGCTAGGTTTTCTTTTTTCACTTTTTTTTGTTTGTTCATTCCAATGAAGTTGTCAACAGCCATTCTGGATGGGCCAAAATTATACATCCTGGTGTATATGTTTGGGTAGGGTGAGGGCGGGGACACTGGCTAAGGAAGTCTGTGAAGCAGAAGGCCTTCGGGTTCTAGTAACCAAATCACTGCAGAGGCATCAAAGATTGGCACCCATCGGGGACAAATAAGCCCAGTGTGACAAGAGAATGTGATTTTTGGTGCTGTACCCAAGAAGCAAGTCTCTGAGTGTGGAAAACCATAGTCATGGAAACCCTAAAATCTGAGAACAAAAAGAGGGTACTACCCTCGTGGATGACAGCCCCTGTGGATGAGAAGGGGGAGTTGTCAGTGAAGACAACCAAGAAGAAGAAGATGGCACCCGTGCAAGTTGGGGTAGCAACAAGGGCCCCTGTCACGAAGACTGTGTACTGCATGAAGGAAGTTGAAATGGTAGATGTGGCTCTGGGGATCCTGATTGAGGGCAGAAAACAGGAAGAGATGACTCTGGTGGCCACTGGTCAGCTTCAGCTCTCCCCTCCCTACTCTACATCTCCTCACACCAGTTCCCCTGGGAGCAGCAGTGAGGAAGATGGCAGTGGGAACTGCTCACATGCTCTAGGCCTCAGCCATTCCCATCGTGCAGAAACCACTGACTCTCCCTGTAGCAGAAGCTCCAAGATGCTCTCAAATATGCCAGGGAGACATTTTTCAGTTGATATGAACTGTTCCCTGGACTTTCTGCTGAGAACTGTGGACACCGCCTGCCCCTGCCACCCTCTACAACTAGGCTTTGCTCCCAACATCCAGTCCCAGGATGCTTTCATTTGTGTGTGTGTGTGACTTTCCTGAATGGGGGGATTGCAGGATGCAGAAGTGCATCTGTTAGGGTATCATCCTGCACTGCTCTCCTGCTCTCTAGCTCAGAGGGTCCAGCTGTGCTGTATTCAAGTACCAGCAAAAATGAGGTTATGGGCCCACACACCTGCTGGAAGCAAAATAAGTATAGCTGCCGAGAACCCTGGAACTCCAGCTAGGCAGCCAGATCTCAAACTAAGGAGGAGGCCTATGAACAGTCTCCATCATGACACAGTCCAGCAGTCAGCTTCCACCCCTCCAAATGAAAAGCCTGGCAGGTGCCCACAGTCCCTGCCAGCCTAGCTGCAGGGCGCTCTCACAGACTTTGAACCATGCAGGTTCTCCCCACCACCTGTTGCCTCTCTGCCACCTGGGGCCTCTACCTTAGTCCCTGTACAGCTCGTGTGTGTGTGTGTGTGTGTGTGTGTGTGTGTGTGTGTGTGTGTGTGTGTGTGTTGTATGCAGACAGGAGACACTGAGGATAAAAGAACACATCAGAGTCCATGTTTGTTTGTATTCACTGTGGCTTTTGATGAGCACGGAATGAAGAACTCATTGCCATGTAGGTTTTGTGCTATACAGAGAAATACAAAGTGATGATCCAGAAAAAAAAAGAATAATAGGTATAGAAGAAGGTAAAGAAACCCATCTAAAAAGCACAGAACCAAACCTAAGGATAATAGGTATAGAAGAAGGTGAAGAAACCCAACTCAAAGGTGCAGAAAACATATTCAACAAAATCATAGAAGAAAACTTTCCCAAACTAAAGAAAGACATGCCAATGAAAGTACAAGAAGCCTACAGAATGCCAAATAGAGTAGACCACAAAAGAAAGTCCCCTCGTCACATAATAATTAAAACACCAAACATGCAGAATAAAGAAAGAATATTAAGAGCAGCAAGGGAAAAAGGCCAAGTAACATATAAAGGCAAACCTATCAGAATTACACCAGACTTCTCCATGGAAACTCTGAAAGCTAGAAGGACCTGGATAGATATTCTACAAACTCTGAGAGAACAAGGATGCCAGCCCAGGCTACTATACCCAGCAAAGCTTTCAATCACTATAAATGGAGAAAACAAGATATTCCATGCAAAACCAGATTTAAACAATATGTAATCACTAATCCAGCACTACAGAAAGTACTGGAAGGAGAACTCCAACCTAACTAGACTTGCATAAACATAGGCAATAGATAATCCCACTCTACAAAAACACAAGATAAAAGGCAGGGCAAAGCCATATACAATACCAGTACCAACAACAAACCAAAACCAAACAAGAATATACATTCAATTGACCTTAATTTCCCTCAATATTAATGGTGTTAACTAGCCTATAAAAAGACACAGGCTAACAGATTGGATACGAAGACAGAATCCATTCTTCTGCTGCATACAAGAAACACACCTTGAATTCAAAGATAGACATTACCTCAGAGTAAAGGGTTGGGATAAGGTACTCCAATCAAATGGACCCAAGAAACAAGCTGGGGTAGCTATCCTAATATCTAACAAGATAGACTTCAAACTAAAATCAATAAAAGAGATGAAGAAGGTCATTTCATATTCATCACAGAAAAAATCCATCAGGAAGAAGTCTCAATTCTAAACAATTATGCCACACACACACAAAGGCACCAACATTTGTAAAAAAAGAAAAAAAACATTATTAAAACTCAAATCACAAATAAGGCCTCACACTGTTGTAGTGGGAGACTCCAACACCCCACTCTCACCATTGCACAGGACCACCAGACAGAAACTTAACAAAGAGACAAAGGAACTAACAGAAGGTATGACCCAATTGGGATTAACAGGCATTCATTTATAGAACTTTCTATCCAAACACAAAAGGGAATACCTTTTTTTCAGCATCACATGGAACCTTCTCAAAAATCGACCACATTCTCAGCAACATAGCAAACCTCAACAGGTACAAAAAATTGGAATAATCCCCTGTGTTTTATCAGACCACCATTCTTTAAAGTTAGAAATCAAAAACAAATCAAAGTGTAAAAAATCTACCAACTCATGGAAAATGAACAACACGCATTTGCAACATTCCTGGGTCAAGGAAGAAAAATAAAAAGAAATGAAAGACTTCCTAGAATTCAATGAAAATGAAGACACAACATACCCAAACTTATGGTACACTTTGAAAGCAGTACTAAGAGGAAAGTTCATAGCTTTAAGTGCTCACATGAAGAAACTAGAGAATAGCCACACCAGAAATTTGACATCATAGCTGAAAGCTCTAGAACAAACGGAAGCAAATTCACCCCGGAGGAGCAGACGCCAGGAAATAATCAAACTGGGGGCAGAAATCAATAAAGTCAAAATGAAGAAAACAATTCAAAGAATCAATATGACAAAAAGTTGGTTCTTCGAGAAAATCAGCAAGATAGACAAACCGTTATCCAAACTAACCAAAAGACGGAGAGAGAATATGCAAATTAACAAAATCAGAAATGAAAAAGGGGACATAACAAAGGACACTGAGGAAATCCAGAGAATCTTCAGGTCATAATTTGAAAACCAGTTCTCCACAAAATTGGAAAATTTAAAGGAAATGGACAATTTTCTGGACAGTTATCACTTACCAAAATTGAATCAAGAACAGATAAGCAACTTAAACAGACCTATAACCTCTAAGGAAATAGAAGCAGTCATCAAAAGTCTCCCAACCAAAAAAAGCCCGGGGCCAGATGGATTCACTGCAGAATTCTACCAGAAATTTAAAGAAGTGCTAATACCAATACTCCTCAAATTGTTCCACAAAAGAGAAGCAGAAGGGACATTGCCAAACTCTTTGTATGAGGCTTCAATAACCTCGATACCCAAGCCACACAAAGACACAACTAAGAAAGAGAAATACAGACCAAAATCTCTCATGAACATTGATGCAATAATTCTCAATAAAATCCTGGCAAATTGAATACAATATCATATCAGAGAAATCATCCACCATGATCAAGTAGGCTTCATCCCAGGGAATGCAAGGATGGTTCAACATATGACAATCCATCAATGTAATCCACCATATAAACAGACTGAGGAAAAAAAAAAGCACATGATCATGTCACTAGATGCCGAAAAAGCCTTTGACAAAATACAACACCCCTTCATGATAAAGGTCTTGGAGAAATCAGGGATAACATGAACATACCTCAACATAATAAAAGCAATATACAGCAAGCCAACAGCCAACATCAAATTAAATGGAGAGAAACTCGATCCAATTCCTCTAAAATCGGGGACAAGACAAGGCTGTCCACTCTCTCCATACCTCTTCAATATTGTCCTTGAAGTCCTATCTATAGCAATAAGACAACAAAAGGAGATCAAGGGAATACAAATCAGAAAGGAAGAAGTCAAACTCTCACTATTTGCAGATGATATGGTAGTCTACATTAGTGACCTGAAAAACTCTACCAGGGAACTCCTACAGCTGATAAACACATTCAGCACAGTGGTATGACACAAGATTAATTCAAAAAAAATCCGTAGCCCTACTACATACAGATGATATATTCGTGTAGAAAGAAATCAGAGAAACATCACCCTTTACAATTGCCACAAACAACGTAAAATACCTTGGGGTAACACTAACCAAAAATGTGAAAGACCTGTACCATAAGAATTCTGAGTCTCTGAAGAAAGAAATTAAAGAAGATACCAGAAAATGGAAAGATCTCCCATGCTCTTGGATAGGTAGGATCAACATAAAAAAATGTCAGTCTTGAATCTACAGATTCAATGCAGTCCCCATCAAAATCCCAACACAAATCTTCACAGACCTTGAAAGAACAATTTTCAACTTTATATGGAGAAACAAAAGACCCAGGATAGCCAAAACATCCCTGTACAATAAAGGAAATTCTGGAGGCATCACCATCCCTGACTTCAAGCTCTATTACAGAGCTATAGTCCTGAAAACAGCTTGGTATTGGCACAAAAATAGACAGGTAGACCAATGGAATAGAATTGAAAACCCTGATATTAACCCACACACTTATGAACAATTGATTTTTGACAAACAATCCAAATTTATATGATGGAACAAAGAGAACATCTTCAACAAATGTTGCTGGCATAACTGGTTGCAGACATGTAGAAGACTGCAGTGAGACCCAAGCCTATAGCCTTGCAGAAAACTTAAGTCAAAATGGATCAAAGATCTCAACGTAAATCCAGCTACACTGTACCTATTAGAAGACAAAGTGGGAAATACCCTTGAATTAATTGGTAGAGGAGACTGCTTCCTGAACATTACACCAGTAGCACAGACACTGAGGACAACAATTGATAAATGGGACCTCCTGAAACTGAGAAGCTTCTGTAAAGCAAAGGAGACAGTCAGCAAGACAAAACAGCAGCCGACAGACTGGGAAAAGATATTCACCAACCCCACATCTGACAGAGGGCAGATCTCCAAAATATACAAAGAACTCAAGAAGCTAGTCTCCAAAACACCAAACAACCCAATTAAAAAGTTGGGTACAGAACTAAATAGACAATTCTCAATAGAGGAATCTAAAACGGCTGAAAGACACATAAGAAAGTGTTCAACATCCTTAGCCATCAGGGAAATGCAAATCAAAACAACTCTGAGATACCATCTTACTCCTGTCAGAATGGCTAAAATAAAAAACACCAATGACAGTTTATGTTGGAGAGGATGCGGAGAAAGGGGACCACTTCTCCACTGCTGGTGGGAGTGCCAACTTGTACAGCCACTTTGGAAATCAGTAAGGTGACGCCTCAAAAAAATGGGAATCAGTCTACCACAAGATCTAGCAATTCCACTCCTAGGCATATACCCAAAAGAAGCATATTCATACAACAAGGACAACCGTTCAATGATGTTCATAGCAGCACTATTTGTAACAGCCAGAAACTGGAAGCAGCCTAGATGCCTCTCAACCGAAGAATGGATAGAGAAAATGTGGTACATTTACACAATGGAAAAAAAAAACAATGGAATCTTGAAATTTGCAGGAAAATGGATGGATCTAGAAGAAACCATTCTGAACGAGGTAACCCAATTGCAAAAAGACAAACATGGTATGTACTCACTCATATGCTAATTTTAGACATAGAGTAAGGATTACCAGCCTACAATCCACACTGCCAAAGAAAGTAATACACAAGGAGTTCCCTAAGAGAGACATACATGGTCCCCTGGAGAAGGGGAGAGGTTCAAAATCTGCTGAGCAAATTGGGAGCATGGGAAGAGGGTGGGAGGGAGCTAGGAGAATAAGAAGGGGAGAAGACGAGGGATACAGGGGACGTGAGAGAGCAGAACGTATGAGTCAGGGGAAGAATACATGATAATAAGAATGGAAATACAATAGAGGGAGACATTTTTGGTTTACAGAGAAATCATGCACTAGGGAAATGTCTGGAGATCTACAAAGATGACACCAGCTAACTATCTCAGCAATGGAGGAGAGGCTACCTTAAATGCCCTCCCCTGATTATGATATTGATGACTGACTTATATGCCACCCTTAGCCTTCATCCAGCAGCTGGTGGAAGTAGAAGCAGACACCCACAGCTAGTCACCGAACTGAACTGGAACCCAGATGCAGAGAAGGACCAGTGGAGAGCACAGAGGTCCAGACCAGGCTGGTGAAACCCATAGAAACAGCTGAGCTGAATATCCGGGAACACTTGCTCCCCAGTCTGATAGCTGGAATACCAGCATGGGACTGATCCAGACCCCAGGAATATGGGTTTCTGTGAGGAAACGTCAGAAATCTATGGGACCTCCTGTAAAAGCCCAGTATTTATGCCTAGCATAGGTGTGGACTTTGGGGGCCCATTCCATATAGATGAATACTCCCTGAGCCAAGACACACGGGGGTGGGCCTAGGCCCTATCCCAAAGGATACAATAGACACTGATGACACCCTATGGAAAGTCTCACCATCCAGGGGGAGCAGAAAAGATATGTGACAGATAAGGTTTTAGTTGGGGGGGGTAGGGGAGGACGGATGGGAGAAGGGAACTGGGATTGTCATGTAAAACAATCCTGTTTATAATTCAAATAAAAAATTGGAAAAAAGAAGCTTACAGAACACCAAATAAAATGGAGCACCAAAAAGTCCCCTTACCATATAATAATTAAAACACCAAACACAGAGAGTTAAGAAAAATTATTAAGAGCAGCAAAGGACAAAGACCAACTAACATTTAAAGGCAAAGCTATCAGAATTATACATGACTTCTCTATGGAAACTGTGAAAGCCAGAGGTCCTGGATATATATTCTACCAACAGTAAGAGACCACGAATGCCAGCCCAGACAACTATACCCAGCAAAGCTTTCAATTGATATAGATGGAAAAAAGATATCACAAAACCATATTTAAACAATACATATCCACAAATCCAGCCCTATAGAAAGTACTGGAAAGGAAACTCCAACCCAAGGATGTTAACTACACTCACAAACAAGGACAACACATAATCCCATTTACCAAAAGACAAAAGAAAAAAGGGGGTGGGAAATCCATACACAATAACAGCACTACCAACAAACCCAAAACAAACAAGAATTAACAATCAATGAACATTAATATTCCTCAATATTAATGGTCTTAACTCATCTATGAAAAGACATAGGCTAACAGAATGAAAATGAAGACCGAATCCATCCTTCTGCTGCACACAAGCAAGACATCTCAACTTCAAGACAGACATTACCTCAGAGTAAAGGGTTTGGAAGATTTTCCAATCAAATGGACCCAAGAAACAAGCTGGTGTAAAAATCCTAATATCTAACAAATTACACTTCAAATAAAATGAATCATAAGCTATGAAGAAGGTTGTAGGGAGTCACCCTAGCCCCGCCCAATAGTCCTGGGGCAGGTACCAGGTGGACCCAGGGACTCGCCCATAAGAGCGTGGTGAAGGAAAGCCAGGATGACGTAAGGGAGCTTCTTAAGGGGCTGCACGTGGGGACGTGGGCCCCCTTTTGTTCTGGCTGCGCTGGCTGGGTTCTTAACCTAGCTCTGGCCTGTGTTTCACCCGGCTGTCCTCTGAAATAAAGAGACCTTAATCCAATAGAAGGTCATTTCATATTCATCACAGGAAAAATCCATCAAGATGAACTCTCAATTCTGAACATCTATGCCCCTGAAACAAAGGCAACCACATTCGTAAAAGAAAAATATCTAAATTCAAATCAGACATAAAACCTCAAACACTTACAGAGGGAGATTTCAACACCTCACTCTCACCACTGGACGGGTCTACCAAATCTTCCTGGGCTGGGCCTGGGCCCTTCCCATGTGTCCAGGAAGAGTGCATCCCTTCACATGGGACTCTCAAAATCCCTTCTTACACCAGGGAAAATACTAATCCACTCCCAGGGGCCCCCTAGAGTGCAGAGGCCTCCTTATTGACATCCATGTTCAGGAGTCTGGATCAGTCCTGTGCTGGCCTCCCAGACAGCAGTCGGGGTCGATTTTGTGCTCCTTCTTGTTCAGGCCAGCTATTTCTGTGGGTTTTGCCAGCCTGGTAAGGACCCCTTTGATCTTCATTCTTCCCTCTCCAATTAAGTTCCAGAGTTCAGTTCAGTGTATATCTGTGGACGTCTGCCTCTGCTTCTATCAGCCACTGGATGAGGGCTCTAGGATGGCATTAAAAAGTAGTTATCAATCTCATTTTAGGGGAAGGGCATTTAGGTTATCCTCTCCACCATTGCCTGGATTGTCCATTTGTGTCATCCTTGGGGGTCTCTGGAAATCTGCTTAGTGCCAGATTTCTCCTCAGACCTATAATCGCTCCCTCTAATATGGTATCTCTCATCCTGCTCTCCTCTATTCTTCACCCAACTCAATATTTCTGCTCCTCTATTTCCTCCTCTTCTCTTGCTCTTATTGTGGCAGCTCCCTCTCCCCTACCCTCATGCTCCCAATTAGCTCAGGAGTTCATGCCACTTCCCATTCCTGGGGTCCATGCATTTTTCCCTTAGAGTCCTTCATGTTTCCTAGTTTCATTGCTGAAGAGGATTGTAGGGTGGTAATCCTTAGCTCTATGTCTAAAATTCATATATGAGTGAGTACATACCATGTTTGTCTTTTTGAGACTGGGTTACCTCACTCAGGATGGTTTCTTCTAGTACCATTCATTTGCCTGTGAATCAAAAGTTTCCATTGCTTTTTTTCTGCTGAGTAGTACTCCATTGTACAAATGTACCACATTATCTCTATCCATTCTTCACTTGAGGGGCATCTAGGTTGCTTCCAGGTTCTGGCTATTACAAGCAATGCTGCTATGAACTTGGTTGAACATATGTCCTTGTATGAATGTACATTATTTGGGTATATGCCCAAGAGAGGAATTGAGGTAGACTGATTCCCATTTTTCTGAGCAACCGCTATACTGATTTCCAAAGTGGTTTTACAAGTTTGCACTTCTACCAGCAATAGAGGAGTGTTCCTTTTTCTCCACATCCTCTCCAGCATAGGTTGTCATTAGTGTTTTTGATTTTAGCCATTCTGTCTGGTGTAAGATGGTATCTCAGAGTTGTTTTGAGTTGCATTTCTCTAATGACCAAGGATTTTCAGCACTTTCTTAAGTGTCTTTCAGCCATTTTAGATTCCTCTGTTGAGAATTCTCTATTTAGTTCTGCACCCCACTTTTTAATTTCATTGTTTGGTGTTTTGGTGGCTGGCTTCTTGAGTTATTTGTATATTTTGGAAATCAACCATCTGTCAAATGTGGGGTTGGTGAAGATCTTTTCCCATTCTGTGGGTGGTCGTTTTGTCTTACTGACTGTGTCCTTTGCCTTACAGAAGCTTCTCAGTTTCAGGAGGTCCCATTTATTAATTACAGATCTCAGTGTCTGTGCTACTGGTGCAATGTTCAAGAAGCAGTCTCCTGTGACAATTCGTTCAAGGGTATCTCCCACTTTCTCTTCTAGAAGATTCAGAGTGACTGGATTTATCTTGAGATCTTTGATCCATTTGCACTTAAGTTTTGTGCATGGTAACAGATATGGATCTATCTTCAATCTTCTGCATGTCAGAATCCAATTGTGCCATCACCATTTGTTGTAGATACTATCTTTCTTCCAGTGTATAGATTTAACATCTTTGTCAAAGATAAGGTGTTCATAGGTGTGTGGGTTAATATCAGGGTTTTCAATTCGATTCTATTGATCTATCTGCCTATTTTTGTGCCAATACCAAGCTGTTTTCAGAACTATCGCTCTATAATAGAGCTTGAAGTTAGGGATGGTGATGCCTCCATAAGATCCTTTATTGTACAGCGTTATTTTAGATATCCTGGGTTTTTTGTTTTTCCTTATAAAGTTGAATATTGTTCTTTCAAGGTTTGTGAAGAACGGTGTTGGGATTTTGATGGGGATTGTATTGACTCTGTAGATTAGTTTTGGCAAGATTACCATTTTTACTATGTTGATTTTACCTATCAAAGAGCATGGAAGTTCTTTCCATTTTCTAGTATCTTCTTTAATTTCTTTCTTTAAAGACTCAAAATTCTTGCTATACAGGTCTTTCACTTTTTTTGGTTAGTGTTACCCCAAGATATTTTATGTTGCTTGTGGATATTGTGAAGGGTGATGTTTCTCTGATTTCTTTCTCATTGGATTTATCATCTGTATATGGTAGGGCTACTGATTTTCTTTTGAGTTAATTTTGTATCCTGCTACTTTGCTGAAAATGTTTATAAGTTGTAGCAGTTCCCTGGTAGAGTTTTTCAGGTCACTTTTGTAGACTATCATATCATCTGCAAATAGTGAAAGTTTGGCTTCTTCATTTCCAATTTGTATCCCTTTGATCTCCCTTTCTTGTCTTATTTCTCTAGCCACACTTCAAGTACAATATTGAAGAGATATGGAGAGAATGGACAGTCTTGTCTTCTTCCTGATTTTAGAGGAATCGCTTTTAATTTCTCTCCATTTAGTTTGATGTTGGCTGTTGGTTTGGTGTATATTGCTTTTATCATGTTTGGATATGTTCCTGTTATTCCTGTTCTCTCCAAGATCTTTATCATGAAGGGATGTTGGATTTTTCAAAGGCTTTTTCAGCATCTAGTGAGATGATCATGTGGTTTTTCTTCTTCAGTTTGTTTATATGGTGGATTACATTGATGGATTTTTGTATGTTGAACCATCCTTGCATTCCCTGGGATGAAGCCTACTTGATCATGGTGGATGAATTTTCTGATGTGTTCTTGAATTCGATTTGCCATTATTTTGTTGAGTATTTTTGCATCAATGTTCATGAGGGATATTGGTTTGTAGTTCTCTTTTTTAGTTGTATTTTTGTGTGGCTTGGGTATCAAAGTCATTGTAGCCTCCTAAAAAGAGTTTGGCAATGTCCCTTCTGCTTCTATTTTGTGGAACAATTTGAGGAGTACTGGTATTAGCTCTTGTTTGAATTTCTGGTAGAATTCTGCAGTGAATCCATCTGGCCCTGGGCTTTTTTTTGGTTGGAAGGCTCTTGATGACTACTTCTATATCATTAGGGGTTATAGGTCGATTTAAACTGCTTATCTGTTCTTGGTTTAATTTTGGTAAGTGATATCTATCCAGGAAACTGTCCATTTCCTTTAGGTTTTCGAATTTTGTGGAGTACATGTTTTCAAAGTGTGACCTGATGATTCTCTGGATTTCCTCAGTGTCCATTGTTATATCCCCCTTTCTGTTTCTGATTTTGTTAATTAGCATTCTCTCTCTCTCTCTCTCTCTCTCTCTCTCTCTCTCTCTCTCTCTCTCTCCCTCTCTCTCCCTCTCTCTCCCTCCCTCTCTCTCTCTCTGTCTCTCTCTGTCTCTCTCTCTCTCTCTCTCTCTGCCTTTGGTTAGTTTGGATAGATTTTTGTCTGTCTTGTTGATCTTCTCAAAGAACCAACTCTTTGTTTGATTGATTCTTTGTAATGTTTTCCCAGTTTGTACTTTATTGATTTCAGACCTCAGTTTGATTATTTCCTGGCTTCTACTCCTCTGTGGTGAGTTTGATTCTTTTTGCTCTAAAGTTTTTCTGTCAATTCTCTCATGTGACTATTCTCTAGTTTCTTCATGTGTGCACTTAGTGCTATGAACATTCCTCTTAGCACTGCTTTCAAAGTGTCCCATAAGTTTGGGACATTCTCATTAAATTCTACGAAGTCTTGAATTTCTTTTATTATTTCTTCCCAGGAATGGTGCAATTAGGTGTTATTCAATTTCCATGAGTTTGTAGGGTTTTTGCAATTTGTATTGCTGTTGAATTCTAGCTTTAAAGCATGGTGATCTGATAAGATACAGGGCGTTATTTCAATTCTTTTGTATCTGTGGAGGTTTGCTTTGCTGCCAACTATGTGGTCAATTTTAGAGAAGGTGCCATGTGGCACTGAGAAGAAGGTACATTCTTTTGTGTTTGGAGATGGAATGTTCCATAGATATCTGTTAAAACCAATTGGGTCATAACTTCTATTAGATCCTTTGTTCCTTTGTTAAGTTTCTGTGTGGTGGTCCTGTCTAGTGGTGAAAGCAGGGTGTTGAAGTCTCATACTACATGTGTGTGTGTGTGTGGTTTTATGTGTGGTTTCAGCTTTAGTAATCTTTCTTTTACAAATGTGGGTGGCTTTGTATTTGGGGCGTAGATGTTCAGTATTGAGACTTCATCTTGATGGACTTTTCCTGTGATGAGTATGAAATCCCCTTCTTAATCGCTTTTGATTGATTTTAGTTTGAAGTCTAATTTGTTAGATATTAGGATTACTACACCAGCTTGTTTCTTGGACCCATTTGTTTGGAAAATCTTTCCCCAACCCTTTACTCTGAGGTAACACCTGTCTTTGAAGTTGAGGTGTGTTTCTTGTATACAGCAGAAGGATGGATTCTGTCTTCGTATCCATTCTGTTAGCCTGTATCTTTTTGTGGGAAGGTTAAGACCATTGACATTGAGGGATATTAATGTCCATTGATTGTTGGTTCTTGATGGTTTTAGATTTATTGTTGGTTGTGTCATTGTGTGTGGATTTCACCCTCTTGTTTCTTTTCATGTTTGGTAGAATTGGATTATCTATCGCCTATGTTTTTGTGAGTGTAGTTATCTTCATTGGGTTGGAGTTTTCCTTCTAGAACTTTCTGTAGTGCTGGATTTGTGGATATGTATTGTTTAAGTCTGGTTTTGTCACTGATTATCTTGTTTTCTCCATTTATATTGATCGAAAGCCTTGCTGGGTATAGTAGTCTGGGCTGGCATCTGTAGTCTCCTTGTGTCTGGAGAATAGCTATCCAGGACCTTCTGGCTTTTAAAGTTTCCATTGAGAAGTCAGGTGTGATTCTGAGAGGTCTGCCTTTATATGTTACTTGGCCTTTTTCCTTTGCTGCTCTTAATATTTTATCTTCATTCTGAAGGTTTGGTGTTTTGATTATTACGTGTCAAGGGGACTTTTTTGTGATCCAGTCTGTTTGGTGTTTTGTAAGCTTCTTGTAATTTCATAGGCATATCCTTCTGTAGGTTGGGGAAGTTTTCTTCTATGATTTTGTTGAATATGTTTTCTGTACCTTTGAGCCGTATTTCTTCACCTTCTCCTATACCTATTATTCTTAGGTTTGGACTTTTCATGGTGTCCCATATTTCCTGGATATTTTGTGTTAAGGATTTGTTGGACTTAAGATTTTCTTTGGTTTATGTCTGTATATCCTCTAGAGAGTCTTCAACAACTGAGATTCTCTCTTCCATTTCTTGAATTCTATTGGTTATGCACATCTTTAGTTCCTGATCGTTTATCCAGTCTTTCTATTTCCAGCATTGCCTAATTCTGTGTTTTCTTTATTGTTTCTATTTCAGCTTTTATGCCTTGACCTGTTTTGAGTGCTTCCTTCACTTGTTTGGTTGTTTTTTCTTGGCTTTCTTTAGATTCTTTAAGAGATTTGTTTACTTCTTGAATTTTTTGGTTTGTCTTTTCCTCCATCACATGTAATTTTTTGCTTGTCTTTTTCTTCAATTTGTTTAAGGGATTTTCTTGTTTCCTCTTTAAAGGACTCTATCATCTTCCTAAGATAATTTTTGAGGTCCATCTCTTCTGCATCCTCTGTGTTGGGCTTTTCAGATCTTGCTGGTGTGGAGTCCCTAGATTCTGGTGGTGTCATATTGATTTTTCTATTGTTGACTGTGTTCTTACTCTGTCTTCTTCCCATCTCTTCTTCCAGTGAGTCCAGGTGGGGTCAATCTCTCTCTCAGGTGGCTGGTGGAGGTCTCATCCTCTGGCGGCAGTGGGATGGCTAAGGGTCATGGGTGGACATGGGTGGGGTGTGTCGGGACTTCCTGGTCTGTGCAGGTCCACTCTTCCCTGGGTGGTCTCAGGCAGAAGCAGGCAGGGGTTGATGGGGGAGGTTGGGGAACAGATTAAGGCCAGACTCACCTAAGGCTCAGGTGCCCTCAGCAGGACAGAGGGCGGAGAGTGGACAGGGGTGAGGTGTGTTCAGACTCAGGGTGGGCCTTCTGGTCTGGGCAGGTCCACTCTTGTTGGGGGGCGAGTTTCAGGCACAAGGGAGCAGGGGTTGATGGGGGAGGTTGGGGGGGCAGATCAGGACACAGACTCACCTGAGGCTTGGGCATCCATGGCAGACATAGGGCAGAGTGTGGACAGAGGTGAGGTGTGTCCAGATTCAAGGTGGGCCTTCCAGTCTGGGAAGGTCTACTCTTGTCCAGGGGGGATGTTTCAGGCAGAAGCTAGCAGGGGTTGATGGGGAAGTCTGGGGGAACAGAGCAGTATCCAGACTCACCTGAGCCCCCACTGAGGCTCGGGCACCTGTTGCAGGTCATAGGGCAGAGTGTCCAGATAAGCAATTTAAACAGACCTATAACCCCTAATGAATTAGAAGCAGTCATCAAAAGACTCCCAAGTGAAAAAAGCCCAGGGCCAGATGATTTTAGCTCAGAATTCTACCAGAAATTCAAAGATCTAAAACCAATAGTCCTCAAATTGTTCCACACAATAGAAGCAGAAGGGTCCTTGCAAATACCCTTTATATGAGGCTATAATTACCTTGGTACCCAAACCACACAAGACACAACTAAGAAAGAGAGCTACAGCCTAATCTCTCTCATGAGCATTGATGCAAAAATTATAAATAAAATGCTGGCAAATCGAAACCAAGAACACTTCCGAAAAATCATCCACCATGATCAAGCAGGCTTCATCCAGTGATGCAGGGGTGGTTCAACACATGAAAATCCATCAATATAATCCACCATACAAATGAACTAAAAAAGAAAAACCACATGATCATCTCACTAGATGCTGAAAAACCCTTTGACAAAATCCAATACCCCTTTATGATAAAGGACTTGGGGAAATCAGGGAAACAGGATTATACCTAAACATGATAAAAGCAATATACACCAAACTAAGAACCAACATCAAACAAATTGGAGAGAAACTCAATGCAACTCCTCTAAAATCAGGAACAAGGCAAGTTTGTCCACTCTCTCCATATCTCTTCAATATTGTACTTGAAGTTCTAGCTAGAGCAATAAGACAACAAAACAAGATCAAGGAAATTGATCTTGAATTGGAAAGGAAGAAGTCAAACTTTCACTATTTGCTGATTATAAGATTGTTTTAAAAAGTGATCCAAAAAACTATACCAGGGAACTCCTACAGCTGATAAACACCTTCAGCAAAGTGGAAGGATATAAAATTAACTCAAAAAATCAGTAACCCTACTATATACAGAATATAAATTGCTTGAGAAAGAAATCAGAGAAAAATCACCTCCACAATAACCACCACAACATAAAATATCTTGGGGTAATGCTAACCAAACAAGTGAAAGACCTGTATAGCAAGAATTTTGAGTCTTTAAAGAAAGAAATTAAGGAAGATACTAGAAAATAGACAGTTGTCCCATGCTCTTGGATAGGTAGGATCAACATAGTAAAAATGGATAAAGAAAATGTGCAACATTTACACAAAAGAGTACTACTCAGAGGAAAAACCAATGAAATCTTGAAATTCACAGGAAAATGGATGGAAGTAGAAGAAGCCATCCTAAGTTAGATAACCCACTCAGAAAAAGACAATCATGGTATGTACTCACTCGTATCTGGATATTAGACATAGAGTAAAGGATTACCAGCCTACAATGCACACCTCCAGAGAAGCTAGGAAACAAGGAGGAACCTAAGTGAGACATACATTGACTCCCCCAAGAAGAAGAAAGGGACAAGATCTCCTGAGTGTATTTGCAGCATGGGGGGGGAATGGATAGGAGGTAGGAGAAAGAGGAAGGGAGAGGGCAAGGGGAGGAGAACATGAGGGATCAGGAAGGTCAAGTTGGGGGAAGAACAGAGTAGAGCAAAGAAAGAGATACCTTAATAAAAGGAGACCATTATTGACTTAAAAAGAAATCTGGAATTACGGAATTCTTCAGGGACTCACAAGCATGACCCCAACCAAGAATCTAAGCAATAGTAGAGAGGATGTCTTAAATGCCTTACCCCTATAATGAGATTGATGACTACCTCAATTGCCATCATAGACAACTTTTCCAGTAGCAGATAGAAACAGTAGCAGAGATTCACTGCTAGAAACTGAGCTGAACTCTTGGAATCCAGTTGTAGAGAGGGAGGAGTGATCAGCAAAGAGGTTAAGACCATGCTGTGGAAACCCACAGAAACAGCTGACCTGAGCAAATGGCTGCTCACAGACACCAGTCTGACAGCTGGGGAACCAGCTTAAGACTGAGACTGGCCCCTTGAGCCTGGGTGTCAGTTGGGGGCCTGGGCAGTCTATGGGGCCTCTGGTAGAGGAACCAGTTTATCCCTAGGTACCAAATGGGCTTTGGGAGCCCATTCCCTATGGAGAGATACTCTCTCAGTCTAGATACATGAGGGATGGCCTAGTCCCTGCCACAAATGATGAGACAGATTTTGATGATCCCCCTTGGGACACCTCATCCTCCCTGAGGACTGGATGTGTGGTGGGATGGGTAGTTGGTGGGCGGAATAAGAAGACAGGAGGGAGAGGGAACTGGGATTGGTATATAAAATAATATCGTTTTTAATTTAAAAATTAATTAAAAAGAAAACAACAAACAAAACAAAACAAAATAAAAACAAAATAAAGCTAATGCGTTTCTAAATATTAAGAAAAGTCAAGAGAGGGTATTTGACCAAAAATACATGATAAAAATGAATTATTATGGAAGAACAAATTTTGTTTTCAGAAAAGAATTGAGTGATGAAAAATTGCATAAAATAGTCAACCAATTTTGGAAAAAAATGCAACTATAGGAGGCAGGCTAGAACCATCTTTCTTGTCACAGAATCTAACCTTGATTTGGATTCTGAGACCATCTTTCTTGCGTGTTTATAAAAAGAAAGAAACATAGGACAAAACTATAGAGTAGGTAAGCTTCAAGTCCCATGACAGCATCAATGGCCTCAGGAGGCTCAGACACCACCTGCAACAATTGGACAAAGTGGTGATTGTTCTTTCAGTTGGAAAGCCCCATTTCAAGGCTCTAGGCCTGGGGGGCACATTCCATGCCCTTTCCCCACCCATTGCAGCCCCACTAGCTGGTCAGCAGGCAAGACTCCTGCAGGCATGCCATTCAACCTCTCCCATTTGACCCTGTAATCTACAGTCTCACAACAGCATTAGTGCACCAAGAGGCACAGACAGAGCCTGCACAGTTTGGGTATAATGCAGAGCCCTGAGGCACAGACACTGCCTGTACCAATTGGAGGAACAGCAGCCCACAGAGGAACAGGCACCGCCTGTAGTACTTGGAGGAAAAGATGGATAGACACCAGTGTAAGAATACATTCAACATAATCCATATATGTGAATGTGTTATAGGTTGCAGTCCAGCTAATGCAATTATGTCTATTTGTGATTAGGAAATTCATGAATTTTGTAGTTGCTCAGTTCCACAAGACTGGATCTCTCAGCTGGTATTCTGTACAGACTGGAATTTCAAAGAGGTAGATTCCAATTCCAGTGAAGGAATGGATGTGTTAGCAAGGTGTGGGCAAGCAGGCAAAGAAGAAGCAAATCTGTCTTTTTCCATGTCCTTACATAGATTTCTAGCAGAAGGTATGGTCCATATTAAGGATATGTCTTTCTGCCTCAAGTTGTGGATTAAAGGATTGAGTTTTCCTACTTCAAAGGTCTAGATTAAAAGTAGATTCACTCACTTCAAACCAAGCAGAAAATCTCTCAGAGGTGTGAACTCCATTTCTGGATTGTAGTTAAATTCAGATACAGTCAAGTTGATAACCAAGGAAAAGCATTGAAAGTACATCCCTTGACAACATGACACACACTCATTTTCCCTTATGTCATGATTAATTTCCAAACTAAATCAATAGCCAGGTCATAACAATCCCTAAACATAATAAAACTACCCAACATCCAATCATAAATGCATTATTTATTTAACTAGGTAATAATTAGTCCAACATGAATCCCTCACACAATGGCAAACACATTGTAAATTTAGAATAGATGACAATGTCCTTCAGGGGATATCCTTTTAGTATATCAAACTTAAACATGATAATCATTGATACTCTGTTAAATGGTTTTATTACATATGATAAAGATATAAAAAGAACACACAAATATGTGTGCCTCATGGTTTCTATTTCTGTGAAGAAACAGCATGAGTCAGGCAACTCATAAAAAGAAAACGTTTAATTAGGGCTGATTTACAGAATAGAGGATTAGTCCATTATCATCATGGTAGCTCTCAGTGAGTCATGGTACTGGAGAAGTAACTGAGAGTCACACTCTCCAACAAAGCCACACCCACTCCAACTCAGCTATGCCTCCTAATAGTGACATTCCCTATGGGCCTATGGGGGCCATTTTCATTCAAACCACCACAGTGTGTACAAATATATTAACAAAATACATCAGAAGCACTTATGTCAACTCAAATCTATGAAGATTCTGTAGCCTTAGCCGATATTTGAAATACCTTCTTCTGATACCCACACTGTATTCTGTCTCCTCTCAAAGCAGCAACTTTCCAGGTCTTGGCTCTTTTTCTGGAGGAGTGACCAATATCTTAATTCCTTTTGGGTCTGTGACATTTGTCATCCTGCCTGGATTAGGCTGTTGTAGTTTCTCATTGACTTTAGTCACAAGACATGGTAGCACCAAGAGATGCCCTAAAGAATCTCCTGGACTACAGACATAATCTTTCTTACCCCATTGTGAAGAAGCAATCCAATTTCCCTATGGCAATTTGTAACAATTGCCCATCCCAACACTGTTGTTTGTTTTTAATCTGTTATTTTGAGAGCATCAGAAGCCCAAAAGTGACCAGGAGAAAGTGAGCTTCCCGTTCAATGGAATCCTTCTTGTGGCTCCTTGAAGGACACCCTCTGAAACCAAAACTTCTTGGTTCATAGAACTTAGGGTCATGGGAATAGGAAGCAAAAATTTTCCTAGAATTGTCGATAGGAGTGATAATGAATGAAAATATTCCCCATCTACCTCTTGATTCCTGGACCTGGGCATCCAGGCTGTGGGAGAAATTGTACCATATCTTGGACACTAATACAAACATATACTGCCTTTTGGAGAACCCTCAAACAGTGCTCTAGACTAATGCCACTTACTTGACACTGTATCTGGGTCTTCAAAAGGCCATTCCATCTTTCTAGCAGGCCAGCTGATTCAGAATGGTGGGGAATATTGTAAGACCAGTGGATTCCATGGTCCTGGGCCAACTGTCACACTTCTCTGTCTGTGAAGTAATTTCCTTGGTCAGAAGCAATACTGTATGGAATACCATGACGGTGGTGAAGGTACTCTGTAAGTCTTCAGATGGTTGTTTGGACAGAATAATTATGTGCAGGAAAGGCAAATCCATAACCAGAATAAGTATCAACTCCAGTAAGGAAAAAGGGTTGTCCTTTCCACAGAGAAAGTGGTCCAATGTATTCAACCTGTCACCAGATTGTTGACTGTTCACCCATAGGAATGGTGCGATATCTAGGACTCCATGTCTTTCTCTAGTGTTGTCAGATGTGGCACTCAGCAGCAGTTGTAGTCAGGTCAGCCTTGGTGACTGGCAATCCATGTTGTTGAGGCCATGTATAGACTCCATTGCCTCTGTTATGACCATCTTGGTCATGGCTCAATAGGAATGCAAGAATAACTGGAGAAAGAGTCAAACTCTCCACAGACTGGTCATTCTATCTAATTCATTATTAAATTACTCCTGAACTTCAGTCACCTTTTGATGAGCATTGACATGGGAAACAAGTATCTTTATATCCTTTGCCCATTTGGATAGATTTATCCACATAATTCTTCCCCAGATATCTTTCTCACTTGTTTTCCAATCATGTTACTTTCAAGTCCCTGACCATCCTGCAGGTCCTTTAACTACTGCCCATGAATCAGTGAACAATTGTAAATCTGGCCATTTCTCCTTTCAAACAAAATGTACAACTATGTGTAACACCTAAAGTTCTTCTCTCTGTGAAGATTTCTCTTCTCTGGCATTTTTTGGTGTTGTCTTAGAAATGGATTGTAATTTTGCAAATGCCAAGATGTAGGTGGTCATCTTACTTAAAGTTTCTATTGCTCTGATGGATCACCATGACCAAAAAACAAGTTGTCAAGGAAAGGGTTTTTTGTTTACTTATATTTCAGCATTACTATTCATCACTGAAGAAATTCAGGACAGGAATTCAAACAGGCCAGGATCTTGGAGCCAGGAGCTGGTACAGAGACGATGGAGGGGAGTTGATTACTGGCTTGTTTCCCATGGCTTGCTCAGCCCATATACTTAGAGAACCTATGGTCAGTAGCCCAGTAATGGTACCATCTACCCTGGGCAGAGCCTTCCCCCATTGATCACTAAATGATAAAATGCTGGGAGAGTGAGAATTAGTTTTCTCTAAGGATATGGACCTTGGTAGGTAGACCATGCTGCAGTGGATGGCCACACACCTGTTGCCTGTATACAGGCAACACAGATGGCACTTGATTGGCTATAAAAAAATTTAAAAAAGAAGATGCATGGATCATTCAATAGGGAAGGAATGTGTAACAGGATATATTTTGTGGAAGTAGATAAATATGATCAAAATACATTATATGAACTTGTCAAGAAAATCTAACATATATGTATAAAAAACAAAGTGAAAAACAATAGTTCAAATGGAATATGGACTTACATATAAAGCATAAACATACAGTTGCTTCTGGAGAAAAATAGCAGAAATCTGAGATAAAGCCTTGGTATGATTATAATATTTTAGACACAAACCAAATGGGATAAAGTACCAATTGGTCAGTGTTACAATATTTTTCTAAATTGCTACCCCAAAGTGACATGCTGAAGCATCACTTCTCCATGGCTTCTGCATCAGCTCCTGCCTCTGTGTTCCTTTCCTGGTTTGAGTTTCTGCCATAACTTCCTTTATTGACGAACAGTGATATGGAAGTGTAAGCCAAATAAACCCTTTCCTCTTCAACTTGATTTTTGGTCATGGTGTCTCTTGCAGTAATAGAACCCCAAGACACAGAACAAAGACAACATCTTCACTAATTGGTGTGGCTAATTGCTCAAATATCAGTCTCCTTGCTATGTCACTTCCTGTCTGGAACACCACTTCTCTACTACATTTCCCAGAATCCTCTTTGACTCCTAGTCCTGTCTAACTTGCTGTTTCATTGGCCAAACAGAACTTTATTAAACAATCAATAAGATAAACACACACAGAAGTACTTCCCCCATCAGCTCCTCTTTTCTATCTAAATAAAAAGAAGGGTAACTTATCTTTTATAATAACTCAAGAAAACTATAACCATAACTATCTGTCTTTAACTCTATCAAAGACCACAAAAGGATAATATATAAACTCTAGAATTGACAGAGACATCTCGCTACCTGGACAGTCACCCAAAGTTCCTCTGTAACGTTGGGACATCCATCTTCAGCCTATAGGCCACAGTGTGTCTAGCACACTTCTCCATTTTAACAGGAACCCTTAAGTACTGTCTTGTTTTGTAAGTTCAGCAGTCACTTTCTTGTGGGTCCTGTATGTCCAGCTTATACTGTAACAAACAGTCCAGGCAAGAGCAGTTTCTTACCCAAATGACTAATCTTGTCATGTTGAAAGCAAACTCCATAACGAGTTTCTTCAATGCCCATCCTCCTTTTTGATGTAATTGGTGTGCCAGGAGCAGTTGTGTCTCACTGCCAAGAAAAACCCTTAACCATTTAAATGCCATATTTCTGTAGGTCTTTGAAAGGTTTGAAGAATACCTAACCATCTCAAATACATCTCTGTAAATCTAGAAAACCTAACTAACCTAATTATAAGTTCTGACTCTTAGAGGTAAAAGATCTGTATAAACACAATACCTAAACTAGAGGAGACATATTCATATCACATAATTGACCTTAAAGTTGTATCAATAAATGAAAATCTATACCAATGCAAAGTATTCATTCCTAAATACTATTTCCCTTTTTTTCTTTAAAAAATTGACTATGCTCATTATCATTTATATGAAAACATTTAAATGAAAACAAACATTTATAAACAATACTTGGGAATATGGGAGTCGTTCTTTCTAAACTGTTTTCTGCTAATTGGGGGCAATATTCATACCATAGGGTATGATAAAACATAAAATCCTGACCAAGTCCTTGTTTTTATAGTCTGTAAGGCTGTATCATCTCAGTTTTATGGGGTCTTGCTTGATCAAACCATATTAGTCTGGAAGGAATCCACAGCTTTTCATTTTCTGTGGAAACATAAGAAAAAAAACGTTTTTCCAAGTAGCCTGTCCTTAGACTTAAATTTTGAAGTCAAAGCATTTTTAAAATGTATAAGTTGGATTAATTTAGCAGTATTTATAATCAAATGTATTTTAGTAGCAGTAAGTCTTTCCTCGGCAATCAAAGAATTTAAAGACAACAATATGGCATATGGTATCCAGATTCTCTGTGTATTTTTCATCTTTAGGTGGCTTTTCTACTATTTTACTTTTACTTTCTTTTGTTTCTTTTTTCCCCAAGACAGGGTTTCTCTGCTGCTTATTGGCTTGTTCATCATAGATGATCAGCCTATTTTCTTATACAACCTGGGTTCACAGGTTCAGTGGCACTGACAATAGTGGGATGTTTTCATACTATATCAATCAGTATTCAAGAAAACACCTCATAGACACACAGCGACAGGCCAATCTGATAGAGACAATTCCCCAATTGATGTTCATTCCTCCCATATATCCCTATTTTTTGTTAAGTGCACAATATTTAACCAACACAAGCTGCTACTCTAAATCCAATTGAGGAGAAAGCAGGAGATACACTTAGACTTATAGGCAAAAGAGAGGACTTTCTGATAGAACCAAACATGGCTGTCAAAAAAGTCAATGAAATCATTTCTAATGATATTCTGATATACTCATAGATTGGTACCTATCCCAATCGTCATCAGAGAGGCTTCACTGAACAACTAATTGAAACAGATGCAGAGATCCACAGCCAATCATTAGGTGGAGCTAGAGGAATCCTACAGAAGAAGATGGTAAGGATTGTAGGAGCCAGATGGGTCCAAGATACCACAAGAAAAACCACAGAATCAACTAACTTGGGCTTAGAGAGACAACCTACAACCAGGGAGCCTGCATGGGACTGATGTAGGCCCTTGGCACATATGTTATAGTTGTGTAGTTTGGTCTTTTTGTGGGACTCTGAACAGTGGGAATGGGGGCTATCCCTGACTCTGTTACTTGCTTTTGAAATTCTTTCCTCCTACCAACTTGATATACCATTGGTGGTTGTTATCCATGGGAGGCCTTCCTTCTCCTGCATAGAAATGGAGGAGCAATGGATGGGGAAAGGGGAGGGGATGGAGAGGAGGGACTTGGAGTAGAGGAGGGAGGGAAATCTATGATCAAGAAGTAACAAACAAACAAATACACACACACACAATAATATAAAGAAAAAATCCAACAAAGGTATGACCAGATATCTGCATCTAGAATTACAATATTCATAAACCCAGTTGCCTAGATAAGAGCATAAAAACACAATAAAAAGAAAGGAAGAAAAAAGAAAGGAGGAGGAGGAGGAGGAGAAGAGAGTTCCAGCCAGATAGTCTCTCTACAACTCCAGTCAACAAATTGAGAGCAGTGAATGCTCTGTACTCAGGTAACTTTCTCCTTTCATGCAGTCTAGGACAGCAACTCAGGAAATGAGGCTTCCCAGTTAGTGACTTCTCATGTTATTTAAGGTCTTCCTATCTCCATAAACCTAATCCTTATCATATCTCCTAGGCATAGACTAATCTAATATAAAATCTGGTGACCTGGTGTCTTGTCTCTTATGTGATTCTAGACCTTGTCCAATTGGCAATCATTGTTAAACATCATAGGCCTTTGTTATGTGATCACAAAAATGTAATTCCAGGGATAATTCCTTCTTGTATCTATATACAACACCAGGTTTTAATTTTATGCTATTTTTATTTTTATTTTATTGAAAAGTTTCAAATACTATATTTAAATTGTTTTTCCCATCTTCATTTTTTTCCAGTCCTCTTCCATTCATATGCACAACACTTTGTTATTTCCCTCTTTCAAAAAATACACTCACAATCAAACAAAGTAAACAACAAACAACAAAAATAATACATTACAACACCCCATCAAATCCCTACAATAAATGAAAATCAAAATAAACAAGGGAAAACCAATAAGACAAAGAAAATGCCAACACAAAACAAAATGAGACAAAAATTTCACCTAAGTATCATTGAGTTTGGTTTATGTTCATCAAATGCTCCTAGGTATGGAGTCTGCCTGGAGTGTAGATAATATACTGAGAGGAACTGTGTTGGAGAAAAGTGATTTCCCTGGTCAACAAGTATCAATTGTAGATAGATTCTTTGTTATGCTTGGGAGAGTGTGTGTTCATTTTCTCCTCTCAGTTTTGGGAGCCTGTCATGCTTGGACCTGTACATATCTTGTGTGTACTACCACAGTCTGTATAAGTTTACAACTACATCAGTCCTGTTATGTTTCTCAGATACATTTTCCTTGGAGTTATGCACCAGCTCTGGCTCTTACAATCTCTCAGCTTCTCTTCAGCAGAGCTCTGAGTCTCAATGAAAACACATAACTTTCAATGAACCTGTGCCATTTAGGCCTGAGTGCTCTAAGTTCTCTCACACTCTACACATTGTCCACTTGTGGGTCTCTGTGTTAGTTCCCATCTACTATTAGGAGAATCTCTGACGCAGGTTGAGCAAATGGGTATAGCAATCATTGTACTGCTATGTTACTTTACAAAAATAATATTAATAGGTATTCCCCTAGACCTAAGGCTGATCTATCATATTAATGACCTTTTGATAGCAGCGTTAGAAGTGTATCCACTCATGGAATTTGTCTTAAATCAAATCAGAAGGTGTTTGGTTAATCCTAAACATTGTGATACTATTTAAATAGTATAACTTGCAAAGCATGTCACTGGTACAGGTTACAGAGTTTGTAGTGATGTAATACCAGGTTTGAATGCTAATATTTGTGGTTTGTACTTGTTTTTCAATGATTAGCAGAAAAATACCAAGATAAAATTGACAAAAGAATAATAATATAATCTGAAAAATGGCATTTATTCATTTTTCCTTCATTTCTTTGAAAATATGTCCTGACCAAATCTGGGATTTTTTTTTTCCAGAACAGAAGGTACTTAAATTCTCTACTTAGGCATCCTCAATAAACAATGGAGGTTGATACAATGAAAGTCAGAAATGTTTTTCATGACTAGAGTTGGGGAAAACATCCACTTAAACTAATTTAAGGCAAATTGCAATATTTCTCCTTATGTGTATGTTGGTTGAATTTGCCATTCAGTTGTTGTAAAGGAATAAACAACAGCCAGAAATCTTCTAATAAGACAACTTTTCCCAAATCATTAAAGATTTAAACAAATATTAGAAATAATAAAGTATGAATTGGTTTTTGAATAGGTACTGATTTTACCATGCATTCGCATATTTAGTCTATGATGTTTAAGCAGAAGAAATCAAGAGAGAAAAAAATCTTTTTAGAAGAAAATCTTCAAATATTGAAATATTAACTAATTTATCTTTTACTTATTTCATTTATAAGGTAGAATCTTGAAGGTGCTACCTAAATTGATACTAGACTTCCAAGGTCCTAGTGTTGTATTTTGGCAATCATTATTTTTTCAAGTCATCAAGTACTTCTTGCTTTGTGATTTTGTTCCAAGAATTTGGAATATTACCTAAATTTGTAAATTTTTTTCCATATCTCTCCTCAAGCTCTGATTTGAAGTGACAGATAAACCATTTCCAATATGGCTGGTGAGATAAGTCTGGGGTGATGCTCCATGTGGCAAAATCACCTCCAGCTTCTCGATATTTTTTATATGGGAATTTCTTGTCATCACTTAAAATAAATGAATTATCACTTGCTACAGAAGTAGTACAGATGTCAGTGGCAAAGTAGTCTGTTTTATGCTTATGCCATCCATTGACAGCCTTAGGGCGGTGGAATGGAACACTGTGGTCTCCTTCATGTTGGGGAATGGTGTTTGTGCAAATCGCTTTACAAAATGGACACTGTTTCCAGCAGCCACAGAGATGCTCAGAGAGAATTTTCTCAATGTCAGGAATCATTTCATCTTTGGGCCTCCTTGAGTAGTCCTCTTCTACTTTCCTCATTGCAGGATCCAAAGCTGCACTCATGGCTTCTTTAAGAAACTCAGTATCCTTTATCTCCTGGTGCTCAATGCTTATCAGGTCTCTTCTTGGAAAGATCAGGTTGCTCCCTAGATGATCACAGAACAAATCCAACCAGCCAGAAGCAGTGCTATTATCATTAGCCACTTCTGTGGTCTTATGAATGGCAGAGAGAATGGCATTCTTGATGTCACCTAAACTTATTTTTAAAAATGTTTTTAGTTTTTCACCTTCTTTTTCTGAACAGTATCTTCTAATGTGGTCTCCAATGTAATCCCTGAAAAAGGATTGTGGCTGATGAATGTATTGCCAATACTTATCAAAGTTTAATTCTTCTGCCAGAGAAATGAGAATATGTTTCTCCAAGTTAGCTCTGTTTCCATTGAATTCAGGGCAGGTAGATCTCATGTCCCCAGCTACTTTAAGACCCATTATTTCCCATATGGTGGCAGAGATAGCAGGAGTGAGTTTGAGCCACAGGAAGTCAACAAAGGATGTGATGGAAGTGGCACCTTGGCAGGATATTTTAAAACTCAAGAAGAAATCATCTTTCTTGCTCTCCAGATAGTTCACAGGATCATTTGCTGTCTTGAATGCCTTGTGCATTTCCTTGAATCTCTTAGATGCTTTTTGGAAGAAGCATAAGGATAAGTCAATGGTGTAGTCTCTTGTAAACGTATAGTCTTCCTCAGGGGAAACAGCCTTCAGTTCATTTTCTATTATAACCAGGATTTTATGAAAATCATTCTGACTGTAATCACGCTTTTCCTTCCAAATGTTTTTTATTGTTTCATCAAATATTAAAACAATGTTATCAGTAGTTTTATTAATGGACTCTTTATGGCAAGTTTCTAAACTTCTTGGAATTATATGATATCTTTTTTTCATTTGGACATGCTTGTCATAATTGACACAAAATATTTCTTCATCCTTTCTTTTCAGTCTTTCTGCAATATTTTTGTCCTTTGTGAAATGCTCTAGAAAAATGCTTTCAGCATCCCCATCTATGTTGGGCTCTGTGACAGGAGGTGCAGTAGAAGACACATTGTAGATCCACTTTGTCCAAACTTGATTGAATTCCTCATGCAACTCTTCATCACTTAATTCTTTACCTTTCACACTTAAAGCCAACTTCCGGCTGTTCTCTAACAATTCATTTTCATATTGTGACTTTTGGTTATCTAGTCTTTCTTGACTTTGTTTAAGACTGATGAGTTCATTGCCTTTCCTTCTGGTGTCTGAAAGAAGTGTATCTTTAAGAATTAGTAGCTTGTGTTCAAAATTTGCTTTCCATTGAACCAATGTTTCACTATCTGGGTCTTCTTCAAAATATTTGTCAAATTCTTGCTTGATAGCTTCATATTTCTTGTTAAGTGGACCCTCCAGTGCATTGGTTGTGAGTGTCAGGATTTTTCCATTCTGAATCTGATTGTTCAGCTGATTCTGTAATTCTAGCACATGGCTCCTTAGCTCCCAAGTCCAGTGGTTATACATGGTTTCCAGTTTACTCATGGCTATTATCTCTTGGGTGTTCCTAAAACTGAAAACAAAGTTCTCACTGACCAGAGCTTTCCATAAATCTTGAACTCGAAATTTTACATCTGAGATCTTCATGATCCTTCCCCTGGATTCCTGCTGGGCAGTCCTAAGAATCCCATTCTTCAACTCCTGGACATTATGACTATAGCGAGGATTGGGAGGGGCCATTGGGGGATTGCCATCCCAGAGGTGAGCAAAGTAATAGACATTACTATTGGCATCAAATTTAATTACATCACTGAAGCGAGTTATGTTTGAACACTCTTCCTGTTCAGCGGCTAATGCTGTCATTTCATCCAGTCTCTGCTCTAGTCTTCTTCGTCCTTCCATAGTTTGGTCTTTTGCTGTAATTTCTCCCACATTCTGATGGACAAAAATACAACTGGGAGATATTTTCACTTGCTTCATTCTCAGAAAGGCCTGAACAACTATTTGAAGGATGTCCTGCATCTCTGATGGATTCTCCCCAAAAATATTGATGAGAGTCAAGTTTCCAAGGCCAATGACAAATGTTGCCAACTCATTGTCCCAATTCTGGGATTTGTTGTTGAGTTCTGGAGCCCGAAGTCCTTCTGTGTCTACAACAAGCATAAAATCAAAGCCAAGTTCTTCTGTGACTTTCTTATCCACCTCTAGGAGCTGCATGTAGGCCCCCTTGGTGCATCTGCCTGCACTAACTGTGAATTCTAACCCAAACAGTGCATTTAGTAGGGTAGACTTCCCTGAGCTTTGCAGGCCAAGAACAGACAGAACAAATAGCCTTTTGTCTTCAACTTTTTCTGAGAGCTTGTCAAAAACAGCTGCCACCCACTTTAGAGGCACATATGAAGCATCCCCATCCATGAGCTCAATGGGAACACCAGCTACCATCAGGTCTGCAGCTATTTGAGGGAGGCAGAGAAAAAGGCTATCTCTAGAGGAGGAAATTTCTTCTAGGGCTTCATAGATCTGGCCAACTTCTCGAAGAAGGTGTTCAATTCCAAAAGTGCAATCAAGAATCTCAATAGAAATGACTTCTATCTGCTTCTGCCAGAGTGTCATGGAGCTGCTCTTCTCTGCCTTTTGCTTTTCTTCCTGAACCACTGACCACAAAGATTGTTTTTTCATATGCAAATTTTCTAGGTGTCCCGAGGTTAGGTTTTCCAAAACCACACTTAGCCAGTATAAGAAATAGAGTTTGAGGTCATTTTCTGAGTCTTCTATGAGAATCTTCAGGACTGATTTCATTAAATCATTGATAGGGGAAACCTTTTCCAACTGCTGCCATCGTATTTTTTGCTTTTCTGTCTCAAGTTCACTCTTGTGTTGTTCAATGCTCCGATGCCCTTTTTCTTGCAGATGATAGAGTCCTTTGTCCTTCTTACACCAAAGGTGCCACAGTTGTCCCTGAAGAGGCAAGAAGTTTTCTTTTATCTGAGATAAGTTGGATTGTTTGAGGAGTTCCATAGTTGTCTGGGCTTTTTCTTTGGCTTCCTTTAATTTTCTTTGATCTTCATCAATCATGATTCCTTGTTTACGAGCAACCTGTGAACAGTCTTCTACACTGAGAGCAGTGCCAGAGATCTCTAGCAAATGCTTGATGGTAGTCGTGAGTTCTTCTGTTAATTCTGCCTCATTTCTATTCTTAATACCAATTCTTACCTTTCTGCCAGAATTATTAGTCATGACTTTTTCTTTATCATCAATTAAACAAACCAGTGTTTTTGATGACTGCCATAGTTGTCTGACAATTTTTTGGTGTTCTTTATTGTTATCAGAAGCTGACATGAGGATCACTATGAGAGAAGAGACATCCTGCAAGAAGCTGAGTTGCTGCCTATGTTCTTTGGCATCTCCATGAAGATTGGTGAAGGCCACACACTTGTCCAATATGTCCTCCCCTTGGCTTCCTGGGCAGAACCAGCAGATCTCTACCACTCCCTCCATCAGGAGACAGTGTTTGCTGCTTCCTCTGCAGTGTCTGTGAAAAAATACATCATGTTTATGTTTACTGAGGAGAGAGTTCATGATCTGAGATTTGGAAGCAGCAAGACCATTTCCAACTCTAATGAAGGATACGATAGGGGTAGAGACACAGCACATCTGCTGATTCTTGTGACTGTAGCTTTTGTCCTGTGGTGATTTTCTTGACTCTTGCCAACTTCTCCGAACTTGTCTGAGAGACCAGAGAGAGAATTCTATCTGAGAGGTATTTGGATTTGGTACAACAAGGGGCAGTGCAAATTGACAAATGGAAAGTTTTGACAAAATATATTGCCTGGCAAGATCATCTGCACAGTGAAAAATGACCATCTGGATGTCCATTGGGTGAATTTGGGTCTGACACTCAGTGGGTGAAGAATTACTGACTTCCTCTCTGTCATCTAACAACTCTTCATATGGATCAATATCATCATTTTCTTGGTTGCAGGGATCTGCAAAATGTTGGGTTTCTGCATTTCCAGCTTTTTTGAAGATCAGATGTCTGAACCCACAATCTAGCATTAGTAGCTTTTGTAGGAAATAGAAGGGAAGTTCCTGTTCAGATGTTGGCTGTGTATTGTATACAGAATTCTTGTAGATCAGATGGAAGTCAGCAATGCTTATCCTTTTTGGGTAGTGATGTTCTAGGCCTAGACGCTGGAGTAAGTCCAGGAAAGGTCCTTTTTCTATCACCTCTTTTTCATTGTTATCATCATCTTGTTGTTCATATGTTTCTTTCTTTTTTTTCAGGAAACTTTGCAATTGTTTTTTCACCTCGTCCATTTGCAAAGAACAGATGATGTCTTCATATTTCCCATCAATGAGTAACTTCAAATTCTTCTCTAAAGTACCCCAATCATGATCTGGTCCAAATTTTGTGAGGACATGTGCAACTTTAGCAGACAGTAAGTGCTCCATGTGTTGGTCTATTAATGACAAGCGTTTTGCTTTTTCTTCTGGGGAAATGGCTGAGACTGCAGCTGTGGTTGTCAGTGCTTTGAGCACCAGGAATGCCTGTGCCCTGTCAGTGCAGAGTGTTTTGAGTTCCTGATATATGTGTTGGACAGTTTGTATTTCATCCAGGAGGAAGGTTAACTCAGCACACCCCAGGAGAGGCTGGAAAATACTGCTTTCCAGCCGATAGCCTGCACCAGCTGCAATGGAGAGTAGTAGCAGCAGCATGTCTGGCTGCTTTGCTTCTCTGAGGTAGTTCAAGAAGGACACAAGAGCTGTGGTGACATCATATGTAGCCTTTCTTTGAGCCTCTTCTTCTCTTTCTGGGGACTCAGATTTGATGTTTGCTTCTGTGAGAGAGTTTTGGATTTCTTTTAAATTTTTAAGGAATTCAGACAATTCAGTGATTTTTATCTGTTCCTCTGACTCTATCTGGGAGATCCACTGCATGATTGACTTCACTTGTGGAAAGTTTTTTACTTTGTAGACATGAGGTTCCAGAAGGCTGCGTAACTGAGATTTAATAAACTGAGTATTTTTAATAGAAGAGATTTTGCAAAAGTTGACAGTACTTATGATAAAATTCTGTAGATCCAAATTTGTGAGGCATGTATTAATCCAAATATCATACCCTTTTGTTTTGTCAGCCAATGCTTGCATGCAATCCATCAGTTTATTAAGTTGATTTTCATGGTCAGAGACCTCCCAGCATTTCACATCATCCAGGAATTGTTCTGCTTCCTTTCTGGGACTCAGCACCTCCTCTCCAGCTGTGATGTTGGCATCAAGGCCTGTCAGAGCAGAGTAGTTGTCTGCCAGGCACCTAGCCACCAGAAGGGGGTCCTTAAAATTGCTTCTGTGGTTAGATAGGATGACTTCCCAAATGGGAACCAGCTGAAGTTCTCGGTCAATGACAGACCAGGTTTTGTTGCTCCCAAGAAGGCCAGTTGTCCACTGAGCAATTCCATTAGCTTCCGGTGGTCCACCTATCTGAGCCACAGACAATTGGACTTGGATTTGGAGCTGTTGGTTAGTTGCATTTTTGTAGCGTCTGATTGAATGTGAGTCTGATGTTGCCATCTCTCCCCCAACTTCAATCCCCAAACCACTGTAGCTCCCCCTTATATAAGTCTCCAAGGCATCTGTTGTCTGCTTCTTCACTCTATCCAGCTGGTCACTTTTGAAACCCTCTGAAATGGCCTTCCAGCAGTAGATTCCCCCAAGGTGCAGAGGGCCTCGATTAGCATGGGAGCCAAATCTGTTGAAGAAGTTTTCAGTTCTGTTCCTCACTACTTGGAATCTGTCTATTCCATCAGTGTCTTCTAGTTGCTCTTCAATGATTTTCAGTTCCTTAAGAGCACCTTTGGAGAGCTGGAGTTGATCAGTCTGAAAGTGGAAGGAGGCTAGTGGGTTGTAGCTGAACATTGATGAGCAGAAATAAGAGTGCTTAGAACATGATTGGTGGGCATCTTTGGATTCTGAATGGTTGACTTTTTCTATCCCACCTTCTGAACTAAATCCCCAGCCTCCACCCTGGACTGACAGTGTTGACCTGAAACCGAGCTTCTCCACAGTTTCAGTGAACAGAGATTCTTCTTTAGAAGATGTGAATTCTTTTGTTTCCATCCGTTTTCCTTGCTCAGATCCAAAGAGATAGAATTCCTGGGGGACCCTGAGTAATTCTTCTCTCCTTATTACCAGGTCTTTTGGGTTGGAGGTCTTATAAATTCCCCGCAGGGCCAACCCTCCAGATGCCCATCTTACCAGGTCTCTATGTGAGAGGTTTTCACTATTTGCCAGAGTCTGTTCAATTTGACTGAGATGTCTCCCCATTGTTACAGTGATGTCTTTTAGGGGCACTTCAGGCCCTGGCCAGTACTCCTCAGGGATCTCCATTGCTTGTCTCAGCTCTGCTTCTTTCCTCCTCACTGTCTCTTCCTGTCTGTGCTTCCCTTGTGACTGCAAGGCCTTCAGTTCCTGCAGTGCCTGTCCTGCCTGCCTCTGCCTGTTCTTTATCATCTCCCCTGGAGTGTCCTGGAACTCTGCAACACTATTTGTCTGTGAGAGGTCAAGCAGCTTCTCTAGGGCCTTTTTCTCCCATGTGTGTTGTGTCTGGGACTTCAGCTTCTGGAGATCTTTTTCTACTAAGTGTTGTAAGGCCTGGGCACTGGTGACACCCAGGTCTTCCTGAAGCTTAGGCAGCCAGTAGTCAACAGACAGCCCCACTTCTGTCAGCATCTCCTGGAGATTTTGCTGTCTTTTGCTTCTGGATTGAGGCTCATCAGGGATGTTCTTTGTTGTTGCCATGGCTATGTGAAGAACAGAAAGAAGACTATATTTAGTATGTTTCTCAACTGTAAGAATTTTTATCCACCTTTTATCCAATGTGTGAGTGTTCTTAGGAGGTTAGTCTGCAAAGCTTTTCATGCCTTCATCTAATTTTCTTATTTACAGTTGTTTAAAAATCTTTGTTATATCCTTTTATATTTGCTGAATATAATTTATATATCTATCTATTGTTAAACATTTCAATGTAATAAATTAATTTTAAGCATTTCCTCCTACATTGACTCAACATCAGAACCATTAAGTTAATGATTAAGTTTGAAAACACCTAATTTTTTTTATCTTAAAATAAGAGTGATTTCCATATGCTGATTAACTTTTCTGTATTTGTTTCTATGAAACCTATGTAGACTTTTTCCAATGTAAATTCCTTGAATACATCTTAAGTTATGTAGTATTGATTTGATCTGCTATCAAAAATTAATTTGCACTATGTTTATGTCTGTCACTCATGACTAACTTTTAAATTATGTCCTAGGATACTGTCTTAGACTCCTTTCTATTGTGATCATACATTATGACTAAGGCTACTTATAAAAAATCAGTTTAATTTCAGCCTTATGATGTCAGATAGTTAGAGTCTTTGACTATCCTGTCGGGGACATGGCTGGGGTCAGGTAGCAATGGTACTGGAGTAGTAACTGAGAGGTCATATTTTGAAACACAAGTTCAATACAGAGAGAAATTGAGTTTCTCTCTCTCTCTCTCTCTCTCTCTCTCTCTCTCTCTCTGTGTGTGTGTGTGTGTGTGTGTGTGTATGTGTGTGTTTGTATGTGTATGTCTGAGAGAGAGAGGGAGAGAGAGACAGATATAGAGAAAGTGAGAGGAAGTGAGAGGAAGTCAGAGACACAGAGTCACAGGGAGACAGAGAAACACAGACAGACATGGAGAGACAGAGAAGACAGAAGGGAGAGAGGGAAGGGAAATGTGAGGAGAGATTAAGAGGATAGATAGATAGATAGATAGATAGATAGATAGATAGATAGATGGATAGGGAATGTCTTGAATCTTTGGAAACCTCAAGCCCACCTCTAGTGACATATGTCCTCCAACATGGCAACACCTCTTAATTCTTCACAAGGAGTTCTACCAACTGGAGACTAAGCATTCATATAAATGAGCCTATGGCCACTATCATTCAAACTACCACTTACTACTTCCAATCCTCCCCACCAAATCCATGGCTATATCATAATGCAAAGTATATATAGTCCAATTTGAAAAGTCCTCATATTCTTTCAGTCTCAATACTTTTTAAAATTTAATCCCTTCTGAGACTAAAGATAATTTCTGAATTGTAACTCCCCATAAAACCAATAATAAAATATATTTCCAAATTACAATATAAATATACAAGGGCAAGACCATGGTCAAGCAGCACAAACTCTAAATTCCATAATGGCTCTCTGTCTTATGTCAAAGGCTTTAAATGGCTCCAGTCTTCCAGTTTTACTGACTACAAAACACTTCTCTCCCTTTGGCTGGTTACTCCCTGTATGCCATTTTTTGGGGACAGATATCTTATAGCTCTTGCATTTCCAGTATCTTGAGGTCTCCTTCAATCTCTAGGATTCTCTTTCACAGATCTGAAAAAAGGCCTTTCAGGTTCTCTGTTCAGGGACTCCCCTGCTTCAATCTTTAGCTTCAGTGGTTCTCCAGAATCAGGCAGAATTATTCTGCAGTCCCTTTACTCTTGTATCCTCATGGCTGTAAAGCCTGACCTATGTAGAACAATATTGCCATGTTTGACTACCAACTTGGAAGGAAACTTGGCAACATTGAATCACATTTGTAGAAGCTTTGAATTGTTGCTGCTTTTTATGAGCAGAATATTTCCTTAGGCTCTTTCTTTCCACAAGTTGGAAGCTTAGGTGAGTGTTGTCTTGCCCTGAGATTACCCATTTCTTTATTATATTTCAGCTCATGTGTTCTTTAAATTTCTCATCTCTGTTAGCAGAAGCCTAGGATCAATGTTAAATTTCTTGATATAAATTTCAAGATGCACATTTTATATTGTTTTTTTCAGCACCTTGCTCTTTTCCATTGTAGATTTTCACAAAAGTTATTACTAGTAACTTTACAATATTAGGCCATCTTGAACTTTCCCTTGCCAACAAAATTACTCTAATACTTTTCAATTTTTGCCTCAGGCAGATTTGTAGAATAATAGTCACATTTTGTTCCACAGTCACATTTTATTTCAAAATCTCACAATAATTTTCTAAAGACAAGGTGCTAATATTATTGCACTCTGAAACTCCTTGAGTTAAGCCATATTGGCATACATGGAGTAAATCTCAGTTGAACATGTCATATAATTTTTCATATGTTTTTGGATTTGATTTTCAATACTTTGATATATATATCTATATATCTATATATCTATATCTATATATAGATATAGATATATAGATATATATTTGGAAACTTCAGTAACCCACTCTTACCAATGCACAGATCATCCAGACAAAAACTAGACAAAGAATTACTGGTTCTAACAGAAGTGATGAACCAAATAGATCTACTAGATATCTATAGAACATTTCACCCAAACACAAAAGAATATACCTGTTTTCAGCACCTCCCCTTAGTCACTAGGAATCCAGATACCCTCCATGTGTCAAGGAATCAATTAGAAGTTAGCTGGAGGGCTCTGAATGTGCTTTATGATAACAGTGGAATGCAGAGCATGACAACAGCCCTGGAAGGGCCTATTGGCCAAGCAACCAATTGAACAATCAACACTGGACAGGTCACTCAAGCCTGGAAATGCATCATTCCTGAGGGTGTTGTGGATCCCCAGATACTCCTCTTGATCACCATAAAATATTCCCTGCCTTTCAGTCCCTCCAGGTCCTTCTCACCCAATCCACTTAACTCATTAACCAATAAATGACTCTGCTTTTGTATCAGAATGGGTATCTTGGTGATTTGGGGGTTCAGAATTTGGGCATAACAATCTCTCTCCATATTTATTCAATATAGTACTTGAAAGCAATAAGACAAGTGGAAGAGATCAAGGAGATATGAATTGTAAAGGAAGAAGTCAAAGTATGGCTAATTTGCAGATGATATGATAGCATACAAAAGAGACTCAAAAATTCTACTAGGGAACACCTATAGATGATACACACCTTCAGTAAAGTGGATAGATACAAGATTAACTAAAAAAAAAATCAGTAGCCTTCCTATACACACATGACAAGATGGTAGAGAAAGAAATTAGGAAAACAACACCCTTTTCAACAGCCACAAATCATATAAAAAATCTTGAGGTGACAATAAACAATCAAGTGAAAACTTGTATGAGAAAACTTAAAGTCTTGAAGAAATAAATTGAGGAAGATAACATAAGATAGAAAGATCTCCCATGCTCATGGATTGGTAAGATTTACATAGTAAAAATAGTCATTTTACCAAAAGCAATCTACAGATTCAACTTACTTCCAGTCAAAATTCTAATGCAATTCATTACCCATCTTGAAACCATGATACTCACCCTCCTGGAAAAACAAATCCAGAGGAGCTAAAGCAATCCTGGACAATAAAAGAACTTCTGGAAGTATCACCAATCCTGATTCTAAGCTCTACTACAGAACTATAATAATAAAAACTACATAATATTGGCATAAAAGCAGACACATTGGCTAATGGAATTGAGTTGAAGATGCAATGATAAATCTGCATAGCTATGGATACCTGATTTTTCATAATGAACCCATAAATACACAATTGAAAAAAGAAAGCATTTTCCACAAACGGTGCTGGTCTACTTGAATGTCTGCATGTAGAAGAATGAAAACAGATCCATATCTACCACCCTGCACAGAATTCAAGTCCAAGTGTATCAAAGACTCAATATAATAAAACCAGATTCACTGAACCTGATAGACGAGAAAGTGGGGAATATCCTTGAACTCATTGACACAGGATTCACCTTTGAGAAGAGAATACTGATAGCACAGGCACTAAGATAAATAATCAATAAATGGGACTTAATGAAACTGAAAAGCTTCTGTAAGGCAAAGGACACTGTTTATAGGTCAAAATAATAGTCAAAGAATAAGAAAAGATTTTCACCAGCTCCATGTCTGAAAGAGAGCTAGTATCCAAAGTCTGTAAAGAACTCAAGAAACTTGATATAAAAAATCAAACTAAAACTGGGTTACAATCTAAACACTGATTCTGAACAGAGGAAACTCATAGGCTGAGAAACCCTTAAAGAATTGTTCAATGCTAACCAAACAAGTGAAAGACCTGTACAGTAAGAATTTGAGTCATTAAAGAAAGAAATTAAATAAGATACCAGAAAATTGAAATATCTCCCATGCTCTTGGATAGGTAGGATCAACATAATAAAAATGGCAATATTGCCAAAAGCAATCTACAGATTCAAGGCAATCCCATCAAAATCTCAGCACAATTCTTCACAGACCTTGAAAGAACAATATTCAAAATTATATAGAAAAACAAAAGACCCAGGATAGCCAAACAACCCTGTACTATAAAGGAACTTCCTGAGGCATCACCATCTCTGACTTCAAGCTCTATTATAGCGCTCTGGTCCTGAAAGCAGCTTGGTATAGGCACAAAAATAGACAGGTAGACCAATGTAATTGAATTGAAAATATTGATATTAACCCACAATCCTACAAACACCTGACTTTTGACAAAGAAACTAAAATTATACAATTGAAAAAAGAGAGCATCTTCAACAAATGGTGCTGGCATAACTGGATGCTAGCATGAAGAAGACTGCAGATAGACCCATGTCTATTGCCATGCACAGAATTTATGTCCAAATGGATCAAAGACCTCAACATAAATACAGCCACACTGAACCTATTAGAAAAATGTGTGAAGTATCCTTGAACTAATTGGTACAGGAGACTGCTTCCTGAAGATAATACCAGTAGCACAGACAGAGATCAAAAATGAATAAATGAGACCTCCTGAAACTAAGAAGCTTCTGTAAAGCAAAGGACACAGTTAACAAGACAAAATGGCAGTCCACAGAATGGGAAGAGATATTCACCAACCCCACATGACAGAAGGCTGATCTCCCAAATTTACAAAGAACCCAAGAAGCTAGTTTCCAAAACAACAAATAATCCAATTAAAAAGTGGGGTACAGAACTAAATAGGGAATTCTCCATAGAGGAATCTAAAATGGCTGAAAGACACAGCATCCTTAGCCATCAGGAAAATGCAAATCAAAACAACTGTGAGATATTATCTTATTCCTGTCAGAATGGCTAAAATCAAAAACACCAATGACAGTTTATGATGGAGAGGATGTGGAGAAAGGGGAACACTCCTCCTCTGCTGGTGGGATTGCCAACACAGTAAGCCACTTTTGAAATCAGCATGGCATATTCTCAGGAAAATGGGAATTAGTCTACCACAAGCTCTAGCAATCCACTCTTAGGCATATACCCAAAGGATGTACATTCATACAACAAGAACATCTGTTCAACCATGTTCATGGTAGCATTATTTCTAATAGCCAGAACCTGGAATGCCCCTCATCTGAAGAATGGATAGAGGAAATGTGGTACATTTACACAATGGAGTACTACTCAGAAGAAAAAAAAGACAATGGAATCTTGAAATTTGGAGGCAAATAGATGGAACTAGAAGACACCATCCTGATCCGGGTAACCCAGAGACAAAAAGACAAACATGGTATGTACTCTCTCATATATGGATTTTAGACATAGAGCAAAGTATTACCAGCCTACAATGCACACTGCCAGAGAAGCTAGGAAAGAAGGAGAACCATAAGAGGGACATACAGGTTCCCTGGAGAAGGGGAAAGGTTCAAGATCTCCTGAGCAAATTGGGAGCATGGGGTGGGGCAGGGAGATGAGCTAGGAGAATGAGAAGGGTAGAAGAGGAGAGGAGGTAGAAATCCATGTTTCTTTATCTGCAGATGATATGATCCAGTACTTCATATACTCTAAAACCTCTATCATAAAACTTATAGAATTGATGACTAGTTTCAGCAGAGTATTAGGGCACTATATGAACACTAAAAACTAACAATGAATTTGAGAATGAAATCAAGAAAAAACTTACTCACAAAAAATGAATGGATAATAAATATATGGCATATACACACAATTCAGTTTTATTTAGTTATAAAGAATAAAATAATGGCTTCCCTGGTTGGAGACACCTGAGGCCTGGGTACTGCACACTACAGATCCCATCCCAGTGGGATCCAGCCCATTCAGAGACTGCCAAGGCTCCAGTACCAGTCCAACCTCCATACAAGGGACTAGGTGAGCATGGGCCTCTTTCCAGCCCACCTTCCTCTGTCTTGCTCAGAGACACCTGAGGCTTGGTGACTGTACACTGAAGATCCCATTCCAGTGGGGTACAGCCCACCAGAGACTCCAAGGCCCCAGTACCAGTCTTCATTCCATCCACAGGAAGAGGAGAGGCATCAGAGTATTGGACCTGTTTGCACCCACCAGAAGGGAACCTTGGTACCCACCAGGAGAGGAAGAGACTCCTTCTACACCCACCAGAAGCAAGGGTGGGAAGAAGACAATATAAAAACATATTAAACAACAGAAAATCCAATATGACACCACCAGAGTCTAGTGACTCTACACCAATAAAACCTGAACATCACAATGCAGATGAAGAGAATTACCTTAAAAACAACTTCATGAAAATGATAGAGGTCCTCAAAGGAGATATGAGAAAATCCCTTAAATAAATGGAAGGAAAAAAAACAAACCAAAAATTACAAGAAATCAACAAGTTGCTTAAGCAAACAGTTCAAGACATAAAAACTGAAGTAGAGACAATAAAGAAAACACAATCTGAGGGAATGCTGTAAATAAAAAAGCTGGGTAAATGATCAGGAGCTACAGGTGCAAGTATAACCAATAGAATACAAGAGATGGAAGAGAGAGACTCAGGCATTGAAGATACACTAGAAGAAATAGACTCATAAATCAAAGAATATCTTAAGACCAACAAATCCCTAACCTAAAATATCCAGGAAAAATGAAACACTATGACAAGACCAATCCTAAGAATATTAGGTATAGAAGGGGAAGAAACTGAACTTAAAGGTGCAGAAAACATATTCAACAAAATCATAAAAGAAAACTTTCCCAAACTAAAGAAAGGCATGGCAGTAGGTGTAAAAGAAGCATACAGAACACCAAATAGAGTAGACCACAAAAAGTCCCCTTGCCACATAATAATCAAAACCCCAAACATACAGAATAAAGAAAGAATATTAAGAGCAGCTAAGGTCAAGTAACAAATAAAGGCAAACCTATCAGAATTACACCTGACTTTTCCATGGAAACACTGAAAGCCAGAAGGTCCTGGATAGATATTCTCTGGACACAAAGAGACCACAGATGCCAGCCTAGACTACTATACCCAGCAAGGCTTTCAATCAATATAAATGGAGAAAACAAGATATTCCATGACAAAACAAGACTTAAACAATACATATCCATTAATCCAACCCTACAGAAAGTTCTGGAAGGAAAAATCCAACCCAAGGAAGTTAACTACAACCAGAAAAAAAGGCAGTAGATAATCCCAATTAACCAACAACCCAAAGAAAAATGGGGTGGAATCCACACAAAATTCGACCACCACCAACAAATCAAAAGCAAAAAAGAATGAACAATCAATGGTCATTAATATCACTCAATATTAATAGTCTTAACTTGCCTATAAAAAGACACAGGCTAGAAGAATGGATACAAAGACAGAATCCATCCTTCTGCTGCATACAAGAAACACACATCAAGTTCTAAAACAGATGGTACCTCAGAGTTAAGGGTTGGGAAATGATTTTCCAATCAAATGGAAGCAAGAAACAAGCAGCGGGGGATAGCAATCCTAATATCTAGCAAATTAGTCATTAAACTAAAATCAATCAAAAGAGATCAAAGTCATTTCTGACTCATCACAGGAGAAATCCATCAAGTCTGAACATCTATGCCTCAAATACAAAGGCATCCACATTCCTAAAAGAAATATTACTAAAACTCAAATCACACATAACACCTCACACATTTATAGTGGGAGACTTCAACACCCCACTTTCACCACTAGAAAGGACCATCAGACAGAAACTTAAAAAAGAAGCAAAGGAGCTAACAGAAGTTATAACTCAATTGGGTTTAACAGACATCTATAGAACATTCCATCCAAACACATAAGAATGTACCTTCCTTTCAGTGCCACATGCTTGGCAACATAGCAAACTTCAACAGGTACAAAAAAATTAAAATAACCTCCTGTATGTTATCAGACAACCATGCTTTAAAGTTAGATCAACAACAACACAAATTGCAGAAAACTTACAAACTCATGGAAATTGAATAATTCCCAATTGCTCCATTGCTGGGTCAAGGAAGAAATAAAAAGAAATTAAAAACTTCCCAGAATTAATGAGAATGAGAACACAACATACACAAACATATGGGACACTTTGAAAGTAGTGCTAAAAGGAAAGTTCATAGCAGTAAGTGTCCACATGAAGAAACTAGAGAATAGTCACAGTAGATAATTAACAGCAAAACTGAAAGCTCTAGAACACAAAGAAGCCAACACACACCGTAGACTAGACACCAAGAAATAATCAAATTGTGGGGTGAAATCAATAAAGTAGAAACTAGGAAAATACTCCAAAGAATCTATGTAATGAAGAGTTGGTTGTTTCAGAAAATCAACAAGATAGACAAACCTTTATCCAAACTTACCAAACAGCAGAGACTGAACATGCAAATTAATAAAATCAGAAATGAAACTGGGGACGCAACAACAGACACTGAGGAAATCCAGAGAATCAGTGGGTCATAATTTGAAATCCTGTATTCCTCAAAATTAGAAAATCTGGAGGAAATAGACAATTTTCTTGATAGATTTCACTTACCAAAATTAAATCAAGAACCGATAAACAGTTTAAAGAGACCTATAACACTTAATGATATAGAAGCACTCATCAAAAGACTCCCAACTAAAAAGAAGTCCAGGGCCAGATGGCTTCAGTGCAGAATTCTACCAGAAATTCAAAGAACACCTAATATGAATTCTCCTCAAAGTATTCCAAACAACAGAAGCAGAAGGTCATTGCCAAACTCTTTTTACAAGGGTATAATAAACCTTGGTATCCAAGCCACACAAAGACATAACTAAGAAAGAGAAATACAGACCAATATCCCTTATAAACATTGATGCAAAAGCACTGAATAAAATACTGGCAAATGGAATTCAAGAACATATCAGAGAAATTATCCATCCACCATGATCAAGTAAGCTTTATCCCAGGTACATAAGGATGGTTCGATGTATGAAAATCCATGAATGTAATCCACCGTATAAATAAATTGAGAAAGAAAAACCACATGATCATCTCACTAGATGCTGAAAAAGCCTTTGACAAAATTCAACACCCCTTCATGATAAAGGTCTTGGAGAGATCAAGGATAACAGGAACATACCCAAACATAATAAGAGCAATACACAACAAGCCAACAGCCAACATCAAACTAAATGGAGAGAAACTCAACAGGATTCCTCTAAAACCAGGAACAAGACAATGCTGTCCACTCTCTCCCTACCTCTTCAATAATCTTCTTGAAGTTCTAGCTAGAGCAATAAGACAACAAAAGTTCAAGGGGATACAGATTGGAAAGGAAGTAGTCAAACTTTCACTATTTGAAGATGATATTATAGTTTACATATGTGACCCCAAAAACTCTACCAAGGAACTCCTACAGCTGATAAACATTCAGCAAAGTTGCAGGATACAAGATTAACTCAAAGCAAACAGTAGCCCTATTATATATACAGATAATAAATGCAATGAGAATGAAATCAGAGAAACATCAACCTGTATAATTGCCACAAACTACATAAAAACCTTGGGGTAATGCTAACCAAACAAGTGAAAGACCTGCATAGCAAGAACTTTGAGTATTTAAAGAAAGAAATTAAATAAGATACCAGAAAATTGAAAGATCTCCCATTCTCTTGGATAGGTAGGATCAACATAGTAAAAATGGCAATCTTGCCAAAAGCAATCCACAGATTCAATGCATTCCCCATCAAAATCCCAGCACAATTCTTCACAGACCTTGAAAGAACAATACTTAACTTTATATGGAGAAACAAAAGACTCAGGATAGTCAAAATAACCCTGTACAGTAAGCTCTATTACAGAGCTATAGTTCTGAAAACAGCTTGATATTGGAACATAAATAGGTAGACCAATGGAATTGAATTGAAAACCCTGATACTACATACCTACATACCTACAAACACTGGATTTTCGACAAAGAAGCTAAAGCTATACAATGGAATAAAGAAAGCATCTTCAACAAATGGTGGTGGCATAACTGGATGCTGGCATGTAGAAGACTGCATATAAATCCATGCGAAGGGAGGTCAAGATCATAATGGAGAAATCTATAGAGACAGCTGAAAAAAGGTCATGGAAATTCATGAACTCTAGATTCCAGGGGACCGATCTAGGTCATCCATATGTGGCAGACAGTTGTGAAGCTTGGACTATCAGAGGGGCCCCTGGCAGTAGGACCTTGGTACAAATTTGGTACATTAGCTAGACTGTTGGAGCCCATTTCCTATGGTGGGATGCCATGCTGTCTTAATGCATGGGAGGGGGCCAGGTTATGCTTCAACCTATTAGACTATGTTGACTTCTCATTGATAAAAATGGGCCAGGGCCATATCCTTTTATGAAGTCAGAGAAAAGTGGAGCTTGAATATATTATTCACAATCCAAAAAATTGCTGAAACCAAAAGCATGCTCTGTTAATTCTTGTTAGAATTAGTAGGCAAAAGTTATGAAAATTAGATAATGAATTCAGTATAGGATTTCTTTACTTATTGTATTCTTCCAGAGGTAATTGAGAGAAGGCAGAAAGAAACATGAACAAGAATCAAAAGCTTCCCACTTATTATTTTTAAAATTAATATTCTTATTCATTTGCTTAGCTTGTCAGAAGCCTCTGTTGAATTTACACTCTGGGAAACCTTTCACCATTGCTTAATCTTTAGTGACACCTGGTGGCCTAAATTATTTAGGTAGTTGCTGGAACTCAACAAGCTCATTTTAAACATGTTTCAAGCTGTTTAGTTGACACCTGTTACTTGGTCACCATATGAAACAAATCAATTTTTTCTTGTATTTCAGTGTTAAGTATGCATTGATAATATGGGGGAACTGGGTTATATAAGTTTATAAAATCTGTATTTATGTCTTATCTTGGGACCCAACCTATTGATGATCTCACCCTATTTTTTTTAAAGAATTGGTTTATATACTCCATTATACTAAGTAAATTATTTGAATACTTGTTAATCATATGCTATGAGCATTTTATTTCCTTCAGTACCATTATTCATTCAACAAATACCCTACTAAGTATATATGCAATGTCAGCATAGTGTGACATCTTCATGCTGCTGAGGATATTCCCAGCCCCATTATCCCACCAAGGGCACAGGTGTATGAAGGTCCTCTCTCTCTCTCTCTCTCTCTCTCTCTCTCTTTCTGGTCCTCCCTCCCTCTCCTCTCCTCTCCATTTTAGGCCTAAGGTGAGTGGCTTTTCTTCACTGCATGCTAAAATCACAGTTCTTTTTTATTGAATGATAGACTTAAATCTCCAAATCTACAAGTCATTTTTTCTCTTTGTAAGTAATTTCAAATATTGGTGGAAGTCTGCCATAGCTTTATAACTATCAGTGTCTTTGCTAAAGAAAATCTTATTAGGTTCTGTGCTAGCTTCCTATCACTGTTAGAAAAAAAAAACCCTTTTCCATACATGATCTTTATGAGTTGTATACCTTTAGCTGTAGCCTGCATATGAAGTTCATTTGAACTCCTCAAATAAACAATTTTCAAATCACTCCACCTTCCCATATGTCCTTTTCTTTTCTCTCTTGAATCATCTCTTCTTTCTTTCTTTCTTTCTTTCTTTCTTTCTTTCTTTCTTTCTTTCTAAGGAGACTTACAACTGGTCAAGACTCAGAAAATAAGAGACTGTGGAGTTTTCATCCCTAATTGAGACATCTATCTCAAACCTCTACCTTTCATGACTCTAAGATTCTTGTAGGAGATTTGGCAAAAAGATTGTAAGAGCCAGACATTTTGGATAATTGCAAGGAAACAGTGTTTTCCCAACAGAACAGGGAAGGCAAATTTGTGAATTACCATATTTGTGACAATATGCACTAAATTTGTACAAATCCAGTCTGTATAAATTCCCATCATTTAGAACAGAAGTAGGCACAAAGTCTCACTCCTTAACTGAGGCACTATTGGTATTTGATAACTGCCAGGAGATTGAGATTTAGTTTTTTTAAAAGGTGTTTACCTTGGCAGGTTGTCCAGGCTGCAGTGGATAGCTAAAACATCCAAGAATATAAGAGCAACACAAATTGGACCTGGTGGGTTTGGAAAAAATAAAAATAAGTTAAAAACAAGATGACACAAAGTTTGGTCAGTAGGGTAGGGAGGTGTGACAGGAAGAGTTGGTGGGGGTACATAAACAGGATCAAAATATATGAAATTCACAAAAAGTCTGACAAATATTTATAAAAACAAAAGTTTAAATGGACTATGTAAAGCATAAAACTCCAGTCTCTTCAAAAGTAAAATAGAAGAAATCTTAGATAAATTCCTAGTATGATTATAATATTTTAGATACAAACCAAATAAAATACAGCGTAGATTGGTTTGTGTAACAATTTGTTTCTAAATGGTTTTCTATTGAAGATGATGTAATTCTTAGGCTGTGGGGCCTAGTTGGAAGACAGTGGTCTTAATAAGCAAGTCTCTGAATGGTGTGTTCTCTTTCTTCTTGTTGTTTCTGTTCTTGTTCTTCTTCTTTTATTTTGTCTATTTGTCTATTGTCCACATGTCTGTTTTTTTTTCACAAGATGGTGATTACCTTTGCTCTGGCCCACAGTCAGACTGTGGTGATGTGTCACAACACAGGCTGATAACAATTGAATCAGCTGATAATGGATTAATTCTCAGATATTGTGAGCAACAGCAACTTTTCCTCCTTTAAGTGGATTTTCTCTGATATTTAGTCACAGTGTTAGAAGACTGACTAATACCTTTCATTCGATATAAAAATCTCTGTTCTGTAAGAGGCAAAATGAGGACAACAGGAAGCTGATCCACAGTCTTGGAGAAAAATAAAATACCTAATAAAGTAGTGTCATTCAGAACACAACTTTTCAAAAATAACAGCATGAAATTGAATAGCGCAGTTAAAGAGTGGTTCAAATATTTTATCAAGCTATTCACAAAGATTTACAGATTACTTATAGGTTTAGGAAACCAATTTTTTTACATGATGTGTTATTTTGGAAATAGAAGTGAAAGCAATCATGAAATATTGCCATTATTACATTGAACAACATCTGTGTTCCTGACAATACTCAATGCTTGTATTGAGTGGAGGTGGAGCAAGCCATGTCAATTCAAATAGGTTAGCACCATTTATGAAAACCACTTGGATTTTTGCAAGACTAAACTGTTATCATAGAATGAAACAATCATCCCTTGGTATTTTCGCAAAGAAGTTGAGAACTTATGTTCACAGAAACATCTGCATACATGGCATTGAAGCTTTATTCATATTTACTAAATAAGATGGAGGTAGCCAAGATGCCTTTTGTGTGCTTGAATCTGAAATGTCCTTAATGGGCTCATGTGTTGAACACTTGTGTCCCTCTTGGTGGCGCTGGTGGATGTAGAAACAGCTCTTGTTAAGAGAACATCGACTCTTTAGTTTTGCCCAGAGTCTCTGAAGCAGGATGAAATCCTGGCATCTCTGCCTTCATTGCTTGTCTGTACTAGGGCTGAAGACACAGAGATAAGTTATTGTCCTTAACATTTCCTCTTGAGGGACATTGACTCCCAGAAGAGGAAAAGTAAGAGGGATAAACTAATTTTCTCTTGCATGAGATTTATTTTTCATGAGGGCTGGGCTCCATTCTCTGTGACAGGTGATTAGATGAACAGTTTAACAATTATGGGACCATCTTGAAGGAGTGACCACCTTCTAATAGCTGAGTCATCGATGGATCCAAGATGTATAGAACTACAACCAGATAAGAACTGCTCAATTATGCATATAGTTCACTCTCTCTTTGAATCTAAATCTCTCATACCTATACCCTGATGGTAGATTTGGGGACCACTGGTTCCCTTGTGAGTGTTCATCCCACCATGGCCAAGTAGAATGAATAACCTGTATCGTTTTTACCACTATACATTTCTTGAACTGGATGCCAATCCAAGGTAATTGGGACTGTTGTATCCATGACTTTCATCCTAAAATCTTTGGTAAGATTCTTAGTGTACAGTTTTACTCTAGACAGAATGACCTTCTTCCTAAGTGAATTAAAAATATAAAATACTAGACAAAGAACTATGTAAGTATTAGATGAGATCTGTGTCTTCTCTACCCCCTTTTAACTAATGTCAGGCCAGACATAGGCCAATAAAATTCCAATTCATTGCCTCATAAAAGATTAGTGTAATTATTTACTCATGATGATTTGTTAACAGACATATAACAAATGAAAACTTTAAGTTTTTCCTGCATCACAGTTCCTGAACTCTATCTGACCCTCTACAAAATATAGGTTACCTAACTCTTATTTCCCTCTCCTAGGTCATTTCAGGGAAAGAAATCTCTAAGTAGCTCATTGGCACATATTGGCCTCTTCCTAGTCATGCCCATCCTCTCATATAAGAAAGATCCTGTTCTGGGCAAGCCATATGGTTTAGTGAGTATTTGTCACATAAACCTGACAACCTGATTTGATCACACAGAGGGTTTCTCTGACTTTAGGTTGTTTGTTGTGGCAATTATGCTTTCCCCATCATGTAAAATCCCACAAAATAATAAGAAAATACTAAAAACATAAGAAAATATCTCTTTCTCCATGACTTTTGAGATATTTATATTACAGACCTTACAATTAAATTAGTTTTCCTGTTGCAAATGTCCCATTCCATTGTCTGCAATTAATTTTCAAAAAAGTCTCTCTCCTTACATGTGGTCTTGGTTTTATTTGGGCATACAAATAATCAAGTTATTTTTTGTTGTTTATCATATGTCTGTATTATCCTCCCATAAATTTATATTTATTACTAGTATAATAATTTTAAGAGTATTCAGAAATTTGGACTTACATTGTCTCATTAATGTTTATAAGCTTTCTGAAAATGAGAAGTCATTGGGATAGTTCTCCCCTTCCCCACTCCTCCAAATGGCTAGTTTTCACTGTAGGTCTGCTTTATCATGCCTTGACAGAAGAAGTAGAAAGTATTGCTTTGCCTTCTATCTCAAGTTATTTCCCTTAACTTTCATTGACCTTTCTCTCTTACATGATATGCTAAGGTATAAGGAGAGGCATTAGTGTCACCACCATTCACTTCAGCTTGCCTCGCCACTTGCAAAATTGCAGTGTTTGTCTGAAAAGAAAATGTAGCTTCTAAAGAAAAAGGACTAAACATTGTAAGAAAACAAGAAAGTCTCCTTGAAGAGGAAGACTGCCCAGTGAGAGTATTTCTTGTTTATCCTGGGGTTACATAAAAAGTCTCCCATGTCACTTACTCTTGAAGATGGGACAATAAAGTCTGCTTTTGTCAGGGTTGGCATCATTTCATGTTTTCAGTGGAACAGTTGGCAATGTGAACTTTAGATTCAGTGTGAAATTATGTTTCTGGTATCTGCATGTCATAATCTCTGTGTCTCCAATGGCTCCCTTAACCTTTACATAAATTTCTATTTTTGCAATGCCTATTCTGTTTATCCTATTTTGTACTTATCTTTCCACCCCTCTTCCCACTCATTCTTCCACTTACTTGTCTCCTTGAGGTCAGGTTCTTCTCCAGAGAGACATTCAGGGAGAGTGTGATCCTTCCTGGAGGAGACAAGGCTTCAGTTTGTCAGTGACATGACAGGGCGCTTTATCTGAGGGTAGGGTCTAAATTTACTCTCAGCAGGGCACGCCTCCAAGTTTTTCTTTCTGGGAGGAGTTTCATGTCACTCCTCTTTATATCATTAGTTTCTCACAAAGGAATGCAGAGTCCAGTTTATAAGTAATTAATCTTGCAGAAAGAGATTAAGAATCTAGTTTTATTGTGATTTGAGAGAAAAAGCAGCAAGGGCATGAAAGCTAGAGATATTATTAGTAGCCATAACAAGAGGGAGCTAGATGAGAAAAGAAAGTGATGCTTTTTGAATCAGAGGTGAGAAAATTAGGCAGGTTCTCGTGGAATGACTCAGTAGATAAAGTCCTAACTATGCAAGGATTGGGGCCAGAGTACATACCTCTAGAACACACATAAATATCATGTAGACACAACAGGTGTCTCTGATACCAGCACTCAGGAGACAGGCAGTTAGGAGAAAGGTAGCTAGCTCAATTGGCTGGAATTGGTTATCTTCAGATTCAGTGAGAAACCCTGCTTCCCTAGTCACACTCTGTCAGAAGGAAGTTTCCTGTTGTATTGGGCTTCAACAGAGCATTGCTACCTCACCTGTCCTATCTGTCATGGTGTTTTAAAGCTGAGGGGGAGGTAGGTGTGTGGTGCTTCCTCCCTCCTTTCACATATTCAATTCTAAGGAGAGTCACGGGTGATATTAATTCTTAACATCAGTGTTTCCAGTGACATGGGAGGGTACAAAGATGATCACAACAGTGGAGTCATTCTAAATGACATCTCAGCCTGCCAATGTCTGACTGACCACCTAACATTTCCAGAGAATGCACATGAGCTGTATGGATATTCAAGAATTCTTTGATAGTGGAACAGGAAGTGAGCTTGTCTGTCTTCTCTGACTCATTGCATGTTCTAATGGTAATAGTTATGTTTGTGAATGTTAGAACAAATGAGGAAGATAAAAATGCCTGTATATTGGATTGGTTTTTAGAAAAGAAGATGTAGGCATTTTAGACAGGAATGTCTCTGAAAATTTGTCTTTTGAGTGTTGTGGCTCAGGCCTGTAATCTTTGTACTTAGGAGGCTAGAAATGAAGACCAGCATGGGCTAATCCTGGAACTCAGTCTGTTTCACACACACATTATACTAAGAAAATATACAAAAATAAACAAATAAAAAAAGAAAACAAGAAAATGCTTCCCTACATATTGTTAAATTTCAAAGTTTCTTTCTTTTCTAAATTCTAGGCAGACTTTATTCACACTTGGATTAAAAAACTAAAAGTACTTCATTCCTCCCTCTCTTCAACTAAATTCCAGATTTCAGCTCAGTGTGTATCTGTGGATGTCTGTCTCTGCTTCCATCGGCCACTGGGTGAGGGCTCTAGGATGGCATAAAGAGAAGTCATCAATCTCATTTTAGGGGAAGGGCTTTTAGGTTATCCTCTCCACCATTGCCTGGATTGTTAGACCGTGTCATCCTTGTAGATCTCTGGAGATCTCCCTGGTTCCAGATCTCTTCTTGGACCTATAGTGGCTCTCTCTGATATGGTATCTCTCATCCTGCTCTCTTTCCTCTATTCTTCCCCCAACTCAATATTTCTGTCCCTCCATTTCTTCTCCTCTACTCCTCTTCTCTTGCTCTTATTGTAGCAGCTTCTTCCCCCTTACCCTCATGTTCCCAGTTAGTTCAGGAGTTCATGCCACTTCCATTCCTGGGGACCATTTATCCCTTAGAGTCCATGTTTCCTAGTTTCTTTGGTGAAGAGGATTATAGGCTGGTAATCCTTTTGTATCAGCGTGGAGAAACCCACAGGAACAGTTGGCCTGAACAAGAGAGAGCACATGGACCCCAGATGCTGTCAGGGAGGCCAGTACAAGACTGATCCAGACCCCTGAACATGGATGTCAATAAGGAGGCCTCTGCATTCCAGGGAGCCTCTGGTGGTGGATTAGTATTTTCCCCTGGTGCAAGAAGGGACTTTGAGAGCCCATCCCACGTGAAGGGTTACACTCTGGCCCTGGACACATGGGGAAGGGCCCAGGCCCAGCCCAGGAAGATTTGGTGGACTTTGCAGAGCCCCCATTGAGGGCCCTACTCTGCCTGGGGAGTGGTGGGTGGATGGAGTGGGGGTAGGCTGGGGGTGAGGGGAGGGAGAGGGAGAAGGGACTTACATGTTAAACAAGCTTGTTCCCTAACTAGAACTAATAAATAAATTAAAAAAACCAAAAAAACCAAAAACACCCTAAAAGTACTTTTTACATATATTCCCCAACCTCCATGCCTCAAGAGGTCTTAAAATTACAGAATGTTACATTCCAGCAAGAACTTGTTAAATCAAGTTCTACTGGTAAGAAACGCTGTTTTTGCATAGTCAACTACAGAATGGAAAGACAGCACAGACTTAATATTCAGGTGTTAAACTTGTAAACACAGCTCTGAATTCCAGATTCATTTGTTTCCTGGAAAACTTATGGCTCCTTTACCCTGGATGCTCAGTGGGATGAAGGAGAACACTTTCATCTTTTCTCCAGAGTTATAAGCATAGTCAGACCAATGTGCTATTACATGCCAAAGGGGAAATTACTAGGGATGGAGGCTGAGCCACCCATGTAAACAATGAAAGTTCTGAAATTACATAACAATAAAGAAAGCATAATAGCAGAGCAGAGAGCAGAGCAGAAAGGCTCCTTCAAACCAGAGGCTACAGAGGCTGTATCCTGGGAAGGAGTGTAAGATGGAACAGAAAGCAGTTTTAAGCCAGAGGCAAAAAGCTTATACCAGGAGAGATGCCAGAAAGTGCATGGACTCAGATTGTTATGTGAAAACTTTGTAGCCTTTCAGGAAATGGGAAAGTACTGAAGTGAAATAGTTTCACAGCAATGAGAGGACTTGCTGGCCTGGAACTTCAAGGCCCCCTTGTAATAAACAGCTCTGGGGATTTCTGGGTAACTTACTAGATAGAAAGTATCTAGGCTGTCTTGTAACACATGTTACCAAAATACCACAGTCCTTTTTGTAGTTGTTGTTTGATTTAACTTTATTATTAAAAAAAAAACTAGAAAAATATTACAACCAAGGCTAACCAAACCCAAAGTCTACATAACTCCTTGAACTTCTGTACAGTCAGAATTTGCTTTAAGAAGTCATGGGGCTTCACATCAGATTTCAAACTTTCACAGATGAATATGTTTTGATTCACTTGGCCACCAGCAAACAACAACAAAATCCATGACAGAATCAGAATTAGAAAAACAACCAGGTTGACATCTTCTCTCATAACTCATGTCCATTACCTCCATCCTGTCCTTCCTCATCTCCTAGAATTATTAGTCTTTCTTGTTTTTTCCTGTTATACTGTTTCTACATGTTCTAGGTGATTCATATAAAGTAAAAAATGAGTTTTTTTTTCCCCCTGTGATTGTATGACCTCACTTAATGCTATACATTTTGAGTTCATCAATTTTCATGGACAGTTTTTATTGCATTTTTCCTCTGAGAAGTATTTATATATTTACATATGTATCAATAATTTCATTATCCATTCATTTGTTGATGTATGTCTTGATTGATTCCAGATTTTTCTCTAGTGATGTAGGAGTGGTAAACATGAAGGTGTAGGGAGAAAAGGGAAAGGAATAATGATGTAATTATAATGTATTATAATCTCAAAAAATTAAAAAATCATGAAAGTGAAAGTTTCTTTGGTAGGACAAAGAGTTCTCTGGGTATATGACCAGGAGTAGTAAACAGCTTAGTCATATGCTAGTTATAATTTTAAGTTTTTGAAAAATATGTAAACTGATCTCCACATGACTTCATTAATTTTCAGCCCCACCAATAGTGAATGAAGAGTATTTTCTCACCACATCCTATCTTTTATTCTCAGATTTGCTGATGATAACCATTATGACTAGGGTCAGATTGTATCTGAAAGCAGTTTTATTTGAATTTCCCCGATGACTAGGAATATGAAACATTTTATGAATGCTCATGGAATACTTATGGTTCATTTGTGTTTCTTTCTTCCTTTTTCTTTAAACCTGACCATTCACTTAATTTGCCAGTTTGTTGACTGGCAGTTTTATTTCCCTGATACTTATTTTGTGCAATTCTTTATAAGCCCCATGTCTGAAGTGTTGCTGGAAAAGGTGTTCTTCCATTCTGTGTGCTGTCTCTGTTCTGCTGATGTTTGCATTGTTGTACAGAAGCTTTTGATGTTCATGTGTCCATCTGTTGATACTGAGGGAAAGTTCTGTGCAGCTGGTGTTCTATTAGAAAGGGTCTTGTCTACCCAAGCATTTTGAATGGCATCTCCTATGTTCTTAGGTAGAACTTGCAGTGCATCAGATTTTACATGAAGGTCTTTTTCTCATTGTAACGGCTTTTTGTACAAGGTGAAAGATATTAATGTACTCTCATGCTTCTGAAAATACAATCCATTTTTACCAGCATCAGTTATTGAAGAGGCATTCCTTTTTCAAAGAAGAGTTTTGCTTTGTTTGTCAAAAATAAAGTGGGAACAGCTTTGTCATTTTATTTCTTGGACCTTTATTCCATTTTGTTGGTCTATTTGTCTGCTTTTTATGCTACTGCCAGGTTGTCTATATTATTGTCTTATTTTTTACATTTTCTGTTTTTTTTGCATTTTATCGAAAACAGATATTTTTGTCACATATGTATCCTCTACTCCTCACAGTTCCTCTACACCACCCTCTCATCCAGATCCATTCCCTTTCTGTCCCATTAATAAACAAAACTTAGTGGGTCTGTGTCTTAAGACTCTAATCCCAGCACATGTGAGGCAGAGGCAGGTGGATCTCTGAGTTCAAGGCCAGACTTGTCTATAGATCAAGTTCTAGGACAAAAAGTAAAAAGGAAAACAAAACAAACAGGTTTCTAAAGATTAGTAATAAAATAAGATAAGACAAAGTTTAACAAATTGGAGTTGGACAAAACCCACAAAGAGAAATTTAAAAAAGCCCAAGAATAGCACAAGAATCAGAGGCCCACTTGTTTGTACATTCAGGAGTGCCATAAAACACTAAACTGGAAGCCATAAGAACAAAGGACCTGGTATAGACTCATGCACACGCTCTGCATGCTGCCTCAGTCTCCATGAATCCACAGGATCTTTGCTCATGTTGATTTAGAATGCCTACCCTTTTGGTGTCTTCCATTCCTGTTGACTCATATTTTTTCTGCCTCCTCTTCTCCATGTTTCCCTGAACTCTGAGGAGGGGATTTGATGGAGTCCTCCAGTTAGGACTGAGTAGTCCAAGGTCTTTCACTCTCTGCATATTGCTTGACTGTGGCTCTCTGAATTTGTTCCTATCAGAGAGGTAGCTGCTCTGATGATGGCTGTATAAGGCACCAACCTCTGAGGATAGTGGAATGTCATCAGGAGTCATTTTATTGTGATATTTCTTAGGATCAATATTATTTGTTTTTACCCTAGTTCCAGGGCTGTCTAGTCTCAGGTTAATGGTTGCATAAGCAGTGTTGGGGATATGTTCCATCTCAGGAGGGTCTTAAGTCAAATCAGATATTGCTTTGTTATTAACACAAGATTTTTGCCATTGTTGCCCTAACATACCCTTCAGGAAGACACCATTGTAGATAAGAGGGTTTGTGGCTTGTTTGGTGTATATGTTTCTTTTTTGATATTGGGCAGACTATCTTCCAATACCAAAGATGCTGGAACATAGGGGCAAAGGCTCTGTGTAGGCAACAGCCTAAAGTCTCAATGTTCTAGGAGTTCTGTAGGTGTTGTCTTCAGCAATAAGACCTTGCTTTTACTTTATGGAGAGCAATTTATAGTCTTGGCAACATCCTAGGTTGTTTGGGGATTCCCATAGTCCACCTTGGCTAATACCACCCAATAGTAGTACTGAAATGACCCAGTGTGTTTGACTGGGGCTACTTGAATGAACATGCATGATGGGTTACTTCCTAGTGCAAAGCCAACTGTCTAGTGTCTACACCCCTGAGAAATATAAGTTCCCTTCTCTAAAGGAGAGGTAGGACCTCATGAGCCCTATTTTGTGCAAGTAACCACAGCTCTTGTGATTTCATGAGTTCAACTGATGTGTCATAGTCAGAATCTTACCTTACATTTTCTCCATCCCTTTCTATGTTGTTCATGATCCTTAGAGATAGTGATAAATATTTATTGTTTAACATGCACTCAACAGCCACTTTCCCAATGACTTTGACCTGTACTGAGTTTCTTCATTCACTGAAAACAGAAACATCTCTAAGACTGAGACTCAGTGATATGTGGGTATAAATCTGACTCTATTTTCCAAGCCCTATACTTGTTAAAAGGCAGAGTCACATATTACATGTGTCCTACTAAGCAGAACTGTTATACATATACTTGTTATAGGCAGAGCCGAATGGTGTATGTGTCTTACTGAGCCAAGGTTTCTGAATTCCACACACAATGGAAACAATTTTCATTGATATTTGTAAAGAACTTCTGTGTAGTTGTGTACCTAATAACTGGAGACATTTTTTGTTTGTTAAGTGCATTTGAGTCCTCAAATATATAATCTTTCTATGCAAACTTAAATATGTAATCTTTCTATGCAAAACTTAGAAGGAAGTAGTTTCCAAGTTGATCTCTCCAAAGCAAATTTTTAGATTGACAGTCATTTTCAGGAACATATTTTTTTCTGCAGATTTTTTTTCATTTGAATTGAAAACGAGATTGTTTTACATGGCAATCTCACTTGCCTCTCCCTCTCCTCCTCTCCTACCACCCTCCCCCAACTAAAACCCTATCTATCACATATCCTTTCTGCTCCCCCTGGATGGTGAGGCCTTCCATAGGGTGTCATCAGAGACTATCACATCCTTTGGGATAGGGCCTAGGCCCACCCATGTGTGTCTTGGCTCAGGGAGTATTCCTCTATGTGGAATACTCCCAAAGTCCACACCTATGCTAGGGATAAGTACTGAACAACAACAGGAGATCCCGTACATTTCCGAGGTTTCCTCACTGAAACCCATGTTCTTGGGGTCTGGATCAATCCCATGTTGGTATCCCAGCTATCAGTCTGGGGACCAAGAGCTGACCTGTTGTTCAGGTCAGCTGTTTCTGTGGGTTTCACCAGCCTGGTCTGGACCCCTTTGCTCTTTACTCATCCTTCTCTGCTACTGGGTTCCAGTTCAGTTCAGTGATAAGTTGTGGGTGTCTGCTTCTACTTCCACCAGCTACTGGATGAGGGCTATCAGGTGGCATATAAATTAGTCTTCAATCTCATTATTAGGGGAGGGCATTTAAGGTAGTCTCTCCTCTGTTGCTGAGATTGTTAGCTGGTCTCATCTTTGTAGATCTCCAGACTTTTCCCTAGTGCCTGATTTCTCTTTAAAGCTGAACTGGCTCCCTCTCTGATGGTATCTCTTAGTTTGCTCTCCTCTATTAACTCTGAAAATGTAACACAATGTCTTTTGCTCAGATTCTCTACCTTCAATTTTTCACATATCCGCTCTCTATCCTCACTTCCCTACCCACTCATTTTGAGTTGCTGCTGTCTCCTCTTCTTACTCCTGCTACTCCTCTTCTTTTCCTTCTACTTTTCCCCTCATAGAGTCCAGTTTGTGCTGCTTAACTACTTTGGGGAGTGGAGCCTGTACTAGAGTGTGGTGGATCTACCAGTGGCCACATTTCTCCCTCCCCAGAAGCTATCAGATGCCGATGGAGCCTCAGTTAGCAGAGGGTTTTATGCCCAACAACTCCCTCTATGCTGTGATATTCTCTGACCTGAGCTCATACTTATACTAATTCCTAGAAATGCCTGTTATTACCACAACCAAATCAGGAGTTTATTTGATTAATGGATGTTCTTGCAAACTGTTTATACTCAGGCATTCTTGTTTCTAGTTTATATTTAGTTTAATTTTACTTTCAGTTTCCCGGTTTTAAAAAGTCTGGCCCTTCCTTGATACATTGAAGTTAAAGGAGCTCCTCCAAATCTTTTCAAGAGAGCTTAATATCTAGCTTCCATCCAGGCTTAGCACTAATGTGAGTGTATAGAGACATTAGGTCTCCAAGACACATTCTCCAAAATCTCAATGATGGTGGCACTATTTTAGGTCTCACTAGCCTAGACCTTGCTAGGAGACCAGGTTTTTCTAAGAAATAGAAACCAAATCATTTCTCAGAAAGCCCTTAAGTGCTGTCTGAGCACTTCTCAGTGCAGCAGTCACACGTTAGTGTTCCTTTCGTGACTGGCCCCTCTCTTCTGTCTGACAAAGTTCCCACACTAACCCATCTGGCTATTCCAGTGTCTGAGCTAGATGAACACAGAAAAATATAATTCTAGGTGAGGTAGCACAAGTCCAAAAGGCGAAAACAATATGCTCTCCCTCATATGTAGATCCTGGCCTATAAAATATACACACATAAATATAAATAAGTAAAAGTGTAGGTAATGCCTAAAGAAAGGATCTTTGGAAAAATACTTGGAGTAACTCAAGAAATAACCTGAAAAACTGTGGGAGTGCTTCTCTGATCTTCCTAATGAATTGGCTGACCCAAGAGAAAAGACCTCCCTGAATCTTGAGACATGATATATATCAACAAAGGTTACCACTGGTCTTCCTAGAACTTGGCCATTATCTCAATTTTCTCAAGGACCTCTAAAGATATCTTTACCCACAGATAGCAGGAAGCAGTATAGAGAACAGAGCACCCACATTCCCAAGAGTTGGGGTGACTGGATTTTTGTTAGATGTCCCGCTATTCCCCCAAAGTCATAGAGGTCCTACAGCTATGGTTCTGTGGGACTGGTCCCTTCACACACTCCAGCAGGTGACAGATGGGATAGATGATGTGGAGTGATAACTCAAAGCCCTGATGTGTTTCTGGGTGGTAGCTGGGTTGGTCAGTCTAGGCCTTTGGGATAACTCCCCTCAGGTCAGGGACAGAACCAGATCTCTCATACCCATGGTCAGGGGTGGGCCTAGCATTACCAAATTCAGGGATCATGTGAGTCCATTAACCAAGGGCAAGCGAAGGGTCAGCTCTCTGGTGATGCAGGACAGCTCTCCCAGTGCCAATGAGGGGCAAGCTTAACATGGTTCTTGTATTTCAACACATGGTTCAGCATGTTGGTCAACACATAGTTTGCATGGGTCCCTGTGTTAACAGACATCGAAACAGAACCCGGCTACAGCAGGACCCAGACATGGCCATCAGCAGTAGCTTGATGTCACCATGGCCCTGGGTGGCAGCACAGGCCTCCTATATTAACATGGGCTCACCAGCAATGTGGTCCCTGTACTCCAACAAGTGGCAGCCCAGATCCCTGGCAGTTACATAGCCTTTGATGATAATAGGTACCGTGGCTATCAACAAAGACCCTGGCTGTAGCAGGGCCATGGACCCAGACATGGTATAAGGCTGCAGTTCAGGACCAGAAGTCACCATGGCCCCAGGTGGCAGCACAGGATGCTGAGATTTGTATGGTAGCATGACCCTGGAGAACCAACATGGCCTCAGGCCCTGGGTATCTACACCACATTTGCTTGTAACAGGAGCCATTGACAGACCCATGCTGCAGTGGGGCCATGAACCCAGACATGGCCCTAGGCTATAGGTTGGGCCCCACTGAGTAGTAAATAATTCATAATTTTCTCCTATGCATTCTTGCCAATTAATTACAGTGAACTTTAAGAAGGAGCAACCTTCCTTTATCCTTACCTAGTCTATTGATGAAGTTTTTACTTTTTCATTCTGTGATCTTTTGAGTTAGGCCTCATGTGTTCTTTCTTGCTATACTATGAGACAAGAAATGGCAGGATTTGTTTGATACACTTGAGATTTCATCTCAGGCAGAACACATACCAATACACAAAGTTATCTTAGTAAATGTATGTTATTGACATGGCTAAAGATTTCCTCCCACAGAATAGCTCCTCTCATGCAAAAACAAGAAACAGCTACCACAAAGTGCCCATATCAAAGGGAATGAGGCAATTTATTGTAGAGCCAAATACAAGTGACTCTGGCCCAATAACATAGAGTCACATTATTCTAAAAATTTTTTCCATATATCTTAACTTTTTCTATAATAATGTAAAGAAAAACCATAAACTGGCACTTTCAAACATGTTGGTGGAAGAACTGAATGTGTTCCAGCATAGCAGAAAAATTTCTGGTATGGGCCTCAGATGCCATCTGATAACATTCTTAGTCTTGGTTTGCTGGGAGTTTTTAGCCTGTTTAGGTTTCCCTAACAATCACATGTACAGAGGTGAGCGGCGTTTGGTTATTTAGGGCTAGGATGTGATATCCCAAGATGATTGGCTTTGGGATATCATCCCATGTATCTACAGTTGTTGAAAATCTAATCAGCCTTGTAGATTCCTTAATGTTTAACATGAAACATTGTTTAAAATATTTGGCTTTTCTCCTTTTTCTTTGAACTTCAGCTTACAGATCACTTCGTGACACAGGAAATACCACAATATTGCAAAGTCTTTCAGTTTCATTTCTCAGTCAAACCAAAATTCTCAGAAGTGTTTTTGAAGTTTCATCAAGAGAAATCTCTTGCCCTATAAATTTAATGCAAAGAATTTAATAAACATGCATTCATGTTATTACATAAACAGCTGCCTTAATAAAATTTCTGTTTAGGAATTTTATGTGTAAAATGCTGTGGCAAAACACAGCAGTAGTCAAGCAAAAGAATGTTTAATGTCCAACATTTCAAAGTGTTTAAATCAGCACAAAAATATGGTATTTAGTTATCTTAAGACTCCAGTGCCAAAATATTACTTCATATATGACATTCATCTATTTTACATTAAAATGCACCTTAAGGTACTCATTTTTAGATAATTTTGTCCCTCTAGACTTTGTCCTTTTATGCTATTTGATTAGATGTTTGTTAATAGTGTACCAAAATGTTTTTGAATATTACTGTTTCACAAACATATTAATAAGCCCAAATGTGATTTTCAGTAATAAAGAATGTGAATACAAAAGAAAAAGTTGCATTGTATTGTTATTTACCAAATCATATTTATGAAATAGTAAAACCAATTGTGATTTGAAACAAACTGTGATCACTAGTTTATGGAACCAGGCTCTACTTTTGTTTTGTTGTATGTCTTAAGCAAATCATTGCTACAAGAATTTTTAAATATCTATTTTTCAGGTTTACATTTTTTAATTTTTTTTCTATATTTCTTTTTTTATTTGAATTAGAAACAAGATTGCTTTTCATTTCAATCCCAGTTCCCACTCCCTCCCCTCCTCCCCTACCACCTTCCCCCCCCAATCAAAACCCTACCTATCACATATCCTTTCTGCTCCCCCTGGATGGTGAGGCCTTCCATAGGGGGTCATCAGAGTCAATCATATCCTTTGGGAAAGGGCCTAGGCCCACCCTCATGTGCCTTGGCTCAGGGAGTATCCCTGTATGTGGATTGGGCTCCCAAACTCCACACCTATGCTAGGGATAAGTAATGAACTACTACAGAAGGTCCTGTAGATTTCCAAGGTCTCTTCACTAAAACCCATGTTCCTGGGGTCTGGATCAATCTTATTCTGGTATCCCAGTTATCAGTCTGGTGACCAAGAGCTCCCTGTTGTTCAGGTCTGCTGTTTCTGTGGGTTTCACCAGCCTGGTCTGGACCCCTTTGCCCATCACTTGCCCTTCTCTGCAACTGGATTCCAGTTCAGTTCAGTGATTAGTTGTGGGTGTCTGCTTCTACTTCCACCAGCTGCTGGATGAAGGCTATAGGATGGCATATAAGTCAGTCTTCAATCTCATTATCAGGGGAGGCATTTAAGGCAGCCTCTCCTCTGTTGCTTAGATTGTTAGTTGGTGTTATATTTGTAGATCTCCAGAGCTTTACCTAGTGCCTGATTTCTCTGTAAACCTAAAATGTCTCTCTCTCTATTATGGTATCTCCTTTCTGTTTTTTTCCTATTCTTCCCCAAACTCAACCTTTCTGCTCCTCATGTCCTCCTCACCCCTCCGCTTCTCCCCTTCTCATTCTCCTAGCTCCTTCCCCCGTCCTCCCTTGCTCCCAATTTGCTCAGGAGTTCTTGACCCTTTCCCCTTCTCCAGGGGACCATGTATGTCTCTCTTAGGGTCCTCCTTGTTTACTAGCTTCTCTGGCAGTGTGGATTGTAGGCTGGTAATCCTTTACTCTATGTCTAAAATCCACATATTAGTGAGTACAAACCATGTTTGTCTTTTTGTGATTGGGTTTCCTCGCTCAGAATGGTTTCTTCTAGTTCCATCCATTTACCTGCAAATTTCAAGATTCCATTGTTTTTTGTTTTTTTTTTCTGCTGAGTAGTACTCCATTGTGTAAATGTACCACATTTTCTCTATCCATTCTTCAGTTGAGGGGCATCTAGGTTGCTTCCAGGTTCTGGCTATTACAAATAATGCTGCTATGAACATTGTTGAACAGATGTCCTTGTCAAATGAATGTGCATCTTTTGGGTATATCCCTAAGAGTGGAATTGCTGGATTAACTTTCTAATAATTTCTATTTTTTGCTAGTAGAGGAGATTCTCTAAATGTAGAGTCCTGGAAGCCACAGGGAAGAGACACAATGTTCTCTCCTGCTTTGCTACTATATGCTTCTTTGCATCTTTCCTCCTCTCAGTCCCAATTCTGATTAACTCTTATAAATCTGCATTTCAGTTAGTGCCTGTTGGGGTACCAGTAATGAAAACACATATATTTTCTTAATATAGACATCAGGAAAAGAAAGGATGCAAGGAGGAAGAAACAAACCTAGAATTATAGCTGGAAAATTACTTAAAGATGAAATCACACATGTATACAACACACCCATAGGAAAACCTGTCAATATGTATGACAAGACTGTCATATTAAACATGTCTATAGGATGAGCTTAAACAAAACAGCAAAGATGATGTGGTCACAGGTATAGTTACCTAGATGTGAAAATTGCAACAGAAATCTCACCTCCCTTTGTTTTTCCTTAAATCTCTTCACCTCTACTTACTAATTTAGGTTTTATGTGTTCACGTTAACCAACAAGTTCTCTCCTGTTTACATGATGCCTTTAATGAAACCCTAAACATTTGAAACAACCACTGAAACCATGAGATTCAGATGTTTGTATTCAGTACAGCTCAAGTGGGAAAAATCCTATCATTGGGTCATCCTGCCATTTTAAACCTGGTATGCATGTTTTTGCCTGTGTGTCCTGCTATGGTATACATATGAGACACTGGCACATGAAGTGTGCCAGTGTCACTAGCATTGTCCCCAAAACTTGTAAGTAATCTAAAACTATCTTACTTTTTTTCTTTTTCTTTCTTTCTTTCTTTCTTTCTTTCTTTCTTTCTTTCTTTTATTAGAGAATACTTTATTAGTTTTTGTAATCAAACCCACCAAATAAGACCTTAGATATTTAATACAGTACGTTACCCCTGTACAAATGGAAAAAAAATAAGTTCAACACTTCTAGACCAATATGGCTGTTAATTTCTGTACTATGCCAACTCAACACGGTAAACTGGGATACTTTTTTTCCAAAGTTGACAGTGCAGCTAAAGTTTCCAAAAATTGATTATATATATATATATATATATATATATATATATATATATATCAATAATGGCAATATGTTATGCATCAATAGCAGCAACAGCTTTTCCAGGTTTTACAGTCATTTGAACAAAATTGTAGAGACATCCAGCATATTCCATTTACAAACAAACAAACAAACAAACAAACAAACAAACAAAAGTAAAAAACATAATCCAAGAAAACAGCACTGTTACAATAAATCTTTCCACCCAAAGCCGCCGAGCCCCACCGCCACATGTGCGCTCTACGCTAGCCACCCGCCGAGTTAGGGCCCAAATAAATACACAGAGAGACTTGTATTAGGTACAATATTGCTTGGCCAATGACTAGGATTCTCATCTATTAGCTCAGTATCAATTATCATACATCTATATATTTTATAAAACTTATCTTATCGGACGTCTTATTGGCAGCCCTCCTTGCTGGTGGATCACATCCCGCCGCTGGAGCAGGAACGGGAAAAGAGAGCGACACTTTCTTTTTCCTCTTCTTAAGTATGAGTCTCCTTGCTATGTCACTTCCTGTCTGGAACACTACTTCTCTACTACATTTCCCAGAATACTCTTTGACTCCTAGTCCAGCCTAACTTGCTGTCTCATTGGCCAAGCAAGTACTTTATTTAACAATCAATAAGATAAACATAAACAGAAGTATTTCCCCCATCATCTCCTCTTTTCTGTCTAAATAAAAAGAAGGGTAATTTATCTTTTATAATAACTGAAGAAAACTATAACCATAACTATCTGTCTTTAACTCTATCAAAGACCACAGAAGGATAATATATAAATTCTAGAATTGACAGAGACATCTTGCTACCTGGACAGTTACCCAAAGCTCCTCTGTAACATTGGGGCATCCATCTTCAGCCTATAGGCCACAGTGTGTCTAGCACACTTCTCCATTTCAGCAGGAACCCTTCAGTCCTGTCTTGTTTTGTAAGTTTAGCAGTCACTTTCTTGTGGGTCCTGTATGTCCAGCTTATACTGTAACAAACAGTTCAGGCAAGAGCAGTTTCTTGCCCAAATGGCTAATCTTGCCACGTTGAAAGCAAACTCCATAATGAGTTCCTTCAATGCCCATCCTCCTTTTTGACGTAATTGGTGTGCCAGGAGCAGTTGTCTCACTGCCAAGAAAAACCCTAAACCATTTAAATGCTGTATTTCTGTAGGTCTTTGAAAGGTTTGAAGAATACCTATCTATCTTAATATCTCTGTATATCTAGAAAACCTAACTAACCTAATTATAAGTTCTGACTATTATGGGTAAAAGATCTCTATAAACACAATACCTACACAAGAGGAGACATATACATATCACCAAATTGACCTTAAAGTTGTACCAATAAATGAAAATCTTTACCAATGCAAAATATTCATTCCTATATCCTATTCCCCTTTTCTTTCTTTAAAAAGAGATTGTCTATGCTCATTATCATTTATAACTAAACCCATTTAAATGAAAACAAACATTTATAAACAATATTTGGGAATATGGGCGTCGTTCTTTCTAAACTGCTTCCTGCTGATTGGGGACGATGTTCATATACCATAGGGATCATGATAAAACATAGAAACCTGACCAAGTCCTTGTTTTTGTAGTCTGTATGGCTGTATCATCTCAGCTTCAGGGGGTCTTGCTTGATCAAACCATATTAGTCTGGAAGGAATCCACAGCCTTTCATTTTCTGTGGAAATACAAGCAAACCCTTTATTTCTAAGTAGCCTGTCCTTAAAATTAAATTTTGAAATTAGAGCATTTTTAAAATGTATAAGTTGGATTAATTTAGCAGCATTTATAATCAAATGTATTTTAGCAGCAGTAAGTTTTTCCTCGGCAATCAAACAATTTAAAGACAACAATATGGCATAAGTATCCAGATTCTCTGTGTAATTTTTATCTTTATGTGGCTTTTTATTACTTTATTTTTACTTCCTTTTGTTTCTTTTTTTTTTTTTTGAGACAGGGTTTCTCTGTGGAAATCTGCCTGCCTCTGCTTCCATTAGCAAATCCTACAGGCGTGTGCCACCATAACTGACTACTCTATTTCCTCCTATTATTTTTTCTCTCACAAGCCTACATATATTTTTAAATGCAGTGTAAACCTTTAGAGGTTTTTCTTTATCTGGATCTGTCTTTACTTTAAATCTTTACCTTTTTTTGGCCACCAGTCTTTTAACTGTTAAACAACACCGCCAAAATTAAAGTGGCAGCTTTCTTAGCTGCTGACTTTGTTTTTTCTGCTTTTGCTGAGTCAGGAAATCTCTCTTAAAGCAACCACTCAAGTCTCTGCTTGTCTCTAGCAAAACAGAGACCACCCAAGAAAACGCTGCTAACAAGAAGTCGTGCTTGTCTCTGATGTTTTGCTGCTAAAATCCTTTTTAAGCTTTTGTAAAGTTTACATGGAAGTTCGTAATACTATCTCCAGCTGCCAGGGTTCTGCTGCTGTTTGACTAGTCTCAGGGAGTCAGGAAGACAACTTGCAGTGGTGAGAGCTCAAAATCCTAACCCTAGAACCCTCAAGGCCTGCAGGCCATCTCCACAGTGCCCGAGGCCAAACCCCAAGAGAGCAGGGATGGTGTGAGCATATGGTAGCTGCTCTGATGCCTCTCAGCAGCCCCATAGGGCAGGCTGTGGCAGCAGGTTTCCCTCTTTCTCTGGGAACCTTGGGGCATGGGGTCATCCCACTCACTGACACCACAGCACAGTTCTGTCACTCTTGTGGTACCTGGCACCATTTTTTTTTAAAGTAGCTTAGCTTCTCAATCATCATCTGGAAGGAAACCATTCTGAGCAAGATCATTAAAAACAGCTCTGATAAAGCACGGTCACTACTATGTATCATAAAGAAGGTCCACATATGAGTGAGTACATATCATGTTTGTCTTTTTGTGATTGGGTTACCTTGCTCAGAATGGTTCCTTCAAGTTCCATCCATTTTCCTGCAAATTTCAAGATTCCATTGTTTTTTTTTTTCTGCTGAGTAGTACTCCATTGTGTAAATGTACCACAATTTCTCTATCCATTCTTTGGTTGAGGGGCATCTAGGCTGCTTCCAGTTTCTGTCTATTACAAATAGTGCTGCTATGAACATGATTGAACAGATGTCCTTGTTATATGAATGTGCTTCTTTTGGGTATGTGCCAAGGAGTGGAATTGCTGGATCTTGTGGTAGACTCATTCCCATTTTCTTGAGGAGTCGCCATACAGATTTCCACAGTGGCTGTACAAGTTGGCACCCCCACCAGCAGTGGAGGAGTGTTCCTCTTTCTCCACATCCTCTCCAGCATAAACTGTCATTGGTATTTTTGATTTTAGCCATTCTGACAGGAGTAAGATGGTATCTCAGAGTTGTTTTGATTTGCATTTCCCTGATGGCTAAGGATGTTGATCACTTTCTTATCTTCTGTCTTTCAGCCATTTTAGATTCTTCCATTGAGAATTGTCTATTTAGTTGTGTACCTCATTTTTTTTTTTTTTTTTTGGTTTTCGAGACAGGGTTTCTCTGTGTAGCTTTGGAGCCTATACTGGAACTCACTCTGGAGACCAGGCTGGCTTCAAACTCACAGAGATCCACCTGCCTCTACCTCCCGAGTGCTGGGATTAAAGGCATGCGCCACCAACGCTCGGCTGTACCCCAATTTTTAATTGGATTACTTGTTGTTTTGGAGAATAGCTTCTTGAGTTCTTTGTATATTTTGGAGATCAACCCTCTGTCTGAATTGGGGTTGGTGAATATCTTTTCCCAGAATGTGGGCTGTCTGTTTTGTCTTACTGACTATGTCCTTTGCCTTACAGAAGCTTCTCAGTTTCAGGAGGTCCCATTTATTAATTGTTGATCTCAGTGTCTGTGCTACTGGTGTCTTGTTCAGGAAGCAGTCCCCTATACCGATTAATTAAAGGGGATTTCCCACTTTATCTTCTTGTAGGTTCATTGTGGCTGGGTTTGTGCTGAGGTCTTTGATCCATTTTGACTTAAGTTTTGTGCAGGGCAAAAAGGTCTACTACATGTTTGCATCCAATTTTGCCAGCACCATTTGTTAAAGATGTTCTCTTTGTTCCAGCATATATATTTGGATTGTTTGTCAAAAATCAGGTGTTCGTAGGCATGTGGGTTAATATCAGGGTTTTCCAACTTTATTTCATTGGTATACCTGTCTATTGTTGTGCCAATACCAAACTGTTTTCAGGATTATAGCTTTGTAATAGAGTTTAAAGTTAGGGATGGTTATGCCTCCAGAAGTTCCTTTATTGTACAGGGTTGTTTTGGCTATCCTGGGTCTTTTGTTTCTCCATACAAAGTTGAGAATTGTTTTTTTCAAGGTCTGTGAAGAATTGTATTGGGATTTTGATGGGGATTGCATTGAATCTGTAGATTGCTTTTGGCAAGATTGCCATTTTTAATATGTTGATCCTGCCTATCCAAGAGCATGGGAGATCTTTCCATTTTCTGGTATCTTCTTTAATTTCTTTCCTTAGAGACTCAAAATTCTTATGATACAGGTCTTTCACTTTATTGGTTAGTGTTACTCTAAGGTATTTTATGTTGTTTGTCGAAATTGTAAAGGGTGATGCTTCTTTGATTTCTTTCTTCACCAATGTGTCATCTGTATAAAGTAAGGCTACAGATTTTTTTGAGTTATTCTTGTATCCTGCCACTTTGCTGAAGGTGTTTATCAGCTGTAGGAGTTCCCTGGTTGAGTTTTTCGGGTCACTTATATAGACTATCATATCATCTGAAAATTGTGAAAGTTTCACTTCTTCCTTTCCTATTTGTATTCCCTTGATCTCCTTTTGTTGTCTTATTGCTCTAACTAGAACTTCAAGGACAATATTGAAGAGGTATGGAGAGAGTGTACAGCCTTGTCTTGTTCCTGAATTTAGAGGAATTGCATTGAGTTTCTCTCCATTTAATTTGATGTTGGCTGTCGGCTTGCTGTATATTGCTTTTATTATGTTGAGGTATGTTCCCGTTATCCCTGATTTCTCCAGGACCTTTATCATGAAGGGGTGTTGGATTTTGTCCAAGGCTTTTTTGGCATCTAGTGAGATGATCATGTGGTTTTTTTCCTCAGTCTGTTTATATGGTGGATTACATTGATGGATTTTCGTATGTTGAACCATACTTGCATCCCTGGGATGAACCCTACTTGATCGGGATGGATGAATTCTCTGATGTGTTCTTGGATTCAATTTGCCAATATTTTATTGAGAATTTTTGCATCAATGATCATGAGGAATATTGTTCTGTAGTTCTCTTTCTTTGTTGTGTCTTTGTGTGGCTGGGTATCAAGGTTATTGTGGCCTCATAAAAAGAGTTTGGTAATGACCCTTCTGCTTCTATTGTGTGGAATACTTTGAAGAGAATTGGTATTAGCTGTACTTTGAATTTCTGGTAGAATTCTTCACTGAAGCCTTCTGGCCCTGGGCTTTTTTTGGTTGGGAGACATCTAATGACTGCTTCAATTTCATTAGAAGTTATAGGTCTATTGAAGTTGCTTATCTGTTCTTGATTTAATTTTGGTAAGTGAAATCTGTCCAGAAAATTGTCCATTTTCTTTAGATTTTCAAATTTTGAGGAATATAGGTTTTCAAAGTATGACCTGATGATTCTCTGGATTTCCTCTGTGTCTGTTGTTATGTCCCCCTTTTCACTCCTGATTTTATTAATTTGCATGTTCACTCATTGTTGTTTGGTAAGTTTGGATAAAGGTTTGTCTATCTTGTTGATTTTCTTGAAGAACCAACTTTTTGTTGTATTGATTCCTTGTATTGTTCTCCTAGTTTCCATTTTATTGATTTCGATCCTCAATTTGATTATCTGGCATCTGCTCCTTTGGGGTGTATTGGCTTCTTTGTTTTCTAAAGCTTTCAGTTGTGCTGTTAATTCTCTAGTATGATTATTCTTCTGTTTCTTCCTGTGGGCATTTAGCGCTATGAACTTTTCTCTTAGCACTGCTTTCAAAGTATACCATAGGTTTGGATATGTTGTGTCCTCATTCTCATTGAATTCTAGGAAATCTTTAATTTCTTTTTTTATTTCGTCAGGGACCCATGAATTGTGCAATTGGGTGTTACTTAATTTCCATGAGTTTGTAGTTTTTCTGTAGTTTGTGTTGTTGAATTCCAATTTTAAAGCATGGTGGTCTGATAAGACACAGGGGATTATTTCAATTTTTTTTGTACTTGTTGAAGTTTGCTATGTTGCCAAGTATGTGGTCGATTTTAGAGAGGGTTCCATGTGGTGCTGAGAAGAAGGTAAATTGTTTTGTATTTGGGTGGAATGTTCTATAGATATCTGTTAAGTCCAATTGAGCCATAACTTCTATTGGATCTTTTGTTTCTTTGTTAAGTTTCTGTCTGGTGTTCCTGTCCAGTGGTGAGAGTGAGTTGTTGAAATCTGCCACTATAAGTGTGCGGTTTTATGTATGATTTGAGTTTTAGTAATGTTTCTTTTACAAACGTGGATGCCTTTGTATTTGGGGCATAAATGTTCAGAATTGAGACTTCATCCTGATGGATTTCTCCTGTGATGAGTAGGAAATGAAATGACCTTCTTCATCTCTTTTGACTGATTTTAGTTTAAAGTCCAATTTATTGGATATTAGGATTGCTACTCCCACTTGTTTCTTGGGTCCATTTGATTGGAAGATCTTTCCCCAACCTTTAATTCTTAGGTACTGTCTGTCTTTGAGGTTGAGGTGAGTTTCTTGTACGCAGCAGAAGGAAGGATTCTGCCTTCTTATCCATTCTGCTAATCTGTGTCTTTTTATAGGGGAGTTAAGACCATTAATGCTGATGGATATTAATGACCATTGATTATTGTTCATTCTTGTTTGTTTTTGATTTGGTGATGGTGGCGAGATTATGTGTGGGATTCTGTCCCTTTTTCCTTTTGGTTGTTGGTAAGTTGGGATTATCTATTGCCTGTGTTTTTCTGGTTGTAGTTAACTTCCTTGGTTTGAAGTTTTCCTTCCAGTACTTTCTGTAGGGCTGGATTGGTGGATATGTATTGTTTGAATCTGGTTTTGTCATAGAATATCTTGTTTTCTCTGTCTATAATGATTGAAAGCTTTGCTGGGTATAGTAGTCTGGGCTGGCATGCATGGTCTCTTAGTGTAGGTAGAATATCTATCCAGGAACTTCTCGCTTTCGGAGTTTCCAAGGAAAAGTCAGGTGTGATTCTGATAGGTTTGCCTTTATAGGTTACTTGACCTTTTTCCTTTGCTGCTCTTAATATTTTCTCTTTGCTGTGTATGCTTGGTGTTTTGATTATTCTGTGGCAAGGTGACCTTTTTTTTTGTCCAGTCTATTTGGTGTTCTGTAGGCTTCTTGTATTTTCATTGGCATGTCTTTCTTTAGGTTGGGAAAATTCTCTTCTATGATTTTGTTGAATATGTTTTCTGCACCTTTGAGTTGGATTTCTTCACCTTCTTCTATACCTATTATTCTTAAGTTTGGTCTTTTCATGATATCCCATATTTCCTGGATATTTTGTGATCGGGATTTGTTGGACTTAAGATTTTCTTTGGTTGATGAATCTATTTCCACTAGTGTGCCTTCAACTCCTGAGATTCTCTCTTCCGTCTCTTGTATTCTGTTGGTTATGCTTACATCTGTAGTTCCTGATCATTTACCCAGCTTTTCTTTTCCAGCATTCCCTCAGATTTCGCTTTCTTTATTGTCTCTATTTCATTATTTAGGTCTTGAACTGTTTCCTTGAGAGATTTGTTGATAGAGCTTTGTGGTTTTTGGTTAGTTTTTTCTCCCATTTCTTTAAGGGATTTTCTCATGTTCTCTTTGAGATCCTCTATCATTTTCATGAAGCTGCTTTTATTGTCATTCTCTTCTGGTTCATCTGTATCGTGATGTTCAGGTCTTACTGGTATATAGTTCCTAGTCTCCGGTGGTGTCATATTGGGTTTTCTGTTGTTGGATGTGCTTTTACCTTGTCCCCTTCTCATCCTTTCTTGTGGTGGGTGTAGCAAGTGTTTCTTGTTCTCCTGGTGGGTGTGGGACCAAGTTTCTCTTCTGGTAGATGCAAACAAATCCAATACTCTGATGTCAGTCCTCTTCTCATGGATGGAGGTTTCACTGTTCCCCAGGTGTTGGCAGTGTCTGGCACACAGGTGGCTTGTGTCAGATGACTCTGAGCAGAGACGACAAACAGGGGCTGGAAACAGCTCCTGGTCTACCTGGGCCAGCAGATGGAGGCCGGGCTGCCTCTGGATGTTCGGTTTGGAACCCGCTGCCACTGCCGAACTTGGTCTGGCACAAAGGTTGCTTGTGTCAGGTGACTCTGAGCAGCGACGAGGAACCCCTATCTTACTTTTATTAGTGCTCTTTTTCTTACATGAAACTGTTGGAGCCAGAGGCAATGATTACATTTATTACACTTAGTCAAGGTTTCTCAATGCCACATCAAAGGATAATGTAGTGATATATCCACCTCTGTACCTGTAGCACTAGATTCAAAGATGGCCTGGATGGCATCTAGAGGCTGTCGATACCCAGCCCCCACCCCCATAATATGGAAAATACTTTAAGTCTATAAGTCCATGGTCAGGATAAGTTAATATATTTGCTATGTCTTCAACCTTTGCCACACATGTTTTCTGTGGAGATCTGCCTGGCATTAATTCAATTATTCTGCTCATTTTCACAAGAATACTAGGCTGTCCTTTGAAATAGCTGAAATCAGCATCATTCACATCACTACAATTTTGAAGCAAGGAAACTGGAAACTGACATGCTTGATAAACTGGACCATTCTGTTTAAAAGGTGCTCTTCAGATCTTCAGTGAACTTTTCATAAGTAGGTAGCTTAGACATGCTGTGTGTATATTCCAAGGCAGTCAGTGGTTTTGGAAAAACCTTAAGTCCTGGACTAGAAATCTGATCTCAGTATATCAGAACTTCATCATTCAAGATCTTCAGCCTATATTGTGAATGTGAATAATGTAGTCAAGAACCCATTAAAAACTATGTAGAAAAGCAAGATCAGACCCCAGCTCCTGGCAGTGAGCCCCAGGAACTTTCCGCTGGTTGGGTTTTAGATGAACAGCTTTCACTTAGCCACTCTCTGATGGAAGGACTTCTCAGTCTTCATCATAGTGGGCCTGCAGAAAGGTGAGGCGAACGGAGGCCATGGGGCTGGAGGTGACAAGGGGCTTGGTGGGGCAGTCCAGGGACTGCAGTGGAGGATGTCAGGGCCAGGAACAAATCTCCATTACCAGCAAATTGTATCTATGAAGAACTTGTGTAACTGTGATCCTGATTATTAGTGGATTACTTATACGTTGTAGGTTTGCGCTCTCTGAATATGTACCCTTTACAACAGCAACACTTAGAGAGAACTTGTCTAGTATCCTCTAAGCTAAAATTGTTGGTCATGCATCATACTTCCAGGCTCATATTTTGTGCTGATAAATGAAGAATAACTCACATTCAAAGAAAGATAATTAAAAATGCCTAATACTAGACTTCCATGAAATATGACTCTGATATTTCAAAAGATTTCAGCATTGGTAGGTCAGGAAGGATAACTGTGAAAAAATATACTCAAACTAAAGAACAAAATATACCTTGTTTTTGAAGAACTTGTTTTATTTTTATGATGAAAATTGAAAACATAATAATGGCACACTGGGATGTGTATTTATGTCCTTTAACATTTTGCATCTGAATAAAATAAATTTACTATGGGTAGGCAATATGCTGAAAATTCATCTATTCTTTACTATAGGTAGAAATTTACTTATAATTTTGGAGAGACAACAAGATCTTGGTTATTTTTAAATTTAAGATCAAAATATACCATGTGAAATTTTTATTGCAATTAAAAGTTAATAATTGTAAATCTGAGAACATTTGCCATAATGTGAGGGTAACTTTGCCATTTAGTCCACAAAGGAAGGATATGGGTTCTATTGGATGTTTGACTCATGTTTCAGTGTGCCATTTTTTTCTGAATGTGTAACCATCCTTCAGGACTGAAAATATTTTAAAGAGACAGTTAAGCCTGTTCTTTGGATATTAGACTATTTAAGCAATAGTCCCCCAAACAAAGAAAATTTTCTAGATATCTTATGCTAGAAGAAAAGGCTGAGGACCTGGCGACTGAAGGGATGACTCACTGAAAAGAGTGCCTACTACTCTTGCAGAAAATCTGAGTTTTATTCCTAGAATCCACATCAGGTTGTTTACAACTAGCCATATTCCAGTTCCAGGAGGTGTGATTCCCTTTGGCTTCTGCAGGAACTTACATGCATGTAGCACACCTAAACATGTGTACATGGACTAAATTTATTTTCAGAAAATTAAAGAATGTTGTAACATTTATCAATATTTTATTTTCTGCTTAGTATGTCCTTAGCTGTATATGAAAGAATCACTACCAGTTAATTGATGCATTTATATGTTGATGCATAATTTCCAAGAATTTGTTTACTTTAAATGAAGCTGATATGAGTAATTGTCTTCCAAGGCTTTGTGTGGACAGAGGTTTTCATGTCTTTATTACCTATCAGTCGAGTTGCTGAAATGAGTACTAAATATGTATTTAACTTTATAGCATGCTACCAAAGTGATTCTCAGAGCTGTTACATAAATTTGGCATCCCCAATGTTAATGTATGAATGTTTGAATTGTCCCATGATCTGGTTTAGAAAAGATATTATTAGTATGTTTAATTTTTGTGACTCTATCCTAAGAATGTGTCTTGTGATTTTAATTATCCATTTTAAGAATTAGTGATATATGGCAAGGCATGCTCAAATATAGAAATTTATTAAGGTGAATGCTACTTATGTTTTTAAAATTTGCTCAGGTCTCAGAGAAATGCTTTGTTTTGTCTGTTTGGGATCCAGTTATCTGAAAGCTTTTTACTCAGCATATTTTAGTGAGGTTCTCAGTTGGGTGGGGCTGTTTTCATTCCACATAGATCTTGCTGTGTGGTCTGCTGTGAAATCTTTGTGATTCAATGTGAATATATCTTGAACATGACACATTCAAGCTGAAGCCTGAAGTAAAATACTGGAAGAAAGCAAACAATCTGAAAGTGTGTCAGCTGGCAGAAGATGAAGGAAGCTATTCTTAATGTTAGAAGGAGGAGGGTTTGTAAGGCTGTAATCCATTTAAAATATATCACATGTTTTTTTAATTTATTTTCTGTTAGGACTGGGTCTTGCTATGTAGCCAAGCTGGCCTCAGGCTTTCAGTTTTCCTGACTCACCTTTCCAATCACCATAGTTATAAGCATGTACCACCACATCGAACATATCAAATATTTTGAATTAAAAGATGGGATTAATTTAGACTTTAAAAATAACTTATTAGTCATCTAATACAGAATGTCAGTCTTGAAACTATACATACACAAACAACAAAAGTGCATTGAACAGGCTCTCTCTCTCTCTCTCTCTCTCTCTCTCTATATATATATATATATATATATATATATTGTTCATACACACATATACAAGTAATAAGCATAATAAACAAAACAGGCCATCAACTTGAGAGTGGAGAAGCATGGAGGGTTTGAGGGAGGTAACTTGGAGAGGCTGGAGGAGGAAATGACATATTTGTGTTTAATTAAAACAAAAATTAAAAATGCATTTTGGTTCTTTAATAACTTTATAGTGTTACAACTATTCCCTAGTAGATATTCTCCAGATCTTCATTAGTGTATTCCTGTCTTTTCCAATTTCTGGTATGCAAGAGACAGCACCAATGGTGGGCTTTTGATTTTGTAAATCCAAGTGTCTAGAAAATAGCTTGTCATAAAGGGCATGGAGACAATAGCCAATTGACAAGTTTTGTTACTACCAGATCCAGTATCAGGCTCTGTTACCCTTGTCATGATAAACATATTTTATGCTGTTGTTTACACTGCTCATACTTCTTTGTTTTTCACTCACAATAGGAGAGCATACCCAAACAAGCATGTCTCACTTTTCCTTCTGGTCTTTCTAGAATGCATCCCATTGTCCAGTAAATGTTGTCTTTTATACTTCACTCATATTTTGGTGTTTACCATGGAAAAACAGTGACTTGAAATTAAAAATATATAATATAAATATATTAGTACAGATATAAGTCCATCAGAAGCTGAGAAATAGAAAATAACTCAGCTTAATGGAGTCAGTGAAAAATTGGTTAAAAAGGATGCAGTATAGGAAAGTATTGATAGATTACTAGGAATTTATCAAGTTGATGAAGCAAGAAGTGAACTTCAGTTGGGAAAGCCATAAGAAGAAAGCAGAGATCCATGCATGAGTCTGACAAAGATATTGAATGAGAGTCAGGAGATAGAAGTGAACTTGCAGAACTCTATAGCCAGTCAGAGATGCTGTGTGGCTAAAGTATGTGTTCCATTAATGCTTGCACAGAAGGAGTTATTGAATTGGTTTAAATGGGAGGAATTTCAAATGGTAAGAACAGAATTTAAAAATATTGTTCTGTTATATGTGAAAGCATTAAATTAGGCAACATAGGAGGTAGAAACATGATAGAGGTAAAATAACCAAAATCTACAGCATTGGAAACTCAGCTAAGGATACATTAGGAATATATAACATATTGTAATTGTTTAAACTGCCAGAGAAATATGAAGCCAATAAGGGAAAAAAGCAAAACAATGCTATTTTAAGTGTAGGAAACTATCTTAGTACTTGTGAGTGTATTATAGGAAAAACCAGAGAATGAGTATAATAGCTTCTCTTGGGTTATCTTCATCGAGGATGATTGATAAAATGCATGTAAAATATGCATTTTCATGTGTAAAAAGAAATTTCTACTAACTAATATAGAGAGCTAAAAGTTATCATGAGGCATATTCCCATTTGATGTTTATATAAATTAATGTGATTTTTTGTAGGTGGATAAACAATGTAAGTATCTTTATTTTTTAAATATTGGAACTAGACTGAAATGCCTTATTAAAGAGTTTGAATTATTTCAGATAGCTCAGATTCAACCAAGTTGTATCTCTCTAAGACTTAGATCAGTATTGATATCATCTTCTTTTCCTATGAGGTATTTTATATTTTTTCTACCATGTGTGGAGAATTCTGAATTCTATATAAACTAATTTCCAAAGAAGCTCAATACAGTTTCATTTGTGAACCAGAATTCCGATGGCAAAACATGTCCCAGTTGCTTTTAGAGATTTAAGAACCTCTAATTATTAAATGACAGTTGATGTTGGAGGGATAGAAGAGGTTATACACAGTGATGTGTATACTTAGCAAGTGACAGAAGGAGGAAAATGAGCAGAAGGAAAAGGGAGACAAAGAAAAGGAGATATCATCAGGAGAAAAACATGTCCAAGTGAAGTAAATACAGTACTACAGGTTTAAATGTGACCCAGATAAATCAAAGAAAACAAATGCAAAAGGCAATATATTCAGCCATTTCAGTATCACTTGTTGGAGACATAGATAACATAATCCTTAGAAATCTTTATTTGAAGGGTAAGCCACTCTTTTGCTTTTCCTCTTTTCTCTTATTTCTTTGTCCCTATTTTTGTTTTTGGTTTTTGTTTATATGTTTTTGTTTCTGTTTTTTTGAGGCAGGGTTTCTCTGTGGCTTTGGAGGCTCTCCTGGAACTAGCTCTTGTAGACTTGTAGACCAGGCTGGTCTGGAACTCACAGATTTACCTGCCTCTGCCTCCTGAGCGCTGAGATTAAAGTTGTGCACCACAACTGCCCGGCCAGTATTTCTTTATTAAAAGAAATAACAAGCATAAAAGAAAAAATAGATAACAGGCATCTGTGTTTCTTAAGGAAGAGTGGTTATGTAAACTTATATACACTTTGAGTCTTAGTTTTGGCTCCTTTTTGTCTTGCAGGGATCCTAAATTCACCCACCCTTCTTAATCTATTGTCTTTTTAAACATCCTAGATGTAAGATGTGAAGTTCTCCCAAAACTGTTAACATGAATCACACATTTAATTCGTTCCCTGCCCAGACATCTCTGATCCTACAGGTCCCTTTTAGCTATTTCATGCACATGGAAGGGGCTCTATTCCTGGTGATCTGAAGCCTTACTCTAGTTTCTACCCATTTTTTTCAATGTTTTTTAGGATGTAGAAAATTCATATCACATGCATAAAGGACAGTTTCCTGCAATGTTTTCTTTCTTTCATTCAGATAACAATGTTTAGTATGTTCTGTATCTTAATTATAGTATGTTTAGAGTTTCCACTGTTTTCCTTTGAGTTAGAAGTATGGTGAGATACTGATTTACATAGACATCTTTGTGTTTAACTACAGTTGCATATGGGAATATCTTCATCAAAATTGTAAATTCTCAACCATTATCTATTCAAATGTTCCTTTTACTGTGTTTACTCTTTTCTCTCCCTGTGGGAACTGAGTTCCATTTCTGACATCTTTATGTTTCTCATATCCTATTTTTGTCTTTTTTAAATCATTTTTTATTTGAATTAGAAACAAGATTGATTTACATGACAATCCCAGTTCCCTTCTCCCTCCCGTCCTCCCCTACCACCCCCCAAACTAAAACCCTACCTATCACATACCCTTTCTTCTATTCTTGACCTGACTCAAACTTTCTGCTCCCTCATGACCTCTGCATCCTTCCTCTTCTTCCATTCTCATTCTTGTAGCTCCCTTCCCCCTCTTCCCATGCTCTCAATTTGCTCATGCGATCACTCCTAGGCATATACTCAAAGGAAGCACATTTATACAACAAGGACATCTGTTCAATGATGTTCATAGCAGCACTATTTGTAATAGCCAGAAACTGGAAGCAGCCTAGATGCCCCTCTACCAAAGAATGGATAGAGAAAATGTGGTACATTTACACAATGGAGTACTACTTGGCAGAAAAAAAAAACAATGGAATCTTGAATTTTGCAGGAAACTGGATTGAACTAGAAGAAACCATTCTGATCGAGGGAACACAATCACAAAAATACAAACATGATATGTACTCACTTATATGTGTATTTTAGACATAGAGTAAAGGATTACCAGCCTACAATCCAAACTAGTAAACAAGGAGGATCCTAAAAGAGACAAACATGTCCCCCGGAGAAGGGGAAAGGGTCATGATCCCCTATTTTTGTCTTTCTAACCATCGTTTTTTCATAATGTCCTTTTAACTTGTTAACTAAATTTCTTTTTCCTTTGTCTAATGTAACTAAACATCTTTTACATCCCAGCTTTAGTAATTCAATTTTTTTTTTGTTTTTTTCGAGACATGGTTTCTCGGTGTAGCTTTGGAGCCTATCCTGGCACTCACTCTGGAGACCAGTCTGGCCTCGAACTCACAGAGATCCGCCTGCCTCTGCCTCCTGAGTGCTGGGATTAATAATTCAAATTTTAAGATCTGAAATAAAACCACAATTTCTTATTTTTAGTAATTCAGTAATTTTAGTAATGTATATTTTACATAATATTTAAACATGATTTGTAATTACTACAATACTATGTATGTTTCCTGTAGTATTTCTAGTTAGTTTTGTTATCTCTGTTTCTTAGTTGTTCATATTTTATATTATGTTTTGTAATTATATTTTGTTGGACACAAGACATTGTATGTGGGATATTTTAAAGCTAGTTTAGAGTTCCAAATGTTACCCTCCTGGGAAATTTTTTTTTTCTATCAGGGAGGTCAGAGTGGATTCTCTTCTGTAGAAACAGATTTTATATTGGATAGTTCAAATATTCCAACTCATTCCTTACTCAAAAGTCATCAGAAATCACAAGTAAGACCTTGTGTAGTAGATTAATGTCACTCAAATTTAGCAAGGCTTATGCTCCAGTTTTTATCTTGTGCTTGTTATTACTGTAAGATTACTGAAGGCTTCCTTAGCTTTTCACTTCCTGGATTCCCACTTCCTGCTGAATCCACAGGGCTCTCTGCATATAGTTACTATACTTAGTGTATATTATTTTTCTTATATTAGCTATAACCATTTTTTTAATTTTAGACAAAACATGGGGATATGTGGTGATTTCTTTCTCGTAAAAATAAAGCCTGTCTTTATATATCCAAACAAAGCATGTTCATACAACAAGGACATCTGTTCAACCATGTTGATAGCAGCATTATTTGTAATAGCAAGAACCTGGAAGCAACCTAGATGCCCCTCAACTGAAGAATGGATAGAGAAAATGTGGTACATTTACACAATGGAGTACTACTCAGTGGAAAAAGAAAATGGAATCTTGAAATTCACAGGCAAATGAATGGAACTGGAAGAAACCATCCTGAGTAAGGTAACCCAGTCACAAAAAGACAAAAATGTTATGTACTCACTCATATATGGATTTTAGACATAGAGCAAAAGAATACCAGCCTACAATCCACACCGCCAGAGAAGCTAGGAAACAGGGATGACCCTAAGAGAGACATACATGGTCCCCTGGAGAAAGGGAAAGAGAGAAGATCTCCTGAGAAAATTGGGAGCATGGGAGGAGGGGAGAGGGAGCTAGGAGAATGAGAAGGGGAGAAAGGAGGGGTGAAGAGGACATGATGGAGCAGGAAGGTTGAGTTGGGGGAAGAATAGAGGAGAGAAAGATAGGAGATACCATAATTGAGGGAGCCATTATAGGTTTAAAGAGAAATCAGGCACTAGGGAAATGTCCAGAGATCTACAAGGATGACACCAACCAACAATCTAAGCAACAGTAGAGAGGCTACCTTAAATGCCCTCCCCTGATAATGAGATTGATGACTGACTTATACACCATCCTAGAGCCTTCATCCAGCAGCTGATGGAAGTAGAAGACACCAATAGCTAAGCACTGAACTGTAATCCAGTTGCAGAGAGGGAGGAGTGATGAGCAAATGGGTCAAGACCAGGCTGGTGATTTCCACAGAAACAGATGACCTGAACAAGGGGGAGCTCATGGTCCGCAGACTGATAGCCTGGAAAACAGCATAGGGCTGATCTTGACCCCATAAATGTGGGTGTCAGTTAGGAGGCCTCAGAAATCTATGGGGCTTCTGGTAGTAGATAAGTACTTATTCCTAGCATAGGAATGTACTTTGGGAGCCCATTCCACAGAGAGAGATACTCTCTCAGTCTTGACACATGGGGGTGGACACATATCCCAAAGGATATGACAAACTCTGAAGATTCTTCCATGGAAGGCCTCACCCTCCTTGGGGATCAGAAAGGGTATGGGATAGGTTGGGTGTTAGTGGGAGGCAGGGGTGGAGGGGAGATAGAGGGAACTGGGATTGACATATAAAACAATCTTGTTTCTAATTTTAAAACAATGGAGAAAGAGATAAAACAACAACAACAACAAAACATAAAACAAAGCCTGTCTGAAAGTCAGAGAATGGAGCTTGCCACTAGTTAACCATAGAGGTCTGGAAGTCTGTACACACAGACAGAAAGTGAGATATCTGGGGAGAAACAGGATATAAGCAGGGAGAAACAGGAACTTGCTCTCTTGTTTGCTGAGACACTAAGGAGGTAAGGTGTGCCGTGGCTCACTCCTTCTCTTTGACCTTCATACAGGCTTTATTTATACAAGCAAGATATCACTACAGCTCTCAGTTGCTTCTTGACCATCCAAATTCTTTATAGGAAAAAAGAAATAGTATCACTGGGCTTGTCACACTGTCAAGCATCTCCTTCAAGGATCTTGTCTCCAAGGCCTTTCTGGTCAGAATTGCTTTCAATGTAGAGGTGGGTTGGCCACAGTTCACTGCATATGTGTTAGAACAGGATTGTGTACTATGTGTTTGTATTTTTATGCCATTGTCATCATATGGCTTTAATGTATAACCACAGATATACTATTTGATAAAATCTTACTTATTGATCATTAATTCATTTAAAGTGTGTCTATGTATGGCATGCTGTTATATTGTTTACATTGTTTGTATCTTCAATCAAAAGTGAAAGTTTGTCAGAGTGTGTGTTTTGCATTTAAATTTGGCATATATTATAAAACAAACTGAAATCAATAATAAATTAAATAAATAGATAAAACACACACAAAATAATAAAAATTAAAAATAAGTTTTTGTCAATTATCATTCTAATATCCACTTTCCTTTGTTCATCAGGTTTTTTTGGTTTCATTTGTGAATACATGTATGCTCCTCAGAGAATCTGATTCCCGACTTTAGACTTTATCTTTGTGCTATTAATTGTTATTGCAAAGACACTTTATTCTTGTTGTTTGACATAAGCAAAGATGCATGTGGCTTTTGGTTCCAAGGATGAAGCTGACAGTTGAAGACCATGTGGCAGGATGTACAGAAGTGTGTCCAGTGCTTGGATAGAAAGTTGTTGAAGTTATTCCTACTGTGGTCCTTAGGTAATATACATCTCTGAATTCCCATTTAGTTCATATTTTACTATTAATTTTCTAGGTGAATATATAACACAATAAGCTTCACTATTTTGTGTTTATGTGATTATATTTTTTTTCTTGTTCATCCCTTCCTCTCTGACTTCTCTCATCCTGTATCCCCTCTCACTGGTCTTCTTCCTCCCTCCCAAATATGTCTCTTATGCTTTCACGTCACAAGTGTTACATCACCCTTTTGTTTACTCACTCTCTTAGGTGTTTTCCTTTGCTATTCTCAATGCTGTCTTCTGTTTTCATCTTTCAGAAACATGTTTCTCAAGCCAGAAAGTTTGGAAATAACATAACATGTCAAATAAACCAGTTAGCTCATTTAGACAATCATCTACTATAGTTGCTTAAAAAGTACTCTATTCTGAAAAAATGTAATTAGTACTCTATTCTATAAACAAGTGGCATGTTTTATTTTTTTAAATATATTTCTCAGGATTGGAGGGATGTCTTGGTGGTAAACAGTACTTGCTGGTCTTGTAGAGCACTGAAGTTGTTTCCAACTTCATTAAAGCATAACATAATTTCAGAAAAGTACAGACATTTTAGGTACAAACTGGAATGAAATTTAAATTATGAATACAATCTTTACTTAGCCATATTCATGTACTATTTTAAGAAATGGAAAATTATCATCATTTCAGAAATCTCTCATCTTTTCCATATCACTATATCTTTTAGAGGATAAGTCTTTATTCTTTTGTGCATTTATCTGGACAAAGTCTCACTATGGAGTCAGGGCTAGCCCCAAACTCTTCATTGAACCCCAAATGGATAGGGAAATCAGGATTATAACAACTGGTTACCACAGTTAAAGTAAAGATTACCTGAGATTTCCTATCATGAGACTACAAGATCCTATTTAGAAGATCAAGCTCCCTCCTCACTCCTGGCTTTGTCCACTCACATTTAGGTTCAGGATACTGAAGTCTCAATATACATAATTTATGTAGGGTTCATTTTTAATTGTAACATAATTATTCATGTTGTTTTTCCTCTTTTTAACATAAAACATTTTCTACATTCCAGGGTTACACAGTGCATGGACATAAAATTTTCACTTCTCTTATTTCAAATCATAATTTCAGTAGTTGTTTTATACTTCCAAACACCTATTTATGAAAAGTAGTAAGTAATATGTACAGTTTCTCTGTTTAGACCTGATATAATTATTTATTCCTGTTGTAACAAACATCTTACTGACATTGTTTTTGATGAGCTGCAAGGTGTTTTGAAATCTAAAAGCCAAAAAGAATTCTTTTATTGATAAAACAAATTTGCTATATTTTCAGACACTAGTATGGGTAAGTAGAATTGAACAAAATATAATTTTGAAATTGAGAGCGTAATTTGTAAATGAACCTGAAATAAAAATAATTTTCTTACTATAGCTACATGGTAATTTGCTCAACCATGTTTAATTGGATATTAGGATTAGAAACAAAAACCCATACAGCACATGATGTTCATGATCAAGTAGAATAATCATGGGAAAATGTGTTTAAAGAAATCTATGTTCAAAATAGATGTGGGAAGAACTCCTGCAATTATAGCACATAGGAGGCCAAAGCAATAGAGTATTGAGTTCATGACCAGCCTGAGTTACTTAGTTTTTCAAAAAGAATAAAACAAACAAAACAAAACAGGCTTTACTGGATATAGCCACACCAGTGTGCATATTGACAGAAACTGGGACCTGGAGGAAAACAGATGGAAGTCAAGATTCAAGAGGGTGCACTTGCTTGCTAACTATATACTTCTTTATAGAGGGCTGAAAGCACTGTTTTTGTCCTTCTGTTGACAGGTAAACAAGAGTAAATGTCAACGGGAGTAGGAAATCAAACTTATGTAGCTGAATTTATTCTGCTGGGACTCTCAGAGAATACTAAAATCCAAATCTTGTTATTCGGTATTTTTCCTGATCATCTATCTTGTTTCTGTATTTGGAAACCTGCTGATCATAATACTCACCCAAATTGACTCTCGATTTCATATTCCCATGAACATTTTCCTCCAAAACTAATCTTGCTGACCTCTGGTTCTCTACCAGCATCATAACCCAGATGTTGGTCCACTTCCTTTCAAAAATGAAAACCATTTCCTTTATTGGATATTCAATACAGACAGTGGTCTTTCTCCTAGCAGGGTATACAGAGTGTGCTCTGCTGGCAGTGATGTCCTATGACTGGTATGTAGCTGTCTGCAAGCCTCTGAACTACTCCACCATCATGACTCAGAGGGTTTGTGTTCAGTTGGTTGTAGTCTCCTGAGTAAGTGGGCATTTGCATGTTTGGTGGATAGTGCATTTACACTGTGCATCCCATATCAGGGGAAGAATGTAATTAATCACTACTTCTGTGAGCCACCTGCACTCCTAAAGCTGGCTTCAGCTGACACCTACAATGCTGAAATGGCTCTGTTTTTAATGGGAGTTATTATCCTATTAGTTCCTGTCTCACTCATCCTTGCCTCATACTGGAATATCATCTCCACTGAGATCCAGATGCAATCTGGGGAGGGAAGGCTCAAGGTCTTTTCTACCTGTGGTTCCCACCTCACTGTTGTAATCCTGTATTATTGCTCCAGAATATTTGCCTACATGAGACCCAACTCCAAGACAATGAGTGAAAAAGATAAGGTTATCTCTGTGTTCTATTCAGTTATGACTTCCACGTTGAATCCAGTCATTTACAGCCTTAGAAACAAAGATGTGAAAGGGGCTCTAGGAAAACTGGTTGGAAGACTATGCATGATCAAAGCTGGAGATGCCAACATTTAAAAGGTATTTTGAACCTTGCAACTGACCATTTTCTGACCTTCAGTCAGGCTTTATTTGTACAAGCAAGATATTACCATAAGAAAGCAAACCTAAAGAAGACTTGGATAGGAGCAAATTCACAGAAATATTCAGGAAAAACGCACAGAGAGGAAAGGAATATTGCCAAGAAACATAGCTTAAGAAAGTTATGAGTAATGTGGTTACAAGAATAACTAGTTATCCCATATTCAGCAGAGGTCCCGTGTATGATCTTGACCAGTCTTCCCTGTAGGCAGTCCTAATCTATAGAAACCACCTGGCCATTGGAGCTTCATTTTGAAAGACAATAATGGAATACATGAAAGATCTTGACAATTTGTGTTATCACACCACAATTTTTCAAGTAATTTGCATTTAAAACATACTGTTTCAGATATTACATCTGTGATATTCAGTATCTGAGCATAATTTTAATCTTATCCACTAGTTTTACGTTTGAAGAGACTCTTCTCAATCATTCTATATAGGACTCAAATGCTAATATCTCTTTAATTTTCTGTTAATGTGCAATTACAGAGAACATTTTATTATAGTATCTGACAAGTCTATAATTTGTTATTAGTGTTATAATTATACTTTATAAATTTGATACTTACAACTTGTTTAGAAAAAGCTGAAAGAAAGATTATAGAGTAGACATATGTAATTAATAAGGTACTAAAAATTATAATCACATTTAAACAAAGAATAATGCTAAAAATATTTGTTAGGAATGGTGACAAAAACAAGTCAAGTACTCATTAATTCTACTAGATGGTGCCTGTGAGAGTCTAATGACAACATGATTGAGAAAAGGATTACAATGAATTAGAAGACAAATTACATCTCGACAAATTGAGACTGCATAGGTAGACTGAATAAGGCATGGTAATTCCAAACATCATGGTGTGAAAATGGAAAGTGAAATGCTTATATCTTGATTTGGCAACTCTTCTTCAACCTTGCATAAGAAAGAAAGTTTGTTTGTTACTGCAACAGAGAATATTTTCAGAACATTAAAGGAAATATCAGGCACCAATAGAAAATTGCTGTGTAAATTCATTTGTCTGTAGAATCTAAATTTTAGCTCAGAAGGGGTAAGATGGTAGGGTACTAGATAAAATGCTGATGAGATGTTGGCAAAATAGCACAAAATTTATCTTAGAGGAGAAGACAGTTCACAAGGTGTATTGCATATCATGGTGATGGTAAATACACTAAGAATATAGTGCACACTTGAAAATTGCTATGAGGGTATGAGATAAAAGTTGCAACAATTTGCTTCATGATGTATATATACAAACACACCACACTGTGCACTATGGATGACAAAGTATAAGATTGTTTTCTAAAGATATTTACTATTCATTTACATAATAGTCAACTTTTGTGGTTTAATGACAACTGAAGTACACTGATATTTACTACCTCATTTAATCTCCATAAAATTACATGAGATAAGGCTCTTCCCAGCATCACTTGGAGATGAAAAAAATTGAAATGGAAAAAGTACATTTTTTTTTTAAAATCCAAAGATGAGCAAACTTAGGGTAAGGATTTAAACTCAGAGAGTTTGGTCCCTTCCTCTCCACTCATATTGTAAAATATCCTTCAAATAAGGATCAAGATTGACCAAACTTTATACAACAAAAGAAGTTTACATATCACTCATATGTAAGTTCAGCTCAAACATACTTGGACAGCACAAGGAAAGTAAAACACTATAGGTGATGTCGGTTTCTTTAAAAACTTTGCAGTTTTATAGTTTTAGCTTTTTTGGTGTGACTTAGTTTTAAAATTATTTCAATAAATTAAAAATATTCTGAGTGCTCATACAGCATTATGGTCCACCATAATGGGTTTCTCCTGTTAGCAAATTGAATTACCATATCACTAATGGATATGATAAAACCGAACACATAAAAGCAGAATTTATACTTTCTTTCCTGTGGATACAGACATTTGCATACACTTTACTCAAGAATCTGTATTTCTTATATTTTTCTTTTAGATGTTTCTAAACATGGTTATGTGTTTGTACTTAAAATTATTTTAAAGCATACATAATTATTTTCCTGCTGTTAATTGGAGATCTTCTATTTTATTTACATACACATGCTTTCAGCTATATTTTATTGAACTCACTTCTAAAAAGTTGATTGTAGGCATTGTAAATAGAATGTGAAAGATCCCAAATAGAAATGTCAGGTTCAATTTTCAAATCTCCTTCCACTATCAATATAGTCATGTCTTTATTTACAGAATCTATGATAATGTTTCTCAAATCTTGAATACATGTCAATTATTCTTCACCACTAATCTCTAAGTTTTTTTTTAACAAATAAGAATTACAAAATATCTTCTTGGGTGATTCTCTTTACTGATAATTAAGAATATGGATCAAACTGGCATAACTGGATGCTGGAATGTAGAAGACTGCAGATAGATCCATGTCTATCACCGTGCACAAAACTTAAGTCCAAATGGATCAAAGACCTCAACATAAATCCAGCCACATGGAACCTATTAGAAGACAACGTGGGAAATACCCTTGAATTAATTGGTACAGGAGACTGCTTCCTGAACATTACACCAGTAGCACAGACACTGAGATCAACAATTGATAAATGGGACCTCCTGAAACTGAGAAGCTTCTGTAAGGCTAAGGACACAGTTAGTAAGACAAAACAGTGGCCCACAGACTGGGAAAAGATATTCACCAACCCCACATCTTACAGAGGGCTGATTTCCAAAATATACAAAGAACTCAAGAAGCAAGTCTCCAAAACACCAAACAATCTAATTAAAAAGTGGGGTACAGAACTAAATAGACAATTCTCAATAGAGGAATCTAAAATGGCTGAAAAGCATATAAGGAAGTGTTCAACATCCTTAGCCATGAGAGAAATGCAAATCAAAACAACTCTGAGATACTATCTTACTCCTGTAAGAATGGCTAAAATCAAAACACCAATGATAGTTGATGGGGGAAGTACTTCTGTGTTTGTCTTATTGGACGATAAATAAAGTACTGTTTGGCCAATGAGGCAGCAAGTTAGGCAGGACTAGAATCAAGGAGGATTCTGGGAAATGTAGTAAAGAAGTGGTGGTCCAAGCAGGAAGTGACATAGCAGGGAGACTCATATATGAACAAAGGCAAGAAGGAAGTGGGTCCCTTCTCTCTTCCTCCAGAGTCATCATGTGATCCTAGGATGAAGATGCCAATGGAAGGCATCCTAAATAAGATAAGTCTTATAAAATTTATAGATTTATGATAATTAAAACTGAGATAACAGAAGAGAAATCCTAGTCATTTCCAAGCAGCATTTGCACGTAATAGAAGTCTCTGTCTATTATTTGGGGCCCTAATGCAGCGAGCAGAACACATACGGGTGGCAGAAAGTTTTATTGTAACAGAATGGTGTCAGTGAGCAGGATGACCCAGGGTTCTCAGAAGAAGCAGGAAACCTGCCGCCACAGCCGGCCCTGTTGGGCTACTGAGAGACATTGGAGCTGCTTCCATATGCTTGCGCCTTCCCTGTGCTCTTGGGGATTGGACCCAGCATTCCCGAAATGATAAAGACAGATCAGATAATAAAAACCTCTAAAGGTTTACACTGCATTTAAAAATATATGTAGGCTTGTGAGAGGAAAAAGTAACAGGAAGAAATAGAGTAGCTGGGTGTGGTGGCACACACCTTTCATCACAGCACTCCAAAAGCAGAGGCAGGCAGATTTCCACAGAGAAACCCTGTCTCAGGAAAAAAGAAACAAAAGAAAGTAAAAATAGAATAATAGAAAAGCCACCTAAAGATGAAAAATACACAGAGAGTCTAGATACTGTATGTTATATTGTTGTCTTTAAATTGTTTGATTGCTGAGGATTTACTGCTGCTAAAATATACTAGATTATAAGTACTGCTAAATTAATCCAACTTATACATTTCAAAAATGCTTTGACCTCAAAATTCAAGTCTAACACAGGCTACTTGGGAAAATAGTTTTTGCTTGTGTTTCCGCAGAAAATAAAAAGCTGTGGATTCCTTCCAGACTAATATGGTTTGATCAAGCAAGACCCCCTGAAGCATTGACCCAACTGATCAGACATCCAAAACAGCTGAGATGGTGCAGTCTTGAAGACTACAAAAACAAGGACTTGGTCAGATTTCTATGTTTTATCATGATCCCCATGGTATGGAATCACCCATAATCAGCAGGAAGCAGTTTGGAATGAACGACACCCAAATTCCCAAATACTGCTTATAAATGTTTGTTTTAATTTAAATGAGATTGGTTATAAATGGTAATGATCAGAGTCAATCTCTTTTTAAAGCAAAAATGGGGAATAGGATATAGGATTGAATACTTTGCATTGGTATGGATTTTCATTTATTGATACAACTTTAAGGTTAATTTTGTGATATATATCACATATCACATATATATATATATATATATATATATATATATATATATTATGTCTCTTCTTGTTTAGGTACTGTGTTTATACAGATCTTTAAAATGACATACATAATTAAATACAGGTTATAGAGTCACCTATAATAGTCAGAACTTATAATTATGTTAGATAGGTTTTCTAAATATATAGAGATATATTTGAGATGGATAGGTATTCTTCAAACCTTTCAAAGACCTCAGAACATATGGCATTTAAATGGTTTAGGGTTTTTCTTGGCAGTGAGACACACTGCTCCTGGTACACCAATTACATCAGAAAGGAGGATGAGCATCGAAGAAACTCGTTATGGAGTTTGCTTTCAACATGGCAAGATTAGCCATTTGTGCAAGAAACTGCTCTTGCTTGGACTGTTTGTTGCTATATAAACTGGACATGCAGGACTCACAAGAAAATGACTGCTAAACTTACAAAACAAGACAGTACTGAAGGGTTCCTGCTAAAATGGAGAAGAGTGCCAAAATGTCACTAATATGAAAAAATTGTGCTATCCCAGTGGCATTTGTGTCAAATTAATGTGGAATTATGAATGTAGAAAATAAGCTGGATGGTTTTGTGCATGTCTGAAATTCCAGCATTTGAGAGGCTGAGTCAAGAGATTCATAGATTGAGGTCATTTTACATAGAAAGACCTTGTCAAAATGTACAAATCAATAGCAGCAAAGAAATATGGACAATAAAAGAACTGGAAGTAATTTATTTAAATAATATCTTCCTACCAATTGGAAATTCACACTTGAATAATGTCTATTCAGGAAATTACTAGGATATCTAAGCCATTAGCCAAATAGTTACACTAAAGTGCATGCATGAAAGAGTATTTCTTTACTCTGAACAGAGAAGTAGCCTATTATTGGGATATATTGTTTATGATCTAATAAAGCCACTGAAGATCAGAATACAGAGCCAGCTACAACAGTTAGCCATAGAAGTTGGGTAGTGGTGGCACACAACTTTAATCCCAGGTCTCAGGAAACAGAGGCAAATGGATCTCAGAGAGTCCAAGACCACCCTGGGCTATATGAGGTGAATGAGGCTAAAAGAGTACCAGAGATCATGTCTTTAATCCCAGCACTAAAGTGCTATAGAAGGAAGAAGCAAATGGTCTCATGAGAGATTCAGTTTCCGGTCAGAGGAAGACAGGATCGTCCTTTCAGCCTTGGGGAGGTGACAGCTACTGGCTAGTTGTTTTGCTTTTCTGGTCTTCAGCTTGAATGCTCTTCTTCAGGTAGAATTTCATAGGTAATATGTCTGAAAGGTGACTTACTAATGACCTATATGTTTGGAAATTGAGTATCATATTATTGGAGTCATGGTTGGTATTTGTTGTTAAAAAACTGTGGTTCATATTAGCAAAATTTCAACAAGCTATCCATTCTTAGGAAGATAAGAAAGCTGCACAAATGAAGGTTTGGAACTCTACCATGGGAAGTGGTTTTATCTTGGTGGGGATTCTGAATGACAGTGGTTCCCCTGAACTGCTCTGTACCACATTCACAGCCCTGTATATGTTGGCTATGACCAGCAATGGACTGCTACTCCTGGCCATCACCATGGATACCCATGCATCTTCTGCTCTGGCAACTATTTCTCATGGATCTCCTCCTCACATCAGTTATCATGCCCAAGGCTGTTGTAGATTTTTTTGCTTAAAGACAATACCATCTCCTTTGGGGACTGTGCCCTTCACATGTTCCTAGAACTGACACTGGGTGGTGCAGAGGACCTCCTTCTGGCATTTATGGCCTATGACAGATATGTGGCCATTTGTCATCCTCTGAACTATACACTCTGCATGAGGCCTAGGATCTGCTGGCTATGGGTGTCTGTATCATGGACCCTGGCATCTCTGAGTGCAGTAGGATATACCCTCTACACAATGTAATATCCATTCTACAAATCCAGGAATATCAAACACCTGTTCTGTGAGATGCCTCCATTACTGAAGCTGGCTTGCACAGATACCTCAAAATATGAGCTCATGGTTTTTGTAAATGGTGTGACCTTCCTACTTCTCCCTCTTGCTGCCATTCTTGCCTCTTATACACTAATTCTTTTCACTGTACTTCACATCCCTTCACATGAAGGCCGGAAGAAAGCCCTTATCACCTGCTCTTCACATCTGACTGTGGTTGGGATGTGGTATGGGGGTGCTACTTTCATGTATGTTCTGCTCAGCTCCTTCCACACCCCCAAACAAGACAATATCTTCTCTGTTTTCTATACAATAGTCACACCAGCACTAAATCCCTCTCATCTATAGCCTGAGGAATAAGGAGGTGACTGGGGCTTTGAGGAGAGTCCTGGAAGGATGATTTTTGCCACTACACTCTACATTCTATGTATTTTAGTAGGTCCCTTCTAACCATTTCTCCTCAAAAGCAGATGATTTCTTCTACAAATGAATTTTTCTCTGTAATATATATATATATATATATATATATATATATATGTATATATGTATATATATGAATAGAGATTTTGATCTTGACCCTTCCCTTCACGAGATATTAATAGGATGTTATTTACCATGCTTAAAAATACTTTTTATAGCAGGGCGTTGGTGGTGCATGCCTTTAATCCCAGCACTCGGGAGGCAGAGGCAGGCGGATCTCTGTGAGTTCGAGGTCAGCCTGGTCTCCAGAGCGAGTGCCAGGATAGGCTCCAAAGCTACACAGAGAAACCCTGACTCAAAAAACCAAAAATCCAAAACAAAACAAAACAAAAACCAAAAAATTGCTTTTGGTAGGTTTTAAAAGCTTACATGTAGCTTCCAAAGTATCTGCTTAAATTTTCAAATATCTCACCTTCTGGACATGACCTGTGAATTTTCAGTTCATATTAGACCAAGACCAGGGAAAATACTTACCATGAGTTTCTTGGCTATTAGTAGGAGAACATTCTTGACATTTGCAAATTTTAAAGCAATTAATCTTGATAAAATTAGTGTTGATAGTGACAGTTTCATCTAATTCCCACTTGGTAAAAGTTGACTATGTTTAACTCTTACTCTATTTCTGAGGATCAACTTTTATGGATGTCCTGACAGATGTCTTTGCTCTCTGTGTGGGTGCCCCCTTTTCCCTTTTCTTTCTGTTCTTCTCCTCAATTCTTTTTCCTCTTCTTTTTTCTTCTTCTCTTCTGTTGCAGTAATGGGAAGTTAAATGAACATTTATGCTTCTAAACTGTGACTAATAAAATCAAATAGGTATAACAAAGCTGGGCTTTCCTATTTTTTCCCCAAAAAACATTTTAAAATACATTAATTATTTCAAATGGTCTACTATATTCTTGTGTGTGTGTGATGTGAACATCAAGTATTGTACATATTTGTCAAAATATCCTTGGGAACTCCATATATATTAATGCATAATTATATGGAATTTGTATCAGTTAAAACCAAAGTCAGAATGGACAACATGGAGAATACAAAAGACAACAAACACAGGCATTGATATGGGGAGAGGAGAACACTAACATACTGTTAGTGAATGTCTAACTTTTCTATCTACTTTGAAAAGTAATCTGAAAGTTTCTCACAAAACTAGAAACAGAATTACCATATGCACTCTCATGCCACTCCTGGGCCTATACTGAAAGAATGTTATTGCATTCTGCAGAGGTCCTTGCCCTTCCATGGTCATTGATGCTATCTTCACAATAGCTAGGAAATGGGAGCAACCTGGACACTTCAATGGATAGATGGATAATGAAACTCTGTTACAGGTATACCATGGTATTTTATTTGGCTATAAAGAAAATGTTCCCGTGGATGTTCTTATATCCATGCCTGTACCAGAAGCACTAATTGAACTGAGTGGTTAAAATACAGGGTTCATGAAGCCACAAGGGAGCTTTGATGTGTGAACCTGGGAGTTTGTTAGAAGGGAGGAACTGTGGATAGATTTTTGTCAAAACATATTGTATGACTGCATGAAGTTTTCAAAGCATAAATCAAACCATTTTCAAATGAGCTAAAGAAATGAACAGGAAATTATTAAAAGAAGAAATGCAAAAGATAAAACCTATATCTGGCATCATTATTAGGCCAAGAACCTCTGGCTAGACAGGTTATGAACCCTAAGAGAACCTACTACTATAATACTGATATGAAACTGACTCAATTATGTCATTATGCCCATTAATCAACAAATCTCTTAACCCTCCTCTGAGACTCTTCTATTTGTAGTAAATGATTGACAGCGAGACCTACAACTGGCCAAGGTACAGAGAATGAGAAGTTGCAGAATGATTATCCCTAAATGGCACATTTATATCACATAATCTGTCCTAGAGTTCAGGGATCACTGTGGAGAGTGGGAAGAAAGGTGAGGGGCCAGAGCCAACTCTCCTAGGCCCATATCATCAGGGCCTACACTCCCAAGCCCACATCTTTCCTGAGTACAGAGACCAGATCTCCCATGAGGGGCAAGGCTTAGTTTCCAACTGCAGTGTCCAGTGAGGGTCTGGGCTAGCCATCCCAGGGCCACTGAAGGGTGGAGCTGACATAGCATGGCCCTTGAACTTCAACATGCATGGTTCCTATGACTCCCTCTGTTAACACTGGCCATTGACGTTAACACAGACAATAGATGCAACAGGAACATGGGCACAGACAAGGCCATCAGTAACCGCTCAGGCCCAGACATCACCATGGTTCCTGGGCAGTACAAGCCACCCAGATCAGTATGGCCCTGGTGACAGGATGGCCCCAGACACCAATAGGGTCCCAGGTGACTTACCAGACCCTGGACATATGCACAACCCTCAGTGATACCATAAGGCATGGACATCAACTCAGAGCCTGGCTACTATAGAGCCATGGACCCAGACATTCCCCTCAATAGCACCTTGGGTGCGATGACAGCATGGGCCCAGTTGGTAGTGCAGGGCACTCACATCTGCATGGCTCCAGTGGTGGCATGGTCTTTGGACACTAACATAGTCACAGGTTGTGGCCCAGAATTCTGGCATCCCAGTAGCCTTGGTAGCAACATGGGTCATGGATGTCAACACAGACCCTGGCTGAGGTAGGATCATGGACCCAGATATGGACCTTGGTAGCAGCCTAGGCCCAGATGTCACCCTGGCTCTGGGTGGCAAGCAGGCCACCACATTATCCCATTCCTCACTGCTTTCATCTCTTCAGTTCTCCCCCTATCCACAGCAGAGGAACTGTTCTGCCACTTATTCTCCAATTTATCCACCATATTCCTTATGGGACTTACCAGCACTGGGGGGATCTGCAGATGCCTTCAGCCTGCCAGGAATGTGGGGACCCCAGGCTGGCCAGTAGGTGTCTACACCCCTGGGGCCCAATGGCAACAGCAGGGAGTGTGGATGCCTTCAGCCAACCCTGACTGTCTCTAAGCATATTTGAAGACATATCTCCACTGTCCTATTACTGACACTTGTGGGCCATTGTTATCTTAGTGTTTTTATATGGTGAGAATTTTATCTCTGAAAGCATTTAAATGATTTTAACTTATATTGACTCTCCAAAATTCTAGTGCTGAATGGATTTTCTTCTACTTTCTTGCTTAGTAAAAGGAAAATTGAACACTCTCTCTTCAACCATCACTGATGGAACCAAGACACGAGCACACACAGAAGCTGTGCTGAATTGTTAGAGGAAATAAAACAAAACAAAACAAAACAAAAAAAGAAAACTCACCTCTACAACTACCTGGAGAAGCCATATTGAATTATAATAGTCTAAAGGGGAGGGGGGCGTAAGGAAAAGTGCATCCCACAAATTCTTAGAAGAGGACATTATGCTCTAGACCAGAAATGTGATGGCATAAGGGAACCTTTGGAGTTCTATTTCATTACATTTTATTTTTCATTTAGAACTACATAGAAACTACCATGATTGCCTTCAGAGACACTCTATTCAGTAATTGATGGAAGCAGATGCAAATATCCACAGACAAGCACAGATTCAGAGAGCGCAGAGAGTCTTGCCTAAGAAAGGGAGGAGGGATTGTACTAACCAGGGACATCATGATGTGGGGGAGCCCACAGAGACAACTGACCTGAGCTCTTGGAAGTTCATGGACACTGAACTAACAATTAGGGAGCTTGCATGAGTTCAATATAGGCCCTCTGCATGTATGTTTGACAATCATGGAACTTGGTCTCTTAGTAAGGCTTCTAAGAGAGCAGGACTTCTCCCTGGTACTTAGCTGGCTTTTGGTAACATGTTCCCAATGCTGGATTACCTTGCCCCACCTTGATGTGAGGGAAGGAGTTTGGTCCTGTCATGTTTTATGCAAGCCCATGGGAGGCCTGCCTCCTTTTGAATGGAGATGGAGGAGGAATGAATGGGAAGTGGGGGTATGTGGGGGGAGACAGGAGGAGAAGAGGGAAGAGAAACTCATTGGTATGTAAAATAAATTAAATAAATGTTATTAAAAAAGGTTAAAAAAGAATTACGTAGAAAAATTAGGAAAGTCTGGTGAGGTCTTGGTGTGTGTGTGTGTGTGTGTGTGTGTGTGTGTGTGTGTGTGTGTGTGTGTGTGTGTGTGTGTGTGTCCTTAAGCTCCCATCAACAGGTGGGAGGCTAGGGAAATTGGGTACCACACTCAAAGGGAAGAGAAACCTAGAGCCTCAGAGCTTATTTAGTAACAAAAGTCCTCAGGAAAGGCAAGTCAGAAAACACTCCCAAGAGAACTCGTTAACTTCCTTGTTTCCAAGATAAACATTTTCAAGGAGGTCATTTGTGATAATATATAAGTCCATCTAAAGGTATATATAAGAAAATGAAGAGAGGAGGTCTTGGGAATAGAAGACAAGGCTTTGCTGTACTCTTAGCCCCAGGGTTGTCTAATGGCACAAGACATGGCCCTTTGATTATCAGATCAAGTTTTCTGTTTCCTTCCTACAACTTTGATATTGACTCCTGACAGCAGCAGAAACAGGTTAACCGCAACATTACACACAAGAACAGACTGACAGGAAGCTAGAGCTTCCTCCATGCAAGCTGCTGAGCTTCTAGTTTCTAGTAATTCTGCTTAGGCAGACTATTTTGCTAGTGACGAGGAGCAGGGACAGTGAAAGTGTGGGATGCAGCAGACACTGAGGAGGTGGGTTGGGTCATTGGTGCTAAGGAGAGTTGGAGAGTCTGTCAGACCCTGCTAGGTTGAACACAGTGGGCAGGGCAAAGAGAGGCCTGGTGGCAACTCAGGGAGGAACGTAGGTTGGGAGAGGGAATCTGAAAAGAACAGCAATCTTGTTTCAGAGCAGGAAAAAAAGCAGGTGGTTGCTGTTTATCAATTGCAAGCAACAGTGATGCTTTTTCCCTGCAGTGGATATGAGGGTAGTAGTGGGGGGGTGCTACCTGTCAGGAAATCTAGGAGCTGAGGGGCATGAGCTGTGGCTCTGGTGCCTGCAGCAAGGGGAGGAGTGGCTGCACAGCTAGTGCTGGAGTGATGGGGTTGGTCTACTGAGGTTGGAGACTTTCCTTTGGTTGTAACATGGCATGGGTTGTACAATGGAGATGGGACAGGGCTAGCTGGCAGGGCATAACTCTGCTGGTGGGATTTTGCAGTTGTGACTGGGAGCAAACTGCAGAGGTGTGCAGGTGCAGAGTGCACAGCAGTCTTTCAGCCACAATGCTCCTGCAGAGCTGTGGCAGGAGTTTGAATAGCCAGCAAGTACAAAGGAAAAGTTTGAAGCTGTGATCAGAAGGTGGCAGAAAAGCAGGCAGGGACAGTCAGAGGCATAGGACCTCTCAGAAAGGGGAGTCAGGGATAGGTGGAGATGTGGGGTGTCTTAGAGGGGGAAAAAGGGGATCTGTGCCTCCTTGCTTCTGTCCTTATGCCCATATAATGGTAAAAGTTGTTTTTTTCTTTTATCTTTAGAGAGCTTAAGGGCTGTTTTTGCGTGTTGGGGTGTAACAGTAATTTTAAGCGTGTGTTGAAGTTTTCTGATTTATGTTGAGATCTTTGATCCATTTTGACTTAAGTTTTGTGCAAGGCGATAGGCTTGGGTCTAACTGTAATCTTCTACATGTCTGCACCCAGTTATGCCAGCACCATTTGTTGGAGATGTTCTCTTTGTTCCAGCATATAAATTTGGATTGTTTGTCAAAAATCAGGTGTTCATAGGTGTGTGGGGTAATATCAGGGTTTTCAATTCTATTCCATTGGTCTACCAGTCTATTTTTGTGCCAATACCAAGATGTTTTCAGGACTATAGCTCTGTGATACAGCTTGAAGTCAGGGATGGTGATGCCTCCAGAAGTTCCTTTATTGTATAGGGATGATTTGGCTATCCTGGGTCTTTTGTTTCTCCATATAAAGTTGAGAATTGTTCTTTCAAGGTCTGTGAAGAATTGTGTTGGGATTTTGATGGGGATTGCATTGAATCTGTAGAATGCTTTTGGCAAGACTTTTACTATGTTTATTCTATGTATTCAAGAACACCAGAGATCCTTCCATTTTCTGGTATCTTCTTTAATTTCTTTATTTAGAGACTCAAAATTCTTACAGTACAGGTCTTTCACTTTTTTGGTTAGTGTTACTCCAAGGTATTTTATGTTGTTTGTGGCAATTGTAAAGGGTGATGCTTCTCTGATTTCTTTCTCCACCAATGTGTCATCTGTATGTAATAGGGCTACAGATTTTTTTGAGTTAATCTTGTATCCTGCCACTTTGCTGAAGGTGTTTATCAGCTGTAGGAGTTCCCTGGTTGAGTTTTTCGGGTCACTTATGTAGACTATCATATCATCTGCAAAAGTGAAAGTTTCACTTCTTCCTTTCTGATTTGTATTCCCTTGATCTCCTTTTGTTGTCTTATTGCTCTTGCTAGAACTTCAAGGACAATATTGAAGAGGTATGGAGAGTGTGGACAGCCTTGCCTTGCCCCTGATTTTAGAGGAATTGCATTGAGTTTCTTTCCATTTAATTTGATGTTGGCTGTTGGCTGTTGGCTTGCTGTATATTGCTTTTATTATGTTGAGGTATGTTCCTGTTATCCCTGATTTCTCCAGGACCTTTATCATGAAGGGATGTTGGATTTTGTCAAAGGCTTTTTTGGCATCTAGTGAGAAGATCATGTGATTTTTTCCTCAGTCTGTTTATATGGTGGATTACATTGATGGATTTTCGTATGTTGAACCATCCTTGCATCCCTGGGATGAAGCCTACTTGATCGGGATGGATGATTTCTCTGATGTGTTCTTGGATTCGATTTGCCAATATTTTATTGAAAATTTTTGCGTCACTGTTCATGAGGGATATTGGTCTGTAGTTCTCTTTCTTAGTTTTGTCTCTGTGTGGCTTGGGTAACACGGTTATTGTGGCCTCATAGAAAGAGTTTGGTAATGACCCTTCTGCTTCTATTGTGTGGAATACTTTTGAGGAGAATGGTATTAGCTGTACTTTGAATTTCTGGTAGAATTCTGCACTGAAGCCATCTGGTCCTGGGCTTTTTTTTTGGTTGGGAGACTTCAAATGACTGCTTCAATTTCATTAGAGGTTATAGGTCTATTTAATTTGCTTATCTGTTCTTGATTTAATTTTGGAATGTGAAATCTGTCCAGAAAATTGTTCATTTTCTTTAGATTTTCAAATTTTGAGGAATATAGGTTTTCAAAGTATGATCTGATGATTCTCTGGATTTCCACTGTGTCTGTTGTTATGACCCCCTTTTCATTCCTGATTTTATTAATTTGCATGTTCACTCTTTCTTGTTTGGTAATTTCGGATAAAGGTTTGTCTGTCTTGTTGATTTTCTCGAAGAACCAACTTTTTATTATATTGATTCTTTGTATTGTTCTCCTAGTTTCCATTTTATTGATTTCAGCCCTCAAATTGATTATTTCCTTGTGTCTGCTCCTTCACGGTGTATTGGCTTCTTTGTTTTCTAAAGCTTTCAGTTGTGCTGTTAATTCTCTAGTGTGATTATTCTCCTGTTTTTTTCATATGGGCATTTAGCGCTATGAACTTTCCTCTTAGCATTGCTTTCAGAGTATCACGTAGGTTTGGATATGTTGTGTCCTCATTCTCATTGAATTCTAGGAAATCTTTAATTTCTTTTTTTTATTTCTTCCTGTATCCATGAATTGTGCAATTGGGTGTTACTTAATTTCCATGAGATTGTAGGTTTTCTGTAGTTCTTGTTGTTTACGAATTCTAATTTTAAAGCATGGTGGTCTGATAAGACACAGGGGTTATTTCAATATTTTTGTACTTGTTGAAGTTTGCTATGTTGCCAAGTATGTGGTAGATTTTAGAGAAGATTCCATGTGGCACTGAGAAGAAGGTAAATTGTTTTGTACTTGGGTGGAATGTTCTATAGATATCTGTTAAGTCCAATTGCGCCATAACTTCTATAAGTTCTTTTGTTTCTTTGTTCAGTTTCTGTCTGGTGTTCCTGTCCAGTGGTGAGAGTGGGGTGTTGAAATCTCCCACTATAACTGTGTGCGGTTTTATGTGTGATTTGAGTTTTAGTAATGTTTCTTTTAAAAAACGTGGATGCCTTTGTATTTGGGGCATAAATGTTCAGAATTGAGACTTCGTCCTGATGGATTTCTCCTGTGATGAGTAGGAAGTGACCTTCTTCATCTCTTTTGACTGATTTTAGTTTAAAGTCCAATTTGTTGGATATTAGGATTACTACCCCTGCTTGTTTCTTGGGTCCATTTGATTGGAAGATCTTTCCCCAACCTTTAATTCTTAGGTACTGTCTGTCTTTGAGGTTGAGGTGAGTTTCTTGTAAGCAGAAGAAGGAAGGATTCTGCCTTCTTATCCCTTCTGCTCATCTGTGTCTTTTTATAGTGGAGTTAAGACCATCAATGTTGATGGATATTAATGAACATTGATTATTGTTCATTCTTGTTTGTTTTTGTTTTTATGTGTGGGATTCTATCCCTTTTTTCTTTTGACCGTTGTAAAATTGGGATTATCTATTGCCTATGGTTTTTCTGGTTTTAGTTAACTTCCCTGGGTTGCAGTTTACCTTCCAGTACTTTCTGTAGGGCTGGATTGGTGGATATATATTTTTTGAATCTGGTTTTATCATGGAATATCTTGTTTTCTCTGTCTATAATGATTGAAAGCTTTGCTGGGTATAGTAGTCTTGGCTGGCATCTGTGGTCTATTAGTTAGGTAGAATATCGATCCAGGACTTTCTGGCTTTCAGAGTTTTCAGGGAAAAGTTAGGGGTGATTCTGATAGGTTTGCCTTTATAGGTTGTTGACCTTTTTCCTTTGCTGCTCTTAATATTTTCTCTTTGCTGTGTATACTTGGTGCTTTGATTATTCTGTGGCAAGGTGTCCTTTTTTTTGGTCCAGTCTATTTGGTGTTCTGTAGGCTTCTTGTATTTTCATTGGCATGTCTTTCTTTAGGTTGGGAAAATTCTCTTCTGTGATTTTGTTGAATATGTTTTCTGCACCTTTGAGTTGGATTTCTTCACCTTCTTCTATACCTATTATTCTTAGATTTGGTCTTTTCACAGTATCCCATATTTCCTGGATATTTTGTGTTAGGGATTTGTTAGACTTAAGATTTTCTTTGGTTGATGAATCTATTTCCACTAGTGTGCCTTCAACTCCTGAGATTCTCTCTTCCATCTCTTGTATTCTGTTGGTTATGCTTACATCTGCTGTTCCTGATCATTTACCCAGCTTTTCTATTTCCAGCATTGCCTCAGATTGTGCTTTCTTCATTGTCTCTATTTCATTTTTTAGGTCTTGAACTGTTTCTTTTATTTTTTTTGGTTTGTTTTGTCTTCAATTTCTTTAAGTGATTTTCTCATGTCCTCTTTGAGTTCTCTATCATTTTCCTGAAGTTGTTTTTAAGGTCATTCTCTTCTGGTTCATCTGCATCGTGATGCTGAGGTCTTACTGGTGTATGGTTCCTAGTTTCCGGTGGTGTTATATTGGGTTTTCTGTTGTTGGATGTGTTTTTACATAGCCCTCTTCTCATCCTTTCTTCTGGTGGGTGTAGCAAGTGTTTCTTGTTTTCCTGATGGGTGTGGGACCATGTTTCCCTTCTGGTAGATGCAAACAGATCCAATACTCTGATGTCGGTTCTCTTCTACTTGATGGAGGTGTCACTGTTACCTGGTTGTCGGCAATTTCCGGGCATGCCAGGTCCTGCCGGGAGGGCAGTTGGAGGCAGAGCTGTCACTGGGCCTTGGGGTGTCGGATCCCGCTGCGGAACTCTGTTTGGACACTTGTGTCAGATGACTCTGTTCAGCGATGACAAACCGGAACTAGAAACAGTTTCTGGCCTACCTGGGTCAGTGGATGGAGGCCGGGCTGCCTCTGGGTGATTGGTGTTCGGAACCCACCGCCTCCGCCGAACTGGGTCTGGAAGGCAGGTCACTTGCGTCAGATGACTCCAGCACCTCACTTTTTAATGTCATTGTTTGGTGTTTTGGAGACTAGCTTCTTGACTTCTTTGTATATTGGAGATCAGCCCTCTGCCAGGAGCTGGTGTAAGTAGAAGCAGACACCCACAACTTATCACTGAACTGAACTGGAATCCAGTTGCAGAGAAAGACGAGTGATGAGCAAAGGGGTTGAGACCAGGCTGGTGAAGCCCACAGAAACAGCTGACCTGAACAACAGGGAGTTCTGGGTCCCCAGACTGATAGCTGGGAAACCAGCGTGGGACTGATCCAGACCCCAGGAATGTCGTTTTCAGTGAAGAGACCTTAGAAATCTATGGGACCTCCTGTAGTAGATCAGTTCTTATCCCTAGCTTAGGTGTGGACTTTGGGAGCACATTCCACATAAAGGGATACTCCCTGAGCCAAGACATACAGGGGTGGGCCTAGGCCCTATCCCAAAGGATATGATAGACTCTGATGACCCCCCCATGGAAGGCCTCACCCTCTCTGGAGAGCAGAAAGGATATGTGATAGTGTTTTAGTTGGGGACAGGTGGTGTTGGTGGTAGGGGAGGAGGAGAGGGAGAAGGAACTGGGATTGGCATGTAAAACAATCTTGTTTCTAATTTAAATAAAAATTCTGCAAAGCATTAGTAACTATAAAAAAAGAAAAATAGGAGAAATCTGAGATAAAGTCTTAGTATGATTATTGTAGTTTAGACACAAACCAAATGGAATAAAGTACAAATTGTTCAATTTTACAATTATTTTCTGAACTGCTACCCCAAAGTGACATGATGAAGCAGCATCTCTCCATGGCTTCTGCATCAGCTCCTGCCTCCAGGTTCCCATTCTGGTTTGAGTTTCTTCCATAGCTTCCTTTGTTAATGAACAGTGATATGAAAGTATAAGCCAAATAAACCCTTTCCTCACCAACTTGATTTTTGATCATGGTGTCTCTTTGCAGCAAAAGAAACCCTAACCAAGACACTGAACAAAGATAGCATCTTCAACAATTGGTTCAGCAAATTTGTATAGCTATATGTAGAAGAATGAAAGTAGAATGTAACTTCAGCCCTGCACAAAACTCAGTCATACATGAATCAGGGGCATTGGCATAAAAAGCCATGTCTTAGTTTGGTTCTCTGTTACTGTGATAAAACACTGGATGAATCCAAATTGGAGAGGAGCCACTTTACTTGACTTACAATTTCTGATCATTGTCCATCACTGAGCAAACTAAAGCAGGAGCCTAGAGGCAGGAACTGAAGCAGGACCATGTAGGAATGCTGTTTATTGGATTGTTACTCATGGATGCTCAGCTTATTTTCTTTTTACAACAAGGGCTCACAGGTTCAGTGGAATTGACAATAGTGGGATGTTTCCTACTATATCAGTCATTACTCAAGGAAATGCCTCATAGACACGAAGCCACAGGCCAATCTGATAGAGACAATTTCCAAATTAATGTTCATTCCTCCCATATATCCATAGTTTTTGTTAAGTAAACAGTATTTAACAAGCACAATCTGCTACTCTAAATTCATTTGAGGAGAAAGAGGGAAATAGGCACAAGAAAGGACTTTCTGATAGAACCAAACATGGCTGGCAAAAGAATGTCAATGAAATCATTTCTAATGATATTCTGAAATACTCATCAACTAGTGCCTAGTCCGATAGTCATCAGAGAGTCTTCACCCAGAAAATGATTGAAACAGATGCAGAGATCCACAGCCAAACATTAGGTAGAGATAGGGGAATCCTACAGAAGAGGAGGGTAAGGAATGTAGGAGTCACATGGGTCCAAGATACCACAAGAAAACCTAACCTGGGCTCAAAGGGGCTTAGAGAGACAACCTCCAACCAGCGAGCCTGCATATGACTGACATAGGACCTTGTCACATACGTTAGAGTTGTATACTTTTGTCTTTTTGTAGGACCCCAAACAGTGGGAGCAGGGGCTGTCTCTGATTCTGTTACTTGCTTTTGGGATCCTTTCCTCCTAGAGGTTGCCTTACCAGCCCTAATAGAAGAGGAGGTGTCTAATCTCACTGCAACTTGATATACCATGGCTGGTGGATATCCATGGGAGGCCTTACCTCTTCTGCATAGAAATGGAGGGGGAGTGGATGGGGAAAGGGGAGGGGATGGAGAGGGGTAACTAGGATTAGGGGAGGGAAGGGAATCTGTGGTCAAGAAGTAATAAGCACACACAAACACGACACACACACACACACACACACACACACACACACACACACACACACACGAAAGAAAAAAATCCAACGAAGGTAAGACCAGATATCTGCACATAGAATGAAAATCTTCCCAAACCCAGTTCCCTAGACAAGAACTTAAAAACACCATAAAGACAAATGAAGGAGGAAAGAAAGGAGAGGAGGAGCAGGAGGATGAGAAGAAGGAGGAGAAGGAGGAGAAGGAGAAGGAGAAGGAGGAGGAGAAGGAAGGAGAAGGAGTAGGAGAAGGAGAAGGAGAAGGAGAAGGAGAAGGAGAAGGAGAAGGAGAAGGAGAAAGAGAAGGAGAAGGAGAAGGAGAAGGAGAAGGAGAAGGAGAGTAGGAAAAGGAGAGAGTTCCAGCCAGATAGTCTCTCTGCAACTCCAGTCAACAAATGGAGAGCAGTGACTGCTCTGTGCTCAGGTAACTTTTTCCTTTCATGCAGTCTAGGACAGCAACTCAGGAAATGGGGCTTCCCAGTTAGAGACTTCTCACCTTGTTTGTCTTCCTACCTCCATTAATCTAATCCTTACCATCTATCCTAGGCATAGACTAATCTAATATAAAATTTGGTGACATAGGGTCTCGTCTCTTGGGTAATTCAAGACCCTGTAAAATTTCCAATCATTGTTAAACAACATAGCCCTTTGTTAAGTGACCAGCAAATGTAATTTGAGGAATAATTCCTTCTTGTACCTATATACAACACCAGGTTTTAATTTTATGCTCTTTATTTTATTGAAAAATTTCAAATCCTATATCTTGATTGTTTTTCCCTTCTTCAATTATTTCTCAGGTCCTCTTAAACTCAATATGAACAAAACTCTGTTATTTCTCTTTCAAAAATACACTCACAATCAAACAAAATAAACAACAAAAAATAATACATCATAACACCACTCCAAATCCCTTCAACAAATGAAAATTAAAATAAACAAGCAAAAACCCAATAAGGCAAAAATGCCTACACAAAGTAAAATGAGGCAAAAATTCCATGACTATCATTCAGTTTGGTTTATGTTCATCAAATGCTCCTGGGTACGGAGCCTGCCTGAAGTGTAGAGTGGAATTCCATTGGAGAAAAGAGATTTTCCTTGGTCAACAGTATTATTTGCACATAGCTTCTACATTATGCTTGGATACTGTGTTCAATTTCCCCTCTCAGTGCTGGAACACTGTCAGGCTTGGACCTGTACATATCTTGTGTGTACTGCCACAGTCTCCATGAATTTACAACTACATCAGTCCTGTTATGTTTCTCAGATACTTTTTCCTCGGAGCATCAACTCTGGCTCTTATAACCTCTCAGCTTCCTCTTCATCATAGGTCTGAGTCTCCATGAGAACACATACCATTTGATGAATATATATCATTTAGGACTGAGTGCTCTAAGGTTTTCACTCTCAACACATTGTTCACTTGTGGGTCTTTGTGTTAGTTCCCATCTACTATAAGGAGCTTTTCTGCTGCAAGTTGAGAAAATCACTGGTCTATGGTTATAGCAATCATTGTACTGCTATGTTACTTTGCCAAAATATTATTAATAGATATTCCCCTAGGCCTAAGACCCATCTAAAATCAGATTAATGACCTTTCTTTTTCATAGCAAAATATATTTCATTAGTAAGCTATATCACCACAAATAAATATATGCTTATATCATCAGTATTACAAGAACACCCTGCATTCTTAGAGAGAGGAGGTATCTAAAAGGTAAATGTGCTACAAGTAGTTCTCTGTAGCCTATCACAGTTATTGCTTTATTCTGGTTATATCAAAGAGTATGATAGTTGTTTAGACTACTTGAACATTTTTAGTTTTTTTTCTTGATTATTTTTGTTCTTCATTATTACTTGCCATTTTGTTTTTCAAAATGTATTTGTTTGGATTTTTTCCATCTTTTTTATTTGAATTAGAAACAAGATTGTTTTACATGTCACTCCCAGTTTCCATTCCCTCCCATCCTCCCCTACAACCCCCCCAAATAAAACCCTACCTATCACATATCCTTTCTGCTCCCCAGGTAGGGTGAGGCCTACTATAGATCTGTTTCTGTGGGTTTCACCAGCCTGGTCTGAACTACTTTGCCCATCATTAGTTCTTCTCTGCAACTGGATTCTAGTTCAGTTTAGTGATTAGTTGTGGGTGTCTACTTCTACTTCCACAAGCTGCAGGATGAAGGCTATAGAATGGCATATAAGACAGTCATCAATCTCATTATCAGGGGAGAGCATTTAAGGTAGCCTCTCCTCTGTTGCTTAGATTGATAGTTGGTGTCATATTTGTAGATCTACAGATCTTCCCCTACAGCCTGATTTCTCTGTAAACCTAAAATGTATCCCTCTATTATGGAATCTCCTTTCTTGTTTTCTTCTATTTTTCCCCCGACTCAACATTTCTGCTCCCTCATGTCCTCCTCACCCCTCCTCTTCTGCCTTTCTCATTCTCCTAGCTCCCTACCCCCTCCTCCCTTGCTCCCAATTTGCTCAGCAGATCTTGGCCTTTCCTCTTCAGGGGACCATGTATGTCTTTCTTAGGGTCCTCCTTGTTTATTAGCTTCTTTGGCATTGTGGAATGTAGGATGGTAATCCTTTGCTCTATGTCTAAAATCCACATATGAGTGAGTACATACCATGTTTTTCTTTTTGTGATTGGGTTACCTCACTGAGAATGGTTTCTTCTAGTTCCATCCATTTTCCTGCAAATTTCAAGATTCCATTGTTTTTTTTTTTTTCCACTGAGTATTACTCCATTGTGTAAATGTACTGAATTTTCTCTATCCATTCTTCAGTTGAGAGGCATCTAGGCTGCTTCCTGTTTCTGGCTATTACAAATAGTGCTGCTATGAACATCATTGAACAGATATCCTTGTTGTATGAATGTGCTTCTTTTGGGTATATGCCTAAGAGTGGGATTGCTGTATCCTGTGATAGACTGATTCCCATTTTCCTGAGGAGTTGCTATACTCATTTCCAAAGTGGCTGTACAAGTTGGACCTCCCACCAGAAGTTAAGGAGTGTTCCCCTTTCTCCATATCCTTTCAAGCATTAACTGCCATTGGTGTTTTTGATTTTAGCCATTCTAGAAGAAGTAAGATGGTATCTCAGAGTTGTTTTGATTTGCATTTTCCTAATGGCTAAAGATGTTGAACAATTTCTTATGTGTCTTTCAGCCATTTTAGATTTCTCTATTGAGAATTGTCTATTTAGTTCTGTACCCCACTTTTTAAATTGGATTATTTGGTGTTTTGGAGACTCTCTTCTTGAGTTCTTTGTATATTTTGGATATCAGCCCTCTGTTTGATGTGGCGTTCCTTTATTGTACAGGGTTGTTTTGGCTATCCTGGGTGTTTTCTTTTTCCACATAAAGTTGAGAATTGTTCTTTCAAGGTCTGTGAAGAATTGTGTTGAGATTTTGATGGGGATTGCATTGAATCTGTAGAATGCTTTTGGCAAGACTTTTACTATGTTTATCCTATGTATTCAAGAACACCAGAGATCCTTCCATTTTCTAGTATCTTCTTTAATTTCTTTCTTTAGAGACTCAATATTCTTATGGTACAGTTTTTTCACTTTTTTGGTTAGCATTACCCCAAGGTATTTTATGTTGTTTCTGGCAATTGTAAAGTGTGATGTTTCGCTGATTTCTTTCTACACAAATGTATCATCTGTATATAGTAGGGCTACAGATTTTTTTTAGTTAATCTTGTTTCCTGCCACTTCGCTGAAGGTGTTTATCAGCTGTAGGAGTTCTCTGTTAGAATTTTTTGGGTCACTTATATAGACTATCATATCATCTGCAAATAGTGAAAGTTTGACTTCTTCCTTTCTGATTTGTATCCCCTTGATTTCCTTTTGTTTTCTTATTGCTCTAGCAATAGGAAAATATTGAAGAGGTCCGGAGAGTGTGGACAGCCTTGTCTTGTCCCCGATTTTAGAGGAATTGGATTGAGTTTCTCTCCATTTAATTTGATGTTGGCTGTTGGCTGTTGGCTTGCTGTATATTGCTTTTTATTATGTTAAGGTATGTTCCTATTATCCCTGATATCTCCAAGACCTCCATCATGAAGGGATGTAAGATTTTGTCAGAGGCTTTTTTGGCATCTAGTGAGATGATCATGTGTTTTTGTTCCCTCAGTCTGTTTATATGGTGGATTACATTGATGGATTTTTATATGTTGAACCATCCTTGCATCCCTTGGATGAAGGCCACTTGATCATGGTGGATGATTTCTCTGATGTGTTCTTGGATTTGATTTGCCAGTATTTTATTGAGAATTTTTGCATCAATGTTCATGAGGGATATTGGTCTGTAGTTCTCTTTCTTAGTTGTGTCTTTGTGTGGCTTGGGTCTCAAGGTTATTGAAGCCTCATAAAAGAGTTTGGCAATGACCCTTCTGCTTCTATTGTGTTGAATACTTTGAGGAGAATTGGTGTTAGCTGTTCTTTGAATTTCTTGAAGAATTCTGCAGTGAATCCATCAGGCCCTTGGCTTTTTTGTGTTGGGAGACTTTTGGTGACTGCTTCTATTTCATTAGGGTTTGTAGCCCTATACATGTTCCTTATCTGTTCTTGATTTAACTTGTTAAGTGACATCTCTCCAGGAAATTGTCCATTTCCTTTAAATTTTTGAACTTTGTGGAATACAGCTTTTTGAAGTATGACCTGATGATTCTCTGGATTTCCTTGTTGTCTGTTGCTATGTTCCCCTTTTCATTTCTGATTTTATTGATTGCATGTTCAGTCTCTGCCATTTGGTAAGTTTGGATAAATGTTTGCCTATCTTGTTGATTTTCTCGAAGAACCAACTCTTCGTTATATTGATTCTTTGTATTATTCTCCTAGTTTCCACTTTGTTATTTTCAGCTCTCAGTTTGAATATTTCCTGGTGTCTGCTCCTCCAGAGTGTATTGGCTTCTTTGTGTTCTAAAGCTTGCATTTGTGCTGTTTATTCTCTAGTGTGATTATTCTCCTGTTTCTTTATGTGGGCACTTAGCACTATGAACTTCCCTCTTAGCACTGCTTTCAAAGTGTCCCATGAGTTTGGGTATGTTTTGTATGTCTCATTGAATTCTAGGAAATCTTTTCTTTCTTTCTTTTTTCTTCCTTGACCCAGGAATTGTGCAACTGGGCATTACTTAATTTCCATGTATTTGTAGGTTTTATTCAACTCATGTTGTTGTTGAATTCTAACTTTAAAGCATAGTGGTTTGATTAATGACCTTTTTATAGCAGTGTCAGAAGTGTATCCACACATGGAATTGGTCTTAAATCCAGTTAGAAGGTGTTTGGTTGATGCTGAAACATTGGGATACTATTGAAACAGTATAACTTGCAAGGCATGCCACTGGTACAGGTTACTGAGTTTGTAGCTATGTAATACCAGGCTTAAATACTAATATTTGTGGTTTGTACTTGTTTTTCAACTATTAACAGAAAAATACCGAGATGTATTGGACAAAAAAGTAATAATATAATCTGAAAAATAGTAATTATTTCTTTTTCTTTATTTCCTGAAAATATGTCCTGAACAAATCTGGTTTATTTTTCCAAAATAGAGGCTACAAAAATTCTCTACTTTGGCATTCTTAATAAAAAATGAAGGTTGATAGAATGAAAGTCAGAAATGTTTTCTCATAACTGGAGTGGGTGAAAACATCCATTTAAACTAATTTAAGGCAAATTGTAGCAAATTGTGTATAATGGTTGAACTTACCACTCAGTGTTGTAAAGGAATAAACAACAGCCAGAAATGCTAACATCTCCTTCTAATGAGGCAACTTTTCCTAAGTCACTAAACATTTAAGCAAATATAAGAAATAATAAAGTATGAAATATGCTTTTGAATGGATACTGATTTTATCATACATTCACATATTTAGTATATCATATTTAAGTAGAAGAAATCAAGAGAGAAAAAGTCTTTTTAGAAAAATATCTTCAAATATTGAGACATTAACCAATTTATTTTTACTTTTTTCATTTATAAGGTAGAATCTTAAAGGTGTTACCTAAATTGATATTAGGCTTCCTAGGTTAATGTGAAATTTGTGTAGCACTGCTAGTGGTGTATTTTGACCATCATTATTTTTTTAAGTCATCAAGTACTTCTTGCTTTGTGATTTTGTTCCAAGAATCTGGAATCTTGCCTAAATTCGTAAATTTTTTCCCATATTTCACCTCAAGCTCTGATCTGAAGTGACAGATAAACCATTTCCAGTATGGTTGGGTAGATGAGTCTGGGGTGATGCTCCATGTGGCAAAATTACCTCCTGCTTCTCGATATTTCTTATATGGGAATTTCTTGTCATCACTTAAAACAAATAAATTATTACTTGATACTGAAGTACTACAGCAGCTAATGTCAAAGTCATTTGTTTTATACCATCCCCCTCCCCTGACAGACTGAGGACGGTGGAATGGCACACTGTGGTCTCCTTCATGTTGGGGGATGGTGTTTGTGCAAATTGCTTTACAAAAAGGACACTGATTCCAGCAGCCACAAAGATGTTCAGAGAGAATCTTCTCAATATTAGGAACCATTTCATCTATGGGCCTCCTTGAGCAGTCCTCTTCTACTTTCCTCATTGCAGGATCCAATGCTGCACTCATAGCTTCTTTGAGAAATTCAGTATCCTTTATTTCCTGGTGCTCGATGCTTATCAGGTCTTTTCTTGGAAAGATCAGGTTGCTCCCTAAATGATCACAAAACAAATCCAACCAGCCAGAAGCAGTGCTGCTTTCATTGTTAGCAACTTCTGTGGTCTTATGAATGGCAGTGAGGATGGCATTCTTGATGTCACCTAAACTTATTTTTAAAAATGTTTTTACTTTTTCACTTTCTTTTTCTGAACAGTATCTTCTAATGTGTTCACTAATGTAATCCCTGAAAAAGGATTGTGGCTGATGAATGTATTGCCAATACTTATCAAAGTTTTCTTCTTCTGCCAAAGAAATGAGAATATGTTTCTCCAAGTTAGCTCTGTTTCCACTGAATGCAGGACAGGTAGATCTCATGTCCCCAGCTACTTTAGGACCCATTTTGCCCCATATGGTTGCAGAGATAGCAGGAGTGAGCTTGAGCCACAGGAAGTCAACAAAGGATGTGATGGAAGTGGCACCTTGGCAGGAGATCTTAAAACTCAAGAAGAAATCATCTTTCTTGCTCTCCAGATAGGTCACAGGATCATTTGCTATCTTGAATGCCTTATGCATTTCCTTGAAACTCTTGGATGCTTTTTGGAACAAGAATAAGGATAAATCAATTGTATAGTCTCTAGTAAATGTGTAATCTTCCTCAGGGGAAACAGACTTCATTTTATATTCTATGATCCTCAGGATTTTATGAAAATCATTCTGGTTGTAATCACGCTTTTGCTTCCAAATTGTTTCAATTGTTTCATTGAATCTTAAATAAATGTAGTTAGTAGTTTCATTGATTGATTCTTTATGACAGGATTCTAAACTCTTGGTAAATATATGATATTTTTTTTTCATTTGGACATGCTTGTCATAATTGACACAAAATATTTCTCTATCGTTTCTTCTTAGTCTTTCTGCAATATTTTTGTCTTTTGTGAAATACCCTAGAATAATGCTTTCAGCATCCCCATCTATGTTGGGCTCTGTGATAGGAGGTGCAGTAGAAGACACATTGTAGATCCAATTTTTCCAAACTTGATTGAATTTCTCACGCAACTCCTCATCACTTAATTCTTTACCTTTTAAACTCAAAGCCAACTTTCGACTCTTCTCTAACAATTCATTTTCATATTGTGATTTTTGATTATCCAGTGTGTCTTGGCTTTTTTTAAGACTGATTAGTTCATTGCCTTTCCTTCTGGTGTCTGAAATAAGTGTATCTTTAAGAATGAGTAGCTTATGTTCAAAATTTGCTTTCCATTGAACCAATGTTTCACTATCTGGGTCTTCTTCAAAATATTTGTCAAAATCTTGCTTGATGGTTTCATATTTCTTGTTAAGTGGACCCTCCAGTGTATTGGTTGTGAGTGTCAGGATTTTCCCATTCTGAATCTGATTGTTGAGCTGATTCTGTAAGTCCAGCACATAACTCCTCAGCTCCCAGGTCCATTGGTTATACATGGTTTCTAGTTTGCTCATGGCTATGACCTCTTGGGTGTTCCGAAAACTGAAAATGAAGTTCTCAGTGACCAGGGCATTCCACAAATCTTGAACTCGAAATTTTACATCTGAGATCTTCATGATCCTTCCCCCAGATTCCTGCCGGGCAATCCTAAGAATCCCATTCTTCAGTTCCTGCACATTATGACTATAGCGAGGATTGGGAGGAGCCATTGGGGGATTGCCATCCCAGAGGTGGGCAAAGTAGTAGACATGACTATTGACATCAAATTTAATGACATCGCTGAAGCGGGTTATGTTTGAACACTCTTCCTGTTCAGCAGCTAATGCTGTCATTTCATCTAGTCTCTGCTCCAGTCTCCTTCGTCCTTCCATAGTTTGGTCTTTTGCTGTAACTTCTCCCACATTCTGATGGACAAAGATGCAACTGGGAGAGATTTTCACTTGTTTCATTCTCAGAAATGCCTGGACCACAATTTGTAGGATATCTTGCATCTCTGATGGATTCTCCCCAAAAATATTGATCAGAGTCAAGTTTCCAAGGCCAGTGACGAATGTTGCCAATTCATTGTCCCAATTCTGGGATTTGTTGTTGAGTTCTGGAGCTCGAAGGCCTTCTGTGTCTACAACAAGCATAAAATCAAAGCCAAGTTCTCCTGTGAATTTCTTATCCACCTCCAGGAGCTGCATGTAGGCCCCCTTGGTACATCTGCCTGCACTAACTGTGAACTCTAAACCAAACAGTGCATTCAGTAGGGTGGACTTCCCTGAGCTTTGCAGGCCAAGGACAGATAAAACAAACAGCCTTTTGTCTCCAACTTTCTCTGATATCTTGTCAAAAACAGCTGCTATCCACTTTAGAGGCACATATGAAGCATCCCCATCCATCAGCTCAATGGGAACACCAGCTATCATCAGGTCTGCAGCTATTTGGGGGAGGCAGAGAAAAAGTCTATCTCTAGTGGAGGAAGTTTCTTCCAGAGCTTCATAGATCTGGCCAACTTCTCGGAGAATGTGCTCAATTCCAAAAGTGCAGTTAAAAATCTCAGTAGCAATGCCTTCTATCTGCTTCTGCCAGTTTGTAAGGGAGCTGCTCTTCTCTGCCCTTTCCTTTTCTGCTTGTACCTGTGACCACAAAAATTGTTGCTTTTCATGTAAAACTTCCAAGTGTTCCATGGTTAGATATTCCAAAATCACACTTAACCAGTATAAGAAGTAGAGTTTGAGGTCATTTTCCGAGTCTTCTTTGAGAATCTTTAAGACAGATTGCATTAAATCATTGAGAGGGAATGCCTTTTTAAACTGCTGCCATCTGATTTTTTGTTTTTCTGTCTCAATGTCACTCTTGTGTTGTTCTATGCTCCGATGCCCTTTTTCTTGTAGATGATAGAGTTCTTTGTCCTTCTTACACCAAAGGTGCCATAGTTGTCCCTGAAGAGGTAGCAAGTTTTCCTTTACCTGAGACAACTTGGATTTTTTCAGAAGTTCCATATTTTTCTGTGCTTTTTCTTTGGCTTCCTTTAATTTTCTTTGGTCTTCATCAATCTTGAATCCTTGTTTTCGAGCCACCTGTGAACAGTCTTCTATACTGAGAACAGTGCCAGAGATCTCCAGTAAATTTTTGATGGTAGTCATGAGTTCTTCTGTTAATTCTGCCTCATTTCTATTCCTAATGCCAATTCTTACCTTTCTGCCAGAATTATTAGTCATGACTTTTTCTTTGTCATCAATTAAACAGACTAGAGGTTTTGATGACTGCCACAGTTGCCTGACAAGTGTTTGGTTTTCTTTATTGTTATCAGAAGCTGACATGAGGATCACTATGAGAGAAGAGACATCCTGCAAGAAGCTGAGTTGCTGCCTATGTTCTTTGGCATCTCCATGAAGATTGGTGAAGGCCACACACTTGTCAAATATGTCCTCCCCTTGGCTTCCTGGGCAGAACCAGCAGATCTCTGTTACTCCCTCCATCAGGAGACAGTGTTTGCTGCTTCCTCTGCAGTGTCTGTGAAAAAACACATCATGTTTATGTTTACTGAGGAGAGAGTTCATGATCTGAGATTTGGAAGCAGAAAGACCATTTCCAACTCTAATAAAGGACACAATGGGGGTAGAGACACAGCACATCTGCTGTTTCTTGTGACTGTAGCTCTTGTCCTGTGGTGATTTACCTGCCTCTTGCCAACTTCTCCGAACTTGTCTGAGGGACCAGAGAGAAAATTCTAATTGAGAAGTGTTGGGATTCGGCACCACAAGGGGTAGTGCAAATTGACAAATGGAAAGTTTAGACAAAATATATTGCCTGGCAAGATCATCTGCACAGTGATAAATGGCCATCTGGATGTCCATTGGGTGAATTTGGGACGGGAAGTCAGTGCCTACAGAGTTAGTGACTTCCTCACTGTCATCAAACAACTCTTCATAAGGATCAATAACCTCATTTTCCTGGTTGGAGGGACCTACAGAATCCTTGGTTTCTGCATTTCCAGCATTTTTAAAGAACAGATATCTGAACCCACAATCTAGCATCAGTAGCTTTTGTAGGAAATAGAAGGGAAGTTCCTGTTCAGATCCTGGCTGTGTATTGTATACAGAAGTCTTGTAGATCAGATGGAAGTCAGCTCTGCTCATCCCTTTTGGGTAGTGATGTTCTAGGCCTAGACGCTGGAGTAAGTCTAGGAAAGGTCCTTTTTCTATCACCTCTTTTTCATTGTTATCATCATCTTGTTGTTCATAAGTTTCTTTGTTTTGATTCAGGAGACTTTGCAATTGTTTTTTCACTTCATCCATCTGCAAAGAAGAAACCGAGTCTTCATATTTCCCATCAATGAGTAATCTCAAATTATTCTCAAGAGTCTCCCAATCATCTGTTCCAAAATTTGTGAGGATATGTTTCACTTTAGTAGACAGTAAGTGCTCCATGTGCTGCCTTGTTAATGCCAATCTTTGTGCTTTTTCTTCTGGGGAAATGGCTGAGACCCCAACTGTGGTCATCAGAACTTTGAGCACCAGGAATGCCTGTGCCCTGTCAATATAGAGAGTTTTGAGTTCCTGATATGTGTTTTGGACAGTTTGTATTTCATCCAGGAGGAAGGTTAACTCAGCACACCCCAGGAGAGGTTGGAAAATACCACTTTCCAGCTGATAGCCTGCACCAGCTGCGATGGAGAGTAGTAGCAGCTGCATGTCTGGTTGCTCTGTTTCTCTGAGGTAGTTCAAGAAAGAGCTCAGAGCTGTGGTGACATCACATGTAGCTTTCCTTTGAGCCTCTTCCACTGTTTCTGGGGACTCAGATTTGATGTTTGCTTCTGTGAGAAATTTTTGGATTTCTTTTAAATTTTTAAGGAATTCAGACAATTCAGTGATTTTGACTTGTGGTTCCTCTGACTCTGTTTGGTAGATCCACTGCATAATTGACTTCAGCTGAGGAAAGTTTTTCACTTTGTAGACATGAGGTTCTAGAAGGCCGTGAATCTGAGATTTAATAAACTGTGTGTTTTTAATGGAAGAGGTTTTGCAAAAGTTGACAGTGCTTATGAGGAAATTCTGTAGATCCAAATTTGTAAGGCATGAATTAATCCAAATTTCATACCCTTTTGTTTTGTGAGCCAGTGCTTGCATGAAAACCATCAATTTCTTAAGCTGCTCTTCAGGGTCAGAGACCTCCCAGGATTTCACATCATCCAGGAAATATCCTGCTTCTTTTATGGAACTCAGCACCTCCTCTCCAGCCTGGATGTGGGCATCAAGGCCTGTCAGAGCAGAGTAGTTGTCTGCCAGGCAGCTTGCCAACAGAAAGGGGTCCTTAAAACTGCTTCTGTGGTTAGATAGGATGATGTCCCAAATGGGAACCAGCTGAAGTTCTCGGTCAATGACAGACCAGGTTTTGTTGCTGGCAAGAAGCCCAGTAGTCCACTGAACAACTCCATTAGCTTCTGGTGGTCCACCTATGTGGGCCACAGACAATTTCACTTTGATTTGGCACTGCTGGTTAGTTGAATTTTTGTAGGATCTTACTAAATGTGACTCTGATGTTGTCATCTCCCCCCCAACTTTAATCCCAAAGCCACTGTAGCTCCCCCTTATGTAAGTATTCAAAGCCTCTGCTGTCTGCTGCTTCACACAATCCAGCTGGTCACTTCTGAAACCTTCTGAAATGGCCTTCCAGCAGTAGATTCCCCCAAGGTGCAGAGAACCTTGATTAGCATGAGAGCCAAATCTGTTGAAGAAATTTTCAGTCCTGTTCCTAACTACAAGGAATCTGTCTGGTCCATCAGTGTGTTCCAGTTGCTCCTCAATGATTTTCAGTTCCTTAAGAGCACCTTTGGAGAGCTGGAGCTGATCAGTCCGAAAGTGGAAGGAGGCTAGTGGGTTGTAGCTGAACATCGATGAGCAGAAATAAGAATGCTTAGAATGTGATTGGTGGGCATCTTTGGATTCTGAATGCTTGACTTTGTCCATCCCACCTTCTGAACTAAATCCCCAGCCCCCACCCTTGGCTGACAGCGTTAACCTGAAACCAAGCTTCTCCACAGTTTCAGTGAACAGGGATTCTTCTTTGGAAGATGTAAATTCTTTTGTTTCCATCTGTTTTCCTTGCTCCGGTCCAAAGAGTAAGAATTCCTGGGGAACCCTGAGTAGTTCTTCTCTCCTTGCTACCAGGTCTTTTTGGTGGGAGGTCTTATAAATTCCTTGCAAGGCCAGGCCTCCAGATGTGAATCTTAGCAGGTCTCTATGTGAGAGGTTTTCACTATTTGCCAGTGTCTGTTCTATGTGACTGAGATGTCTTTCCATTGTTTCAGTGATGTCTTCTAGGGGCACTTCAGGCCCTGGCCAGCACTCCTCAGGGATCTCCATTGCTTGTCTTAGCTCTACTTCTTTCCTCCTCACTGCCTCTTCCTGTCTGTGCTTCCCTTGTGACTGCAAGGTCCTCAGTTCCTGCAGTGCCTGTTCTGCCTGCTTCTGCCTGTTCTTTATCACTCCCCCTGGAGTCTCCTGGAACTCTGCACCACTATTTATCTGTGAGAGGTCAAGCAGCTTCTCTAGGGCCTTTTTCTCCCATGTGTATTGTGTCTGGGACTTCAGCTTCTGGAGGTCTTTTTCTTCTATGTGTTGTAAGGCCTGGGCACAGGTCACACCCAGGTCTTCCTGAAGCTTAGGCAGCCAGTAGTCAGCAGACAGCCCAACTTCTTTCACCATCTCCTGGAGATTTTGCTGTCTTCTGCTTCTGGATTGAGACTCATCAAGGATGCCCGTTTTTCTTTCCATGGCTCTGTGAAGAACACATACATATTTAGTCTGTGTCTCAATTGTAAGAATTCTCTTCCACATTATGTAACATGTGGTTGTTCTTAGGAAGCTAGTCTGCAAAGCTTTTCATGCCTTCATCTAATTGTCTTATTTTAGGTGTTTGACATCTTCGTTATACCCTTTTCTTTTTGCTGAATATAATTTATGTTTCTATCTATCATTAAGAGCTTCAATGTTAAAAATTAATTTTAAGCATTTCCTCCTACATTGACTCAACATCAGAACCATTAAGTTGATGGTTAAGTTTGAATACATAGTTAGGTGACAACCCATTTTTTTTTATCTTACAGTAAGTTCAATTTTTATATGCTAAATAACTTTTCTGTATTTGTTTCTATGAAACCTATGTTGACTGTTTCCAATGAAAATTCCTTGAGTACATATTAAGTTATGTACTATTGATTTGAACTGCTATCATAAATAAGTTTCTACTTTGTTTATGTTTGTGACTCATGTATAACTTTTTAATTTTGTCCTAGCATGCTGTCTTAGAGTCATTTCATTGTGGTCATACATCATGATTAAGAAAACTTGTAAAAGAATCGGTTTAGTTCCAGGCTTATTATGTCAGAAGGTTAGAGTGTATTGTCATCAATCACATCAGGGGCATGGCAGCAGTCATGCAGGAATGGTACTGGAGTGATAACGAGAGCTCACATTTTTAAACACAAGTATGATACAGAGAGAAATATAGAGTTAATGTCTTTCTGTGTGTATGTGTGTGTGAGAGAGAGACAGAGACAGAGACAAATACAGAGAGAATCACAGACAGAAAGACAAAGAGAGGCACAGACAGACATGGCGACACAGAGAAAGACAGGGAGTGAGGGGAGGGAAATATAAGGAGAGATTAGGAAGATTACAGGTAGGTAGATAGTTAGATAGTTAGATAGGTAGATAGATATATAGACAGACAGACAGACAGACAGACAGACAGACAGATATTGGGAATGTCTTGAAACCTCAAAGACTACTTCTTGTGACATACCTCCTCCAACATGGCTACACCTCCTAATCCTTCATAAGGAGTTCCACCAACTGGCATTCATATATATGAGCCTATGGCCATTCTCACTCAAACCACGACTTGCTACTACCAGCCCCTTCTCCAATTCCATGGCTGTATCACAATACAAAGTGTGTCTAGACCAATTTGAGAATTCCTCATATTCTTTCAGTCTCAACACTGTTTAAAATCTAGTCTCTTCTGAGACTAAAGACAATTTATGAATTGCAACACCCTATAAAATAAAAAATCAAATTACATATTTCCAACATACAATAACACAGAATATAAGTTACTGTTCCAGAGAGCATAAACAGGGGCAAGACCATAATAAAGCTAGACAAACTCTAAATCCCATAATGTCTCTCTGTCTTATCCCAATGACCTTAGATGTCTCCAACCTTTCAGTTTTGTTGACTACAACACACTTCTCTTCCTTTGCCTGGTTACTCCCTGTATGCCATTTTTGCAGATATCTTATACCTCTTGCATTTCCAGTATCTTTAGGTATCCCCCAGCATCTAGAAAATTTTCTTTCAAAGATTTGAAAAATGGCCTTTCAGTGTCTCTATTCAGGGACTTCCCTGCTTCAAACTTTAGCTTCAGTGGTTCTCCTGGTTCATAGAAAATTATTCTACAATCCCTTTACTCTTGTATCCTCATGAATGTAAAGCCTGACTATGTGGACAATATTGCCAAGTTTGACTACCAACTTGGAAGGACTACCAACTTGGCACCTTTGAATCACATTTGTAGGAGCTTTGAATTGTTGCTGCTTTTTATGAGCACAATATTTCCTTAAGTTCTTTCTTTCCACAAGTTGGTAGCTTAGGGGAGTGTTGTCTTGCTTTGTGGTCACCCATTTCTTTATTCCAATTCAGCTCAAGTGCTCTTTAAATTTTTCATCTCTGTCAGCAGAAGTCTAGCATCAATGTTAAGTTTCTTGATGTAAATTTCAAGATGCACATTTTGTGTTGCTTTTTTACCCCCTTGTTCTTTTACATTGTAGATTTTCACAAAATTGATTACTAGTAACTATACAACATTAGGCCATCTTGAAACTTTCCTTGTAAAGGAATTTACTCCAATTCTTTTCCATTTTTGCCTTAGGCAGACTGTTAGAATAATAGCAGAACACAGCCAATTTTTATTCCAAAATCTCATAAAAATTTTCTAAAGTCAATTTTCTATTATTATTGTACTCTGAAACTTCTTGAGTCAAGCCACATTGTCATACATGGAATAAATCTCAGCTGACCATGTTACATAATTGTTTCGTATGTACCCCACTCTTACCAATGTACAGACCATCCAGATAACAACTAGACAAAGAATCACTGGTTCTAACAGAAGTGATTAAACAAATGGATCTACCAGATATCTATAGAACATTTCACCCAAACACAAGAGAATATACCTTCTTTTTTAGCACCTCATAGAACTTTCTCCAAAATTGAATCATTCTAAGTAACAAACCAAGTTTCAACATATACAAGAATATTGTAATATCCCCCTATATCCTATTAGACCACCACTGATTAAAGTTGGATTTCAACAACAACAGAAACAACAAAAAGCCTACAAAACTCATGGGAACTCAACAATTCTCTATTGAATGACTACTGGGTCAAGGCAGAAATAAAGATATTAAAGAATTCCTAGAATTCAATAAAAATGAATGCACAATGTACCAAAACTCGTGAGACAAATGAAAACAGTGCTAGAAGAAATTTATAGCACTAAGTGTCTACTGTCTACATAAAGAAATTGGAGAGATCTGATCCTAGCAACATAGAAGCACAACTGAGAGCTTAGGGAAAAAAAAGAAGGAAGCACATGCAAGAGGAGTAGATACAATGAAATAATCAAGCTGAGGGCCAAAATCAATAAAATAGAAACAAAGAAAACAATCCACCCTCCAAAATTAATAAAACAGAAGATAGATTAACCCTTATCAAAACTAACTAAAAGTAGAGAGAATACCAAATTATCAAAATCAGAAATGAAAAGGGGGACATAGCAACAGACACAGAGGAAATTCAAAGAATCATTAAGTTGTACTTTTAAAAACTGTACTCAGTTTCTGGTCTGCCTTCTGGTGCCCTACTTAGAGCCTCCTGAGGCCTGAGGACAGGAGAACCTGTCCTGGCCATCCAGAGTCTGCCAACATCACAGTGCTAGTCCCACCTTCACCCATGGGAAGCAAGTGCCATAGGAGTATTGAACCTTCTTGCACCCACCAGAAGAGAACCTTGGACTCATATCCACTAGGAGAGGGAGAGACCTGACCAGCACCCACTGGAAGAAGGGATGGGAAGATGACAGTATAAGAATACATTCAACAACAGAAAGATTAATATGATGCCATCAGAGTCTAGGGATACCACACCACCAAGACCTGAAAATCACAACACAGATGAAGCAGAAGAGAATGACCTAAACACAACTTTAAGAAGATGATAGAGACTCTCAAAGGAGAAATGAGACAATGCCTTAAAGAAATGGAAGAAACAAAAACAAAATTATTCAAGAAATGGAGGAAAAGACAAAGCATAAATTGCAAGAAATAAACAAATCTCTTAGGAAACAAGGAAAGCCAAGAGAAAACAACCAGAGAAGGGAAGGAAACAATTCAAACAGTATAAGGCTAAAAAGCTGAAATAGAGACAATTAAAAAAACCATAGTCTGGGGGAATGCTGGAAATAGAAAAGCTGGTTAAATGATCAGGAACAACAGATGCAAGTGTAACCAACAGAATACAAGAGCTGGAAGAGAGAATCTCAGGTGCTGATGATACACTAGGAGAAATAGATTCATCAATCAAAGAAAATATTAAGTCCTACAAATCCCTAACATTAAATATCCAGGAAATATGTGACACTGTAAAAAGACCAAACCTAAGAATAATTTGTATACAAGAAGGTAAAGAAACCAAAGACACAGAAAACATTTTCAACAAAATCACAGAAGAAAACTTTCCCAACCTAAAGAAAGACATGCCAATGAAAGTACAAGAAGCTTATAGAATATAAAATACAGTGGACTACAAAATCTCACCTCAACACATAATAATAAAAACACCAAACATACAGAATAAAGAAAGAATATTAAGAGCAGCAAGGGAAAAAAGCACAAGTAACATATAAAGGGAAACCTATCAGAATTACACCTAACTTCTCCATGGAAACTCTGAAAGCCAGAAGGTCCTGGATAGATATTCTACAAACACTAAGAGACCAAGGATGCCAGCCCAGACTGGCATAACCAGCAAAGCTTTCAATCACTATAAATGGAGAAAACAAGGTATTCCATGGCAAAACCAGATTTAAACAATACATATCCAATGATCCAGTCCTCCAGAAAGACCTGCAGGGAAAGCTCCAACAAGGAAAGTTAACTACACTCACAAACATATATGCAATAGGTAATCCCATTTTACTTAAGACAAAAAAAAGTGGGGCTGGGGAATCCACACATAATACAACCACCAACAACAAATCCAAAACAAACAAGAACTACCAATCAATGGTCATTAATATCCCTCAATATTAATGGTCTTAACTAGCCTATAAAAAGACACAGGCTAAAAGAATAGATACAAAGACAGACTCCATCTTTCTGCTGAATACAAGAAACATACCTCACCTTCAAAGACAGACCTCAGAGTTAATGGTTGGAAAAAGATTTTCCAATCAAATGGACCCAAGAAACAAGCTGGTGTAAAAATCCCAACATCTAACAAATTAGACTTTCAATTAAAATCAACCAAAAGAAATGAAGAAGGTCATTTCATATACACCAGAAGAAAAAAATCTATCAGGATGAAGTCTCCATTCTGAACATCTATACCCAAAATTCAAAGGCATCCACATTTGTAAAACAAATATTATTAAATTCAAATCACACATAAAACCTCACACACTTACAGTGGGAGACTTCAACACCACACTCTTACCACTAGACAGGACAACCAGATAGAAACTTAACAAAGAAACAAAGGAACTAACAGAACTTATGACCCAATTGGGTTTAACAGACACCTAGAGAACATTCCATCCAAACACAAAAGACTAGACCTTCTTCTCAGTGCCACATAGAACCTTCTCTATAACTGACCACATACTCAGCAACATAGCAAACCACAACAGATACAAAAGAAATGGCATAGCCGGGTGTTGGTGGCACATGCCTTTAATCCCAGCACTCGGGAGGCAGAGGCAGGTGGATCTCTGTGGGTTTGAGGCCAGCCTGGTCTCCAGAGCAAGTGCCAGGATAAGCTCCAAAGCTACACAGAGAAACCCTGTCTGGAAGAAAAACAAACAAACAAAAAGAACAAAAGAAATGGAATAACGGAATTACCCACTGTATCTTATCAGACCACCATGCTTAAAAGTTAGGTTTCGACAACAATACAAATTGCAGAAACCCCCAAACTCATGGAAATAGAACCACGTGCAATTGCACCATTCCTGGGCCAAAGGAGAAATAAAAAAATAAATTAAAGACTTGCGAGAATTCAATGAGAATGAAGACAAAACATACCCAAACTTTTGGGACACTTTGAAAGCAGTGCTAAGAGGAAAGTTCATAGCACTAAGTGTCCACATAAAGAAACTGAAGAATAGTCACACTAGAGAATTAACTTTAAGTGGGTTTTCACAGATATGTAGTCACAGTGTTAGAAAATGGACTAATACCATTCATTCAATGTAAAAAATCTCTGCTCTGACATTGAAGATCCCCCTTGGAAGACCTCACCCTCCCTGGGAAGCAGAAAGGTGATGGGATAGGGGCTTGATAGGGAGCAGGGGAGGAGGGGAGGGAGAGAGAACTGGGATTGACATGTAAAACAAGCTTGTTTCTAATTTAAATTAAAAAATAGAAAAAAATTCTCTGCTCTATAAGAGGCAAAATGAAGATAAAAGAAGCTGATCCATAGTCTTGGAGAAAATATAAAATATCTTTTATTAGATATTAGCAGTGTCATTCAGAACACAACCTTTAATAACCAATAGCATGAAATTGAACAGCACAGTTAAAGACTGGGTCAAATACTTTAGCAAGCTATTCGCAAAGAAGATTTATAGATCACTTATAGGTTTAGGAAATAATTTTATTTTTGGTTTTTCCAGACAGGGTTTCTCTGTGTAGCTTTGAAGGTTGTCCTGGAACTCACTCCATAGAGGAAATAATTTTTTTTACATGATGTGTCATTTTAGAAATGGAAGTGAAAGCAATCATGAAACATTACCATTGTTGCATTGAAGAACATCTGTATTCCTAACAATACTCTATGCTTGTATTGAGTGGAAGTGGAACAAGTCTGTACTAGGTCTGAAGACATAGAGATAGTTATTGTCCTTAACATTTCCTCTTGAGGGACATTGACTCCCAGGAGAGGAAAAGTCAGAGGGATAAAATTATTATCTCTGAGATGAGATTTTTTTTTTCATGAGGGCTGGGCTACATTCTCTGTGACAGGTGAATAGATGAACAATTTAACAATTCTGGAACCACCTTGCAGGAGTGACCACCTTCTAATATCTGAGACATTGATGGATCCATGATGTATATAAACACAACCAGACCAGGACTGGTCTGGTTATGGTCAATTATGCATACATTTTTCTCTCTTGTTGAATCTAAATCTCCCGTGCCAATAACCTAATGATAGATTTAGGGACCACTGGTTCACTTATATGTGTTCATTCCAGCATGGCCAAGTAGAATTAATACTCTGTATCATTTTTACCAGTATACATTTCTTTAACTAGATGCCAAGCCAAGATTTTTGGAACTATTGTATCTATGGCTTTATCCTAAAAGCTTTGATAAGATTCTTAGTGTAAAGTTTTACTCTAGACAGAATGACCTTCCTTCCTAAGTGAATTAAAAATACAAAATATTAGACAAAGAATTATGTAAGAGCTAAATGAGACCTGTGTCTTCTCTACCTCCTTTTAACTGAAGTCAGAGCAAATGTAGCCCATTAAAATTCCAGTCCATTGCCTCAGAAAAGAGTGGTGAAAATATTTTATTTACTCATGATGATTTGTTAAATGTCAAATAGTAAATGAAAACTTTAAGTTTTTCCTGCATCACAGCTCCTGAACTCTATCTGACACTCTACCAAAGACAGGCTATAACTAACTCTTCTTTCCCTCTCCTAGGTCAATTCAGGGGAAGCAATCTCTAATGAGTTGACTGGCTCACATTGGCATCTTCCTAGTCATGTCCATCCTCCCATAAAGGAATGATCCTGTTCTGGGCCAGCCTTATGGTTCAGAGAGTATTTGCCACATAAACCCAACAACCTGATTTAATCCCTAGAACCCACATAAATGTTAAGGACAGAAGATAGTCCATAGAGGGGTCCTCTGATTTCCACTTGTGTGCTGTTGTGGCAAGTATGCTTTCCCTATCATGCAAAAACCCACATGATAAAAACAAAATATTAAAAACATAAGAAAATCTCTCTTTCTCCATGGTTTTTCAGATGTTTTTATTATAGACCTTACATTTGGATTAGTTTTCCTGTTGCAAATGTTCCATTCCATCATCTGCAATAAATTTTCAAGAAGGTCTCTTCCTTACATGTGGTCTTGGTCTTATTTTTTCACACAAATAATCAGGTTATTTTTTGCTTATCATATGTCTCTATTATTATCCCATAATTTTAGATTTATTACTAGGGTAGTAATTTTAAGAATATTCAGAAATTTGGACTTACAATGTCTCATTAATGTTTACAAGCTTTCTGAAAATGAGAAATCATTGGGATAGTTCTCCCTTCTCCCTTCTCCAAATGGCTAGGTTTCTCTGTAGGTCTACTTTATCATGCCTTGCCAGGAGTAGAAACTATTGTTTGTCTTCTGCCTCAAATTATTTTCCTCAACTTTTATTGACCTGTCTCTGTTACACAGTATGCTAAGGTATAAGGAGAAGCATGAGTGTCACCACCCTTCACTTCAGATTGCCTCGACACTTCCAAAATTGCAATGTATTTGTCTGAAAAAAAAATGCAACTTCAAGAGGTAAAGGTCTTAGGTCCAACTAAACCTTGTAAGAAAACAAGAAGCTCTGCTTTAAGAAGAAGACTGCACAGTGAGAGGTTTTCTTGTTTATCCTGTTTTACATAAAAGGTTTCCATGTCACTAACTCTTGAAGATGGAACAGTAAGGTCTGTTTTTGTCAGGGTTGGCATCATTTCATGTTTTCAGTGGAACAGTTGGCAATGCGAACTTTAGATTCAGTGTAAAATCATATTTCTGGTGTCAACATGTCATAATCATTGTGTCTGCAACAGCTCCCTTAACTTATTGTTAAATTTCTATTTTGCATTGTCTATTCTGTTTATTCTATTTTGTACTTATTTGTTCACCCATCTTCCCACCTACTCTTCCACTTACTTGTCTCCTTGAGGTCAGGATCTGCTCCAGAGAGACATGCAGGGAGAGTGTGATCCTTCCTGGAGGAGTCAATGCTGTAGTCTGTCAGTGACAGGACAGACAGGGTGCTTTATCCGAGAGTAGGGGCTGAATTTACTCTCAGCAGGGCAAGCCTCCAAGTTCTTCCTGGAAGGTGTTTCATGTTACTCCTCTTTATATAATTAGCTGTGTCATTAAGGTGTGCAAAGTCCAGTTTATAAGTAACTAATCTAACATAAAGAGATCCAGTATTACTGTGATTTGAGAGAAAAAGCAACAAGGGCATGCATGCTAGAGATAGTATAAGCAGCTGTGATTAGGAGAGTGACAGATGAGAAAAAGTCATGCTCTTTGAATCAAAGGTCAGCAAATTAGGCAGGTGCTGGTGGAATGACTCTGGGCATAAAGTGCTAACTATGCAAGGATTAAGACCAGAGTACACACCTCCAGAATCAACATAAATGCCATGCAGGCACAATGGGTGTGTCTTATACCACCCACAGGAGACAGAGAGTTAGGAGAAAGCTAGCTAGATAAATTAGCTAGAATTGTTTAGCTCCAGATTCAATGAGAAACCCAGCTTTCCCTAGTCACACTCTGTCAGAGGAAGTTTCCTGTTGTATTGGGCTTCAACAGAGCATTGCTACCTCACCTGTCCTCTCTGTCATGGTGTTTTAATGCTGAGGGGAGGCAGGTGTGTGGTGCTTCCTCCCTCCTTTCACACATTTCAATTCTAAGGATTGGCAGGGGTCATACTAATTCTTAACATCAGTGTTTCCAGTGACATGGGAGGGTACAAAGATGACCACAGCAGTGGGGTCATCCTAAATGACATCTCAGCTTGCCAATGTCTGACTGACCACCTAACAGTTACAGAGAATGCACATGAGCAGTATGGATATTCAAGAATTCTGTGACAGTCAGATAGGAAGTGAGCTTGTCTGTCCTGCTTCTGACTCAAGTGTATGTTCTAATGGTAACAGTTATGTTTGTGAATGTTAGAACAAATGAGGAAGATAAAAATGCCTACATTTTGAGGTTTTTTTTTTTTTTGTAAAGAAGATGTAGGCATTTAAGAAAGGAATGGCTCTGAAAACCCCCTTTTTTGACAGGCCTGTAATCTTTGCAATTTGGAGGCTAGAAATGGGCTAATCCTGGAACTCTCTCTCTCTCTCTCTCTCTCTCTCTCTTTCTCTCTCTCTCTCTCTCTCTCTCACACACACACGCACGCACGCACGCACGCACGCACGCACGCACGCACACACACGCACACACATTATACTAAGAAAATAATCAAAAATAAATAAATTTTAAAAAGAAACAAGAAAATGCTTGCCTACAAATTCTTAAATTTCAGAGTTTCTGCCTCCTCTAAATTCTAGGCAGACTTTACTCACACTTGGATTAAAAAACTAAAAGTAGTTTTTGCATATATTCCCCGCCCCACCCTTCACATCTCAAGAGGTCTTAAAGTTATAGAATGTTACATTCCACTAAGAACTGGCCAAAGTCCAGTCCCCCTGTTTAGCAACACTGGTTTTCTATAGGCAAAGACAGAAGGGAAAGACAACACCGACTTAAAATTTAGGTGTTAATCTTGTAAACACAGCTCTGGATACAAGAGACATCTATCTGCTCCCTGGAAAACTTGGAGAGATAGCAGATGTCTCCTTTATTGTGAATGCTCAATGAAATGAAAGAGAACTTTTCCTTGTTTTCCCCAGAGTTATAAGCATAGTCAGACCAATGTGCTAGAACATGCCCCAGGGGATATTCCTAGGAATGGAGGCTGTGACTGAAAGTTGACAGCAAAGAAAGCATAACAGCAGAGCAGAGAGCAGAGCAGAAAGGCTCCTTCAAATCTGAGACTACAGAGGCTGTATTCTGAGAAGGAGTATAAGATGGAACAGAGAACACTTTTAAGCCAGATGCAAAGACATGTTTCCCAGGAAAGACGCCAGAAAATGCATGAGTTCAGAGTGTTATGTGAAAACTTTGTAGCCTTTCAGGGATCCAGGAAATGGAAAAGTACTGAAGTGAAATCACTTCACAGCAATGAGAGGATTTTCTGGCCTGGAACTCTAAGGCTTCCTTGTCACAGGCAGCCATAGAGATTTCTGGGCAATTTACTAGATAGAAAGTATCTAGGCTGTCTTGTAACAAACATCACAGTCCTTTTTGTTGTTTGATTTAACTTTACTATAAAAAAAAACCTGGAAAAACATTACAACCAAGGTTAACCAAACCCGTAGTCTATACATCTCCCTGAACTTCTATACAGTCAGAATTTTCTTTATGAAGCCATGGGGCTTCACATCAGATTTCACACTTTCACTGATGAATATGTTTTGATTCACTTGTCCACCACCAAACAACAACAAAATCCATGGTAGAGTTAGAATTAGAAAAACAATCAGGTTGATATCTTCTCTCATAACTTGTGCCCATTACCTCCATCCAGTCCTTCCTCATCTCCTCATATTTTGTCTTTCTTGTTATTTTTCCTAAATGTTATAATGTTCCCATATGTTCTAAGTGGCTCATATAAAGTAGAAAATGGGTTTTTTCCTGAGATTGTATGACCTTGCTTAATATTATACATTTTAAGTTCATTAATTTTCAAGCACAGATTTTATTGCATTTTTTCTGAGTAGTATTCATATATTTATATATGTATCTATAATCTCATTATATATCTTTGTTGATTCCAGTTTTTGCTCTAGTGAGTATAGGAGTGATAGACATGAAGGTGTAGGTTGGAAAGGGAAGGGGATAATGATATAGTTATAATGCATTAGAATCTCAAAAAAGGAAAAAATAAAAATCATGAAAGTGAAAATGTCTGTGGTAGGGTGAAGAGCTCTCTGGGTATATGGCCAGGAGTAGCAAAACAGCTGAGTCACATGGTAGTTTTATTTTTACATTTTTTAAAGTATCTAAACTGATTTCCACATGGTTTCATTAATTTTCATCCCCACCAATAGTGAATGAAGACTACTTTCTCACCACATCCTATCATTCCTTCTCAGATTTGTTTGTTGTGCCCAAATTCTGAACCCCCAAATAACCAAGAGGCCCATTTCAATGCAAAAGCAGTCTTTTATTGCAGTTGTTTAACAAGCTAACCTCATTAGCTCTGGCCTTTCATCCATCCACCACAGTGGATGGCTGGGGAAAGACCCCTAGAAATGACGGGACAGAGATCTTATAGGGTAGCATAAGGGAAGTATCTAGGGGTATGCTCAGGCTCAGGATTGGTGTGCCTCCAGACTTGGAGGACCTGCCCCGTTTATATTGATCAACTGGTTGTTATGGTCCATAGGCTCTCCCAGGGCAGTTGCTATGCTCTGCACGTCATTGCTGTGCACTTGTCTGTAAAGCACACCCAGAGCCGTAAAGCATAGCCCTACTAGCTAACTTCTGATTGGTTCCTTGCCATGAGGCGGGCATCTGACCTCCTAGGGACCAAGGCAAGTCCAAGCAAGCCACGTGTTAGACTGTCATGGCTGCCAAAACAGGGGGTTTGATGATAACCATTATGACTGGGGTCAGATGGTATCTGAAAGCAGTTTTATTTGAATTTCCCTGATGACTATGAATATGAAAAATTGTATGAAGACTCATGGAATACTCATGATTCATTTGTGTTTCTCCTCTTTTCTTAAAACTGTCTACTCTCTGATTCCCAATTTCCTGAGGAGTCATCATACTGATTTCCAAAGTGGTTATACAAGTTGGCACTCCCACCAGCAGTGGAGGAGAGTTCCCTTTCTCCACATTCTCTCCAGCATAAGTTAAGAATGGTGTTTTTGATTTTAGCCATTCTAACAGGTGCAAGATGGTATCTCAGAGTTGTTTTGATTTTCATTTCCCTGATGGCTAAGGATGTTGAGCACTTCCTTATGTGCCTTTCAGCCATTTTAGATTCTTCTATTGAGAATTCTCTATTTAGTTCTGTACCCCACTTTTAAATGGATTGTTTGGTGTTTTGGAAACTAGCTTCTTGAGTTCTTTGTAAATTTTAGAGATCAGCCCTCTGTCTGATATGGGGTTGGTGAGTGTATTTTCCCATTCTGTAGGCTGTCCTTTTGTCTTGCTGACTGTGTCCTTTGCCTTACAGAAGCGACTCAGTTTCAGGAGGTCCCATTTATTAATTGTCGATTTCAGTGTCTGTGCTACAGATGTAATGTTCAGGAAGCTGTCTCCTTTACCAATTCGTTCAATGGTACTTCCCACTTTCTATTCTAAGAGGTTCAGTGTGGCCGGATTTTTGTTGAGGTCTTTGATCCATTTGGACTTAAGTTATGTGCATGACGATAGACATGGATCTATCTGCAGTCTTCTACATGCCAGCATCCAGTTATTCCAGCACCATTTGTTGAAGATGTTTTCTTTATTCCATTGTATATCTTTAGCTTCTTTGTCAAAAATCAGGTGTTCATAAGTATGGGGGTTAATATCAGTTTTTTCAATTCAATTCCACTGGTCTACCTGTCTATTTTTTGTTCCAATCCCGAGCTGTTTTCAGGACTATAGCTCTAAATAGAGCTGGAAGTCAGGGATGGTGATGCCTCCAGAAGTTCCTTTATTGTACGAGGTTTTTTTTGCTTCTCCTGGCTCTTTTGCTTCTCCATATAAAGTTGAGTATTGTTCTTTCAAGGTCTGTGAAGAATTGTGTTGGGATTTTGATGGGGATTGCATTGACTTGCTTTTGGCAAGATTGTCATTTTTACTATGTTGATCCTACGTATCCAAGAGGATGGGAGATCTTTCCATTTTCTGGTATCTTCTTTAATTTCTTTCTTTAAAGACTCAACATTCTTGCTACACAGGTCTTTCACTGTGATGAGCAAAGGGGCCAAGACCAGGCTGGTGAAACCCACAGAAACAGCTGACCTGAACAAGGAGGAGCTCTTGGCCCCCAGACTGATATCTGGGAAACCAGCATGGGGCTGATCCAGACCCCATGAATGTGGATGTCAGTGTGGAGGCCTCGGAAATCTCTAGAGCCTCTTGTAATAGATCAGTACTTATCCCTAGCATAGGAATGGACTTTGGGAGCCCATTTCACATAGAGGGATACTCCCTCAACCTAGACACACAGCCTAGGCCCTATATCAAATGATATGATAGACTCTGAAGACCAACCCCCCCCATGGAAGGCCTCACTCACCTGGGAAGCAGAAATGGTATGGGATAGGTAGGGTGTTAGTGGGGGTCAGGGGAGGAGGGGAGGGAGAGGGAACTGAGATTGACATGTAAAGCAATCTTGTTTCTAATATAAATTTTAAAAAATGGAGAAAAAAAACTGTCTGCTCACTTCACCTGCAAGTTTGTTGATTGGCATTTTTATTTCCCTGATAATTTATGCAAATCTTTATAAGCTCTGGACTTCAGCCCTATGTCTGATGGGTTGCTGCTAAAGATTTCTTCCATTCTGTGTGCCCTCTCTGTTCTGCTGATTTTTGTGCTGTTGTATGGAAGTTTTTGATGTTCATGTGTCTATCTGTTGATACTGAGGTCAAGTTCTGTGCAGCTGGTGTTCTATTAGAAAGGGTCTAGTCTACCCCAGCATTTTGAAGGGTATCCCTTATGTTCTCTTCTAGAACTTTCAGTATATCAGGTTTTAAACTAAGGCCATTGTTCCATACCAAACAGATTTTGATATGATGGATGAAGTGAAACTATTTTTATACTTTTGCAAATAGAATCCAGTTTTTCAGTGCCATTTGCTGAATAGACTTACTCTTTTCAATGTATGTTTTGTTTGCCTTGTCAAAAATTAAGTGGGCATAGCTTTGTCATATTACATCTGGATCCTTTATTAAATTTCATTGGTTTGCTTGTCTATTTTTTCATACTACTAATCTATATTAGTGAAAATTTTATTAAATTTTTCTGCTTTGCCCTTTCATGGCCAAAAGATTTTTTCTCACATAAGATATCCTGATTATTTTTAATTAATTTTTATTTAAATTATAAACAATCTTATTTTGCATATCAATCCCAGTTCCCTCTTCTTCCCATCCTCCCATTCCCCCCACCAATCCCCTATCCCATTGCCTATCCACTCCCCAGTGTGGGTGAGGACTCCCATGGGGGATCATCAAAGTCTATCACATCATCTGGGGCATGACCTAGACCCTCCTCCCTGTATCTAGACTGAGAGAGTATCTCTCCATAGGGAATGGGCTCCCAAAGTCCATTTGTGCACTAGGGATAAATACTGGTTCCACTGCCAGAGGTCCTATAGACTGCCCAGGCCCCCAACTGACAACCATGTTCTGGAGGACCTGGTTCAGTCCTGTGCTGGTTCCCCAGCTGTCAGACTGGGGTCTATGAGCTCTCACTTGCTCAGGCAAAATGTTTCTGTGGATTTCCCCTGCATGGAATTGACCCTTTTGCTCATCACTCCTCCCTCTCTACAACTGGATTCCAGGAGTTCGGCTCAGTGTTTAGCCGTGGGTGTCTGTTTCTGCTCTAGAAGGGCATATAGGGTACTCATCAGTCTCATTATTGGGGAATGGCATTTAAGGTATCCTCTCCATTATTTCTTATATTCTTAGTTGGGGTCATATTTGTGGATCCCTGAGATTTCCCTACTTCCAGATTTCTTGTTAAACCCATAATGGCTTCTTCTATTAAGGTGTCTCATTTCTTGCTCTCCTTCTCTGTTCTTTCCCCAACTCCACCTTCCTGATCCCTCATGTTCTCTTACCCCCCTCCTCTTTCTCCTCCTTCCCTCCCTCCCTCCCTCCCTTCATCCCTTCCACCCTCCTTCCCTTCTTGTCCCCCTTGCTCCCATTTTCCAAGGAGATCTTGTCCCTTTCCCTTTCTCTAGGGGTCCATGTATGTCTCTCTTAGGGTTCTCCTTGTTTCCTAGCTTCTCTGGGCATATACCCAAAAGATGAGTATTCATACAACAAGGACATTTGTTCAGCTATGTTCATAGCAGCATTATTTGTAATAGCCAGAACTTGAGAACTTGAAAGAAATGCCCCTCAGCTGAAGAATGGATAAAGAAAATATGGTACATTTACACAATGGAGTACTACTCAGTGGGAAAAAACAATGACATCTTGAAATACACAGGCAAATGGAGGGAACTAGAAGAAACCATCCTGAGTGAGGTAACCCAGTCACAGAAAGAAAAACATGGTACATATTCACTCCTAAGTGGATATTAGATATAGAACTAAGGATAACCAGCTTAGGTATCCTGATTATTATTCCCACTTCCTCTACTCCTGCCAGTTCCTCCCTACATCCACTCCTATTTGGACCCACTCCCTTCTGCCTCTCATTTAAAAGCAAACATGTGTCTAAGGGATATTAATAAAATAAAATAATACAGTGATATTAAACAAATATTAACACATTGGGATTGATAAGCAGAAACAAAAGAACTCAAGAGAAGTTACAAGAATCAGAGACAGAGTTGTTTTGTGCACTAAGGAATCCCATAGATACACTAAACTGTAAATAATAATTTTATGTTGAGGTCTTAGATCCATTTGGGGTCGAATTTTGTTCAGGGTAATAAGGATGGTTGTACATGCAGCCATCTAGTTTGACAAGTACCAGTTGTGGAAGAGGCTGTCTTTTTTCCAGGGTGTGCTTCTGGCTTCCTCTTGAAAAATCAGTTGTCCATAGATCTGTGGATTTAGGTCTGGGTCTTTAGTTTGATCCCATTGAACAACACACCTGTTTTTGTGCCAATACCATGCAATTTTTATTATTATAGTTCTGCAGTACAGCTTGAACTCAGTGATAGTGGATAGATCCAGCAGTTCTTTTATTATTAAGGATTATTCTAGCTATTTTGTGTGTTTGTACTTCCATATGTAGCTAGAAATTGTATTTTCAAGAGAATCTTTAAATGACATGCTACTCAAAAACCTTCAGTCTGAGAAGACTGAATTACCTGACAGATATTTCTTATCCCATCTCCAGGAAGGACACTTCAGAAGAAATAGGTACAAAGGTAGCCAGTCATTCTAGAGTCTAGTCCTGTCAGGTGACCAGCTTATCTTTGAGTTTGGTAGTGTTGGTGCCTCTGTCACTATCATCTTCTGGACTTTGCCCACACCACCATCTCTGTGTATCTGAGTTTGCTAATTCCCATGACTGCTGAACCTTTTATTCCCCCTGTCCATATCATCTGCTGTAGGTGATACACATCTCATAATAAAGAAAAACATTTAGTAACATGTCCTAATGGAGTTTTTCATAACGTGTACCTGCACATTCCTATTTACAACATGAAGCACAAATGTATCTTTATGCTATAGAAGATAATTGTGTCTGTTTCCATCCATCCTTTCTCCATCTGAATATCCTGTGATTTTACCATGCAATAAATGTCTTTGCCAGTTAAATAATAACATTTTAATATATTAATGACAGCTTTATTAAAGATATATATACATACATATATATACACACACAGACACACACACACACACACACACACACACACACACACACACACACACACACACACATATAATATAATATATATATATATATATATATATATATATATATATCCTACCCATGGTAAGAAAACCACAACAATAATCCAATGAAATGATTTTAGTGTTTGTCATGTAATGGCATTTTTATTTAATTAATCCTTTTTTTCATTTTATATTTCAACCCCAGTTTCCCCTCCCTCCCCTTCTCCCACCTCCTATGATCCCATCCCCATCCACTCCTCTGAGGGGATAAGGCCTCTCTTGGGGAGTCACCAATTTCTGGGATACCAAGATGAGGCAGGACCAATCCCCTCTTTTCAGAATCAGGATGGGCAAAGTATCCCACCACATGTAATGGGCATCAAAAAGCCAGTTCATGCACCTGGGTTAAGCTCTGGTCCCAGTGGCAGCCCCCCCCCATAAACAGACTAAACTACATAACCACCATCCACATTCAGAGGGCCTAATTAGGTCCTATGTAGGTCCCCAGGTGTCAGCCCATTGTCCCTGAGCTACCAATAGCTGTCTCTGTGGTTTTGCCCATCATGATCATGACCCCTCCTTGTTCATATCATCTCTCCTCCCTCTGTCCAACTGAACTCCAGGGGCTCAATGCTTGTCTGTGGATCACTGCATCTTCTTCCAACAGTTAGTGGATATAGATTATATGATGAGAGTTAGAGCAGTTATTATAGTGTAAGGACTCCACTCTTGCTAGGAGTCTAAGCTGGGGTCACCCTTAAGGATTCTTGGGATTTTCCCTACCACCAGGTTTCTCCCTAACCCCATAGTGGTTCTCTTTATCACAATAACTGTTTCATTGCTTTCCATTTCTGTCCCTCCCTCAACTTGGCCATCTTGAACCCTCATGTTCCCATCCCCCATCCATTCCCTTCTACCCCCCCCCTAGATCACCTAGGAGATAATAAGTATTTCTCTTTTTTGATTTCCACCCTTACATGTCTCTCTTAGGATTCTCCTTTTTACCTAGCTTCTTTTGGGCTGTAGACTGTAGCCTGCTTATTCTTTGCTTTAATATCTAGTATCTACTTATGAGTGAGTACATACCACATTTGTCTTTCTGGGTCTTGGTTACCTCATTCAGGATTTTTTTTTTCTGGTTCCATCCATTTGTTGAAATTTCAAGATGTCACTTTTTTCCCAGTGAGTAATACTCCATTGTGCAAATGTACCACATTCTCCTTATCCCTTTTTCAGTTGAGTGGCATCTAGGTTGTTTCCAAGTTTTGGCTATTATGAATAAAGCTGCTATGAACATAGTTGAGCAAGTATCCTGTTACAATAAATCTTTTCGCCAAAAGCCGCTGAGCCCCACCGCCACATGTATGCTTTACGCCAGCTGCCTGCCTGAGTTAGGGTCCGAATTAATACACAGAGAGACTTGTATTAGGTTCAAATACCACTTGGCCAATGACTAGAATTCTCATCTGTTATCTCAGTCTTAATTATCATAAATCTATATGTTTTATAAGACTTATCTTCTTGGATGCCTTATTGGTGTCCCTCCTTGCCAGTGGCTCACATCCCACTGCTGAAGGAGGCAAAGGGGAAAGGGGACACTTCCTATTTCTCCTTGCTAAATATGAGTCTCCTTGCTATGTCACTTCTGGCCTGGATCATCACTTCTCTACTACATTCCCCAGAATCCTCTTTGACTCCTAGTCCTGTCTAACTTGCTGTCTCATTGGCAAACAGTATTTTATTCAATAATCAACAAGATAAACATACAAAGAAGTACATTCCCCCATCATCTCTTCTTTTCTGTCTAAATAAAAAGAAGGATAACTTATCTTTTACAATAACTGGAGAAAACTATAACCATAACTATCTGTCTTCAACTCTATCAAAGACCACAGAAGGATAATATATAAACTCTAGAATTGACAGGACATCTCACTACCTGGACAGTCACCCAAAGTTCCTCTGTAACACTGGGGCATACATATTCAGCCTATAGGCCACAGTGTGGCTGGCACACTTCTCCATTTCAACAGGGACCCTTCAGTATCCTTGTGAGATGATTGAGCAAATGTCCTTGTAGTATGAATGTGCTTCCTTTAGGTACATGTCCAAGGGTTGTATTGCTGGGTCTAGAGGGAGGTAGATTCCCAATTTTCTGAAAACCACCATACTGATTTCCAAAGTGGCTGTACGAGTTTGCATTCTCATTAACAATGGAGGAGTATTTCCCTTACACAGCATCCTCTCCAGCATAAGCTGTCATCAGGGTTTTTGAGCTTTGTCATTCTGACAGGTATAAGATCATATCTCAGAGTCATTTTGATTTATATTTCCCTGATGGCTAAGGATGTTGAACAATTCCTTAAGTGTCTTTTGGCCATTTGAGATTCTTCTATTGAGAATTCTCTGTTTAACTCTGCATCCCATTTTTTAATTGAATAATTTGTTATTTTGATGTCTTATTATTTTAGTTCTTTATATATTTTGGAGATCAGCCCTCTGTCCTATGTGGGGATGGTGAAGAAAACTTTTCCCATTCTGTGGGCCACTGTTTAGTCTTATTGACCATGCCCTGTGTCTTACAGAAGCCTCTCAGTTTCAGGAGGTCCCATTTTTAAAATTGTTGCTCCAGTGTCTGTAATACTGGCGTTATATTTAGGAAGTGGTCACCTGTGCCCATGCATTCTAGGCTACTTCCTACTTTCTTTTCCATTGGGTTCAGTGTAGCTGGATTTAGTTGAAGTCTTTGATCTGCTTTAACTTGAGTTTTGTTCATGGGGATAGATATAGGTCTATTTTCATTCTTCTACATGTTGACATCCAAGTAAGTACTTGCACCACTAATTGAAGATGCTTTTTTCTAATTGTATAATTTTGGTTTCTTTGTCAAAAATCAGATGTTCATAGGTATGTGGATTAATATCAGGTTCTTCAATTCAATGCCATTAATCCACTTGTCTGTTTTTATGCCAATACCAAGCTGTTTTTATTGCTATAGCTCTATAGTAGAGATTTAAATCAGAGATCATGATGCCTCTGGAAGTTCCTTTATTGTACAGGATTGTTTTGGCTACCCTGGGTTTTTTGCTTTTCCATATGAAGTTGAGTAGTGTCTTTTTGAGGTCTGTGAAGAATTGTGTTGGGATTTTGATGGGGAGTGCATTGAATTCATAGATTACTGTTGATCCTGCCCATCCAAGAGCATGGGAGATCTTTCCATTTTTTGAAATCATCTTCAATTTCTTTCTTCAAAGATTTAAGTTCTTGTCATACAGGATTTTCACTTGTTTGGTTAAGGTTATTTTATGTTGTTTGTGGCTATTGTAAAGTGTGATGTTTCTCTGATTCCTTTTTCAACCCATTTATCATTTGAATATAGGAGGGCTACTGACTTTTTTTAGTTAATGTTGTACCCTGCAACATTATTGAGGTGTTTTTCAGGTGTAGGAGTTCCCTGTTAGAATTTCTGAGGTCACTTATGTTTACTATCATATCATCTGAAAATAGTGAAAGTTTGACTTCTTCCTTTCCAATTTGTATCCCCTTGATATCTCTTTTTGTTTTATTACTCTAGCTAGAACTTCAAGTATTATATTTAATAGATATGGAGAAAGTGGTGAGCCTTGTCTTGTTCCTGATTGTAGTAGAATTACTTTGAATTTATCTCCATTTGCTTTGATGTTGGCTTGGTGTATATTGCTTTTATTATGATTAGATAAGTTTCTTATATTCCTGATCTCCCTAATACCTTTACCATAAAGGGGTGTTGGATTTTCTCAGAAGCTTTTTTTAGCATTTAATGAGATGGTCATATATTACATGACTGAAGAGACAATCTGTAATCCGTAAGGTTGAGATATCTTTATTGAGATAAATACCAGCCAAACACTTGCCCAGGGCAGCCGAGCAGCGAGGCCAGGGAGAAGGGGAAGGAGAAGAAGAAGGGGCTTCCATCTGCTCTGCGGCCCCTTAAGAGCCCAAACTGCATCATCCTGACTTCACCTTGACCACACCTTTACAGGTGTGGTCAGGCACACCTGTAGCTAGCCTCTAACCGGCGTGGCTTACTGTCCCCTAAAATCATGTGTTTTGTTTTCTACTTTTATGGTATAATACATGGATAGATTTTTGTATATTGAGCTATTCCTGCATTATTGGGATGAAGCCAACTTGTTCATGGTGGATGACTTTTCTGATATGTTCTTAGATTTGATATGCCAGTATTTTATTAAGTATTTTTGCATCAATGTTCACAAGGGAGATTGTTATGTTGGATTAAAATCTTCTTTTACATATGAGTCCCCCCATTCCTTCACTGACTTATCCTCCCATGTTCTCCACCATCCCCCCAAAACCACCCACCACCCACTCCACAAGGACAGTGAGGCCTTCCACAGTAGATCATCAAAGCCTGTCATGTCATTTGCGAGAAGGTCTAGGCCCCCTTCCATATATCTGGGTTCCAATAGTATCCCTCCATAGGGAATGGGCTTCCAAAGTCCATTTGTGGACTAGGGATAAACACTGGCTCCACTGTTAGAGGTCCCATAGACTGCACAGGCCTCCTAGCTGGCACCCCCATTCAGCGGGCTTGGTTCTATCCAATATTGGTTCTCTGACTTTATGACTGGGGTCCCTGTACTCTAACTAGGTCAGGTCAACTGTTTCTGTGGGTTTTTCCAACATGGTCTTGTCTCCTTTGCTCATCCCTCCACACTATCAACAACTGGATTCCAGGAGTATGACTCACCTGTGGGTGCCTGTTTCTGCTTCAATCAGCTACAGGATGAAGGCTCTAGGATGACAATTAAGGTAGTCATCAATCTCATTATAGGAGATGGGCATCAAAGGCAGCCTCTTCACTACTGCCTAGATTATTAGTCGGGCTAATTCTTGTGGATATCTGAACATTTCCCTAGTGACAGATTTCTTTTTAAACCTATACTGGCTCCCACTATTAAGGTATCTCTTTTCTTGCTCTACTCTCTTCCTCCTCTGTCTCAGTTTACATGATCCCTCTTGATCTCCCCTCTCCTCTTCTCTCCTTCACTTTTTCCTACCTCCGTCACCTCTTCCCCATGTTCCCAATTTGCTAAGGCATTCTTGTCCCCTTCCCATTCTTTGGGGGACCATGTCTTCCCCTTAAGGGTCCTCCTTGTTTCCTAGTTTCTCTGATGGTGTGGATTGTAGGCTGGTAATCCTTTGCCCTATGTCTAATAGCCATATATGAGTGAGTACATATCATGTTTGTCTTCTTGTGACTGGGTTATCTCACTTAGGATGGTTTCTTCTAGTTTCATCCATTTGTCTGTGAATTTCAAGATTTCATTGTTTTTATCTGCTGAGTAGTACTCCATTGTGTAAATGTACCACATTTTCTCTATCCATTCCTAAGTTGAGGGGAATCTAGGTTGTTTCCATATTCTGGCTATTACAAATAATGCTGTTATGAACATAGTTGAACAGATGTCCATGTTGTATAAATATGCTTTTTTGGGGTATATGCCCAGGAGTGGAGTTGCTGGATCTTGAGGTAGACTGATTCCCATTTTCCCCGAGACACCATCATACTGATTTCCAAAGTTTGCACTGCCCAGCAGTGGAGGAGTGTTCCCTTTCTCCACATCCTCTCCAGCATAGACTGTCAGTGGTGTTTTTTATTTTAGCCATTCTGGCCAATGTAAGATGGTATCTCAGAGTTGTTTGAGTTGCATTTCCCAGATGGCTAAGGATATTCAGCACTTTCTTAAGTGTCTTTCAACCATTTTAGATTCCTCTATTCAGAATTTGCTATTTAGTCCTGTACCCCACTTTTTAATTGGATTGTTTGGTGTTTGGGTGACTAGCTTCTTGAGTTCTTTGTAATTTTGGAAATCAGTCCTCTGTCAGATGTGGGGTTGAAGAAGATATTTTCCCATTCTGTGGACTGCCATTTTTTCTTGTTGACTGTGTCCTTTGCCTTACAGAAGCTGTTAAATTTCAGGAAGTTCCATTTATTAATTGTCAATCTCAGTGTCTGTGTTACTGGTGTTATGTTCAGGAAGAACTCTCCTGTATTAATTCATACATGGGTATCTTCCAGTTTCTCCTCTGAGAGATTCAGTATAGCTGGATGTATGTTGAAGTATTTGATTCATTTGGACTTATATTTTGTACATGGTGTTAGATATGGATCTATCTGCAATCTTCTATATGTCACCATCTAGTTATACCAGCAGCATTTGTTGAAGATGCTTTTATTTTTCCATTGTATAACTTTGGATTCTTTGTCAAAACTCAGGTGTCCATAGGTATGAGGGTTAATATCAGGGTTTTCAACTCTATTCCATTGGTCTACCTGTCTATTTTTGTGCCAATACCAAGCTATTTTCAGACTATTGCTCTCTAATAGACATTGAAGTCAGGGATGGTAATGCCTCCAGAAGTTCCTTTATTGTACAGTGTTGCTTTGGCTATCCTGGGTCTTTGGTTTTTTCAAAGAAAGTTGAGAAATGTCCTTTTAAAGTTTGTGAAGAATTGTGTTGGGATTTTGATGGGAATTGCATTGAATCTGTAGAACGCTTTTGGCAAGATTGCCATTTTTACTATATTGATCCTACCTATCCAGGAGCATGGGAGATCTTCCATTTTCTGGTATCTTCTTTAATTTCTTTCTTTAAAGACTCAAATGTTTATTATATGGGTCTTTCACTTGCTTGGTTAGCATTACCCCAAGATATTTTATGTTGTTTGTGGCTATTGTAAAGTGTGATGTTTCTCTGATTTCTTTCTCAATACCTTTATTGTTTATATATAGTATCGATGCTGATTTTTTGAGTTAATCTCATATCAGGCCACTTTACTGAAGGTGTGTATCAGCTGTAGGAATTCCCTGGTAGAGTTTTTTTTGGGGTCACTTATGTAAACTATCATATCATCTGCAAATAAAGTTTGACTTCTTGCTTTCCAATTTGTATCCCCTTGATCTCCATTTGTCATTTTATTGCTCTAGCTAGAATTTCAAGGACAATATTGAAGAGATATATAGAGAGTGGGCTGCCTTGTCTTGTTCCTGATTTTAGAGGAATAGCATTGAGTTTCTCTCCCTTTAGCTTGATATTGGCTGTTGACTTGCTATATATTCCTTTTATCGTGTTCAGGTATGTTCCTTTTATCCCTGATCTCTCCAGGACCTTTATCATGAGGGCGTTTTGAATTTTGCCAAAGGCTTTTTCAGCATATAGTGAGATAATCATGAGACGATCACTTTCCTTTTTAGTTTGTTTATATGGTGAATTACATTGATGGATTTTCATATGTTGAATCATTCTTGCAATGCAGGGATGAAGCCTACTTGATCATGGTAGATGATTCCTCTGATGTGATCTTGGATTCGATTTGCCAGATTTTATTGAGAAATTTTTCATCAGTGTTTGTGAGGGATATTGGTCTGTAGTTCTCTTTTTCAGTTGTGTCTTGTGTGGCTTGTGTATCAAGGTAATTGAGGTCTTGTAAAAAGAGTTTGGCAATGTCCCTTTTGCTTCTATTATGTGGAACATTTTGCAGAGTACTGGTATTATCTCTTCTTGAATTTCTGGTAGAATTCTGCAGTGATGCCATCTGGCCCAGGGTTGTTTGTTTTTTGTTTGTTTGTTTTGTATTTGTTGTTGTTTTTTTGATTGGGAGACTTTTGATGACTGCTTCTATTTCATTAGGGGTTATAGGTCAATTTAAACTGCTTATCTGTTCTTGATTTAATTTTGGTAAGTGATATCTATTCAGAAAATTGTCCATTTTCTTTAGATTTTTGAATTTTGTGGAGTACAGGTTTTCAAAGTATGAACTGAAGATTCTCTGGATTTCCTCAGTGTCCGTTGTTATATCCCCCTCTTCATTTCTGATTTTGTTAATTAGCACGCTTTCTCTCTTCCATTAGGTTAGTTTGGATAGAGGTTTGTCTATCTTGTTGATCTTCTCATAGAACCAAATCTTTGTTTCATTGACTTTTTGTAATGTTTTCCCAGTTTCTACTTTATTGATTTCTGCCTTCAGTTTGATTATTTCCTGGCATCTACACCTCCATGGTGAGTTTGGTTCTTTTTGTTCTAAAGCTTTCAGTTGTTCTGTCAGTTCTCTAAGTGTGACTATTCTCCAGTTTCTTCCTGTGGGCAATTAGTGCTATGAACTTTCCTCTTAGCATTGCTTTCGTAGTGTTCCATAAGTTTGGGTATGCTGTTTCTTCATTCTCTTTGAATTCTAGGACATCTTTAATTTCTTTCTTTATTTCTCCCTTGACTCAGGAATGGTGCAATTGCACATTGTTCAATTTCCATGAGTAGTTGGTTTTCTGCAATTTGTGTTGTTGTTGAATTCTAACTTTAAACCATGGTGATCAGATAGGATACGGGGGTTATTCCAATTTCTTTTGTATCTGTTGAGGTTTGCTATGTTGCTGAGTATGTGTTCAATTTTAGAGAAAGTTCCATGTGGTGCTGAGAAGAAGGTATATTCTTCTGTGTTTGGATGGATGTTCTATAGATGTCTGTTAATCCCAATTAGGTCATAATTTCTGTTAGTTCCTTTGTCTCTTTGTTAAGTTTCTGTCTGGGGAAACAGCATTGGACCACACCAAGACTTCTGAAGTGGTCCTTTCTAGTGGTGAGAGTAGGGTGTTTAAGTCTTCCCCTATAAGTGTGTGGTTTTATGTGTGATTTGCAATTTAGTAATTCTTCTTGTACGGATTTTGGTACCTTCATATTTGAGGTATAGATGTTCAGAATTGAGACTTCCTTTTTTAATTATTTTTTAATTTGAATTCTTTAATTACTACTCACATTTACATATCCATTCCCCCATTCCCTTGCCCTCCCATCCTCCCATGTTCCCCAACAACCCCCCCCAATGCATCCACAAACTCCTCCCCAAGGATAGTAAGGCCCTCCACCAGGGATCTTAAAAGCCTGTCATATTGTTTAGGGGAGGGCCTAGGCCCACCTTGCTGTATCTGGGCTGCAATAGTATCCCTCCATAGGGAATGGGCTCCCAAAGTCCATATGCACTCTAGGGTTAAAGACTGGCTCCACTGTTAGAGGTTCCATAGACTGTCTTGGCCTCCTACTTGGCACCCACATTCAGAAGTCTTGGTTTGGTCCAATGCTGTTTCCCCAGCTAGACTTCATCTTAATATACTTTTGCTGTCATGAATATGAAATGACCTTCATCTCTTTTCATTGGTTTTAGTGTGAAGTCTTATTTGTTGGATATTATGATTGCTACACCAGCTTGTTTCTTGTGTCAATTTGATTGGAAAATCTTTTGCCGACCTTTTACTTGGAGGTAAAGTCTGCCTTTGAAGGTGAGGTGTGTTTCTTGTATGCAGCAGAATAATGGAGTCTGTTTTTGTGTCCATTCTGTTAGCTTGTGCGTTTTTGTAGGCCGGTTAAGACCATTAATATTGAGGGAAACTAAGGACTATTGTGTGTTAATTCTTGCTTGTTTTGGATTTGATGTTGGTGGTGGTATTGTGTGTGGATTCCCCACCCCTTTGTTTGTGTTTGGTAAAGTGGGATTATCTATTGCCTATGTTTTTGTGAGTGTAGTTATCTTTCTTGGGTTGGAGTTTTCCTTCCAATACTTTCTGCAGGGCTGGATTTGTGGATATGCATTGTTTATATATGGATTTCTCATGGAATGTCTTGTTTTCTCCATCCATAGTGATTGAAAGTGTTGCTGGGTATAGTAGTCTGGTCTAGCATCCATTTTCCCTTAGCATTTGTAGAACATCTATCCAGTACCTTCTGGCTTTCAGAGTTTTCATTGAAGAATCAGTTGCAATTCTGATAGGTCTGCCTTTTTATGTTAGTTACTTGGCCTTTTTCCTTTGCTGTTCCTAATATTTTTTCTTTATTCTGTAAGTTTGGTGTTTTGATGATTATGTGGCAAGGGATCTTCTTTTTGTGGTCCAGTATATTTGGTGTTGTGTAAGCTTCTTGTACTTTCATAGGCATATCCTTCTTAAGGTTGGGGATGTTTTCTTCTATGGCTTGTTGAATATGTTTTTTGTACCCTTGAGTTGTATTCTTTCACCTTCTTCTATACCTATTATTCTTATATTTTATCTTTTCAAGGTGTCCCATGTTTTCTGGATATTTTGTGTTAGGGATTTGTTGGAGTTGAGATTTTCTTTCATTGATGACTGTATTTCTTCTAGTGAGTCTTCAACACTTGAGTTTCTCTCTTCCATCTCTTTTATTCTGTTGGTTATACTTACATGTGTAGTTCCTTTCAATTTACTCAGCTTTACTATTTCCATAAATCCCTCATTCTGTGTTTTCTTAATTGTTTCTATTTCAGTTTTCAAGCCTTGAACTTTGTTTGGTTGATTTTGTTTTTTTGTTTTTTGGGGGGGCTTTCTTTGAATTCTTTAATATAGGACCAAACAAGGTCCCCTAAATGTGAGTGACAGCCAGGAACACTGTGAAGACTACGGGGTCTCTGGCAGTGGATCCCACATGTATTCCTAGTGCAGGAAAGGACTTCAGGAGCCCATTTGCATGGAGGGATTCTGTCTTAGCCTAGATACACAGGGGAGGGCCTAGGCCCTGCCCCAAATGACTTGACAGATTTTGATGTTCCCTCATGGTAGGCCTCACCCTCGCTGGGAGTAGATTGGGAGTGGGAAGGGGGGGAATTGGGGGATGTGGAAGATGGGAGGGAGAGGGAACTGGAAGTGATATGTAAAATAATATTGTTTCTAATTTAAATAAATTTATTAAAAAAGAGATTTGTTCATTCCTTGATGTTTTTGGTTTGTCTTTTCCTCCATTTCTTTAAGGGATGTTCTCGGTTCCTCTGAGGGTTTCTATCATCTTTATAAAGTTGTTTTTGAGGTCCTTCTCTTCTGCTTCATCTGTGTTGAGATGTTCAAGTCTTGCTGGGATAGAGTCCCTAGATTCTGGTAGTGTCAAATTGGTCTTTCTGTTGTTGTGTGTGTTCTTATACTATCATCTTCCCAACCCTTCTTTGAATTGGTGCAAGTGGGGTCTATCTCTATCCTCCTGTCTTCTGGTGGGTGAAGGTGGGCCAAGACTTCAATGTCAGCAACTCTGGATGGTCTGGCTGCTCCTGGTGTAGTGGGGTCAAGACTCAAGTGGAGGATGGTGGGTGGAGGGCAGATAGTGTAGCATGGGCAAAACTGAAGTGTGGCTAGATTCAGGGTAGTTTTTCCTACTGAGGCAGGTCCACTACACGTGGAGGGGACACTGGAAGTACCAATGAGGGGATGCTGAGAGTTGGGCCTGAGCAGAACCCACACTTGTGTTTCTTCCTCCATTTCTTTAAGGGAATTTTTCATTTATATAAGAGACTCCATCATTTCATGAAGTTTCATTTTTTCTTTTCTTTTTTTATGGTCATTTCATTCTACTTCATCAGTGTTGGACTGTTCATGTCTTGCTGATGTAGGACCACTAGTTTCTGGTGGTGTCATATCGCTGTTTGTGTTGTTAAATGTATTCTTACAATGCCATCTCCCCATCTCTTCCTCCATTGGGTGCAGGTAGAGCCTGGACTTCTGGGATCCCTCTTCTTCCAATCAACACAGGAGTGCCCTACAACTCCCTTGGTAGCTCTTTTTCCAAATGTAGTTGGGGCCTCTTCCTCCAGGGGCAAGTGGAGCCAGTGGGGCCAGGGATTGTTTGGCAGGAAAGGGTGCTGCTGCCTGGTCAGTGTTTGTGCCATGGGTGAGCGAAAGCCAGGGGCTAGAGACTAGAGAACAGGGCTCTCCAACAGATATCTCAGACACTTACCTGTCCCTCTAGGTGCAGATGCAGCCAGTGGGTCAGGTGGTTACTGGTGAGGTGGTATAGAATTGTTGGCTCGAGAGAGTGCTGCTGTCTGGTCACTGAGGGTGCTGTGAGTGAGAGAGACAGATGGGCTAAAGCCCAAAAAGAGCATAGCTCTCTAGCCAGGGTCTCAGACACTCTCCTGTGCCTCCAGAAGCAGGTGGGACTGATCCAGCTGGTGGTTGCTGGTGTGGCAGGGGATGGTTGGCAGAAGAGAGTGCTGCTGCCTGGTTTCTGGAAGTGCCTTCATGTTGAGGCACTTTAAACTGATAGACGGAAATAATTATTTGTTATCTTAAACCTTTATTACTTAAAGTATATTTTCTCTAAGTCAATCACTGATACTAGGTGGAAATTTATATAAATTCTTCATTTTTCAATGCTTGTTGCCCAATTAAAATATTTGCTTTAAAACGTTGTGAGTTATGAAAAAAAATATCACTGTGTCAGATATCTCTTGGTGATATACCAGTGTTTTTGTATAACTTCATCATGAAACATACTAGATCCAAACCTATTTTAAATGGATTTTAAGGATTATAGAATACTTGAATTCTGCATACACACACACAACACATATATATGCATATAAGACTTACTGCATTTAATTAGGGCTCCTTGCATGACTATTGGTGTGGGTTATTTCTAAGAGCAAAGGCAACTGCCTGTCTAGTGGCTATACCACTGAAGAAATATGACTCCCTTTCCCTAAGGCTCAGGTAGGTAGGTACTCATGAGCTCTATTTTGTGCAACTAAACAGTTCTGTGGTTGAGTTCATGAATTCAACTGCAATGTCATAACTGGAACTCTTTCCTAACTTCTAGCTCTAACATTTTTTTTTTTTTACCTTGGGAACATTTATTTTACAACTGGTATTTATTTTATTTTTTAATATATATATATATGTATATATATATATATATATGCTTTTCAGAATATATGCACACATATATGTGTATATATTCTACACTTATGTGTACCATCCAAACCACAATTTCTCCACATTCTCTCCTCCCAGTGCCCCCACATCTGCCACCTCTACCAGATCCACTCCTCTTTGATTTCCCTTCAGAAATGTACAGGCCTCTCATGGATAGCAACCAAACATGGCATCTCATGTTACAATTAGAAGAACATCTCTTCATATTAAGGCTGGATGAAGCAACCCAGCGGGAGGAAAAGGATACCAAAAGCAGACAAAAGGGTCAGAGACTGCCCCTACTCCCACTTTTATGTGTCCCACAAGAACCATAGCATATATGCAGAGAAACTAAGCCAGATGCAACCTGGCTCCCTGATTGTCAGTTCAGTCTCTATAAACCCCTATGAGCCCCGCTTAGTTGATTCTGTGGGCTATTTTCTTGTGTCATTGACCCCTCTGGCAATCCTTTCTCCCCCTCTTCCACAGGATTCTCTGAGCTCCGCTAAATGTTTGGCTGTGGGTTTCTGCATTTGCTCCCATCAGTTACTGGATAGAACCTTTGTGATGACAATTGGTCTAGGCACCAGTATGTAAGTATAGCAGATTATTCTTAGGAATCCATTTCACTCACTTTTTAAAATTTCTATTCTATTCTATTTATTTGTTATTTATTTATTTATTTGTTTATTTATTTATTTATGCAAGTCTTTTTTTGGTTTTATCCTTGGCCTCTGGGCTATCTAGCCTCTTTTTAATGGCTCTCTAGTCAGTGTCAGGCATGGCCTTCCTCACATGGCATGGACCTCAAGTTGTACCAGTCATTGGTGTTAGCTACTCCTGAAAATTCTGCACTACCATTACCAATGCTCATTTTTCAGGCAGGACAATTTGTAGGGTGAAGGTTTTGTGGATGGGTTGGTGTCCCAAACCTTCCCTGGAAGACATGCTCAGGCTCCTTATCTCTCATTACTAGGAGTTTCCAATAAAGCCACCCTCATTGATTCCTGGGAGTTTCCTTTGCAGTAGGTTTCTACCTTGTCCCTGAAATGCACCCCAATTCTATTTGTCTCTTCCTGTAATCTCTCCTAATATTTCCTCCAACCCTTTCCCTCTGTTTCCATTTCCACAAACCTCAAGACTGCCGACAAAATCTTTTCTATTTTCTCTTACCCGTGTGATACATGCCTTCCCTCTAGAGTTCTCTTAGGTTCCATAGTCTCTCTGGGTCTATAGATTGTAGCATGATTAACCTTAATAGCTAATATCCACTTATAAGTGAGTATATATCATGTTTGTCTATCTGGGTCTGGGTTACCACACTAAGGATGATTTTTTTCCCTAGTCTCATCCATTTGCCTGCAAATTTCATGATTTTTTGACAGCTGAGTGATAGTCCATTGTGTAAATATAGCACATTTTCTTTGCCCATTCCTTTTTTTTGCCTTTTTTTAAAATTTTAGAAACAATCTTATTTTACATGTTAATCCCCCCATTCCCTCTCTCAAATCACCCCATGCCCCCCCACTGGTCCCCCAACTCATCCCCACCCACTCCCCACGGATAGTGAGGCCTTCCATGGGGGATCATCAAAGTCTGTCATTCTTTGGGTGAAGTTGTTTCCAGTTTCTGGCTATGATGATGAATAAAGCTACATAGTTGAGCAAATGTCTTTGTTGTAGGGTGAAACATTCTTTGAGTATATACTCTAAATGATACAGCTGGGTCTTGATATTTTCTGAGAAATAACCATATAGATTTCCATAGTGGCTGTACAAGTTTGCACTCCCACCAGAAATGGAGGAGTGTCCTCTACCACACTTCCTCACCAGCATAGCTGTCCTTGTGTTTTTTATCTTAACCATTTTGACAGGTACAAAATGGAATCTCAGAGTCTTTTTGATTTGCATTCCCCTGATAGCTAAGGATGTTGTACATTTCTTTAAGTCATTCTCAGCCATTTTAGATTCCTCTGTTGATAATTCTTTGTTTACATCTGTACCCCGTTTTTAAAATTGGATTATTTGATTTGTTGATTCCAATTTCTTGAATTCTTGATATATTTTGGATGAGTCCTCTGTCAGATGAGGAGTTGGGGAAAATCTTTTCCCATTCTGTAGGTTGCTGTTTTGTCCTATCAACAGTGTCCTTTGTCTTACAGGAGTTTCATAAGGTACCAATTATTCATTATAAACCTTAGTGACTTTGCCATCAGTATTCTGTTCTGAAAGTTGTCTCCCATGCCAATGAGTTCAAGGCTTTCCTCAAAGTTCCTCACTTTCTCTTCTGTTGGGTTCAGAATATCTGTTTTTATGTTGAAGTTTTTGATCCAATTGGACTTGAGTTTTTTGTAGAGTGAAAGATATGGATCTATTTGCATTCTTCTACATTTTGACATCCATCTATGCCAGCACTATTTGTTAAAGACACTTTTATTCCCATCGTGTATTTCTGGGTTTATTATAAAAAGTCAGGTGTCCATGGGTGTAAGGACTTATGGCTGGGTCTTCAATTCAATTCCATTGATCAACATGGCTATTTTCAAGCCAATACCATGCAGTCTTTATTACTATTATAGCCTGGTAGTAGAGTTTGAATTCAGGAATTGTGATACATTTAGAAGTTCTTTTATTGTACAGGAATGTTTTAGCTGTCTTGGGCTTATTGTTTTTCCTCATGAAGGTAAGTATTGTTCTTTCAAGGTCTGTAAAGAATTGTGCTGAAATTTTGTGGGGGATTTCATTGAATCTGTAGATTACTTTTAAGTAAAATGGCCATTTTTACTAGGTTAAACTGGATAATTTATAAGCCTGGGCAATCTTTCTACCTTCTGACCTTCTGATATCCTTTTCAATTTCTTCTTCTTCTTCTTCTTCTTCTTCTTCTTCTTCTTCTTCTTCTTCTTCTTCTTCTTCCTCCTCCTCCTCCTCCTCCTCCTCCTCCTCCTCCTCCTCCTCCTCCTCTTCTTCCTTCTCCTTTTTTATTTTTTCAAGATAGGGTTTTACTCTATAATGACCCTAGATATCTTGGAAGTTGCTTTGTAGACCAGGCTGCCCTCAAACTCATGGAGATCTGACTCCCTCTTCCTCCCAAGTGCTGTGATTAAATCCATGTACCACCACACATTGCTTTCAATTTCTTTCTTCAGGGACTTGAAGTTACTGTCACGCAGGTCTTTCACTTGCTTGGTTAGTGTTGCTCTGAGATATTTTCTATTATTTATAGCTATTGTAAAGGGTATCATTACCCAGATTTCTTTCTCACCCCATTTCTCATTTGTGTATAGAAGGGCTACTGGTTTTTTTTGTAACTTAATTTTATATTCAGCCACTTCCCTGAAGGTGTTTATCAGTTGTAGGAGGTCTCTGGTAGAGCTTTTGGGGTAGCTTATGTATACTATCATATCATCTGTGAATTGTGATACTTTAACTACTTCTTTTCTAATTACTATCCCCTTAATTTCCTGTAGTTTTCTTATTGCTCTAGCTAGAACTTTGAGTACTATATTAAATAGATATGGAGAATATGGATAGCCTTGTCTTGTTCCTGATTTTAGTGGATTTGCTTTGAGTTTCTCTCAATTTAAATTGATGTTCACTAAAGCCTTAATATAAATTGTCTTTTTATATGTTTAGATGTGTCCCTTGTATCCTTGATCTCTCCCAGACTTTTATCATAAAAGATTGTTGAATTTTGACAAAGACTTTTTCAGTACCTAATGAGATGATCGTGTGTTTCTTTTTCTTTCAGTTTATTTATTTGGCAGATTTCATTGACAGATTTTGGTATGTTGAACCATCCCTGCATCCCTGTGATGAAGCCTACTACTTTAATAGGATAGATGATTTTTTTGATGTCTTTTTGAATTAGGTTTTTGAGGGTTCTTTTGTTTTTGTTTTTGATGACAGTGTTTCTTTGTGGTAGCCTTGGTTGCCTTGGAACTAACTCTGTAGACCAGGATGGCCTTGAATTGAGAGAACCACCTGCCTTGGCTTCCTGAGTGCTTGAGTTAAAGGATGTGCCACCACTACCCAGATAAAACAAGTATTTTGCTGAGCATTTTTGCACCAGTGTTCAGAAGGGAAATGGGTCTATAATTCTCTTTCTTTTTTGAAATGTTGTGTGGTTTGGGTATCAGGAGACTATGGCCTTGTAAAATGAATTTGACAATCTTCCTTCTGCTTTTATTTCATGCAATAATTTGAAGAGTTTTGGCATTACCTCTTCTTTGAAAATCTGGTATAATTTTGTGCTAAAACCATCTGGCACTGGACTTATTTTGGTTGGGAGGCTTTTAATGATTGCTTCTATTTCCTTGGGGGTTATAGGTTTATTTAACTTGTTTATTTGATCTTGAATTAACTTTGATGTGTGGTATGTATCAAGAAAATTGTCCATTTATTTTACATTTTCCAATTTGGTGGAGTATGGATTTTTGAAATATGACAAAATGATTCATTGGATTTCCTTGATGTCTATTGTTATGTCCCCCTTTTGCTTTTCTTAATTTGTATACTCTTTCTTTCTCTGCCTTTTACTTAGTTTGGATAGGGGCTTTCCTATCTTTTGGATTTTCTCAAACAACCAACTCTTTCCTTATTTCTTTGTATTGTTCTCTTTGTTTTTATTTTATTGGTTTCAACATTATTCAATTATTTCCTGCAGTCTACTTCTCTTGGGTGTGTTTGTTCTGTTTGTTATACAGCTTTTGGGTGTGCTGCTAAGTCACTTTTATGAGATCTCTCTAATGTCTTTATGAAGGCATTTAGTGCCATGAACTTTCCTCTTAGTACAGCTTTCATTGTGTCCCATAAATTTGGGTATATTGTAAATGCATTTTCTTTGAATTCAAAACAATTTTTAATTTCTTCCTTTATTTCTGTCTTGACCCAGTTAGTAGTCATTCACTAGAGGGTTTTTGAATTTCCATGGGTTCGTAGGCTTTCTGTTTTTGTTGAAATCCAGTTTTCATCTGTAATTGTCTGATAGGACATCGGGGACTATTTAAACTTTCTTGTATGTGTTGAAACTTGCTTTGTGACTGAGTATGTAGTCAATTTTGTTTTTTTAATTTTTTTTATTGGTTCAAGTTGGGAACAAGCTTGTTTCACATGTAAATTCCTTCTCCCTCTCCCTCCCCTCACCCCATCCCTCCTCCCCCACCCCGTCCTACCCCTCACCCCATCCACCCTCTATTCCCCAGGCAGGGTAGGGCCCTCAATAGGGGCTCTGCAAAGTCCACTAAATCTTCCTGGGATGGGCCTTGGTCCTTCCCCATGTGTCCAGAGCCAGAGTGTATCCCTTCATGTGGGATACACTCTGAAAGTCCCTTTTTACACCAGGGAAAAATACTAATCCACTACCAGAGGCTCCCTGGAGTGCAGAGGCCTCCTTATTGACATCCATGTTCAGGGGTCTGGATCAGTCCTGTACTAGCCTCCGAGATAGCATCTGGGGTCAATGTGCTCCCCCTTGTTTAGGCCAACTGTTTCTGTGGGTTTCTCCAACCTGGTACAGACCCCTTCGATTTTCATTCCTCCCTCTCTTCAACTAAATTCCAGATTTCAGCTCAGTGTATATCTGTGGATGTCTGTCTCTGCTTCCATCAGCCACTGGATGAGGGCTCTAGGATAGCATAAAGAGTAGTCATCAATCTCATTTTAGGCAAAGGGCTTTTAGGTTATCCTCTCCATCATTGCCTGGATTGTCAGATCATGTCATCCTTGTAGGTCTCTGGAGATCTCCCTAGTTCCAGATCTCTTCTCAGACCTATAGTGGCTCCCTCTAATATGGTATCTCTCATCCTGCTCTCTCTCCTCTATTCTTCCCCCAACTTAATATTTCTGCTCCTCCATTTCCTCTCCTCTACTCCTCTTCTCCTGCTCTTATTGTGGCATCTCCCTCTCCCCTACCCTCATGCTCCCAATTAGTTCAGGAGTTCATGCCACTTTCCATTCCTGGGGTCCATTTATCACTTAGAGTCCTTCATGTTTCCTAGTTTCTTTGGGGAAGAGGATTATAGGTTGGTAATCCTTTGCTCTATGTCTAAACTTCATATATAAGTGAGTACATACCATGTTTGTCTTTTTGTGACTTGGTTACCTCACTCAGGATGGTTTCTTCTAGTTCCATCCATTTGCCTGGGATTTTCAAGATTCCATTGCTTTTTTCTGCTGAGTAGTACTCCATTGTATAAATGTACCACATTTTCTCTTTCCATTCTTCAGTTGAGGGGCATCTAGGTTGCTTCCAGGTTCTGGCTATTACAAACAATGCTGCTATGAACATGGTTGAACATATGTCCTTGTTGTATGGACATGCAGTATTTGGGTATATACCCAAGAGAGGAATGGATGGATCTTGAGGTAGACTGATTCCCATTTTTCTGAGCAACCGCAATACTGATTTTCAGTGTGGTCTTACAAGTTTGCACTCCCACCAGCAATGGGGGAGTGTTTCTTTTTCTCCACATCCTCTCCAGCATAGATTGTCATTGGTATTTTTGATTTTAGCCATTCTGACAGGTGTGAGGTGGTATCTCAGAGTTGTTTTGAGTTGCATTTCTCTGATGGCCAAGGATTTCGACCACTTTCTTAAGTGTCATTCAGCCATTTCAGATTCCTTTGTTGAGAATTCTCTAATTAGTTCTGCACACCACTTTATAATTTCATTGTTTGGTGTTTTGGTGGCTAGCTTCTTGAGCTCCTTGTATATTTTGGAAATCAGCCCTCTGTCAGATGTGGGATCGGTGAAGATCTTTTCCTATTCTGTGGGTGTTCATTTTGTCTTACTGACTGTGTCCTTTGCCTTGCAGAAGCTTCTCAGTTCAGGCGAAATTTCTATGAGGTGCTGAGCAAAGGTGTATTCTTTTGTGTTTAGGTGAAATTACATATGTTTACACACACACACACACACACACACACACACACACACACACACACACACACACACACACGGTAATTTAGTTCATAACATCTGCTAGCTCCATTACTTCTCTGTTTAGCTTTTTTTTCTGGATGACTAGTCCATTGGTGAGAGTGGGGTATAAAAGTATCCTACTATTAATGTGTGAGTTTCAATGTATGATTTAAGCTTTAATATTGGTTTTCTTACAAAGGTGTATGCACTTGCATTTGGGGCATATATGTTAAGAATTGAGAAGTCATTTTGGCAGATTTTTCTTTTGATGACTATAAAGTATTCTCCCTATCTCTTTTGATTATTTTTAGTTGGAAGTTTATTTTGTTAGATATTAGAATAGATCCTCCAGCATAATTCTTGGGTCCATTTGCTTGTAAAATGTTTTTTTTCTAATCCTTTGCTCCTGTTCCTCTTACTTCTACTTCTTTTCCCCAGAGTCCAGTTTGTACTGCCTAACTACTCTTGGAAGAGGGGCCTACACTGGAGTCCAGTGGACCAGCAAGGGTTCTCATTTCTCCTTCTCCTAGAAGCTATGAGATGCTAAGTGCTCCTCACGCAACAGTGCAATATTTTGCCCAACTCCTGCCTTTATGCTGTGACTTTTTCTGTCTTGAGCTTATATAAAACTTGTATTTATCCCAACTCCTGAAAATGCTTATTCTCATCACAAGTAAACTGGGTGTTTGCTTGACTAATGAATCTTCTTGTAAAATGTTTTTCCCTTGGCATTCTTGTTTCTTGTATGTATTTAATTTTACTTTCATTTTCCAAGCTTAAAACTCTGGAATTTCTTAGATACACTGAAGTTTAAAAAAGTTCTCCCAAATATCTTCAAGGGGCCTTAAATTATCCAGCTCCCATTCAGGTTTATCAGTAGGGTGAAGTTATAGAAATATTAGATCTCCAAAACAGCAGTGCAATAGCAATATTTTAGGGTAATGGCCCAGGTCTCACCAGGGCCTGGCATTGTTTTGCCAAGAAACAGAAACAGAAACTTTTTTGCCAAGAAACTGAGCATTTCTCAGAAAGCCCTTAAGTGCAGCAGTCACACCTCTGACCATGACTGACCTTTCTTATCTGCCTGACTAAGTTCTCATGCTAACACAACTAGCTATTTATTTTAGCATCATAACTCAGTGGACGTGGAAAAATATGTTAAGTGAGGTAGCACAAATTCATAGGAGAGAAAACCAATGTTCTGTCTGTCATATACAGATACTGACCTACAATGTATATATGTATATATGTTAACAAGCATTTAGTTGAGGTAAAGTAAAAAGAAAGGACCATTTGAAAAAGACTTGGATTAATATAGAAAATACCCTGAAAAACTCCAAATGAAATCACATGAAATTGAAAAGTTTACATCTTGAAAGAAAAAAAACACCATAAATGAAAGACAACCACAGAACAGGAGAAAAATCTTTGTCAGATATACTACATAATGTTGATCCATGTTGAGTATATGTATAATAATTACAAATTTAAATAATAGATTTGTGGCTGCCTCGGTGTTTATGTTTCTCTTTTGGTAGAAATCAGGGTAACTTCTTTCACCAAAGACACTAGTGATGAAGGCACTATGTAGGAACCAGCTCAATTCTCCATGTTCAGTGAACTGTCTATGTGTTGTCTTCTGCAAGTAGGCCTTGTCATCATTTTCTAAAGAGAAATCCCTAGTCTTGACCACAGCCTGCATAGTTTGGGGATAACCGTGGAATTCCTTTGGCCAACAACTCAATTAGATGTAACCCAAACCTGGTACTTCAAGCTTCTTTTGATGACAATGTATGGACAGTTGCTCCTTTATCTCCCTATTATTTGCTGATTTCTTTTAGATCACCTTCAAATATGTATACAGGTTAGGAGACTTATACTATATTATATTAGGTATTCATAATACCCCTCCAATGGCCTTTAATTTTGGCTGTTTCTGCTCATATTACCTCCCACATCTCCTCTTTTCTTATCCTCCCCACTTGGTCCTCCTGTTTCATACCTAACAATCCATTCATAGCTCTCTATTCTATCCCCCTTTCCTAATGAGACCTATCTCTATTCCCCAGTCCCTTAAGGATTGTAACTTGATTGCCATTAACTTAACAGCTAATATGTCAACACATAACATATTTGCTTTTCTGAGTCTGTAGTACCTCACTCAAGATGATTTTTTCTAATCCCATGCATTTATCTGTGAATTTTATGATTTTAGTTTTTAACAGCTGAGTGGTAGTCCATATGTAAATGTGCTATTTTTTATCCATTTATCTGTTGAAGAACATCTAGTTTTTTCCAATTTCTGGATATTATGAATAGAACAGCAGTGAATATGGTTAAGCATCTGTCTCTGTGGTAAGATGAAGCATCTTTTGAGTAAATGTCCATGAGTGGCCTGCCCTAGAATGTGATCACATCTCTCCCTCTCCTAGAAGCTTTCAAATGCCAATGGTGTCTCAGCTAGCAGTGGGGTTTTGTGCCCAATTCTTCCTGTATACTGTAATTTTGTCTGGCTTGAGCTTGCATGAGATTCATATTTACCCAGATTCATGGAAATGCCTATTGTAACTGAAAGACCCCCACGGGGTGGGACCCCGGGGTTGAACACTCAGGAGCGGTGACTCCCCAGTCACCAGGTGGAGGCAAAAACTTGATGTAAACAGCAAGAGGCTATATTATTCAGTAACCAGCACCGGGGCTCAACTTGTTACTCATGAAGGAGCAGAGGAGCTGACCCCTGAGCTCTGGTCTAGGGGCTTCTTAAAGTCAAAAACTTCAAACAGATGGGGTCTGGGGTGAGCGAGGAAAACAGTTCTGATTGCTGCATTCCAGGTGGCTGACGCAATCTCCGAGCACAATCTCTGGGTTCATGGGTCTTTTAGGGCAGTTACATGTTCATCTCTGGGAACCATTTGTTCTTTAACTTTAGTGGCTCTTTCCTCTTAAGGTCATATTTTTAGGTTCTCATGTATCTGCTAAGAAAACATCTTAGGCTGGGGTCATTCAGGATCTCCTTGCATAGCAGGCAAATGAGATACCATCAAGTCAAACAGAGAAGCTTTTCAAAAGGGCAGACCATAAGGTTGGAGGCCATAAACTACAGAGTTTCCGTGGCTAAGGGTGTTGAACACTTTCTTATGTGTCTTTCAGCCATTTTAGATTCCTCTATTGGGAATTGTCTATTTAGTTCTGTACCCCACTTTTCAACTGGATTATTTGGTGTTTTGGTGACTAGCTTCTTGAGTTTTTTTGTAAATTTTGGAATTCAGCCCTCTGTCTGATGTGGGGATTGTGAAGATCTTTTCCCATTCTCTGGGCTGCCATTTTGTCTTGTTGACTGTGTGTTTTGCCTTATAGAAGCTTCTCAGTTTCAGGAGGTCCCATTTATTAATTATTGATCTCAGTGTCTGTGCTACTGGTGTTATGTTTGGGAAGCCATCTCCTGTACTATTTTGTTTGAGTGTATTACCTACTCTCTCTTCTAAGAGGTTCGGTGTGGCTAGATTTATGTTCAGGTCTTTGATCCATTTGGACTTAAGTTTTGTGCATGGTGATAGTATGGATCTATCTGCAGTCTTCTACACACTAGCATCCAGTTATGCCAGCACCATTTGTTGAAAATGTTTTCTCTTTTCCATTGTATAATTTTAGCTTCTTTGTCAAATGTCAGGTGTTCACAGCTGTGTGGATTAATATCAGGGTTTTCAATTTGATTCCAATTGTTCTACTTGTCAACTTTTGTGCAAATATCAAGCTGTTTTCATGACTATAACTCTATAATAGCACTTGAAGTCAGGGATGGTGATGCCTCCGGAATTTCCTTTATTGTACATGGTTGTTTTGGCTATCCTTGGTCTTTTGTTTTTCCATATAAAGTTGATTGTTTTTCTTTTCTTTCAGGTTCTGTGAAGAATTGTGTTGGTGTTTTGATGGGGATTGCATTGAATGTGTAGATTGGTTTTGGCAAGATTGCCATTTTTACTATGTTGATACTACCTACCCAAGAGCATGGGAGATCTTTCCATTTTCTGGTATCTTCTTTAATTTCTTTTTTTAAAGTCTCAAAGTTCTTGCTATAGAAGTATTTCACTTATTTTTTTAGCATTACCCCAAGATATTTTATGTTGCTTGTGGCTATTGTAAAGGGTGTTTTTCCTCTGATTTCTTTGTCAGCCCTTTTATCCTTTGTAAACCATGTGCTGCTGATATTTTTGAGTTAATCTTGTATCCTGCCACTTTGCTGAAGATGTTCATCAGGTATAGGAGTTCTCTGGTAGAGTTTTTTGGGTCACTTATCTAGAATATCATATTGTCTGCTAATAGTGAAAGTTTGACTTCTTCCTTTCCACTTTGTATCCTCTTGATCTCCTATAGTTGTCTTATTGCTCTAGCTAGAACTTCAAGTATAATATTGAAGAGATATGGAGTGAGAGGACAACCTTGTCTTGTCCCTGATTTTAGAGGAATCACATTGAGTTTCTCTCCATTTGGTTTGATGTTGGCTGTTTGTTTACTGTGTATTGCTTTTATTATGTTGAGGTATGTTCCTATTATCCCTGATTCCTCCTAGACCTTTATCATGAAGGGGTGTTGGATTTTGTCAAAGGTGTTTTCAGCATCTAGTCAGATGATCATGTGGTTTTTCTTTTGCATTTTTATATGATGGATTATTTTGATAGATTGTCTTATCTTGAACCATCCCTGTGATGAAGCCTACTTGATCATGGTAGAAAATTTCTCTGATGTGTTTTTGGATTGGTTTGCCAGTATTTTATTGAGTGTTTTTGTATTAATTTTCATGAGGGAGTTTGGTCTGTAGTTCTCTTTCTTAGTTGTGTCTTTGTCTGGCTAGGGTACTAAGGTAATTGTAGCCTTTTAAAAAGTGTTTGGCAAAGACCCTCCTGCTTCTATTGTGTGAAACAATTTGAGGATTATTGGCATTAGCTCTTTGAATTTCTAGTAGAATCATGTACTGAAATCATCTGGCCCTGGGCTTTTTTCAGTTGGAGACTTTTTATGATTGCTTCTATTTCCTTGGGGGTTATAGGTCTGTTTAAATTGCTTATCTGTTCTTGATTTAATTTTGGTAAGTTATAACAATCCAGAAAATTGTCCATTTTCTTTAGATTTTTGAAATTTGTGAATTACAGGTTTTCAAAGTATGACCTGATGATTCTCTGGATTTCCTCAGTGTCTGTTGTTATGTCCCCCATTTTATTTATGATTTTGTTGATTTGCATGTTCTCTCTCTGCCTTTTGGTTAGTTTGGATAAAGGTTTCTCTATCTTGTTGATTTTCTCAAAGAACCAACTCTTTGTTACACTAATTCTTTGTATTGATTTCTTTGTTTCTACTTTATTGATTTACAGTTTGTTTTGTATGTCTAAGTTTAAGCTGAAGGCAGTATCAGGGGACAGAAATGGTTAATAAATTAGGAAACTAGCCAGAGTCTTGCAGAAGGAGGTAAGACATAAGAAGATCGATAAAATAATTAAAAGTTGAGAATTTGACTTTAGGAAAATAGGAGAGAGGGGGCAGAGCTGATGTGGGAGCAAGTGTGGATGAGGAAGTAAATCTGGTTTTAGGGCAGGAGTGGGCAGCATTGGCCTAGGGGTGTTTTGGAGAGATGACAGTAAGGACAAAGCAGGAATGTTGTGAGATACCAAAACCAGGGCTATTTTGAAAAAGAGAGCCAGGTAAAGAATATGGGATCTTTACCCCATAACCTGTGTAGACTGGCTCACATCACCCATCCAGTTCCAGGAAAAGAAGGCCATCAGGAAGAAGAGATAACCATGCATGACCCTGACTCCAGGAGGAAGAATACCCCAGGTTAATCAACAGAGTTGCTTAACAACTTTTTTTTTCTTTTTTTTATTAGAAAGAAAAATATTTTACATGTCAATCCCAGATCTCTCTCCCTCCCCTTCTCCCCTGGCCCCCCAGCTAATGCCCTACCAATTCCATACCCTTTCTGCTCCCCAGGTAAGGTGAGGCCTTCCATAGGGGGTCTTCAAAGTCTGTCATATTCTTTGGGATAGGGCCTAGGCCAACCCCCTTGTGTCTAGGCTCAGGAAGTATCCCTCCATGTGGGATACTTAAAGTCCATTCTATTGGTAGCGATAATTCACGATCCACTATAAGAGGACCCATTGATTTCCAAGGTCTCCTCATTGACACCCACATTCAGGGTGTCAGTTTCCCAGCTATCAGTCTGGGGATCAAGAGTTTTCTCTTGTTCAGGTCAACTGTTTCTGTGTGTTTCACCAGCGTGGTATGGACCCTTTTGGTCATCAGTCCTTCTCTGCATCTGGTTTTCAGTTCAATTCAAGGTTTAGCTGTGGGTGTCTGCTTATACTTCCACCAGCTGCTGGATGAAGGCTATACAATGGCATATGAATTAGTCATCAATCTCATTATCAGGAGAGGGCATTTAAGGTAGCCTCTCCTCTGTTGCTTAGATTGTAAGTTGGTGTCGTCTTTGTAGATATCCAGACATTTCCCTAGTGCCTGATTTCTCTTCGAACTTATAATGTCTCCCTCTATTATATATTATCTATTATCTTGCTCTCTTTTGCTCTTCCCCCAACTCAAGCTCCCTCTCCCATCATTCCTTCCTCACCCCTCTTCTTCTCTCCTTCTCATTCTCCTAGTGCACTCTCTCTCCCCCCTCCATGCTCCCAATTTGCTCAGGATATCTTGTCTCTTTCCTCTTCTCCAGGGGACCATGTATGTTGCTCTTAGGATCCTCCTTGTTTACCTGCCTCTCCAGCAGCCTAGGCTGCAGGTGGGCAATCCTTTATGTCTAAAATCCATATATGAGTGAGTACATACAATGCCTGTCTTATTGTGACTGGGTTACCTCTCTCAGGATGGTTTCTTCTAGTTCCATCCATTTCCTGCGAATTTCAAGATTCCATTGCCCCTTTTCTCCCCCTGAGTAGTACTCCATTGTGTAAATGTACCACATTTTTTCTATCCATTCTTAAGATGAGGGGCATTTAGGTTGTTTCCGTATTCTGGCTATTACAAATAATGCTGCTATGAACATAGTTGAAAAGATGTCCTTGTTGTAGGAATGTGCTTTTTTGGGGGGTATATGCCTAAGAGTGGAATTGCTGGATCTTGTGGTAGACTTATTCCCATTTTCCTGAGGAATCGCCATACAGATTTCCAAAGTAGCCGTACAAGTTGGCACTCCCACCAGCAGTGGAGGAGTGTTCCCCTTTTTCCACAACCTCTCCAGAATAAACTGTCATTGGTGTTTTTGATTTTAGCCATTCTGACAGATGCAAGATGGTATCTAAGAGTTGTTTTGATTTGTATTTCCCTGATGGCTAAGGATGTTGAACACTTTCTTATGTGTCGTTCAGCCATTTTAGATTCCTCTATTGAGAATTCTCTATTTAGTTCTGTACCCCACTTTTTAATTGGATTATTTGGTGTTTTGGAGACTAGCTTCTTGAGTTCTTTGTAAATTTTGGAGATCAGTCCTCTGTCAGATGTGGGGTTGGTGAATATATTTCCCATTCCTTGGGCTGTCGTTTTGTCTTGTTGACTGTGTGCTTTGCCTTACAGGAGCTTCTCAGTTTCAGGAGGTCCCATTTATTAATTGTGCAGCTCAGTATCTGTGCTACTGGTGTTATGTTCAGGAAGTGGTCTCTTGTACCAAATTGTTCAAGGGTATTTACTACTTTCTCTTCTAATAAGTTCAGTGTGGCTAGGTTATGTTGAGGACTTTGATCCATTTGGACTCAAGTTTTGTGCATGGTGATAGACATGGATTTATCTGCAGTCTCTATAAGCCAGCATCCAGTTATGCCAGCAACATTTGTTGAAGATGCTTACTTTATTCCATTGTATAACTTTGGCTTCTTTGTCAAAACCCAGGCATTCATAGGTTTGCAGCCTAATATCACGGTTTTCAACTTGATTCCATTGGTCTACTGTCTATTTTTGTGTCAATACTAGCTGTTTTCAGGACTATAGCTCTATAATAGAGCTTGAAATAAGGGATGGTGATGCCTCCGGAAGTTCTTTTATTGTTCAGGGTTGTTTTGGCTATCCTGGGTCTTTTGTTTTTCCATATAAAGTAGAGTATTGTTTTTTCAAGTTCTGTGAAGAATTGTTCTGGGATTTTTATGGGAATTGCATTGAATCTGTAGATTGCTTTTGGCAAGATTGCCATTTTCACTATGTTGATTCTACCTATCCAAGAACATGTGAGATCCTTCCATTTTTCTGGTATATTCCTTAATTTCTTTCTTTAAAGACTCAAAATTCTTATGATACAGGTCTTTCACATTTTTGGTTACATTACCCCAAGGTATTTTATGTTGTTTGTGGCAATTGTAAAGGCTGATATTTTGCTGGGCATTGGTGGTGTATGCCTTTAATCCCACCACTCGGAAGGCAGAGGCAGCTGGATTTCTGTGAGTTCGAGGCCAGCCTTGTCTCCAGAGCGAGTGCCAGGATAGGCTCCAAAGCTACACAGAGAAACCCTGTCTCGACAAAACATAAAAAGGGTGATGTTTCTCTGATTTCTTTCTTAGCACATTTATCATCCATATATAGTAGGGCAACTGACTTTTTGAGTTAATCTTGTATCCTGCCACTTTGAGGAAGATATTTATCAGCTGTAGCAGTTCCCTGGTAGAGTTTTTCCGAGTCACTTATGTAGACTATCATATCATCTGCAAACAGTGAAAGAGTTGGGTGCAGCAGACACTGAGGAGGTGGGTGGGTTTGTTGGGTCACTGGTGCTAAGGAGAGTTGGAAAGTCTGTCAGACCTTGCTAGGCTGAACACAGTGGGCAGTGCAAAGGAGACCAGGTGGCAACTTAGGGAGGAAGGTAGTTAGGAGAGGGAATCTGAAAAGAACAGCAATCTTGTTTGTGAGCAGGACAAAAAGCAGGTGGCTGCTGTTAACAGCTGAAAGCAACAGTGATGCTCCCCTCCCCCTAATGCAGTGGATATTAGGGATGTATCCAGAACAGACAGTGGTGCAGGTGCTAGCTGCCTGGAAATCTTGGGCCTGAGGGGCATGAGCTGTGACTCTGGTCCTAGGACAAGGGGAGGAGTGACTGCACAGCTACTGCTGTCATGGTGGGGTTGGTCTACTGAGGTTGGAGGCCACAAGAGGTGTCAGTTGGAGACTTTCCCTTGGTTGTAACATGGCATTGGCTGTACAATGGAGGTGGGACAGGCTAGCTGGCAGGACATGACTCTGCTGGTGGGATTTTGCAGTTGTGACTGTGAGCAATCTGCAGAGGTGTGCAGGTACAGAGTGCACAGTCACAGTGCACCTTCAGAGCTGTAGCAGGAGTTTGAATAGCCAGCAAGTACAAAGGAAATGTTTGAAGCTGTGATCAGAAGGTGGCAGAAAAGCAGGCAGGGACAGTCAGAGGCATAGGACCTCTCAGAAAAGGGAGGCAGGGACAGGTGGAGATGTAGGGTGTCTCAGAGGGGGAAAGAGGGGACTTGTATCTTTTTTTTTCTGTCCTTAAGCCCATAGAATTGTAAAGGTTTTTTTTTTTATCTTTAGAGAGCCTAAAGGCTGTTTTTGAATGTTGGGGTGTAACAATAATTAAATGTGTGTTGGAGTTTTCTGTTTGGATGGAGAGAACAGATTCCTTTTGCTAATGATGACCTTGGGCCAGGGTTAATGACCTAGGCCATCCCCTGGTCTTGAATAGCCCTATGAAGACCCCTGGGAGGCAGGAGTCACCAAGAGGGGGACAATACTCTGAGGAGAAATCCAGGACCTATCAGATAGCATTTTTGGAGGATTAGGAACAGACCCTGAATTTCAGAAGTGTGGTCACCAAAAGCGAAAGGAAAACTTCCACCAAGCCCAACTGAACAGAATGTGCATAAAAGTCACCCAAGGGAGTCCACCATAACCAAGGAAGGTCATGTTGGGGTACAGTTTCCCTAATCCCACAAGACAAAGGAGATTTATTTACCCCAAAGTGAAAAAAGACAGCAACAAAAACAGGAGATAGAAGAAGAGGGAAAAGAGATAAGGAATGAAGGAGAGGGGAGAAAAGGGGCAACAATAGAGAAGGGGTATTTGTCTTAGAGTAGCTCAGAAAACTGACTCTGAATAGAGAAGAGACAAATGTGGCGCATAGAAAATAGCAGTTTCCTAAGGTCCAAGGGAGCTTTAGAAGGGAAAACGCACACTAGGAGGAGGCGTTTAATTTTAATTGGGCACGTTAAGTAGGTGAGCCAAAGTGGGCTTTTTATTGCTGAAGTTTGATATTCTGATAGATGTACACTGGTAGTCAGTCTCTGGAGGAGGGATTTGCCACTTAAGGGAATGTTCCCTGGGAGTCACTTCAGGAATGTAATCTAAATGTTTTTTAGCAAGGCAGAGGGAATTGGGGAGAAGGGAAAGGCCTGGCAGCCACATGCTGGAGTGGGTTAGAGTTCTTCATATATTGCATGTGTATTTTAATCTACTACTCTCTGCAACTCAATCCTTACTGTTATTCTCAGACCTCTGGCACACACACACACACACACACACACACACACACACACACACACACACACACATACACACACACACACATTCCCTCAAGCCATTTACCCATAAGGCAAATGAGATTGTATGTGCTTCAGCTGGATTAATTACTTATGTTTCCAATTCTTCTTTAATTCCTGTATCATTCAGAGGCACCCTCATACAGGCCAATGCTTGTCATATTAAACTGTCTTCCACTTCATGTAATCTTAGTGCCTCATGGCTTTCAGATGACTTCTCTAAACTCTCTTTAATCTTGTTTTCTTTTCAGCCCTATGAGGACTTCCTTACATTTTGCCCTCATATGCACTTATTATAATGGCTATAACACACACATCTGGTATTTGTTCCTTTTCTACTCTTCAAGATTCATTGTAAAATTAAATGGCATTCAGCATTATTAGGGTGCATGTGTCCTACTTGGTAAAGCTGCTTTGTCCATTTATTGCCCCTATATGTGCTGCCAGTGGTGAGGACTTTGGAAATATTAAGGAGAGAAAGACCAGATAGAGAGAGTCATCTACCAGTGTTTCCCATTTCTCCTTTCCATGAGAAAAGAATTCAGAAATATGGAACAAACACTGAATAACAAGCAAAGGAGGATTTGTTCTCAAAGTTATATAGTAGAGAGTGACTGGGAGCTTCTTCAGTAGGAGATAAATTGTACAGGCTTTAAATTATGTGCTTCTTATGAATCCCAGAAGATGCTGAGTGAGGTTATATATTTCATTGTATGTTTTTTTATTAGGGTGATTTAACAAAACCATTTCAATTTTTGTCATGTCAAAATATAGATTAAAATGTTAGACATGTCTTTGGTTTAGTTTCCTTGTCACATAAAACCCATTTTTTTTTTTCATTTCTAGGGTGAGTGACTACACACCTAGTAATTGCATACTTTCACTTACAATTTCCTGTTGTTCGAATAGTGTCTTGATTTTCTTTAAATTTTTCCCTCTTACTCCTGTCTTCTCACCAATAAATCCTTATCTCTAAAATGAGAGTAACATTATTATCGAATGATGTATTCAACTTCCATTTGCTTGTTTAACCTTCTGTCTGTGTGTGGTGAAGATGCAGGAGGCATACTCTAGGTGCCTTTGTATTGATCATAGATTTCCCAGTATCCAGAATTTAAGCTCAAGATTCTGTTCATTGCAAAGTTTTATTCTCAGGGAGTCTGTTACAGATCAGAATTAAGAAGACAAAATTGGTGTGGGGAGCTGAAGTGTTATTAGAAACACCTGATGATTTAGAAACAACATGGCAAATAAGAACTGAAAAGAAATTGGAAGAACGTGGAGGATCAAGCCCACATTACAACAAATAGAGAGCTATGGGCAGCTTTGGTGAAAACTATGAGAATATCTGTAAGTTCTGGGAGATGAGTTTTCATGCTTCAAATTTTAGTAAACAAATATATTCTGTATGCAGCCCTGTAATACCTCAGATAGAAATAGGAATGAGGTGTTGGAAGCCAGAGGTAAGACCAAATTTATAAAGAGGTAAATAACATCATTAAATTGTCAGTATAGAAGAACAGGAAAAAAATCATACAAGGAAGATTAGGTGTTGTCTGCAATGTGCTTAGCATTGCAGAATGTGCTTAGCACTCATGAGGGCCCAGGTTTAATCCTCAGGAATTACAATCTGCATTCACCTATACAATGTTTTATATTAAATAGTGGTAAACTTCAAAAACAGAAAAAAATGGACTGGTGAAATACGTGATGAATACAAGAATATGTTCATATGCATGTAAAAGAGAACGTCAAAAATCTGATACCAGATTTAAAATAATTCCTTTCTAAAAATAAAAACAAGTCATGTTTCTTAATTGATTCTCTGAGGTATCTTACCTTACTTCCAAATACTGATAGAGAAATTACATAAAAGAAAATTTGCAAACAAATAGCACTTATCTCTCAGAAACAGGTATTATCATTTGAAAGCCAATAATATATAATAGAATTTTTGACCATGGCCAGCTTGGCTTTATGTAGATGTGGCAAGCTGACTTAATGACAAAAACCCGTGAACATACATTATATCAGCACACTAAAAAGAAAATCACATGATTTTATCCATCAGACAAGAAGGCATTTTGACCAAATCCAAAAGTAAATCCTGATTTAAAAATCACAGCATATAGGAAAAGTGGGGCAATCTGTCCATTCGTGAAAAAGCATATGTAAGCAACATATAGGTAATGTCTTAGTTCATATTGAGAAACAGGAACAAAGCATGATCTCCCTTCTTATCATTCTTATTCAACACCCAACTTGAAGTTCTAGATAACAAACAAGGTAAAAATGCAAATAAAATGCAAATAAAGATAGCAATAACTGAAAAGAAACTACCTTTACTCACAGATAATATGACTGAGTATGTAGAAAGTCCTGAAGAGTGAACAATAAAAGCTGCCTTGAAATGACATGAGTATAAGAAAATTTTTCATTATAGTTGAAATTAAAAAAAAAGTTCTTTGTATAACAACAAAGAATAAGTGAGTGGTATTTCAAATTAAAACCACGTTATTATTTATATGAATACCAAGAAGAAACAGTTAAATGTAAACATAACAAAATATGTACAGGTTTGCTTATATGGAGAAAACTGTAAAAATCCCATGGAACAGATTAAAAAGTATAAATTAGTGAAGTCCTACTCTTTTTTTTCAGTCATTTATTTAGCTCATAAATAAAGTCATGTACAATTTTGATACACAATACAGTATGTTCACAATGGCATGGCTAAATTAAAGCAATTAACATGTTATATCACACATATTCATCATTTTTGTTTTGAGAACACTTAAAGTGTACTATCTCACAACTTTTGAAATATAGCATATTGTTATCAACCATATTTATCATGCTCTCAGTAGACCTCAAGTCTTCAGAGAGTCCATGCCTCTTGTCCAACTGCAGTTTTATATCCTTAAACCAATCTTTCCCCATTGTTAAAAGACCCACATTGAAGCCTAATAGCCACAATTCTGCTCTCTGTTTCCATAAGTTCTGAAGCCTAATAGCCACAATTCTGTTCTCTGTTCCCATAAGTTCATCATTTCTAGGTTACACATAAAAGTGAAATTGTGTGACATTTGTCTTCCAGTGTGTCACTTTTTTTTTTTTTGGCAAGCATATAAATTTACTACTTACTAAAGATGAAATCAAATTTGCATGCACAGGTGAGCACTCACTGAAACACCTTGGATTCATCACATATTTGAGTTTCAATTAGCATATATTATATATATATATATAATATATATATATAAAACAATAATGGCAATATGTTATGCATCAATAGCAGCAACAGCTTTTCCAGGTTCTCCAGTCATTTGAACAAAATTGTAGAGACATCCAGCACACTCCATTTAAAAAAACAAAACAACAAAAACAAACAAACAAACAAACAAACAACAACAACAACAAAAAGTAAAAACACAAAATCCTGGAAAACAGCGCAGTTCTGTTACTTTTGTGGTACTTGGCACCATTTTTTTTTTAATTAGCTTCTCAGTCATCATCTGGGAGAAAACCATTCTGAGCAAAATTATTAAAAACAGCTCTGATAAAGCATGGTCTCTACTATGTATCATAAAGCAGGTCCCCATATGAGTGATTACATATCATATTTGTCTTTTTGTGATTGGGTTACCTCACTCAGAATGGTTTCTTTGAGTTCCATCCATTTTCCTGTAAATTTCAAGATTCCATTGTTATTTTCTGCTGAGTAGTACTCCATTGTGTAAATGTACCACATTTTCTCTATCCATTCTTCAGTTGAGGGGCAACTAGGCTGCTTCCAGTTTCTGGCTATTACAAAAATGCTGCTATGAACATGGTTGAACATATGTCCTTGTTATATGAATGTGCTTCTTTTGGGTATATGCCTAGGAGTGGAATTGCTGGATCTTGTGGTAGACTCATTCCCATTTTCTTGAGGAGTCACCATACTGATTTCCACAGTGGCTGTACAAGTTGGCACTCCCACCAGCAGTGGAAGTGTGTTCCTCTTTCTCCGCATCCTCTCCACCATAAACTGTCATTGGTATTTTTGCTTTTAGCCATTCTGACAGGAGTATGATGCTATCTCAGAGTTGTTTTGATTTGCATTTCCGTGATGACTAAGAAAGCTGAACACTTTCTCATGTGTTTTTCAGCCATTTTAGATTCCTCTATTGAGAATTGTCTGTTTAGTTCAGTACCCCACTTTTTAATTGGATTGTTTGGTGTTTGGGGGACTAGCTTCTTGAGTTCTTTGTGTATTTTGGAGATCAGCCCTCTGTCAGATGTGGGGTTGGTGAATATCTTTTCCCAGTCTGTGGGCTGCCCAGTTTTGTCTTGCTGACTGTCTCCTTTGCCTTACAGAAGCTTCTCATTTCAGCAGTTTCAGCAGGTCCCATTTATCAATTGTTGACCTCAGTGTCTGTGCTACTGGTGTAATGTTCAGGAAGCAGTCTCCTGTACCGATTAATTCAAGGGTATTTCCCACTTTGTCTTCTAATAGGTTCAGTGTAGCTGGATTTATGTTGAGATCTTTGATCCATTTTGACTTAAGTTTTTGCAAGGTGATAGGCTTGGGTCTAACTGCAGTCTTCTACATGTCTGCAACCAGTTATGCCAGCACCATTTGTTGAAGATGTTCTCTTTGTTCCAGTGTATAAATTTGGATTGTTTCTCAAAAATCAGGCATTCAAAGGTGTGTGGGGTAATATCAGGGTTTTCAATTCTATTCCATTGGTCTACCAGTCTATTTTTGTGCCAATACCAAGCTGTTTTCAGGACTATAGCTCTGTAATAGAGCTTGAAGTCAGGGATGGTGATGCCTCCAGAAGTTCCTTTATTGTATAGGGATGTTTTGGCTATCCTGGGTCTTTTGTTTCTCCATACAAATTTGAGAATTGTTCTTTCAAGGTCTGTGAAGAATTGTGTTGGGATTTTGATGGGGATTGCATTGAATCTGTAGATTGCTTTTGGCAAGATTGCCACTTTTACTATGTTGATCCTACCTATCCAAGGGCATGGGATATCTTTCCATTTTCTGGTATCTTCTTTAATTTCTTTCTTTAGAGACTCAAAATTTTTATGTTACAGGTCTTTCACTTTTTTGGTTAGTGTTACTCCAAGGTATTTTTTGTTGTTTGTGGCAATTGTAAAGGTTGATGTTTCTCTGATTTCTTTCTCTAACAATGTGTCATCGGTGTATAGTAGGGCTATGGATTTTTTTGAGTTAATCTTGTATCCTGCCAATTTGCTGAAGGTTTTTATCAGTTGTAGGAGTTCCCTGGTAGAGTTTTTCGGGTCATTAATGTAGACTATCATATCGTCTGCAAATAGTGAGATTTTGACTTCTCCCTTTCCATTTTGTATTCCCTTGATCTCCTTTTGTTGTCTTATTGTTCTAGCTAGAACTTCAAGGACAATATTGAAGAGGTATGGAGAGAGTGGACAGCCTTATCTTGTCCCCGATTTTAGAGGAATTGGATTGAGTTTCTCTCCATTTAATTTGATGTTGGCTGTTGGCTTGCTGTATATTGCTTTTATTATGTTGAGGTATGTTCCTGTTATCCCTGATTTCTCCAAGACCTTCATCATGAAGGGGTGTTGGATTTTGTCAAAGGCTTTTTTGGAATCTAGTGAGATGATCTTGTTTTGTTTTTTTTTTTCTCAGTCTGTTTATATGGTGTATTCCATTGATAGATTTTTGTATGTTGAACCATCCTTGCATCCCTGGAATGAAGCCTACTTGCTGATGGTGGATGATTTCTCTGATATGATCTTGTATTCGATTTGCCAGGATTTTATTGAGAATTTTTGCATCAAAGTTCATGAGGGATATTGGTTTGTAGTTCTCTTTCTTAGTTGTGTCTTTGTGTGGCTGGGTATCAAGGTTATTGTAGCCTCGTAAAAAGAGTTTGGCAATGTCCCTTCTGCTTCTATTTTGTGGAACAATTTGAGGAGTATTGGTATTAGCACTTCTTTGAATTTCTGGTAGAATTCTGCGGTGAATCCATCTGCCCCGGGCTTTTTTTGACTTTTGATGACTGCTTCTATTTCCTTAGAGGTTATAGGTCTGTTTAAGTTGCTTATCTGTTCTTTATTCAATTTTGGTAAGTGATAACTGTCCAGAAAATTGTCCATTTCCTTTAAATTTTCCAATTTTGTGGAGAACTGGTTTTCAAAGTATGACCTGAAGATTCTCTGGATTTCTTCAGTGTCCGTTGTTATGTCCCCCTTTTCATTTCTGATTTTGTTAATTTGCATGACCTCTCTCTTCCTTTTGGTTAATTTGGATAACAGTTTGTCCATTTTGTTCATTTTCTCAAAGAACCAACTCTTTGTTATATTGATTCTTTGAATTATTTTCTTTGTTTCGACTTTATTGATTTCTGTCCTCAGTTTGATTATTTCCTGGTGTCTGCTCCTCTGTGGTGAATTTGCTTCCATTTTTTCTAGAACTTTCAGCTGTGATGTCAGATCTCTGGTGTGGCTATTCTCTAGTTTCTTCATGTGAGCACTTAGAGCTATGAATTTTCCTCTTAGTACTGCTTTCAAAGTGTCCCATAAGTTTGGCTATGTTGTGTCAACATTTTCATTGAATTCTAGGAAGTCTTTAATTTCTTTCTTTATTTCTTCCTTGACCCAGGAATGTTGCAAATGCGTGTTGTTCAATTTCCATGAGTTGGTAGGTTTTTTGCACTTTGATTTGTTTTTGATTTCTAACTTTAAAGCATGGTGGTCTGATAAGACACAGGGGATTATTCCAATTTTTTTTGTACCTGTTGAGGTTTGCAATGTTGCCGAGAATGTGGTCGATTTTCGAGAAGGTTCCATGTGATGCTGAAAAGAAGGTATATTCTTTTGTGTTTGGATAGAAAGTTCTATAAATGTCTGTTAATCCCAATTGGGTCATAACTTCTGTTAGTTCCTTTGTCTCTTTGTTAAGTTTCTGTCTGCTGGTCCTGTCCAGGGGTGAGAGTGGGGTTTTGAAGTCTCCCGCTTTAACTGTGTGAGGCCTTATTTGTGATTTGAGGTTTGATAATATTTCTTTTGCAAATGTTGGTGCCTTTGTATTTGGGGTATATTTGTTTAGAATTGAGACTTCTTCCTGAGGGATTTTTCCTGTGATGAATATGAAATGACCTTCTTCATCTCTTTTGATTGATTTTAGTTTGAAGTTTATCTTTTTAGGTACAAGGATAGCTACTCCAGCTCGTTTCTTGGGTCCATTTGATTGGAGTATCTTATCCCAACCCTTTACTCTGAGGTAATGTCTGCCTTTGAATTCAAGGTGTGTTTCTTGTATGCAGCAGAAGAATGGATTTTGTCTTCGTATCCAATCTGTTAGCCTGTGTCTTTTTATAGGCGAGTTAACACCATTAATATCGAGGGAAATTAAGTTCCATTCAGTGTTTATTCTTGTTTGTTTTTGGTTTGTTGTTGGTACTGGTATTGTATATGGATTTACCCTGCCTTTTATTTCGTGTTCTTGTAGAGTGGGATTATCTATTGCCTATGTTTATGCAAGTGTAGTTAATTTCCTTAGGTTAGAGTTTTCTTTCCAGTACTTTCTGTAGGGCTGGATTAGTGGTTACATATTGTTTAAATATGATTTTGTCATGGAAATCTTGTTTTCTCCATTTATAGTGATTGAAAGCTTTGCAGGGTATAGTAGTCTGGGCTGGCATCCATGTTCTCTCAGAGTTGGTAGAATATCTATCCATGTCCTTCTAGCTTTCAGAGTTTCCATGGAGAAGTCTGGTGTAATTCTGATAGGTTTGCCTTTATATGTTACTTGGCCTTTTTCCCTTGCTGCTCTTAATATTCTTTCTTTATTCTGCATATTTGGTGTTTTAATTATTATGTGACGAGGTGACTTTCTTTTGTGGTCCACTCTATTTAACATTCTGTAGCCTTCTTGTACTTTCATTGGCATGTCTTTCTTTAGTTTGGGAAAGTTTTCTTCTATGATTTTGTTGAATATGTTTTCTGCACCTTTAAGTTGGGTTTCTTCACCTTCTTCTATACCTATTATCCTTAGGTTTGGTCTTTTCATGGTGTCCCAAATTTCCTGAATATTTTGTGTTATGGGTTTGTTAGACTTCAGATTTTCTTTGCTTGATGAGTTTATTTCCTCTAGTTTGTCTTCAGCATCTGAGATTCTGTCTTCCATCTCTTGTATTCTACTGGTTATGCTTGCATCTGTGGTTCCTGATTGTTTACTAAGCTTTTCCACTTCCAGCATTCCCTCAGTTTGTGTTTTCTTTATTGTCTCTAATTCAGTTTTCAGGTCCTGAACTGTTTCCTTCATCTGTTTAATTGTATTTTTTTGGCTTTCCTTGATTTCTTGCATCTTTTGGTTTGTCTTTTCTTCCATTTCTCTGAAGGATTTTCTCATTTCCTCTCTTAGATTCTCTATCATTTCCATGAAGTTGTTTTTAATGTTGCTTTCTTCTGCTTCTTCTGTGTTTGGATGTTCATGTCTTGCTGGTGTAGAGTCCCTAGGCACTGGTGGTATCATATTGGTTTTCCTGTTGTTGGATGTGTTCTTATATTGTCATCTTCCCATCTCTTGTTCCAGTGGGTACAGTTTGTGTCACTTCCTTTCCTGGTGTGTATGGGTCCGGTGTTCTCTTCATGTGTGTGCAATTGACTTTGATACTCTGATGGGTTTCAAGTTGGATGCAGGCAGCTCTGTGGCACTTGCTCTCCAGGTTGGTGAGAGCAGCACTGGCTCAGAGACGTCAGCAGACTCTGGGTTACTTGGTCCTCAGGGTTCAAGTCGTCCTGTCCAAGATTCCTGGGGAGGGTTTGCCAGGGTGGGCAAATGGAAGTTGGTCCCAAGTTAGGGGCCGAATCAACTCACCTCTGCACTCTCTGCACTCTTGGGGGCCGGACTGGCCCAGCGATCTCAGCAGAGACAGGATCCCAGGGTCCTCAGGGCAAGTCCTACTCTTTAATGTATGCTTTTAAAATTCTAATACTCTGTGGTCCCTGCATGAAAAGCATCGCTAGAATATACACACAATTAAACCACTTTGGAAAGCAGTATGGTGGTTGCTCAGAAAAATGGGAATCAACCTACCTCAAGATCCAGCCATTCCTCTCTTGGGTATATACCCAAATACTGCATGTCCATACAACAAGGACATATGTCAACCATGTTCATAGCAGCATTGTTTGTAATAGCCAGAACCTGGAAGCAACCTAGATGCCCCTCAACTGAAGAATGGAAAGAGAAAATGTGGTACATTTATACAATGGAGTACTACTCAGCAGAAAAAAGCAATGGAATCTTGAAATTCGCAGGCAAATGGATGGAACTAGAAGAAACCATCCTGAGTGAGGTAACCCAATCACAAAAAGACAAACTTGGTATGTACTCACTCATATATGATTTTTAGACATAGAGCAAAGGATTACCAGCCTATAATCCGCTTCCCCAAAGAAACTAGAAATCATGAATGACACTAAGGGATAAATGGACCCCAGGAACGAGAAGTGGCATGAACTCCCGAGCTAATCGAGAGCATGAGGGTAGGGGAGTGGGTGCTGCCACAATAAGAGCACAAGAAGAAGAGTAGAGGAGAAGAAATAGAGGAGCAGATATATTGAGTTGGGGGAAGAATAGAGGAGAGAGAGCAGGATGAGAGATACCATATCAGAGGGAGCCACTATAGGTCCGAGAAGAGATATGGAACTAGGGAGATCTCCAGAGACCTACAAGGATGACACGATCTGACAGTCCGGGCAGTGGAGGAGAGGACGGCCTAGAAGCCCTTCCCCTAGAATGAGATTGATGACTACTCTCTATGCTATCCTAGAGTCCTCATCCAGTGGCTGTAGGAAGCAGAGACACACATCCACAGAAATATACTGAGCTGAAATCAGGAACCTAGTTGAAGAGAGGGAGGAATGAAGAACGAAGGGGTCTGTACCAGGTTGGAGAAACCCACAGAAACAGTTGGCCTGAAAAAGGGAAAGCATATCAACCCCAGACACTCTTTGGGAGGCCAGTACGGGATTAATCCACCCCTTATCATGGATGCCAATGGGGAGGCCCCTGCACTCCTGGGAGCCTCCGGAGGTGGACTGGCGTTTTGCCCTGGTGTGTGTGTGTGGGACTATGAGAGCCCATCCCACTTGAAGGGATGCACTGTGTCTCTGGACACATGGGGAAGGGCCTAGGCCCATCACAGGAAGATTTGGTGGACTTGGTGGAGCCCCGGTTGGGGGCCCCACCCTGCCTGGGAGTGGTGGGTGGATGGGGTGGGGGGTAGGTTGGAGGTGGGGGAGAAGGAATGGGGGTGAGGGGAGGGAGAGGGAGAGGGGAATTACATGTGAAACAAGCCTGTTCCCTAACTTGAATTAATAATAATAATAATAATAATAATAATAATAATAATAAATATACACACAATTAAATTATAAAATATATTCATTACATTGGCTCATGTGCTAATAATAAGGCAGTTGGACAGTGCTTAACTATGTGATACAAAGGCTGAAAACTAGGGTCCCCATCCAGGAAGGATGCCTTTTCTGTCTCAATCTAAGGCTGAAAGCCTTGGGGATTTTCTGGAATCCAGTCCATGTTGAATAGCTGATGAACTGGACTCTAAAGTCAGCAGGTGACAATGGTAATACAAGCAGTCTCTGGGAAAAGAAAGACTTGATACCCTGTATGTTGCATTTATCCCACTTCTTCCCTGGAGCAGTCCCCATTGATAATCTCACCCTTATTTAGGGCAGGTGTTTCCTTACTGTCTGACATGTTAACCCTATCTGAAAATGTCTTCATAGGCATACAGATGCATTGCCCAAGTTCTAGGCATCTTCTTTCTAGTTATGTTTTCACTTCAGATCAAATCTCACACTAGCTCTTTACAGCTTGATCCTTAAAGATTCACTATAATCTTAATAAGACCCTCACCAAGTTGCTTTCTGAGTAGCAAACCAAAAGTTTATATGAAAGAGTAAAAGGTACAGAAAGATCAGTGTTTAACATTGAATGAGAAAAATATAATATTGACACCTCAAGGGTGAATAAAAAATGCATCAATCAATGACACATGGTTCATGGAGACTTTTAAAAATCAATGGAGCCTTCACTTCCCTCTCTCTCTCTCTCTCTCTCTCTCTCTCTCTTTCTCTCTTACCTTCTCTGCCTCTCTCTCACTCTCTAGCACCCTCCCCCTTTAATAAACTCTATGGTTAATGTAAAAAAATCAATGGAAAACAAAGGCGATAAACATATACCACATAAACAGAATTAAATAACCTTTGGCCAAGGAGCAAAGACATTGTCACAGAGGCAAAGATAGGTTTATTTCCAGCATATGGCTCTGGAAATATACATATTCATAAAATATATATTTAAATTACCTTGATGTATACCTAATTCTTTAAAATGTGAACTCAAAGAAAAACATGGAATAGGAAAACCACAATCAACATCTATCCATCTACTGCTACATCTAATACGTCTATAATGCTTAGGTACTCTTAATGTCTATACACCCAGGAAGGGGGCATTTTAAAGTCTATTTCCTAAGTTACTAACATGGTTTAAATACAACCTTAGATGATATTTGATACTCTAAAGCAAATATTTTAAAGAGACTTAAACATCTGAAGTATGTAAGGCATAGTTTGTTTAGAACAACACATCTTTATTCATAATATAATTTTCATTGCACTATCGATTTAAACACTGACTACATTAATCTTAAGATTCCTAAACTTCCTAAAATCCCTTAAAATACTATAAAAGTAGTAAATTACATTTTATAATTTAAAACAATAAAGGATAATAAAAACCAAAAATGAATTTTATGTTAATCAACTATTTTTAAAAAAATTATAGAATACTGGGCCTTCCCCCAAATAATATGACAGGCTTTGAAGGTCCCCTGTGGAGGGCCTCACTATCCCTGTGGGGGAGTTGGGGGGGTGGGATTTGGTGGGGAACATGGGAGCATGGGAGGGCAAGGGAATGGGGGATGGATATGTAAATATGAGTAGTAATTAAAGAATAAAAAATAATTATAGAATACTTGAATTCACAAGACAGAACAATTCAGGTCTGTAGCCAGACATCTCTTACTCACTCTGTACATGTGGTAAACCCTTTCTACTGTACACACACACACACACACACACACACACACACACGATATATGTGACCCACTGCATTTAATTGGGACTGTTTGTATGAGCATGGTTGTGGGTTAGTTCCAAGAGCAAAGGCCACACCACTGAGGAATATGACTCCCCTTCCCTAAGAGATGCATAGGGCCTCATGAGTCCTATTTTGTGTCAGTAACCACGGCTGTTCTGTCTGAGATTGAGTTCAACAGCACCGTCATATCCAGAACTATTTCCTACCTTCTAGCTCTTAAATTCTTCCCCACCACTTCCCAGGCTGTTTTCTGAGCCTTGGAGACAGTGGTAAATGTTTAGTGATTAGCACACTGTCACCAGCCACTTTGCCCACGGCTTTGACCTTTACTGAGTTTCTGCATTCACTGCCTCCCACTCAAACAGAAGCATCTCTAACTCCGACTGAGACTAAATGATTTGTGGGTATAAATCTGTCTCCACTTTCCCAGCACTGTGCTTGTTAAAGGCAGAGCCACATGTTATATGTGTCCTACTGAGAAGCACTGTTAACCATGTACTTAATAAAGACAGAGTCACATGGTATACGTGTCCTGCTGAGCAGCCCTGTTAACTACGCATTTATTAAAGGCAGAGGCACATGATGTATGTGTCCTACTGAGTCAAGGTTCCTGAATTTTACACACAAAGGAAAAGCCTCCTTGATATTCATAAAGAAATTCTGTGTGGTTGTGTGCCTAATTACTGGAGGCTTATTTATATGCCAAGTGTGTTTGTGTCCCCAAATATGCAATCTTTCTTTGCAAAGTTTAGTAGACAGGGCACTTCCAAGTTGATCTCTTCCAAATTAATTGTTTAGATTGACAGACATTTTCAGGCTCATTTTTATGTGCTTGTGAAAGAGTAGTATTTTGAAGAGAAAAAGAAAAGAAAAGAAAAGAACAGTAGTTGATGAAGTTTAGTGGCCAAATAATGGCCTGGAATTCTTGAGCCCTAGGTTCGATCCCCAGTGACTTTCCCATTAGTATTGTTTTCTTGTTCCTGTTGTTATGAATTATTATAAACAGTAGCTTAAACAATAAAAATATTCTCAGATGCCCCTACAAATTTCACTCTAAAAATTATGTTTTTATTAATTCTTTGAGAATTTAACACAATGTGTTGTGTTCAGATTCTCTATTCCCAATTGCCCACATGTCCACCTTCTTCATTCTCATGTCTTTACCCACCCACTCTTCTTCCTCTTTCTGCTCCTGTTTCTCTTCCTTCTATTGCTTCTTTTTCTCCATTGAGTCCAGTTTGTGTTGCCTAGCTACCCATTTGAGTGGGGCCTGCACTGAGTGTGGTGGATCCAGCAGGGATCATATATCTCCTTCTCCCAGACATTATCAGACATTAATGGTTCCTCACCTAACAGTGAGATTTTGTGTCCAACTCCCACCTCTATGCTGTAGTTTTGTTTGGCTTGAGCTTGCATGAGACTCATACCAACTCCTGGAAATGTTTATTCTTACCATGTGTAAACTAGGTTTTTACTTGATAAATGAATGTTCTTTTAAACTGTTCCCCCACATACACCCAGACATTCTTGTTTCTATTTATCTTTACTTTCACTTTCCAAGTTTAAAAGGTCTGTCTTTGTCTTGATGTATTAAAGTTAAAGAAATTCTTCCAAATCTCTTCAAAACAGCTTAATATCCAGCTTCCATCCAGGTTTGGCAGCAGATATAGAGATTTTAGGTCTTCACAACATAGTCTCCAAAAAGGCAGTGCTGATGGCAATATTTTAGTGTGATGGCCCAGGTCTCAGTAGGGTCTGACATTGCTAGGAGACTTTGTTTTTCTGAGAAACAGAAACCTGAAGCATTTCTCAGAATGCTCTCCTTCACATGCAGATAGTAGCCTACAATGTATACATGTATAGATGTAAATATTCATGTAAATGCAGGTAATGTCTGAAGAAAGGTCCTCTAGAAAAGCACTTGGATTAACCCAGGAAATAACCTGAAAAACTGACAAAAGAAATAACATGAAATTAAAACGCTTTTACCTTGAAAAGAAAATAAACACCAGAATGAAAGACAACCCATAGAACTGAGAAAAGTATTCTTGTCAGATAAACTTCAGATAGTTGATTTATATTGAGGATATATAAGAAAATTACAAAATTAAGTACTCCAAACTCCAGATTTTCAAGTGTTAAATAAGAACCTAAAAGATAGGCCTCACATGTTGAAATAAAAACAATCAATTAAAAATTAAAAAAATAAAAATAAAAAATAATCAATTAAACCTAAAATCATAGTTTTTGATATCCATATGTATATATAATGTGTTTTGATCAAATCCAGCTCACACAATTCTTCAATCCCTACTACTTTTTCCTCTCACCTTCATGTATTGACTCATTTTTAATATGATAATAATGTAAATATAAATACATAAATATAAAAATAAATATATTTTTAAACAGAGTCCATTTAGTTTTGCCCCTATATGCACTGATGTGGGACCATGTTTGTCTTCTCAGAGTCCACAAAGCTGACAAAAAGTGACTCTCACACAGCAGCCAAGTGCTAATATCTTCTCTAAGGAGGTAGGATGTCATGAGCCCCTCCCGGTCCACAATGAGAGTTTGACTGTCTTGATTTTGTCAAGGGCTGGCATATGTAGTCCCAGAAATTGTGACTTCATGTGTCCAAATGCACCGTTGTGTCCACCAAATACTGTGACACTCAGCCTTCTCTGATTCTTACAGTGTCTCTTTCACTTCTTCCACTATGTTCCCGAGCTTTATGGGCAAGAGGTGAATATAGATGCACCATTTAGAGATGAGCACTCCTCATTCTTTCGTTCACTGCATATTGACTGTTTCTGGGTCTCTAAATTAATATCTATCAACTAGAACCTTCTCTGTTGAGGGTTGAGAGATGCATTAATATATTAGTATAAAGATAAGAGGTCAGGGATCAGTTTATCACTGTGTCTATTGAGCAGACCAAACCCTGACCAAAACTAACTTAGTGAAAAAGCAATTTATTTAGCTTACAATTCCTGATCACAATGCATCAGTGTGTGAACTAAGGAGTTTTTGCCCAATTAACAATACTAGGGTATGGGTTCCATATTGTGGAATGGGTCTTAAGTCCAATCAGAAAGTGGTTAGTTATTGTCAAAACAGATGTGCTACCATTGAACCAGTGAACATGTGTGGCTAAGCTACATTTATTATAGCTCACAGTGCTCATAGCCAAGTGAGGCTTTTTAATTTTTCTTCCTTTATATCATGCACAGCACTTTCTAGTACTGTGAAAGCTAGTTAATAAGGATGATGCTGATAGATCAGTACCAGCTTGATTTCCCATGTGGTTATGACTCTAATATGTGGTGTCTTCACCAATAGAGCCTTACCATCAAGTACTGGAGGATAAGCAGGAGCAATGGCAATAACTTTTAATGTTTAGGGGTTTTGGTGTAGACCCACTGACATAAACTTAAAAAAAATAATACATAGCTCCTACATGGCACTGAACTTTTTACAGTAGATAATTTATGGTGTTTGTGGAAGTACTAACATGTCCCTTTTATAGGAAAACTCCATTAAGCTGATTTTTATGTGTATATTCCTTCCCATTTTCTCTTCTCTGCCTTGCTCTTTCATTCCTCCACACCATTATACCTTCCACACCATTCCATACACCTGTGTTCTATCTCACCTCCCTTCAAAGCTCACACCCAGCCCCTTAGTAGTTATTTGACTTTTATGAATACTTTAATGTAAACATACCTGTTTAAAGACTCAAAGCTAGCATCCACATAGGAGGAAAGATGGGACATTTGTTATGCTATAGATATGTAGAAATAAAAACAGTATGGCACCACAATAAAAACAGACACATTGATCAGTGCAGTAGAACTGATAATTAATGTATAAGCCCATTGTTTTATAGCTGCCTGATTATGGACAAACAGGAAAAAATTGTGCAGACATCTTCCTTGTACAAATAAAGCTTGTCTGAACGTCAGAGAATGGAGCCTGACACTAGCTAACCATAGAAGTCTGGAGGTCTGTACAGACAGACAGGAGGTGAGGTAGCTGGGTAGAAACAGGATACAAACAGGGAGAAACAGGAACTCATTCTCTTGTCTGCTGAGACACTAAGGAGGTAAGGTGTGACAGTGGCTTGCTCCTTCTCTCTGAACTCTCAAAATTTTTTCTCTATATCTGACTCTGAGTTTTTATTATCTAGACCAGCTAAGAATTCAATTTACAAAAACTAAACATTGGAGACAAGATAGCATCTCCAACAAATGGTACTGGTCATTAGCACAGTTCCTTGTAGAAGAAAAAAGCTAATTATCTCATTCCTGCACAAAACTCAGTCATACATGGTTCAAGGACCTCAGCATAAATTCTCTGTCCTAATTTGCTTATCTCTTGTTATGATAAAACACTGAATGAGATCAACTTGGAGAGGAACTGAGTTATCTGTCTTCTGATTTCTGTTCATAGTCCATCACTGAGCAAATTAAGCAGAAGCCTAGAGGTAAGAACTGAAGCAGAACCATGGAACAATGATACTAATTGGCTTGTTATTCATCACTTGTTAAGTTTGTATTCTTATACAACCTAGAGTCACCAGTCCAGATGTGGCAATGATAACCATGGAGTTGGTATCAATCATTATTCAAGAGACTGCCCACAGAAACACACCACAGAAACTTGGGACAGAAGTAAGTCCCAAGTTGAGATTCCTTCCTCCCATGAGACCCCAGTTTGTGTCAAGTGGACAATATTTAACAGTAAATCTTATACTCTGAATCCAATAGAGGAGAAATACTTCAACTTATAGACACAAGAAAGGACTTTCTAAACAAGGACTCTGGTGTCACACACATTAAGACTTGATTTGTCAAATGAGACCACATGAGACTAAAAAGCTTCTATATAGCAAAGAATACCATCATGATGGTAAAGAAGAAGAATGGGGACAAAGATTTACAAGATTTACATCAGAGAGAGGATTACTGTCTAGAATATATAAAGCACCAAAAAAACAATCCCAGTATAAATGGGGCCTGGACAAAATAGAGTTCTCAGAAGAAGAAATTCAAATAACCACTAAATGTATTTTTTTTAATGTTCAATATCCTTAACCATCAGGAAAATGCAAATTAAAACTAATTTGGACTTCACTGTAAAATATCCAGAATGGCCAAGTTCAAAAGCACAAATCACAACAAATGCTGGTATTTGGGAAACAACAGTTTTTTTTTTTTAATTTTTTATTTCAATTAGAAACAAGATTGTTTTACATGTCAATTCCAGTGCCCTCTCCTTCCCCTCCTCCCCTCCCCTCCCCCAACTATCACCCTATGTATCACATATCCTTTCTGCTCCCCAGGGAGGGTGAGGCCTTCCATAGGGGGTCTTCCCAGTCTGTCATATCCTTTGGGATAGGGCCTAGGCCCATCCCGTGTGTCTAGGCTCAGAGAGTATACCTCTATGTGGGATGGGCTCCTAAAGTTCATTCCTATGCTAGGGATAAGTACTGATCTACTACAAGGCACATAGATTTCCGAAGTCCCCTCAATGACACCCATGTTCATGGGGTCTGGATCAGTTCCATGCTGGTTTCCCAGCTATCAGTCTGGAGAACAAGAGCTCCCTCTTGTTCAGGTCAGTTGTTTCTGTGGGTTTCACCAGCCTGGTCTGGACCCCTTTGCTCATCACTCCTTCTCTGCAACTGGATTCTAGTTCAGTTCAGTGTTTAGCTTTGAGTGTCTGCTTCTACTTCCACCAGTTGATGGATGATGGGTATAGGATAGGATATAACACTTTTTCGTTGTGAATGGGAGTGCAAACTGTTGGAGCCACTATAGGAATTAATGTGAATCTTCCTCAAAACAATAGAAACAAATATACCACATGTTCCTAAGATGTTGGAGATGTCTGAGACATGAGGCATACAGAGAGTAGAACTGGCATAAGTGAGAACTGTTTTTATATACAGCAAAGTCGGAGGGCTAGAGTCAAGAAACTCCTTTGAGACTGAACTTTCATACACCAGAGACAGAGCTACAGGATTTGGTCTTTTCCCTGATGGGTTTCTGTCTTGCTTTGCTCTACGCTTTCTCACTATAACCCTCTCATGCCCCATTTTGAAATGGGAACATATATTCTGTGTCACTGTTAGATCTATGTAGTTCTTTTTATAGATTTTATTTATTTTTATTATTGTTCATTGTTGTAAAATTAAGAGTTTTTCTGAAGATTCAGAATTTACTTAAACTTTGTAGTTTAATCAATGTTGAGACTATTAAATACTATGGGAATTTTAGTGTTGGACTACATGGGTTTTGCATTATGTATGACATAGCCATGAGCTCCTGGGGGTCAGTTGTAGAAAACTGTGATTAGAATGAGAAATGACCCATAGGCTTATGTATTTGAACATTTGGTACCTAGTTCATGCCACTAGATGTGAAAATTCTAAATTATACCGCATTTCTTCTCAGCCTATGTACCTTTGCTGTTGAAAAGGATAACACTGGAGTCAGGCTTGAGAGTTCATAGCCCCATTGGCTCACAGTTTGCTCTTTTTTTTCTATGTGAAGTTGAGATGTGATCTCTCAGGCTCTTGCTCCTGCTTCTAATTTCTGTGCTTCCCCATTGTGATGAGAGTTAAGACTTCTGCTGGAACCATGGCCAAAACAATCATTTTCTTCTGCAAGTAGCATTTGGTTATGGTATTTTTATACCAAGAGCAGAAAATTGTCTCATACAGTTAGGTAACACTACACATCACTGGAACAAAATCAACTCAAGCAGAGTTCCAGCTCAGTTTGAGTTCAGAGTATGGGAAATTACAGAGGCTGGAACTTGAGCCAGATAGTCTCACCTCATCACTGGGGAACAAACATAGAGCAATGAATGGTCGGTGCTCAGGTAACTTTCTTGGTTTCATACTGTCTAGGACTGCAGCCTAGGAAATTGTGCTTCCCAATTAGGGAAGGTCTTCCTATATCCATTAATCTATTCCTTAACATCTTCCCTAGGCATAGACTCAATTAACAAAAAATAGATTTCACTAATGACTTGGAGTCTTGGCTCCTAGGTGATTCTAGATCATGTCAAACTGACAATCATTGTTAAAAATCAGCCTTTTTTACCTGGTCACCATAATGTAATTCTAGGAATGATTCCTTCTCAGACATACATGCAACACCAGTTTTAATTTAAATATTTAAATTTTAATTTACATATCTTTAATTACTACTCATATTTACATATCCATCCCCCCATTCCCTTACCCTCCCATCCTCCCATGTTCTCCCCCAACCCCCCAACCCATCCCTCACCTCCTTCCCCAGGGATAGTGAGGCCCTCCACAGGGCACCTTCAAAGTCTGTCATATCATTTTGGGGAGGGTCTAGGCCCTCCTTGTTGTATCTGGGCTGCAATAGTATCCCTCCATAGGGAATGGGCTCCAAAAGTTCATTTGTGCTCTAGGGTTAAAGACTGGCTCCACTGTTAGAGGTCCCATAGACTGTCTTGGCTTCATAGCTGGCACCCACATTCAGAGGGCTTGGTTCGGTTTGGTCCAATGCTGTTTCCCTAGCTTTATAACTAGGGCCTCCATGCTCTCACTAGGTCAGGTCAGCTGTTTCTGCGGGTTTCTGCAGCACCATCTTGGCTCCTTTGCTTACCCTCCTCCCTTTCCACAACTGGAATCCAGGAGTATGGTTCAGTGCTTAGCTGAGGGTGCCTGTTTTTGCTTTGAACAGCTACTGGATGAAGGCTTTAGGAATGGTAACCAAGGTAGACACCAATCTCATTATAGGGGAAGGGCATCAATGGCATCTTCTCCACCACTGCTTGGATTCTTAGTTGGGGTCATTCCTGTGGATCCCCTAACAGTTCCCCTGTGCCAGACTTCTCTCTGCATACCTGTACTGTCTCCCTCTATCAAGACATCTCCTTTCTTGCCCTCCTCTATTCCACACCTGTCTCAGTCCTCTTGTTCTCAGCCCCACTCCCATTCTTCCCTTACCACCTCTTTCCTTTCCCCTTGCCCCAGGCTCCCACTTTGGTCAGGGGTTTTTGTCCCCCTCCCCTTCTTCTAGGGACTATGCACTCTTCTTTTGGAGTCCTCCTTGTTTTTAAACTCTGCTGGCAGTGTGGATTATAGACTGGTAATCCTTTGCTCTATGTCTAAAAATCATATATGAGTCAGTAATACCATGTTTATCTTTTCATCAACACCAGGTTTTTAATTTTTATACTTTTTATTTTGTTGAAAAACTTGTTCACACACCATATTTTGATATTGTTTTTCCACCTTCCCTAATTTTTTGCAGGTCCTCCCCATTTCTCTACCCACACAATTTTTAATTTTTTCCTCTCTTTCAAACAAGAAAATGAACAATCAATAAAAAATAGAGAACCACAACAGCCCCAACCCCCAAAATAAAAATCAAAGTAAACAAGTCAAAACATCAACATATTCAGTATATTATGTATAAAACAGGATATATCAAGTCTGACAGAAATGAAATCATTTTCTTCAAATCTTGAAATATTAACTGATTTAGTTTTTACTCATTTAATTTACTTATTTTTTTACTTATTCAATTAATTGAATTTAGAAGCATGAAGGTGAGATGTAAATTAATAAGAGACTTACATCTGATAATGTGAAACTACTATGGCAGTGCTAGTGCCCTATCTGTGGAAAATATTATTTTAAGTAATCAAGTACTTCTTGTTTTGTGATTTTAAACCATGAATCTGGAATAGTACCCCACTTTTTAAATTTTTTTTCATATCTCTCCTCAAGCTCTGATCTGAAGTGACAGATAAACCATTTCCAATATGGCTGGGTAGATGAGTCTGGGGTGATGCTCCATGTGGCAAAATCACCTCCTGCTTCTCGATATTTCTTGTATAGGAATTTCCTGTCATCACTTAAAATAAATGAACGATCACTTGCTACAGAAGTAGTACAGAAGTCAGTGGTAAAGTAGTCTGTTTTATGCTTATGCCATCCATTGACAGCCTTAGGGCGGTGGAATGGAACACTGTGGTCTCCTTCATGTTGGGGAATGGTGTTTGTGCAAATTGCTTTACAAAAAGGACACTGTTTCCAGCAGCCACAGAGATGCTCAGAGAGAATTTTCTCAATGTCAGGAACTATTTCATCTATGGGCCTCCTTGAGTAGTCCTCTTCTACTTTCCTCATTGCAAGATCCAAAGCGGCATTCATGGTTTCTTTGAAAAACTCAGTATCCTTAATCTCCTGGTGCTCAATACTTATCAGGTCTCTTCTGGGAAAGATCAGGTTGCTTCCTAGGTTATCACAGAACAAATCTAACCAGCCAGAAGCAATACTGGTTTTATCTTTAGCTACTGCTGTGGACTCATGAATGGCAGTGAGGATGGCATTCTTGATGTCACCTAAACTTATTTTTAAAGTGGTCTTTATTTTTTCACCTTCTTTTTCTGAACAGTATCTTCTAATGTGTTCACTAATGTAATCCCTGAAAAAGGATTCTGGCTGATGAATGTATTGCCAATACTTAACAAAGTTTTCTTCTTCAGCTAGAGAATGGAGAATATGCTTCTCCAGGTTAGCCCTGTTTCCATTGAATGCAGAGCAGGTGGTTCTCACGTCCCCAGCTACTTTAAGACCTATTATTTCCCATATGGTAACAGAGATAGCAGGAGTGAGCTTGAGCCACAGGAAGTCAACAAAGGATGTGATAGAGGTGGCACCTTGGCAGAAGATCTTAAAATTCAAGAAGAAATCATCTTTCTTTCTTTCCAGATAGTTCACTGGATCATTCGCATTCTTAAATGCCTTGTGCATTTCCTTGAAACTCTTGGCTGCTCCTTGGAATAAGCACAAGGATAAGTCAATGGTGTAGTCTCTGGTAAATATGTAGTCTTCCTCTTGGGGAACAGATTTCAGTTCATTTTCTATTATCCTCAGAATTTCATGAAAATCATTCTGACTGTAATCACGCTTTTGCTTCCAAATGTTTTTTATTATTTCATTATTTCTTAAATAAATGTTATTAGTAGTCCTATTAATGGACTCCTTATGACAGGTTTCTAAATTCTTTGAAAATATCATACATTTTTTTTTCATTTGGACATGTTTGGAATAATTGATTTCAAACATCTCTCCAGACTTCACTTTGAGTCTTTCCACAATGTTTTTCTCTTTCTTGAAGTAATCCAGAAGGATATTTTCAGAATCCAAATCAATGTCAGGCTCTTTGACAGGAGGTACAGTCAAAGACACACTGTGGATCCAATTTGTCCAAAGTTGATTGAACTTCTCATGCAACTCTTCATCACTTAGTTCTTTACCTTTAACATCTAGAGCCAACTTTCGGCTCCTCTCTATCAATTCATTTTCATATTGTGACTTTTGGTTATCTAGTCTTTCTTGGCTTTGTTTGAGACTGATGAGTTCATTGCCTTTCCTTCTGGTGTCTGAAATAAGTGCATCTTTAAGAATGAGTAGCTTATGTTCAAAATTTGCTTTCCATTGTACCAATGTTTCACTATCTGGGTCTTCTTCAAAATACTTGTCAAATTCTTGTTTGATAGTTTCGTACCTCTTATTAACTGGACTCTCCAGTGCATTAGTTGTGAGAGTCAAAATTTTCCCATTCTGAATCTGATTGTTCAGCTGATTTTGTAATTCCAGCACATGACTCCTCAGCTCCCAAGTCCAGTGGTTATAACTGGTTTCCAGTTTATTCATGGCCATGACCTCTTGGGTGTTCCGGAAACTGAAAATGAAGTTCTCACTGACCAGGGCTTTCCACAAATCTTGAACTCGAAATTTTGCATCTGATATCTTCATGATCCTCCCCCTGGATTCCTGCTGGGCAGTCCTAAAAATCCCACACTTCAACTCCTGTACATTGTGGCTATAGTGAGGATTGGGAGGGGCCATTGGGGGATTGCCATCCCAGAGGTGGGCAAAGTAGTAGACATTACTATCAGCATCAAATTTAATGACATCGCTGAAGCGGGTTATGTTTGGGCACTCTTCCTGTTCAGCAGCTAATGCTGTCATTTCATCCAGTCTCTCCTCTAGTCTCCTTCGGCCTTCCATAGTTTGGTCTTTTGCTGTAACTTCTCCCACATTCTGATGGACAAAGATGCAACTGGGAGAGATTTTCACTTGTTTCATTCTCAGAAATGCCTGGACCACAATTTGTAGGATATCCTGCATCTCTGATGGATTCTCCCCAAAAATATTGATCAGAGTCAAGTTTCCAAGGCCAATAACAAATGTAGCCAACTCATTGTCCCGATTCTGGGATTTGTTTTTGAGTTCTGGAGCCCGAAGTCCTTCTGTGTCTACTGCTAGCACATAATCAAAGCCAAGCTCTTTTGAGAATGTCTCATCTACCTTCAGAAGCTGCATATAGGCCCCCCTGGTGCAACGACCCACACTGACTGTGAACTGTAGCCCAAACAGGGCATTCAGCAGAGTGGACTTCCCTGAGCTCTGCAGACCAAGGATAGAGAGAACAAACAGCCTTTTTTCACCAACTTTCTCTGAGATCTTGTCAAAAACTGCAGTCACCCATTTTAGAGGCACATATGAAGTATCCCCATCCATCAGCTCAATGGGAACACCAGCTATCATCAGGTCTGCAGCAATCTGAGGGAGAGAGAGAAAACTTTTATCTGTAGTGGAAGAAGTTTCTTCCAGAGCTTCATAAATCTGACCAATTTCTCGGAGAAGGTGCTCAATTCCAAAAGTACAGTCATGAATCTCCACAGAGATGGCTTCTATCTGATTCTGCCAGAGTGTCAGGGAGTTGCTTTTATATTTCTTATGTTTTTCTGTTTGTACCATTGACCACAAAGACCTTTGTTTCTGCTGTAATTTTTCCAAATGTCCTTTGGTCAAATTGTGTAAAAAAAGACTCAACCAATACAAGATGTAATGTTTAGAAGCAGCTTCTTTGTTTTCTTGAATTATTTTAAGGAAAGAACGCATTACATCATTTAGAGGAAAGGCTTTCTCTAATTGTTGATACCGTATTTTTTGTTTCTGAGTATCTATGTCACTTTTATGTTGTTCAATGCTCCGATTTCCCTTTTCTCTCAGATGATAGAGTTCTTTGTCTTTCTTACACCAAGTATGCCAGAGTTGTCCCTGAAGAGGTAAAACATTTTCCTTTATCTTTGATAATGTCTGTTTTGCTAGTAGGGCCATTATAATCTCAGCCTTTTCTTTGGCATCCTTGCAGACACTCTGATCTTCATCAACCAGGAATCCTTGTCTTCGAGCCATATGTGAACAGTCTTCTAAGCTGAGAGAAGTGTCAGATAGTTCTAGTAAATGTTTAATGGCATTTGTGAGTTCCTCAGTTAATTCTGCTTCATTTCTATTCCTGATACCAATTCTCACTCTTCTACCAAGATTATTGGCCAAGACATTTTTTTTATCATCCAGCAAGCACAATAGAGGTACTGATGACTGACACAAGTGTCTGACAAGATTCTGGTTTTCTTTATTATTATCAGAAGCAGACATGAGGATCACGATGACAGAAGACACATCCTGCAGGAAGCTGAGTTGTTGCCTATATTCTTTGGCATCCCCATGAAGATTGGTGAAGGCCACACACTTATCAAATGTGTCCTCACCTTGGCCACCAGGACAGAACCAGGAGATCTCTACCACTCCCTCCATCAGGAGACAGTGTTTGCTGCTTCCTCTGCAGTGTCTGTGAAAAAACACATCATGTTTACATTTACTGAGGAGAGAGTTCATGATCTGAGATTTGGAAGCAGAAAGGCCATTTCCAACTCTAATGAAGGATATGATAGGGGTAGAGACACAGCACATCTGCTGATTCCGGTGACTATAGCTCTTGTCCTGTGGTGATTTACTTGCCTCTTGCCAACTTCTCCTAATTTGTCTGAGAGACCACAGAGAAAATTCAATCTGAGAAGTGTTGGGATTTGGCACCACTAGGGGTAGTGCAAATTGACAAATGGAAAGTTTAGTCAAAATATATTGCCTGGCAAGATCATCTGCACAGTGATAAATGGCCATCTGGATGTCCATTGGGTGAATGTGGGGCTGGGACATTTTGGCAGATAATTTTGAGAAATCATCACTTTCTTCAAATAACTCTTCATATGGATCAAAAACCTCATTACCCTGGTTATAGGAATGTCCAGAGACCTGGTATTCTGTGTTTCCATCATCTTTGATGGTCAGTTGTCTCAACCTGCAATCCAGCATCAGTAGTTTTTGCAGGAAATAGAAAGGAAATTCCTGTTCAGATCTTGGCTGGGACTTGTGGACAGATTTCTTGTAGATCAGATGGAAATTATCTCTGCTCATCTTTTTTGGATAGTGATGATACAAGCCTAGATGTTGGAGTAAGTGTGTGAAATGTTCATTGTCCATCACCTCCTTTTTGCTGTTTTCAATACTTTCTTGTTTATAAGACTCTTTAATTTCATTACGGAGACTTTGCAACTTTTTTTTCACTTTGTCCATATGCAAAGAAGCAGTGGTGGCTATATAGTCCTCAGAAACAAGTAATCTCAAATCATTCTCCAGATTTTCCCAGTCATGGTGTACTCTATGTTTCATGAGGATGCTTACAACTTCTTCAGACAAGAGTTGTCCTATATATTCTCTTACTAATTCCAAACGTTGTCTTTTCTCATCTATAGAAATATCTGTGGTTCTAACTGTGGCTCTCATTGCTGTGAGGACTAGAAATGCCTGGGCTCTGTAACTACAAATATTTTTGAGCTCTTGGTATTTATGTTGGACAGTTTGTATTTCATCCAGGAGGAAGTTTAACTCAGCACACCCCAGGAAAGACTGAAAAACATTGCTTTCCAGCTGATATCCTGCACCAGCTGCAATGGAGAGTAGTAGCAGCTGCATATCTGGCTGCTCAGACTCTCTGAGGAAGTTCAAGAAGGAGCTCAGAGCTGTGGTGATGTCATATGTAGCCTTTCTTTGAGCCTCTTCCACTGTTTGTGAGGATTTATTTTTCATATTTACTCCTATGAATTTTCTTTTAATTTCCTGTAGGGTCTTAAGGAATTCAGAAAATGAGGTGATCTTGACTTTTTCTTCTGACTCTGTCTGGTAGATACACTCCATAGGAGGTGATGCCCTTGTGAAGTTTGTCACTTTGTAGACACGAGGTTCTAGAAGTCTACATACCAGAGTACTAATAAACTGAGTTAAATAAGTAGCTGCTTCTTTAAGGAAGTTGATTGTGCTAATTAGAAAATTCTGCAGTTGCCAATCTGTGAAAAACATATGAATCCAAATGTCATAACTTTTAGGTTTTTGATTTAATGATTTCATGGAATCAGAAACCTCTTGGAGGTTCACATTTTTTTTGAAAAATCTAATGTCTTGACCAACAGTGTGGAAATATTCCTCATCCTGTATTTGAACAGCAAGTCCAGTCAGTGCAGTGTAGTTGTCTTTCAGGCACTTAGCCACAAGAAGTGGCTCCTTAAAATCCCTTCTGTGGCTACAGAGAATGATGTCCCAAATAGGTACCAACTGAAGTTCCTGGTCAATGATAGACCAGGTTTTGTTGCTGGCAAGAAGGCCAGCTGTCCACTGAACAATTCCATTTGCTTCTGCTGGCCCACCAATCTGGGCCACAGATAACTGGACATTGAATTGAAGCTTTTCATTAGTTGCATTCTGGCAGGATCTTACATAATGTGAGTGTGATGCTGTTGTCCTTCTAACAACATCAGTCCCAAAGCCACTGGAGCTCCTTCTTATGTAACTTTCCAAAACTGCTGCTGTCTGCTGTTTCACACAATCCAACTGGTCACTTTTGAAACCCTCTGAAATGGCCTTCCAGCAGTAGATTCCCCCGAGGTGTAGAGGGCCTTGATTAGCATGGGAGCCAAATCTGTTGAAGAAGTTTTCAGTCCTGTTCCTCAGAAAGAGGAATCTGTCTGGTCCATCAGTGTCTTCCAGTTGTTCTTCAATGATCTTCAGTTCCTTGAGAGCAGCAGTGGAAAGTTGCAGCTGATCAGTTCGAAAGTGGAAAGAGGCCAGGGGCACATAGCTGAATTTGGCTGAACAGAAATAAGAATGCTCTGAATATGACTGGTGAGTGTCCTTAGATTCGGAATGTTTGCTTTGATCTATAACACCTTCCAGACTAAATCCCAAGCATCCACCTTTGGCTGATATCATTGCTCCAAATCCCAACTTCTCCACAGTTTTGGTGAACATGGATTCTGCTTGAGATGATGTGAATTCTTTTGTTTCCATTCTTTTTCCTTGCTCAGGTCCAAAGAGGGAGAATTCCTTGGGGAGCCTGAGTAGCTCTTCTCTCCTCACTACCAGGTCCTTTTGCTTTCTTGTCTTATAAATTCCCTGAAGAGCCAGCCCTCCAGATGCCCATATTACCAGCTCTCTATCTGAGAGGTTTCCACTGTAGGGAAGTTTCTGCTCCACGTCCTTGAGATGTTTTTCCATTGTTACAGTGATGTCTTTTAGGGACACTTCAGGCCTTGGCCAGCACTCTTCAGGGATCTCCATTGCTTGTCTCAGCTCTGCTTCTTTCCTCCGCACTGCCTCTTCCTGTCTGTGCTTCCCCTGTGACTGCAAGGCCCTCAGTTCCTGCAGTGCCTGTCCTGCCTGCCTCTGCCTGTACCTTATCATCTGTCCTGGAGTCTCTTGGAACTCTGCAATACTATTTGTCTGTGAGAGGTCAAGCAGCCTCTCTAGGGCCTTTTTCTCCCACGTATGTTGTGTCTGGGACTTCAGCTTCTGGAGGTCTTTTTCTTCTAAGTGTTGTAAGGCCTGGGCACAGGACACACCCAGGTCTTCCTGAAGCTTAGGCAGCCAGTAGTCGACAGACAGCCCAACTTTTGTCAGTACATCCTGGAGATCTTGCTGTTTTTTGAGTCTGGGCTGAGGTTTATCAGGAAACTTCTTTGCTGTGTTCATGGCTGTGTGAAGAATAGGCACTTAGTTAGTGTATTCTGATCCTTTGGAAGTGTTAGTTTCTTAGCTAATAGAATGAGTGTCCCAAGTCTATAAGTCTGTAGGAACTTCTCTTTGCCTTTAATTGTGCAGTTTGTATTTTCATTAGTATCTTTGTCACATTATTGTACACATTTGTACTAAATGCAGCTCATGTATCTAGTTGTTATTGTGAGGTGCAGTGTAATAGACAGTTTTATAGCACTTCCTCCTCCATAAACTCCAGGGTATGATAGGGATTAAAGCAATTGTTCAAATGCAAAAATATGTTACTTGATTTTCAATTCTAAAACAAGACTTTTTCCATCAGTTCTTTAGATTTTCTATATTAGCTCCTGTGAAACTTATATATACTTGTTGCATTTCTAATTTTTGTCACTTCATCTTGAATAATTCAATATTGATTTTGTCTCCCATGTTTCTAAAATCACATCTACCTTGGCTAATACTTGTTTATTTGTGGCTTCTCAATTTGCTCTCTGACATAGTATGTTTCTACTAACACCTTCCAATGCACTGGTGCCAGATATATATATATATATATATATATATATATATATATATATATATATAGAGAGAGAGAGAGAGAGAGAGAGAGATTTTGATCGACTACTCTATTCAACTAATTTCCTCTGCTATTCACACACACACACACACACACACACACACACACACACACACACACACACACACACACTCCCCTCAGGCCATTTACTCACAACACAAATGAGGTTGTACTTTTTTCTCCTGTCCTATTCAGAGGCACCCTCATATTGACTAATGATTATTATATTTATCTGTCTTCTACTTAATATAAATTTAGTACCCCATGTGTTGGGGGCCATAAAAATGGCTCTACTCCATCTTCACTAAAGGTCAGAGAGTTCAAAACTGTCCTTATACCTATAGTCTATAGCTTGGCAACTGCAGGATGTTTTGGCCTAGGTAGAGCATGTCTTTATCTAAATAATAGCAGACTTGAGATCAGGTATGTTTACTCACAACCCTGAAGGTTAGATGGCATGTGTGGCTACTAAATAGCTGGAGGATTAAGGGAAGTAAGTCTGTTTACCCCTTAGGAATGATAATAGAAGTCTTCTGCCATTGTCCCCATCTTTCCTTGGGTACCTAAGTATGTGAAAGAATAAACTAAGGGCATTCACCTTTCAGATGGACTGAATGGCTCTCCTGACAATATTACCGTGTCTTACCACCCTTAGCTTGTCCTTCTTGGTCCACATTCCCCTTCTCAGGTAAGAACTTTGGACAGCTTGGCTGGCTCCAACTACAGCCCCACAAACAAAGCTTCTGCACAACCATGGCTTTCAAATGACTTCTCTAATCTCTTTTTAACCTTGTTTTCTTTTTAGCCTTATGATTTCTTCCTTATATTCTGCCTTCATATGCACTCATTATAATGGTTATAACAGGCATCACATCTGATGTTTAGTCCTTTTCTACTCTTCAAGATTCATTTTAAAATCAATTATAAGTCAGCATAATTAGGATGTGTATGTCATAGTTGGTAAAGTTGCTTTATCCATATATTGCCCCTAAATGTGTTGCCAGTGGTGAAGACTTCAGAAAAATTAAGGAGAGAAAGACCAGATAGAGTCTTCTACCAGTGTTTCCCAAGTCTCATCTTCATGAGAAGAGAATTCAAACATATGGAACAAACACTGAGTACCAAGCAAAGGAGGATTTGTTCTCAAAGTTACATAGTAGAAAGAGATTGGGAGCTTCTGAAGGAGGAGGAGTTAAATTATACAGGTATTTAAATTGTGTGCTTTTTATCAATTCCAGACAATACTGAGTGAGGTTATGTATTTGATTGTACGTTATTTTTGATTTAGGTGACTTAAATAAACCATTTAATTTATTTGTCATATCAAAATGTAAATAAGAATGTTAGACATGTTTTTGGTTCAGGTTCCTTATGAGACTCAGTTTTGTGATTACTGATCCCAAGCCTAGAGATTGTATGCTTTAAGATACATTTTGTCTGTTACTTCTCTTTGCTCACCAATAAATCCTTATCTCAATAGATGAGTTCAACTGCCTTTTGCCTCTTTAACCTTCTGTCTGTATGTGGTGAAGATGCAGTAAGGCTCACTCTAGGTTCCTGTGTATTAATCATAGATTTCCCAGTATCCAGAACTGCAAGCCTAAGATTAAGGTCATTGAAAAGTTTGAGTCTCAGGGAGCCTGTTTTAGATCAAAATGAAGTAGATAGAAATTGGTGCAGGGAGGTGAAGTGTTATGAGGAACACCCAATGATGTGGAAACAGCATGGTAAGTAAGTGTTGAAAAGAAATTGGAAGACTGTGGGGGATCAAACCCACATTACAACAAATAGAGTGCTATGGGCAGTTTTGGTGAGGACCCCGACAAAGAAAAGAACTATGAGAATATCTGTAACTTCTGGGAGATGAATTGAGTTGTTATGCTTCAAATATTAGTAGACAAATATGTTCTGTATGCAGCCCTGTAAAACCTCAGGTAGTAATGAAGAATGAGGTGTTGGAAGTCAAAGGTAAGACAAATTTTACGAAGAGGTAAATAACACCACTCTATTGTTAGTATAGAAGAACATGACAAAAATCATACAAGAAAGATTAAATATAGTCTGCAATGAGTTAAGCATTGGAGCATGTGCTTACTATGTATGAAGGTCCAGGCTTAATCCCCATAACAAACAAAACTGAAAAAAATGTGAAATTGTTCTCTGAATTCACGTATTGATGTTTTATATTGATCAATGATGAGTGAGATTCCAAAAATGGAAACACTTGGCCTAGTTTATAGCAGTGAATTGCATGAAGTATGTAAGAAGATATGATCCCAGATTTAAAATGATTTCTTTCTAAAAATAAAAAAAAAAATCTTACTTCCTAATTGATTCCGAGGCCACCATTACCTTACTTACAAATCCTGATTGAGACATTACAGAACAGAAAAAAAACTACAAACAAATATATCCTATCTCTCAGAAACAAATATTATATGAAATCCAACAATATATATAACAGAATATTGGCCATGGTAAACTGGAATTTTTCTAGATATGGCAAACTGACTTAACAGGTAAAGAACAACGAAGATACACCATACAAGATCACTATAGTTGAAAACTGCATGATTATATCCATCAGACAAAAAGTCATTTTGACCCCCTATGCCCTCACCTTGAGGTGAATGTGGGTTCTGCCTATGCCCAACTCCCCCATCCCCTTCCTGGAGCTTCCTGGGACTGCTTGGCTTCTAGTAAACCTGCCCTGGCAGCCTGGACCATCCTGAAATAGCACACATTGAAGTTTTGCCCCCCTCTGCTTGAGTCCTGCTATGCCCCCTGGGTAAGGAGAACCCCAGGAGAGGCCAGAAATCCAGAGTTGCTGACATTGAAGTATTGGCCTACCAACACAACCTGGAGACAAGAGGAGAGGGAGAGACACCAGCTGCATACATCAGAAGAAAGGATGGGAAGACAACGTATAAGAACAAATTCAACAACAGAAAGATCAATATGACACCACCAGAATCTAGGGACTCTACTTGAGCAAGACCTGAACATCCCAAAGCAGATGAAGCAGAAGAGAAGAACCTTAAAAACAAAGTTATCTAGATGATAAAGACCCTCCAAGAGGAAATGAGAAAAACCCTTAAAGAAATGGGAGAAAAAACAAAAAATAAAGGAAATAGAGAAAAAGAAAAACAAAAATTCAAGAAATAAACAAATCTCTTAAAGTAAGCAAGGAAAGCCAAGAAAAAAAAAGAAAACAAGTGAAGGAAATAATTCAAACAATTAAAGGCTTGAAAGCTGAAGTAGAAACAATAAAGAAAACACAGAATGTGGGAAAGCTGAAAATAGAAAGGCTGGGTAAACAATCAGTAACTACAGATATAAGTATAACCAACAGAATAAAAGAGATGGAAGACAGAATCTCAGGTGTTGAAGAATCACTAGAATAAATACAGTCATAGAACAAAGAAAATCTTAAGTTGAACAAATCCCTAACACAAAATATCTAGGAAATATCAAACATCATGAAAAGGCTAAACCTAAGAATAATAGGTATAGAAGAAGGTGAAGAAATACAGCTCAAGGGTACAGAAAACATATTCAACAAAATTATAAAAGAAAACTTTCCCAACCTAAAGAAGGACATGCCTACGAAAGTACAAGAAGCTTACAGAACACCAAATAGACAGGACCACAAAAAAGTCCTCTTGCCACATAATAATCAAAACATCAAACTTACAGAATAAAGACAAAATATTAAGAGCACTAAAGGAAAAAGTCCAAGTAACACATAAAGGCAGACCTATCAGAATTACACCCAACTTCTCAATGGAAATTCTGAACGCCAGGAGGTCCTGAATAGATGTTCTACAAACCCTAAGAGACCCTGGATGCCAGCCAGACTACTATACCCAGAAAAGCTTTCAATCACTATTAACATAGAAAACAAGGTATTCCAGGACAAAAACCAGATTTAAACAATAAATATGCACAAATCCAGCCATACAGAAAGTACTGGAAGGAAAACTTCAACCCAAGGAAGGAAACTTCACTCACAAAAACATAGGCAATAGACAATCCCACTTTACCAAACACCAAAAAAGGGGGTGGAATCCATGCACAATACCACCACCACTACCAAATCCAAAACAAACAAGAATTAACAACCAATGGTCATTAATATCCCTCAATATCAACGGTTTTAAATCTCCTATTAAAAGATACAGGCTAACAGAATGTATATGAAGACAGAATCCATCCTTCTGCTGCATACAAGAAGTTCACCTCAACTTCAAAGGTTACCTCAAAGTAAAGGGTTGGGAAAAGATTTTCCAATAAAACAGACCCAAGAAGCAAGCTGGTGTAGCAATCCTAATATCTAATAAATTAGACTTTAAACTAAATCAATCAAAAGAGATGAAGAAGGCCATTTCATATTCATCACAGGAAAAATCCATCAAGATGAAGTCTCCATTATGAATATCTATGCCCCAAATACAAAGGCACCCACATTCGTAAAAGAAACATTACTAAAATTTAACCAAACATAAAACACCAAACACTTATAGTGGGAGACTTCAACACCCCACTCTCACCACTGGACAGGACCACCAGACAGAAACTTAACAAAGAAACAAAGGAACTAAGAGAAGTTATGACTTAATTTGGTTTAACAGGCACTTATAGAATATTCCATCCAAACATAAAAGAATATACCTTCTTCTCAGAGCCACAAGGAACCTTCTCTAGAATTGACAACATATTCAGCAACATAGCAAACCTCAACAGATAATAAAAAAATGGAAGAACCTGTATCTTATCAGATCACTGTGGTTTAAAGTTAGAATTGAACAACACAAATTGCAGACCCTACGAACTCATTGAAATTTAACAATGTGTAATTGCATCATTCCTGGATTAAGGAAAAAATAATGAAAGAAATTAAAGCCTTCCTAGAATTCAATGAGAATTAAGAAACAACATACCCAAACTTATGGGACACTTTGAAAGCAATGCTAAGAGGAAAGTTCATAGCACTAAGTGCCCACATGAATAAACTGGAGAACAGTCACACTGGAGAAACTGAAAACCCTAGAACTAAAAGAAGTAAACTCACCCTGGAGGAGTAGATGCCAGGAAATAATCAAATTGATTATTTGAATCAATAAAGTAGAAACAAAGAAAACAATACAAAGAATCAGTGAAACAGAATTGGTTCTTCCAGAAAATCAACAAGATAGACAAACCTTTATCTACAAAAACCAAAAGGCAGAGAGAGATCATTTAAATTAACAAAAACAGAAATGAAAAGGGAGACTTACCAAGAGACACTGAAGAAATCCAGAGAATCATCGGTCATACTTTGAAAACCTAACTCCACAAAATTTGAAAATTTAAAAGAAATGGACAATTTTCTGGATAGATATCACTTACCAAAATTGAATCAAGAACAGGTAAGTAATTTAAACAGGCCTATAACCCCTAATAAAATAGAAGCTGTCATCAAAAGTCTCCCAACCAAAAAAAGCCCAGGTTAAGATGGTTTCAGTGCAGAATTCTACCACAAATTCAAAGAATAGCTAATACCAATACTCCTCAAATTGTTCCACACAATAGAAGAAGAAGGGACATTACCAAGCTCCTATGAGGCTACATTACCTTCATACCCAAGCCACACAAAGACTCAATTAAGAAAGAGAACTATACAAAAAATGCTGCTATAAACATAGTTGAACATATGTCCTTCTTGTATGAACGTGCATTATTTGGGTATATGCCAAAGAGAGGAATTGTTGGATCTTGAGGTAGACTTATTCCCATTTTTTCTGAGCAACCGCCATACTGATTTCCACAGTGGTCTTACAAGTTTGCACTCCCACCAGCAATGGAGGAGTATTCCTTTTTCTCCACATCTTCTCCAGCATAGATTGTCATTGGTGTTCTTTTTTTATTTTAGCCATTCTGGCCAGTGTAAGATGGTATCTCAGCTAATTGGGGGCATGAGAGTAGGGGACAGGGAGCCACCAGAATGAGAGAAGAAGAGGAGGTGAGAGGAAGAAATGGAGGACCAGAAATTTTGAGTTGGGGGAAGAATAGAGGAGAGCAGGATGAGAGATACCATATCGGAGGGAGCCAATAGGTCCGAGCAGAGCTCTGGACTAGGGAAATTTCCAGAGATCTACAAGGATGACACAAACTGACAATCTAGGCAATGGTGGAGAGGCTACCCTAAAAGCCCTTCCCTTATAATAAGACTGATGACTATTTTTTATGCCATCCTAGAGCCCTCATCCAGTGGCTGATGGAAGCACAGTCAGACATCCACAGATATACACTGAACTGAACTCCGGAACCTAGTTCCAGAGAGGGAGGAATGAAGATCAAAAGGGTTGGTGCCAGGCTGGTGAAACCCACAGAAACAGCTGGCCTGAACATGGGCGAGCACATGGACCCCAGACTGCTGTCTGGGAGGCCAACACAGTACTGACCCAGACCCCTGAACATGGATGTCATTGAGGAGGCCTCTGCACTCTAAGTGGCCCCTGGTAGTGGATTAGTATTTTTCCCTGGTGTAAGAAGGGACTTTGAGAGCCCATCTCATATGAAAGGATGCGCTCTCAGCCTGGACACATGGGGCAGGGCCTAGGCCCGGCCCAGGATGATGTGGTGAACTTTGGGGAGCCCCTGTTGAGGGTCCTACCCTGCCTGGGGAGTGGAGGGTGGGTGAGGTAGGGGACAGGTGGGGGGTTGGGAGGAGGGTTGGGGGAGGGAGAAGGGATTGACATGTGAAACAAGCTTGTTCCTAATTTGAACTAATAAAAAAATTAACTACAAAAAAAGAACTATAGACCAATCTCCCTCATGAACATTGATGAAAAAATACTCAATAAAATACTGGCAAATGGAACACATGAACACATCAGAGAAATCATCCAACATGATCAAGTAGGCTTCATCCCAGGGACTAAGGGATGGTTCAACCTATGAAAACCCATCAATATAATCCACCATACAGACAAACTGAAAAAGTAGAACCACATGATCATCTCAATAGATGCTGAAAACACCTTTGACAAAACCCAACACCCCTTCATGATAAAGGTCTTGGAGCGATCATGGATAACAGGAACCTACCTAAATACAATAAAATCAATATACAGCAAACTAACAGCCAAAATCAAACTAAATAGATAGAAACTGAATGTGATTCCTCAAAAATCAGGAACAAAAGAAGGCTGTCCACTCTCTCCATATCTCTTTAATAATGTACCTGAAATTCTGGTAGAGCAATAAAAAACAAAAGATCAAGGGGATACAAATTAGAAAGGAAGAAGTCAAACTTTCAGTGTTTGCAGATGATATGTTAGTTTACATAAGTGACCTGAAAAATTCTACTGAGGAACTCCTACAGCTGATAAACACCTTCAGCAAAGTGGCAGGATACAAGATTAACTCAAAAACTCAGTAGCCCTAATGTATAGAGATGATAAATGGGCTGAGAGAGAAATCAGAGTAATGTCACACTTTACAATAACCACAAACAATACAAAGTATCTTGCATTAATGCTAACAAGGACTTTGAGTCTTTAAAGAATGAAATTAAAGAAGATAACAGAAAGTGGAAAGATCTCCCATGCTCTTGGATAGGTAGGATCAATATAGTAAATATGGCAATCTTGCCAACAGCATGTCCAGATTCAATGTAATCACCGTTAAAACCCCAACACAATTCTTTACAGACCTTGAAAGAATAATACTCAACTTTATGGAAAAACAAAAGACCCAGGATACCCAACACAACCCTGTACAATAAAGGAACTTCCAGAGGCAACACTATTCCTAATTTCAAGTCTATTATAGAGCTATAGTCCTGAAAAGAGCTTGTTATTGCCACAAAAATAGACAGGTAGACCAATGGAATTGAATTGAAGATCAAGATATTAACACACACACCTATGAACACCTGATTTTTGACAAAGAAGCTAAAATTATACAATGGAAAAAGGAAAGCATCTTTAACAAATGGTGCTGGCATAACTGGATGCTGACATGTAGAAGATGGCCAATAGATCTTTATCTATCACCATGCACAAAATTTAAGTGCAGGGCTGGAGAGATGGCTAAGAGGTTAGGAGTACTGGCTGCTCTTCCAGAGGTCCTGAGTTCAATTTCCACCAACCATGTGGTGGCTCACAACCTTCTGTAATGAGGTTTGGTCCCCCCTTCTGGAATGCAGTTGTATATGCAAACAGAACACTGTATGTAATAAAAATAAATAAATTAATTAAAAAAACCTAAGTCCAGTGGATCAAAGACCTCAACATAAATCCAACCACACTGAACCTGTTAAAAGACAAAATGGGTTGTATCCTTGAATAAGTTGGTACAGGAGACTGCTTCCTGAACATAATACCAGTAGCACAGATACTAAGATCGAAAATTAATAATTGAAACCTCCTAAAACTGAGAAGCTTCTGGAAGGCAAAGGACATAGTCAACAAGACAAAAAGGCAGCCCACATAATGGGAAAAGATCTTCACTAACACCATATCTGACAGAGGGATGTTATCCAAAATATACAAAGAACTAAAGAAGCTAGTTACCAAAACACCAAACAATCCAATTAAAAAGTGGTGTTCACATTCCTCAAAGAGGGATACTCTCTCAGCCTAGACACATGGGGGAGGGCCTAGACTCTGCTTCAAGTTATATGACAGACTTTAAAGATCCCCCATAGAAGGCCTCACCCTTCCTGGGGAGGTAGAAAGGAGATAGGATAGAGGGTTAATGGGGGACAGGGGAAGTGGGGAGAGAGAGAGAACTGGGATTGACATGTAAAACAAGCTTGTTTCTAATTTAAATTAAAAAAGGAAAAACATTGAGGCTCAGAACTAAATAGAGAATTCTCAGTTGAGAAATCTAAAATGGCTGAAAGACACATAAGAAAATGTTCAACATGCTTAGCCATCAGGGAAATGCAAATTAAAACAACTCAGAGAAACCATCTTATACTGGCCAGAATGGCTAAAATCAAAAACACTAATGACAGTCTACGATGGAGAGGATGTGGAGAAAGAGGAACAATTCTCTATGTTGGTAGAGCAGTACAAACTTATACAGCCACTTTGGACATCAGTAAGGCAGTTCCTCAGGAAAATGGGAATCAGTCTACCCCCAAATCTAGCAATTCCATTCTTGGGCACATTCATGCAAGGACATATGTTCAACTATGCTCTTAGCAGTGTTGTTTGTAATAGCCAGAATCTAGAAGCCACCTAGATGCCCCTCAACCAAAGAATGAATGGAGAAAATGTTGTACATTTACACAATGGATTATTACTCAGTGGGGGGGGGCAATGAAAAGCTGAAATTTGCAGGCAAATGGATGGAACTGGAAGAAACCATTCTGAGTGAGGTAACCCAGTCATAGAAAGACAAGGACAGTATGTACTCATTCATATATGGATATTATACATACAGCAAAGGACTTCCAGCCTACAATCCACACCATCAGAGAAACTAGGAAACAAGGAGGACCCTAAGAGAAATACATGGTTTCCTGAAGAAGGGGGAAAGGACAAGAACTCCTAAACCAATTGGGAGCACAGGGGTGTGGCAAGAGTAGAGGGAGGTAGGAAAAAGAGAAGGGGAGAAGAGGAGGGGAGAGAACAAGAGGGATCAGGAAGACTGAGTCAGGGGAAGACTAGGGAAGAGCAAGAAAACAGATACCTTAATAGAGGGAGCCAGAATAGGTTTAAAGAGAAATATGGCAGTAGGGGAATGTTCAGAGATCCACATGGATGACCCAACTATGAATCTAGACAGTAGTGGAGAGGCTGCCTTCGATGCCCTTCCCCTATAATGAGATTGATGACTACCTTAATTGCCATTGTAGAGCATTCATCCAATAGATGATAGAAGCAGAAGCAGGCCCCCACTACCTTGGTCTGATCCATACTCCTGGAATCCAGTTGGAGAGAGGGAGGAGCAATGAGCAAAGGAGCCAAGACCATGCTGGAAAAATCTACAGAAACTGCTGACCTGACCTAGTGAGAGCACAGGCACCCCAATTGTATTGCTGGGGAACCAGCATTGGACTGAAACAAGCCCTCTGAATGTGGGTGCCAGGAAGGAGGCATGGGCAGTCTGTGGGACCTCTAACAGTGGAAGCAGTATTTATCCCTAGTGCACAAATGGACTTTGGGAGCCCATTCCCTATGGAGGGATACTATCTCAGCACAGATACAAGGAGGAGGGCCTAGGCCCTCCCCAAATGATGTGACAGACTTTGATGATTCCTCCATGGAAGGCCTCACTATTCTTGGGGGGGAGCACATGGGGGGAGGGTTGGGGGTTAGTAGGGGACATAGGAGGATGAAAGGGATAGAGAACAGGTGTGATTGATAAGTAGAATGATTGTTTCTAAATAAAAAAAGAAAAATTTTCATTTTGATCAAATACAATACTCAATCATGATTTTTAAATGTCAGCATAGAAGAAAAGAGGGGAAATACTTCAATTTTGTAAAAAGCATATACAAAAAACATAAGGTAACATCATATTTAATATTGAAATACCAGGTTTTTTTGAGTTATGATCAGGAACAAAGCAAGGATCCAATTCTCATAACTCTTATTCAATAGCCAACCTGAAGTCTTAGGTAATAAACAAGAAAAGCAAATAACAAGTATATACAGGAAAGTAATAAATACAAAGAAACTACCTTTATTAACAGATATTATAACTTAGTATGTAGAAAACCTCGAGTGACCAATAAAACCAGCCTTAAACTTAAATGAATATAAGAAAATCTCCCATTACAAGGTCAAAAAATGTTGTTTGTATATCAACAAAGAATAAGCAAATGGTATTTGAAATTAAAAGCATATTATTATTTACACAAATACCAAGGAAAACCAATTAAATGTAAACCTAACAAAATATGTGCAGACTCATGTGAAGAAGACTGTAAAATTCTGATGGAACAGATTAAAGAGTATGTAAATTAATGGGGCCATACAACTTAATTGATGCTCTTAAAATTCTAATTGCCCTATGGATCCCTAAATGAAGGGAATCAACAGAATGTGCACACAACTAAATTATAAAAGTACATTTATTACATTGCCTCATGTGGTATTCATAGGGGAATTAGACAATGCTCAACTGCATGCTACAGAGGCTGAGAACTAGTTCCTATAGATAGCATTTAGTCTCAAACACACAGAGGCTTATATTAATTATAAACTCTTTTTCTGATATCTCAGGCTTCTTACTGGCTAGCTCTCTCTTAATTATTAACCCATTTCTATTAATCTGTGTATCTCCACATGGTTTTGGCTTACCCATGATGCTGGGGTCTCTTGCTTCCTTGGCAGCTACCTGGTGTCTCACTTATAACTCACTGTGTTGTTCTTCTCAGAATTCTCCTAATCTAGTAGCTCTGCCTATACTTTCTGCTTGGCTACATCCTTCCTGTCCATTGTTGGAACAGCTTTATTCATCAACCAATCAGAGAAAGATACAGTCACAGCATACAGTCCCCAGTCAAGTTTCTAATCCAGGAAGGATGCCATTGCACTTCTCAATCTAATGTTAAAAGCCTTGGAAAGTTGCTGGAATTGAGTCCAGGTTGAAAAGCTGGACTCTAATGTCAGCAGGTGGCAACTGCAATAGAAGCAATCACTGTGAAAAGAAAGACTTGACACTCTATATATTGCCTTTATCTCAGTTATTCATTGGAACAGTTTACCCTATAGATAGTATCACCCTTATTCGGGGCTGTGGTGATATATTATTTATGATTTATTAAAGCTTGCCTGAGTATTCAGAAAGCAAAGTCAGCCTCGAGCTATAGAGGTTAGGCAGTGGTGATACACACCTTTAATCCCAGCAGCCATAGATCTAGGCAGTACCAGTACACACATTTAATCCTAGGACTAGAGATTAAGAGGTAGAAGGATCTCTGGTCCAAGGCCACCCAGATCTACACAAGATTTATTCAGTCCTAAAGAGAAACAACTTACCCAAAGATGATCTCAGCACCTGGGATCACAGGCCTTTAATCCCAGCACTAGAGGGGTATAAAAGATAGGAGTAGGGTCTTCAGCAGTCAGTAGGACGCATTCATTATCTATCCTCATTATCATTGAGGATAGGAGGGATTCATTCTCCAGTCACATTGAGAATAGGAAGACATTACAGTCTCAGGATTCTCCAGCCAGGCTGAGGAGAGGTTACAGTTGATTTTTGATGGAGTCAGGATCACCTTTCATTATGAGGTAGAGTAAGAACTAGTGACAAGCTGCTTTGCTTTTCTGATGTTCTACTTGAAACTTGAACCCCAATATCTGTCCCTGGGTTTTTTATTTATCGTGTTACACAGGGCAGGTGCTTCGTGACTATTAACTGTCTGACATGCCAATGCTATCTGAAAATGTCTTCATAGTCATACTGATGCACAAGTTCTTCTATCTACTTATGTTGTCACTTCAGGTCAACAATCACACTAGCTTTTTACAGCTTGATCATTATAGTTTCATTACAATCTTAACCGAACCTGTCCCAAGTTATTTTCTGAATAATAAACGAAGAAAAGTTTAAATGAACGAATAAAAGGTACAGAACAACCAGTATATAATATTAAAGGAGAAAAATAGAGTACTGATATCTCAAGGCTTAATAAAAAGATACCATAGATGTATCAACGATATATGGTATTGATGGAGACTATTAAAAAATCAATAGAAAACAATAGGTTCCAGAAGTATACCACATAAAGAGAATTAAGTAACCTTAGACCAAGTAGCAAAGACATTATCACAGAGCAAAAGAAAGTTCTTTTCCAACATATGGCCCTGGTATTGTCCATGTCCACATCCATACATATTTTTAAAATCTTGATAGATACATACTTCATTAAACAATGAACTCAAAGAAGAACATGGCATTAAAAAAATCATGGATGATAGCTATAAATCTACTGCTAAATCTAATACATCTAAATTCCTTAGGTACTCTTAATATCTATAAACCCAGGAAACTGGTGTTTAAAAGTCAATTTCATAAATTACTAAAATGGTTTAAGTGCAACCTTAGATATTATCTGATCCCCTGAAGCAAATTCTTTAAAGATCTAATAAATATAATTTAGAAAAATACTCCTTAATTCACAAAATAATTTTCATTAAGCTATCAACTTAAGATTACATAAATCTTAATATTCCTAAGCATGTTCATAAAAGTAATAAATTAGTTAAAGTAAATTAAAATATTCAAGGATAATAAAAAGCAAAAAACAAAATATTCCATGATATTCCAGTATCTTTGATATACATATAAATCCTTTGATTAAATTAATTGGCATGTATTTGTTTTATAAAAATAATTCCCATGTACAAAGGATAAATTTAAATTTCCATCAAAGCTGTGATAGATACAAAATGGTAAACACTTCTACATAAACATTTGTTGAATATATTTATGTTACTTTTCATTTTTTATAACTGAAATTTTAGCACAGTCAACCCCACACCCTTAGCATTAATATTGTAGATAAGCTTACTTCATACACTTCTTTTAAAAATTTTTTCATTTAGTGATGCTAAAATAATACCTTAGCAATAAATTTTAATTAAGAACTGTGTCATTAATATGTTCAAACTATTTGCTACATGCCTGTGCTCTCCCCTCTTAAAAGAAACTAGACAAAACAGCTTTCTCTCCAAGTTTCTTTTCTTGGTTGTTTTAAGACCATAAAGATAAAAGGATAAAAAAGTCTCCCAAGACTGCTAGTGGATTTTGCTTGCATTTGAAATATAGATATCTTGTTTAGAAGCAAGTATTTTCTAATTTTTGCCAGCTCAAATATATATAACACTATAAGGAATATGATGTAAAATGTAAGATATAAAATGTTATGAATGGAAAACATATTTTGGTAACAAGAATAAAAGTATAATGTTAGATGAGAGGGGATTTGATGTGTAGATTTTATTTTAAGACAGAAGACTGTTCTAAAATAAAACTAAAAAGAGACAGGATATAATTGAAAGTTATCATGTATCAAAATGGTTTATAAAAGTTAAAATTTAGAAATGGCATATTGAGTCAGTGAGAGGGCTCAGTGGGTAAAGGCACCCAAAGACCTGGGTTTGATCCCCAGAACTCACATGCTAGAAGGAGAAACAGACTTTCATAAGTTATCCTATGAACATCCACATGTATGTCGTGGCACACGTAGCCCCAACAAATACACACACACACACACACACACACACACACACACACACACACACACACACACACAAATAAATATGAAAGTATTATTGATTTATGAAAGCTTGTGTACAGAGAAAAGATTTTATGTCTTAGAATAACTGTGTACAGTTTCTAGTTAAGAAACTAAGTCTGGGCCAGGCGTTGGTGGAGCACGCCTTTAATCCCAGCACTCGGGGGGGCAGAGGCAGGTGGGTCTCTGTGAGTTCAAGGCCAGCCTGGTCTCCAGAGCAAGTGCCAGGATAGGCTCCATAGCTACACAGAGAAACCCTGTCTCCAAAACCCAAAAAGAAAAAAGAAAAAAAAGAAACTAAGTCTGAAAAGAATAAAGATTTGTTTAAAATTATTTCTCAAGCTTTGTCTGAATGATATACAAGTGACTTTATTCATTCTGCAATACTGTTGTAACTAACACTCTAGGTGCTCAATAACCACAGTTAGAGGCTCAAATCAATGAGGTCATAGAGGCTAAAAGGAAAAACAATATGTTGGTCATTGCTCCCAGGTCAACAGGTTACCAAGGCAGCAGGGGAGGAGGCACCTCTAAGAGTGTCTTATAGCTCCATAAATAAGCTGTCTTCCTGACCACAGAGGACAAGGAGTGAGAACTCAAAGAATGGACTGTAACCTGTGCACATTCCACATGATAAGGACCATCACAGAAGGAAATATTTTCAATGCTTCCAAGGAAAGCCTTGGTCAATGAGACCATGACCCATCCCAGCAAATGATACAACTTGTAACGAGAAATTGAAAGAGCCAGAAAAGAAGGCAGATTTTAGTTCCCAGCATTCTGAGTACAGCATGGTTTAAAGATTCAATTTCTGTTTTGTTGGTATTTTTTAGAGATGCTATGGACCAAAATCTGGTTTTGCTATGAGCCTTAAGTTCTGGTAACATGGCAATGTTAAATGCCCATGTATGTCTTTAGCATGTCACAATCCCATGTGTGCCTCTAATTTTCATCATTTTTCATTCTACGATAGTTTCTGTGTCTATTGTACTTATCTGTCTACCCAATTCCCATTTTCACTTACTTGTCTCCTTGAAACCCAGTTCCTGTCTTCAGGTTCTGCTCCAGAAAGAAGTGAGAAAAGGTTGTGCCCCTTCCTCAAGGCTGTCAGACTGCAGACCATCAGCTGAGGTTCAGATAGGTCTATAGGAGGGCAGGGGTTGAATTCCCCTAAGGACCAGGCACCTCCCTTTTCCTTCCTGTTCAGAGGTTTTGTTCCTTTCTTGCTTATATTTGTACTTGTGTCATGAGAATCAGGGTCCCTTGTGTAAGATCTTGTAATAGAAAACTTAAAAATGGTCTAAGGAAGAAACTTAAGAATAGATTTATTGGAATATTAGAGAAAAAAACAAGGAATCCCAGGTGTCAATCTTAGTAGCTGCAAAGAGGAGGGAGCTGGGCAAGAGGAAGAGAGACATACTTTCAGAATTAGAGTGCTTTGTTTTGATTTTTTTTTTTAAAAAACAAGCAGGCAGCCTCACCAATGGTGTTAACAGTCTTGTAGATACATCCTGTGCTCCAAAAAGCCAGGTTCTGCCACCTATCCATGGCAAAGCAAATTAATAGCAAAAAGCAGAAAGACATTTTAGTCAATATGGGCACATAGGGAAGAAGCAAAAAGATTCAGAGACATCTCGCCCTCCCTTATGTTTATCTTTGTTGTCCTTACAGGAAGTAGGTTCTCAAAAGAGATGCATAACTAAGCAGTCTGGCCAAGCTGTGGTCCAATGCCTACTATTGTCTCAGCTCCAGTTTCTCCTGTAAGGTCACCTGCAAGGCAAGCCACTGGGTACTGTCCTGAGGGACTCTCTTAATCAGATAACTTGAACTGTTAAGACATTCCCTAACTATGGTCAACAACCTTCTGATGTCAGCCCACATAAGAAAGGCATGGGAGTAGCAAAGTTTTACCTTCTGATGCTTGTCTTCATGCTGGAAGTTTATCTGTTCTGCTGATGTCACTAAAGCATTATTTTGCTTATATTAGAACCAGCTTTTGCAGGCTTCTAACATCGACTGAAAACCATCAGGCCTGCAGGACCCTAGTACCATATTGGATCTTTTGAGACATTCATCCTTATGGACTGACACATTTGCTCAGCCTCTCTGGTCTGAGACAGCTATTACTGAACTAGCAAGACTGTATCATGTAAACCACCCTTTAATATATATTCATTCTGTTTGTTCTGTTCTTTTACAGAATCCTGACTAAATATAACACTTGTCAACCTATACATCTTTCTCTGGAAGACAGCCTCTGCTTCTGCCTGCAAGTTCCAGTCAGGAGCACACCATACCAGAAACAGACAAAAACATCTGTGGCTTTCAGTAGTGTCAGAATTTGTTAATAACAAAAATTCATGAGGCTACCCAATTTCAAAGGGTACAAAAATTACAATTTGCCAGATAATCTCACCTATTTTGGCCACCTGGTAGTTGCAAATGCAGCTTCTTTTATCTCAATTTTAAATTACTGAATATTAACTCTTATATCACATATGTCACAGCACATAATAAATATCCTTACATTTACTTACATAATGAAATTATGTTAAAGAGATTACAGCAGAGTGCAAGAGGTTTGAAAAAGAGATGAGACAAATACAAGCAGCATCTGTACTGAAAAGATAAGGAACCAAAACTAGTCAAGAGGAAGTCATGGTCCAGAGTCAGTCTTCTGGGTAGAAGTCCAGCTGCAAGGGGAAAGGAGCAGGAAATGGTGTGTTCAGGTCCATCAGGCAGGCATGTGATTGGGCAACATAGACATCAGGGGACCAAGCCACACTCAAGCACCAGAAACAGTCAGAAATTCTCTGCTTGTTGGTCTCTGATGCACACAGCAATTGTTGGATGATAGGTTGCTTTGGAGGCCACTGATATCAGAGCACTGGGTTTCTGCTGCTTTATGGTGAAAGAGTTATATACTTCTTTTGTTTGGCAAGTTCTTGGCCTGGTTTCTGCAATAAGAACTTAATAAAAAAAACATGTGCCCATTTTAAAGTAAAGAATTACATCTGCCCGTGGGTACAAACATGTCAGTTTGCTCATTTAAAAGGGAGCTATGAGAATGAGAAGGGAAGAAGAGGAAGGATGCAGACATCATGAGGGAGCAGAAAGGTTGAGTTAGGTGTAGATTAGAAGAAAGGATATGCCATAGGTAGGGTTTTAGTTGGGGGAGGTGGTAGGGAGGAAGGGAGGGAGAAGGGAACTGGGATTGTCATGTAATTCAATCTTGTTTGCAATTCAAATTTTAAAAAAAGTTAGTCCAATGGGGCAAGCCAACCACCTGGCCAATGTACCCTCCCTCATCCCAGGAAAGTGGAGATAGGAAGAATAATTTAATTATTCCATTAGTGAGACAATGTCCTTTTCCTTCCCAGAACTCCAGTTCCTGGCACAGTAGCCTACAGAGCCAAGGCTATACAGTTCCATGAGTCTGCCCTCTTTAGTGATTACTCAGAAAAGTGTAACTCTTCCATTGCTTTTTCTGTTTCTTTTGTGAGCAGGCTTTCCCTGACACTTTTGGCTTCCCTTGTTTTTCTAAAGCTGCCCTTCTTGCCATGTGGCTGCTTATCCACCATGTGGCTGACTTCCATGCTACAAAACTCTAAGGCATGTTTTATTCTCTCTCTGCTCCAAGATTTACAGCTTGTCTGCCCTGGGGTTTTTCTTTTCAATTAAAATAAAATTGTCCTTGATTTTCCTTTGGAGTCCACTATTAAATTATTTTTAATGAGATAAAGAACCCTAAGAGGGTACCCCAACTTCACTGTTAATAACTACAGTTTCAGTTCACTCTGATGTATCTATACAGTGATACTCTTCCCACTCCCAGAAAACAGTAAGTGTTACCAATCTGTGATGTGCAGATGGTGCTTCTTGAATTTAAAAAAAAAAACTGAATTAAAAACAATGAGGGCATGACCCTCCTAGATATGGTGGAGGAGAAAGAAGGTTTATTGTAGATTTGAGGGAGAAAACACAGAAGCATAGGGAAGTGTCCATGCTAAACTGGGCTATGGGGGTTGGCAAGAAAGGAAGTGAAGAGAGAGGGAGAGAGAGTATCTGTGAACCTAGAGAAGAAGAGGCAAAAAGACCGAGTCTGTCCAAAATGGCTTAGATTAGACAGGGAAGAGTAGCTGGGGGAAGGAAAGCAGAACCCAGATTAGGAGTTGGAGAAACTCAGGATAGGGGATGGGATTGAGAAGTGCTGAGAAGAGCCTGAACTCAGTTAGCTGTGATCCTGGGGGATGCTGAGAGAACCTGGCAGCCATGTCTGCTTTGATCTGTGAAACAGGCACCCCAGCTAGCCATTTGTCCTAAGTTTGAAACTTTATACTAGTCAGAATGTGTTTTTTACTGGTCCTCCCAGTAGTGCAAGCACCTTTCATATCAAAATGGAATCCAAAGTTGCTTTTGAAATGGACTCTTTCAGGACAAGGTACAACATTTAAAACCCATGCTGTAGCACACACACACACACACACACACACACATACACACACACACACACACACACACACAGAGAGAGAGAGAGAGAGAGAGAGAGAGAGAGAGAGAGAGAGAGAGAGAGATTTTTTTATTTACTCTTCCCAGATAATTCCAGTGAACCTTGAGTAAATAAAGGAGAAAATATCCCATGTTCTTTCCTTTTCTGAATGATTCATCTTTATACTTTCAGCAAGTCTGACATTACTGCTTCTGCCCTTCAGTAGTCACATGCTGTGATCCAAGAAGTGTTAGGATCTGTTTTATACACCTGAGATTTCAGAGAATGAGACAACACTCTGGGGACCACAGTATCCTGATTTATGAGGTAGACAAAGACTTATTTCCACAGTACAGCTCTGCTGATGCAAAACAAACAAAAAACAGAGCCTCACTAACAACAAAACAAATGCTCTTACTTCAAAGGAAATAAGGTAATTTATTGTGTAGCTAAATATGAGTGACCATGGCCCAGGGATGATTCAGCTTGCTTCAAATATTGTGTTCCAATATGGTAGCAGTTCAATGAAGTTTCCACAGTCACAGAACAATGAAAATCATGAATGAATTCACTTTCAACACATTGGCAGAAACATGAGCGAGGCAGGCTACATCAAAATGGGGAAATTTCTGCCTTGGGCTTCAGCCCTATCTGAGGACATTTTTTAACCTTTGAGTTGATTGAAGCTAGAGGTTTGCTTGTAATTTCTGAAATACTTATCCCATAGTTACAAGATTGCTAGGTGAAATAAAGAAGTGGACACAAATGACTATTTGGGGGCTAAGGTAGCCAAAGATAACATGACATGTTGCATTGCAACTCTCCAAAGTAACTGGAGTTCTAATCAGTCTGCCTTGGCGAAAACTTAATATAGGTGCAGCCTTCCCCCACACTGCCTTCCACTGGAAACTTCAGTTAATAGTTCCTCTTATTGTGAAAGTCAGCCATGCCCTCCCTGCTTGTGAACAGAAATACTAAGTTTCATTTCTTACTCAAAGCTCATTTCTCAGAAATGCATATATATGCATTTAAATATATATTTAAATTAGAGACAAGTTTGCTTCACATGTCAATCCCAGCTCCCTCTCCCTCCCATCCTCCCCCTCACCCCACGAACACCCCCTATCACCTACTCATCCCCCATATGCTCCCCAGGGAGGTTGAAGCCCTCCATGGGTAATCTCTTATTTATAACCACAAATGAAAATAGTGTTGTCAGTCAACTGGGTGTCTGTTGATTAAGAACTGGTGGTTTTTGTTGTTGTTTTGTTTTGTTTTTAAGCTATTTTCTATAATTTCCTGTTTCTTTTATTTTGCCATCACTTCCCAAATTTATACTCCATTTGAAACTTTGAAATAAGAAGATTTGGTAGCTCAGTTTAATGTCTGTTATATTTGAGCATTGTGGAAGCTTACCCAGTCCTCAACACTATTTTTTGTGGAGGCTGGTGTGCTATGTACAGTAGAGTCAGCATGAAAGGAAAAAGTGTTTGACTCCATCTATCCAGGGGTAGGCTGGATCCCAAAGACTTCTTTAGATAGTGGCTGTGCAACTACCCAGACCAAATGCTGGTAAGAAGCAAGGAGCAAGGCATCTCCTCTGATGAGAGCCAAGTACCTGCCTTATGTTAATCCCACTGGTTGAGAATAAGACTGCTGCCACAAATTGAAGCCAGATTTGAAGCCAGCTTTAATAAAATACTGGTCAAGTTGATGGGCTCTGGCCAGGTCTACACCCATTTTCCCAGGAAATGGCCCTCCTCAAGTTTTGCAGTGACTTAAATGTTTCCCATTAGGTCCAGTCAGGGGCAAGCATACATCCTGATGTTTCTCCATCCTACATCCAGTGAGGGGCAAGCATACATCCTGGTTTGTTTCCTGCCTGTGAACCTGCCTCCCACATGTGATCAAGAACATCCAGTAAAGATGGGTCAAACAAACTTGTTAGGGGAGTGAAAATCTGTGGCTCATTATCTTCCATAAACAATAGTCTCCTTCATTTCAGGAACTATCTGTCCTTGGACAAGGGGCTTGCAGATCAGAGGCTTTTTTGTTTCATGGATCTCTATAGCATAGTAATTAAAACTTGAAATGTGACTTCAGCTCTTACAATTCACCCCCCCCTCTTGAATTGTATCCTGAGTCAAATCTTGACTCTATGAAGGGTACCTGATTATGGCATCTAATAACCATAAGCATATCAGTTCCCAGGCAGGAATTATCATTTAGTTAAGGCATCAATGATGCAAGAGCAAATAGCAATTAGTAGAAGCAGAATGGCTGAAAGCCCTGTGATGGCTGACATCAGAGTTACTATCTAGAAGGAACCTGGAAATCAGAAATGAGACCAGTTATTTATTTAATCTCAGGTCCCTTTTTTTGCATTTTTGAGTATAGCCAGATTATTTCTAATGATTCCTGAGCGATTTATATAGAAACTGTTGTGACAAAACTCTGAACCCCCAAAACCACCAAGAGACCAGATCAGATGCAAAAGAAAAGATTTTTTTAATTTACAAGTTAACTTGGGTCCTCTGTCAGTTTGACCCAGCAGGTAGAATAGGAGGGACCCCAAGCAGCAGTGGGGTGGGGTATATATTGGGAGTAGAGCAAGAGGGTGCCTGGGAGTCTGCTAGTTGCATAGTAACAGTCTCAGGGTTTGTACAACTCTGGGATGGGGGAACCTGTCCTGAGTTGATTGGTCAGCTGTAGCTGCAGAAATATTTCAATACCTGGAGGCCATCTGAGGGCCATTGCTACCTACTGCATCCCACTATTATCAGTAAAGCACATCCAAAGCCGGCCAGCTAACTTCTGATTGTTTTTTAACAAATGGAGTGTATCTGGCAGTTTATTCCCAGTAATTAGGGCAAGGTCAGGGGGCTCAGCACATCCTTTGACTCAGAGGCCCAAATCCTGCTGGGTTTTTTTCTACAGCCTGTGATGGCTAACAAAGCAGGGGGCTGGGCCCTTCAGAAACAACATTTTTCTCTTAAAGTTATTAAATAACCTCTGTTTTATTACATGGAGCAGGTTGAGTGCTCTATCATATGGTAGAACTATTTTGGCTAGTGAGTCTACCTGTTGATAAATCTGGGTCTATTACTTGGTTTTAACAGATAACTATCCTGGTTTGCCTATAGGAGCTATTGGTAGCTATTTTGTCTCCTAATATTATGGAATATTAGTTTAAGATGTGTTATATTTCTTTATGCTGTAGAATATTTGTTTAATGATGCAAAAATTTGTTGCATTCTTTTATGTTGCATTTTTTAACTCTGTAAAACAGTGTTACTTTGCTTGATTAAAATACCAGATTGTTCTAATAAAGAACTGAATGGCCAATAGCTATGCAGGAGAGAGAAACATGTGGGGCTGGTGAGCAGAGACAATAAATAGGAGGGGAAATCTAGAGAAGAGAGAGAGGAACAAGACAAGGAGGAGAGGAATATGCCAGGGGACGGCCACACAGCCAGCCATGGAGTAAGAGGGAAAGAATAAAGAAAGGTTAAAAGCCCAGAGGCAAAATGTAGTTATTGAGACGCAGGATAATTTAACTTAGAAAAGCTAGCTAGAAACAAGCCAAGCTAAGACCAGACCTTCATAAGTTTCATAAGTAAGAATAAGTCTCCATGTTTTTATTTGAGAGCTAGCTGACAGGCTCCCAATGAAGAGAAAAAAGAAAAAGAAAAGAAAAAAAGAGGGAAAAAAACCACTAAATTTGATGTTTCAATGTGAGGCCCAAATTTCTACATGGGGCCCGAGGGGAAAAAATACAGCTCCATTAAGAAGTTCTGCCTTGATTCATGGAGGAGGGGCTTGGTTCTGCTTTCTTGATTTTCCATGCTTTGTTGACCCCCATGGGAGGCCTGTCTTTTTCTGAGAAGTGGCTGGGGGTGTGGTGAGAGGAGGGAGGGGAAACTGTGGTTGGTATGTGAAATAATTTTTTTAAAAAAATACAGAAAAAAAAGAGAACCTGGGTGTCAGTTAGGAGGCCTGGGCAGTCTGTGGGACATCTGACAGTGGAACCAGTATTTATCCCTAGTGCATGAACGGACTTTGGGAGTCCATTCTCCATGGAGGAATACTCTCTCAGCTTAGATACACTGGGAAGGGCCTAGGTCCTGCCCCAAATGATGTGACAGACTCTGATGATCCTCCATGGAAGGCCTCACCCTCCCTGGGGTATGGATGGGGGTGTGGGATGGGAGGTCAGTGGGGGGCATGGGAGGATGGGAGAGAGAGGGATCTGGGATTGATAAGTAAAATAAGATTTTCTAATTTAAATAAAAAAATTTATTAAAAAAGAAATCGAAGTGCACTTAAATAGCCTTTTTCACATGGAGTAGAAGTGGCAAGCCACATAAAATTGTCTGTGGCAGCACAGGCACCTGGTTTCCTGAACCTAGGAAGGTTGAATGCAGCTCAATGTCACCTACCTCCTACAGGGCAAGAGCTTTTAGGCTTGGCTCTCAAAATTACAAGAAGCAGATGGAGCCAGTTGCCAAAGGCGCAGCAGAGGATCTAGCCATGCTGCTTAGCAATTTAAAGGCTCATAGGTCCAAAAATGCTAGAGATGCACAGTAAAGCAATTCAGACAGTCATAGGGGAAAAAAAGTGAGTGGTTTAAAAATAATAAATTCTTTATGAAAGGAGTAAAGTAATATTTTAAAAAAGAATAAGCCATGAAGAGATGTGAAATACACAGACAGTCTTGATCCTGTATCTTGCTGTATTGACCTTGAATTTACTGATTGCTTATAAGTAAACAACAGCTGCTAAGAGACATGGGATTGAAAGAGGAACTGCTGAAATCAGCAGGCTTGTATACTTTGGAATGCCTTAACTTTAACATGGATGTCAAAAACTGTATTTGTCAAATGGAAGCCAAAAATACTTTAGGGAAGAGGTTTTACTTTTATTTCCACAGGAAATGAAAGGCTGTGGATTCCTTCAGGATTAATATGGATCACATTTGATCAGAGGAGACCCCCTGAATATTGGGAGGTGATATTTATCAACAAAGGTTACCACTGGTCCTCTTAGAACTTGGCCATTATCTCAATTTTCTCAGGGACCTCTAAAGATATCTTTACCCACAAATAGCAGGAAGCAGAATAGATAACAAAGCACCCACATTCCCAAGAGTTGGGGTGATATGTGTTACATATCCTGCAATTCACCCAAGTCATAGAGGTCCTGCAGCTATGGTTCTGCGGGACCAGTCCCTTCACACACTCCAGCAGGTGACAGATGAGATAGATGATGTGGAGTGCTAACTCAAAGCCTGGATGTATGCCTGGGTGGTAGCTTGAGTTGGTCAGTCTAGGCCATTGGGATAACCTCCCTTAGGTCAGGGACAGAGCCAGATCTCTCATACCCATGGTGTGGGGTGGAACCAATATTCCCAAGTTCAGGGCTCATGTGAGTCCACTAATCAAGGGCAAGTGAAGTGTCAGTTCCCTGGTGATGATGGCACAGCTCCCTGGTGATGCAGGGACAGCTCTCCCAGTGCCAATGAGGCGCAGGCTCAGCATGGCTCTTGTATTTCAACACATGGTTCAGCATGTGGGTCAACACATAATTTGCATGGGTCCCTGTGTTAACAGACATCAACACAGAACCCGGCTGCAGCAGGACCAGGGGCCCAGAAACAACCATCAGCAGTAGCCTGGGCCCTGGTGTCACCATGGCCCTGGATAGCAGCACATGGCTCCTATATTGGCATGAGCCCAGCAGTGGTTGCTGATCCTGGGCACTCATACAGCATTAGATGATAGAAGGTACCATGGATATCAACAAACATGCTGGCTATGGCAGGTCCATGGACCCAGATGTGGTATCAGGCTTCAGGCCCAGAAGTTGCCATGGCCCTGGGTGGCAGCACAGAATGCTCAGATCTGTGTGGCCCCTTGATAGCATGACCCTTAAGCACCAACATGTTCATAAGTGTTAGTTCAGATACTGGGTATCTGCACAGCATTTGGTGGTAACAGGAGCCATGGATATAAACAAAGTCCCATGCTGCAGTGGGGCCATGGACCCAGACATGGCCCTAGTCGGGCCCCACTCAGTAGTAAATATATATAATTTTCTCCTATGCATTCTTGCCAATTAATTACAGTGAACTTTGAGAAAAAAGGAGTAACCTTCCTTTATCCTTACCTAGTTTATTGATGAAGTTTTTACTTTTTCATTCTGTGATCTCTTGAGTAAGGCCCCATGTGCTATACTATGAAACAAGAAATGGCAGGATTTGTTTGATACACTTGAGATTTCATCTCAGGTAGAACACATACCAATGCACAAAGTTATCTCAGGAAACGGATGTTATTGACATGGCTAAAGATTTCCTCCCACAATATAGCTCCTCTCATGCAAAAACAAGAAGCATCTACCACAAAGCACCCACATCAAATGGAATGAGGCAACTTATTGTAGAGTCAAATATAAGTGACCATGGCCCAATAGCTTAGAGTCACATCATCCTAAATACTTTTTCCACATTTTTTAAAATTTTCTATAATAATGTAAAGAAAAATCATAAATTGGCACATTCAGACATATTGGTGGAAGAACTGAATGTGTTCCAGCACAGCGGAAAAATTTCTGGTATGGGCCTCAGATGCCATCTGATAACATTCTTAGTCTTAGTTTGCTGGAAGTTTTTAGCCTGTTTAGGTTTCCCTAACAATCACATGCTCAGAGGTGAGTGGCATTTGCCTACTTAGTGCTGTGGTGTGATGTCCCAAGATGATTGGCTTTGGGATATTATCCCAACTACCTACAGTTGTTGAAATTATAATCAGCCTTGTAGATTCTTTAATGTTTAACATTGTTTAAAATATTTGGCTTTTCTCCTTCTTTGAACTTCAGCTAACAGATCACTTCATGACACAGAATATACCACAGAATTGCAAAGAGACATTCAGTTTCATTTCTCAGTCAAACCCCAATTCTCAGAAGTGTTTTTTGAATTTTTATCAAGAAAAGAGAAATCTCTTGCCCTATAAATTTAATGCAAAAATTTAATAAACATATATTCCTAATATTACATTAACAGCTGCCTTAATAAAATTTCTGTTTAGGAATTTTATGTAATAACTACCATGGGAAAGCAAACTGCAGCAATAATCAAGCAAAAGAATGCTTACTCTCCAACATTTCAAACTGCTTCTGTAAGGCAAAGGAGACAGTCAGCAAGACAAAACTGGGCAGCCCACAGACTGGGAAAAGATATTCACCAATCTCACCCACATCTGACAGAGAGCTGATCGCCAAAATATACAAAGAACTCAAGAAGCTAGTCTCCCAAACACCAAACAACCCAATTAAAAAGTGGGGTACAGAACTAAATAGACAATTCTCAATAGAGGAATCTAAAATGGCTGAAAGACACATGAGAAAGTGTTCAACATCCTTAGCCATCAGGGAAATGCAAATCAAAACAACTCTGAGATACCATCTTACTCCTGTCAGAATGGCTAAAATCAAAAATACCAATGACAGTTTATGCTGGAGAGGATGCGGAGAAAGAGGAACACTCCTCCACTGCTGGTGGGAGTGACAACTTGTACAGCCACTGTGGAAATCAGTATGGCTACTCCTCAAGAAAATGGGAATGAGTCTACCACAAGATCCAGCAATTCCACTCCTAGGCATATACCCAAAAGAAGCACATTCATATAACAAGGACATCTGTTCAACCATGTTCATTGTTTGTAATAGCCAGAAACTGGAAGCAGCCTAGATGCCCCTCAACTGAAGAAAGGATAGAGAAATTGGGGTACACATTACACAATGGAGTACTACTCAGCAGAAAAAACAATGGAATCTTGAAATTTGCAGGAAAATGGATGGAGCTCGAAGAAACCATTCTGAGCAAGGTAACCCAATCACAAAAAGACAAACATGATATGTACTCACTTATATGTGGACCTGCCTTATGATACATAGTAGTGACCATGCTTTATCAGAGCTGTTGTTCAGAACGGTTTCCTCCCTGATGATGACTGAGAAGCTAATTTAAAAAAAATGGTGCCAAGTACCACAAGAGTAACAGAACTGTGCTGTTTTCTGGGATTTTGTTTTTTACTTTTGTTGTTGTTGTTGTTGTTTATTTGTTTTTTTGGGTTTTTTTATTTTTTGTTTTTTTAAATGGAGTGTGCTGGATGTCTCTATAATTTTGTTCAAATGACTGCAGAACCTGGAAAAGCTGTTGCTGCTATTGATGCATAACATATTGCCATTATTGCTCTTTTTATATAAATATAAATATGTATATAAATAAGCTAAAAAAGAAATTTGAAAAAAATGCGGTCTTTAACTGTCTGAAGACTCCAGCTTAATGATTATTTCCTCTATGACATTAATCTATTTTACATTAAAATGCACTTTAAATAAAGTACTCAATTTTAGATAAATTTTGTCCTAGAGCTCTAGACTATATCATTTTATGTTATTTAAGTAGATGTTTGTTAATAGTGCACCAAAATGTTTTTGAATACTATTGTTTCACAAAACATATTAATAAGCCCAAATGTGATTTTAAGCATTAAAAAATATGTGAATTCAAAAGACAAAGTTGTATAGTACTGTTCTTTACCGAATCGCGTATGTGACATAGTAAAACCAATGTGATCTGAAACAAACTATGATCACCAGTTTATGGAACCAGACTCTACTTTTGTTTTGTTGTATGTCTTAAGCAAATCATTGCTACTACAATTTTTAAATATCTATCTTTCAGATTTACATTTTTAAATCGTTTTTAACTGTCTCCCTCAAGATGTCCTCTGATACCTATCCACACATATTTTCTCTCTCTCTCTCTCTCTCTCTCTCTCTCTCTCTCTCTCTCTCTCTCTCTCTCTCTCACACACACACACACACACACACACACACACACACACACACAATAGGAAGACACAAAAGTAAATAAAAATTCAATGCAAAGTTAGAGAAAATAGACATATGGATGAATTCTTTCAAATCAATACAAGAAGAAAGTTATTTAAGAGAATTAACGGAATCTATATTGTAAAAAATATTTGAACAAGTTGTGTGACACGTTTCCCTGTAAAATAAGTCTTTATAGTATTTTTAAAAATTAACTTTCTAATAATCTCTGTTATTTGCTAGTAGAGGAGATTCTTTGAATTTTTAGAGTCTGAAAGCCAGAGGGAAGAGATACAATGTCCTCTCCTGCTTTGCTTTACTACAATATGTTTCTTTACATATTTCCCCCTCTCAGTCCCAATACTGCATTTCAGTTAGTGCCTGTTGAGGTACCAGTATTGAAAAAAAAACATTTTTTCCTAATATGGACATCAGGAAAGGAAGGAATCCAAGGATGAAGAAATAAACCTAGAATTGTAGCTGAAAAAAATACTTTCAAGATGTTCTCACACATGCATACCCCACACCCATAGGAAAACCTTTCAATATGTATGACAAGACTGTCAGATTAAGCATGTCTATAGGATGAGCTCAAACAAAACCACAAAGATGACATGGTCACAGATACAGTTACCTAGATGTGAAAATTGCAACAGAGATCTCACCTCCCTCTGTTTTTCCTTAAATCCCTTCACCTCTAGTTACTAATTTAGGTTTGATGTGTTGCCTTAACCATTAAGTTCTCTCCTGTATACATGATATCTTTAATTGAGGCCACTGAAACCATGAGATTCAGATGTTTGTATTCAGTATAATTCAAGTGGGAAAAATTCTATCATTGGGTCATCCTGCCATTTCAAACCTGGTATGCATGTTTTTGCCTGTGTGCCCTGCTATGTTATACATATGAGACACTGGCACATGAAGGGCACATCTGCTGGTGACATTAGCATTGTCCCCTAAACTAGTAAGTAATCTAAAACTATCTTACTTTTACTAGTTTTCTTTACTTACATGACACTGTTAGTGGCAGAGGCAATGATTATCTTTATTACACTTAGCCAAGGTCTCTGAATAATTCCACATCAAAAGAAAAAGCAAATTGTGTCTATGAAGAACTTGTGTAACTGTCATCCTGATTATTCGTGGATTACTTATATGTTGTAGGTTTCTGCTCCCCAAATATGTACCCTTTCCAACAACAAGACTTAGAGAGCAATTGTCTAGTATCATCTAAGCTAAAATTGTTGGTCATGCATCATAATTCCAGGCTCATATTTTGTGCTCAAAAATGAAGACTAACTCACATTCTAAGAAAGATAATTAAACATGCCTAATAATAGACTTTCATAAAATATGGTTCTGATATTTCAAAAGATTTCAGCATTGGTAGATCAGGAAGTATAACTGTGAAGAAATATACTCTAACTAAAGAACAAAAATCTGCCTTGTTTTTTAAGAACTTGTTTTATTTTTATGATGAAAAAGTGAAAACATAATAATGGCACCTGAGATGGATAGTATTTATGTCCTTTAATATTTTACATGTGAATAAAATAAATTTACCATGAGAAGGCAATATGCTGAAAATTCATCTATTCTTTACTGTAGGTGGAAATTTACATATAATTTTGGAGAGACAACAAGATCTTGGTTATTATTAAATTACATGATCAAAATATACCATATAAAAATTTTATTGCATTTAAAAAAGAAAATAATTGTGAATCTGAGAACATTTGCCATAATGTGAGAATAATCCTGCCATTTAGTCCACAAAGGAAGGATATGAGGTCTATTGGATGTTTGACTCATGTTTCAGTGTGCCATTTTTTTCTGAATGTGTAACCATCCTTTAGGACTGAAAATATTTTAAAGAAACACTTGAGCCTGTTCTTTGGGTATTAGACTATTTAAGCAATGGACCCCAAAACATTGAAATTTCGCTAGATATCTTATGCTAGAAGAAAAGGCTGAGGACCTGGGAACTGAAGGGATGACTCAGTGAAAAGAATGCCTACTACTCTTGCAGAAAATCTGAGTTTTATTCCCAGAACCCACATCAGGTAGTTTACAGCTGGTCATACTCCATTTCCATCAGATCCGATTCCCTTTGGTGTCTGCAGGAATTTACATGTATGTAATACACATAAACAGGCATGTGCACATGGATTTAATTTTTTTTCAAAAAATTAAAGAATGATGTTACATTTATCAATATTTTATTTTCTGCTTAGTATGTCCTTAGCTGTATATGAAAGAATCACTACCAGTTGATGCATTTATATGTTGATGCATAATTTTTGTAAGAATTTGTTTACTTTAAATGAAGCTGATGTGAATAATTAATTGTCTTACAAGTCTTTGTACGGACAGAGGTCTTCATTTCTTTACTACCTATCAGTAGAGTTGCTGAGCTGGGTACTAAATATATATTTAACTTTATAGCATGTTACCAAAGTGATTTTCAGAGTTGTTTCATAAATTTGGCATCCCCAGTGTTAATGTATGGATGTTTGAATTGTCCCATGATCTGGTTAACATAAGATATTATTAGTATGTTTAAATTTTGTGATTCTACTGTATGAAGGTGTCTTGTGATTTTAATGATCTGTTTTAAGAATTAGTGATAATGTCGGGGCATGCCCGAATTTGGAAACTTACTACAGTGCATGCTACTTATGTATTTAAAATTTGCTCAAGTCTTGTCTGTCTGGGAGCCAGAGTTATCTGAATGCTTTTTACTCGGCATATTTTAGTGAGGTTCTCAGGTGGGTGGGGCTTTTTCCATTCCACATAGATCTTCCTTTGTGGTCTGCTGTGAAATCTATGTGACTCAATGTGAATAATCTTGAACATGACACATTCAAGCTGAAGCCTGAAGTAAAATACTGGAAGAAAGCAAGCAATCTGAATGTGTGTCAGCTGGCAGAAGATGAAGGAAGCTGTTCTTAGTGTTAGAAGGAGGAGGGTTTGTAAGGCTGTCTGGCTAAGGAACAGGTCTTATAAACTTACTTATAATCCATTTAAAGTATATCACATGTTTTTAATTTATTTTCTGTTAGACTGGGTCTTGCTATGTAGCCAGGCTGGCCTCAGGCTTTCAGTTCTCCTGACTCACCTTTCCAATTGCCATAGTTATAAGCATGTACCACCACACCAAACGTATCAAATATTTTGAATTAAAAGATGGGATTAATTTAGACTTTAAAAATAACTTGTTAGTCATCTAATGCAGAATGCTAGCCTTGAAACTATACATACACAAACAACAAAAATGCACTCAACAGGCTCTCTCTCTCTCTCTCTCTCTATATATATATATATATATATGTATATATTCAGATATATACATATATATATATATATATATATTTGTTCATACACACATACACATGCAATAAGCATAATAAAAAAGACAGGGCATCAACTTGAGAATGGGATAGCATGGAGGGTTTGAGGGAAGGTAACTTGGACAGGCTGGAGGGAAAAAAGGGAGGAGGAAATGACATGTTTCTATTTCAATTAAAAAAAAAACTAAAAATAAGTTTTGGTTTTTCTCTGTTAAGTCTTGCATATCAATCATCATAAGGGACAGTACTAATTCCTTACCAAAGAGAAAGGATTTCTCTTTATTTGATCATTGGATTAACAATGGAATTTGGTGGCACCACTCACCATTCAGCTTAAAGAGACTGCATGATTGTTGTTTGGCTAAGGAGACTGTATGGCAAAGCTCCAGTTCTCACAGCTTAGCTAAACAGACTGTGTGATTGTTGTTTGGCTAAAGAAACTGTGACAAAGTTCCAGTTTCTAGTTGAGAGGATACAGCCCCATTTCCTCCTTTAGTTTTATTACTTAAAATAAAATCATTTTTATAGTAACCTTTGGATTCTCTGACTTGATCCCTTTTGTCCTCATAATATTGATGACCTGAGATGGTTTGGGAGAGGAAATAAGATGAATAAACTTAGTGAAAAAAGTAGTATAAAACTATACACTTAAAAGTATTAATACTTCCGGGCATTGGTGGCGCACGCCTTTAATCCCAGCACTCAGGAGGTAGAGACAGGCAGATCTCTATGAGTTTGAGGCCAGCCTGGTCTCCAGAACGAGTGCCAGGATAGGCTCCAAAGCTACACAGAGAAACCCTATCTCAAAAAGCCAAAATAAATAAATAAATAAATATTAATACTGCTGGGCAGTGGTGGCACATGCCTTTAATCCCAGCACTTGGGAGGCAGAGGCAGGCAGATCTCTGTGAGTTCAAGACCAGCCTGGTCTACAAGAGCTAGTTCCAGGACAGGCTCCTAAGCCACGGAGAAACCCTGTCTGGAAAAACCAAAAAAAAAAAAAAAAATACTGATGAAATGGCTGAACAGGTGTTCTATGTAGTCTCTGGAGATTGGGAAAGTATCAAGAAAACCCAAAAGAGTTTGGGAACATTTTCTGCTTACTTTGTAGTGTAGGAATTAATCCTTTTATAGATATAAAATGCAAATTTGAAAGCTAAGAAATAAGATAAAGGATATGATTATACGTTATAAGTTAATCATTAGGATAGTATAAAAATAAAGATATGAATATTGCAGAAATTATATTTGATATATAAATAAGGATATGTATAAAGGTTTAAAATAGATTACAGCATAATTTGATAAGAATTTTTGCTTTGCTCATTAAAAGTTAAGAATTAGCCTTTTGGATTCTAAATTGTCTGGCAACAGTGACCATGAGGAAATGTTAAAGGCCTCTCCTCTTCTACTAAGTTAAACTTTGTTTACTTGTTCCTGGATCTGTGATGCTTGAATTTTATGATTATGACTTTTCAAGGATGTCTTGATTCAGGTTGGGAAAATAGTCACAAATTAGGTATTTTTGAAATGCAAATATTGGCTAATGTAATCATTGTTGTAATATATAAAAATAAATTCTGTGGCCCTGGGAAGAGAGAGATATACATATAGTCTCTCCCGTAGACTGTCTCCTGAGCACACTAACAAATAATATATTCCTAAAAGTTCAGAAAAGATTCAAATTGCTGTCTGGTGCAACTTCTTTATATCACCTGCTACATTCACCCTTCTCAAGTTCTGACCACTGCTGGAGCTGGTCAACAACAGGCAGGGATAGAGCCATGTCTCATTATATGAAAAGTGGAATTATTACAGTGTGTTTAGATTTTATGTATTCATTTAAGCTTTCATTTTTAAGTAGAATTTGAAATTAGGAGAGATTTCAAGATTTTAGCATGTCCTTATGAGCATAATACAAAAATCTTCCATCATAAAACGAAAGCTCAAGGGAACATGTTGTTTACATCAACCCTTAGGACCTCATTTTAAATAAATTCCTCTTAGGAAATTCCTCTGTTCAGTTCCTGGGAGAATTTGGGTGTGTGTCTTTGAGACAGTTGGTTGGACAAGTTTCACTGTGGAGGAATACTGTGAGTGCCTAGGAATAAAAATATACTGAGTAATGCCTGGTGAGATTCTGGCTTTCACACTTTCTGAGTCCACAGTCCCCTTGCCAGTGGCCCAGCCTCTCAGAACACTGTTCAGGTTAGTCCACCAGAGTTATCAGGGTTTTGTCACTCATCGAGAATTCATATGTTCATCACATCAAGATATTCTGCTAGGCTTGGAGGAATTAGCCATTCCCTTCCAGCATAATTTTCTTTCCTTCCTTTCTCCTCTTCCCTCCTCTTCTCTATCCTCTCTTTTCTCATTGCATACAACCATACAGAAGTCTTCCTCTAGACATCCACAGGGATCATATCTTACAAGATGATAGCCATAATTTTTAGGTTAATAGAATCTCATACTGACTTTGTAGTGTTACAACTGTTCCCTACTAGATATTCTCCAGACCTTCATTAGAGTATTGCTGTCTTTTCTAATCTCTGGTATGCAAGAGGCAACAGCCAAATGTGGACTTTTGGTTTTGTAAATTCACATGTCTAGAAAACGGATTGTCATAAAGGGCATGGAGACAGCAGACATTTGAGAGGTTTTGTTACTATCAGATTCAGTATCATGCTCTACTGTCCTTGCCACAATAAACATATTTTACGCTGTTCTTTACACTGCTCATACTTCTTTGTTTTTCACTCAGGATAGATGTGAATACCCAAACAAGCATGTCTCATTTTTCCTGCTGGTCATTCTAGAATGCATCCTATTGTCCAATAAATGTTGTATTGTTTATACTTCACTCATATTTTGGTGAATAACATGGAAAACAGTGACTTGAAATTAAACATATATAATAGAATTGTATTAGTGCAGGTATAAATCCATCAGAAGCTGAGAAATAGAAAATAACTCTGCTTAATGGTGTCAGTGAAAAACGTGGCTTAAAAGGGTGCAGTAGAGGAAAGTATTGATAGATTACTAGGGATTTATCTAGTTGATAAAGGAAGAACTTCAGTTAGGGAAGCCTTAAGAACAAAGCACAGATCCATGCATGAGTCTGACAAAGATATTGAATGAGAGTCAGGAGATAGGAGAAGTGAACTTGCAGAACTCTACAGCCACTGTGTGGCTAAAGTATGTGTTCAACTAAGGCTTGCACAGAAGGAGTTACTGAATTGGTTTAAATGAGGGGAATTTCAAATGGTAAGATAAGAATTTAAAAAATATTGTCCTATTATATGTGAATGCATTAGATTGGGCAACATAGGAAGTAGAAACATGATAGAGGTAAAAATAACCAGAATCTACAGCATTGAAAACTCAGCTAAGCATACACTAGGAATATATAAGAGAGTAACATGTCATCTAAGTAACATGTCATAACTGTTTAAACTGCCAGAGAAATACGAAACCAATAAAAAAAGAAAGCAACACTGCTATTTTAAATGTAGGAAACTATCTTAGTAGTTGTGTGTGTATTACAGGAAAAGCCAGAGAATGAGTGCAATAGCTTTTCTTGGGTTGTCTTCATCGAAGGTAATTGGTAAAAAAAAAAGCATACAAAATATGAATTTTCATGTGTAATAACAAATATCTACTTAGTAGCATTCTAGAGAGCTAAAAGTTATCATAAGAAATATTGCCATTTGATGTTTATATAAATCAATGTGTTTTCTTAGTAGATGGATAAATAATATAAGTATCTTTATTTTTTTTAATATTGGAACTAGGCTGAAATGCCTTATTAAAGAGTTTGAATTAATTCAGAGAGCTCAGAGTCAAACCAAATTGTATCTCTTTAAGACTTAGATCAGTATTGATATCATCTTCTTTTCCTATGAGGTATATATGTATTTTTTTCTACCAAGTATGGAGAACGCCTAATCCTTTTTAAACTAATATTCAATGACGCTCAATACAAAGTTTCATTTGTGAACCAGAACAATATTTGGCATGTTCTGTATTTTAATGATAATATGCTTAGATTTTCCATTGTTTTCCTTTGTGTTAGAAGTATGGTGAGATTCTGGTTTACATACTCATCTTTGTGTTTAAATACACTTGCATATGTGAGTATTTTCATCAAATTTGTAAATTCTTAACCAGTATCTATTCAAATGTCCCTTTTACTGTGTCTACTCTTTTCTCTCCCTGTGGGAATTGAGTTACATTTCTGACATCTTTGTATTTCTCATTTCCTACTTTTTGTTTTTCTAGCCATTGTTTTTCATAATGTCCTCTTAATTGTTAACTAATTTTTCTCTTTCCTTTGTCTAATGTAGCTAAACATCTTTTATATCCCAGCTTTAATAATTCAATTTTTAAGATCTGAAATAAAAATCACAGTTTCTTACTTTAGTAATTTTAGTAATATATATTGTTCATAATATTTAAACATGATGTGTAATAACTGCAATATCATGTTTCCTGTAGTATTTATTAGGTTTATTATCTCTGTGTCTTAGTTGTTGTTCATACATTATGCTTTGTAATTATAGTTTGTTGGACACAAGCCATTGTATATGGGATATTTTAAAGATAGTTTAGAGTTCCCAATGTTAACCTTCTAGACAAAGATTTGATTTTTTTCTATCAGGGAGGTCAGAGTGGATTGTCTTCTGTAAACTAGATTTTATACTGGACAGTTCAAATATTCCAACTCATTCCTCACTCCAAAGTCATCAGAAATCATAAGATCTTGGGTATTAGATTAGTGTCACTCAAATTTAGCAAGGCTTATGCTCTAGTTTTTATATTGTGCTTCCTATTGTTAAAAGATTACTGAAGGCTTCCTTAGCTTTTCAATCCCTGGATATCCACTTCCTGCTGAATTCATAGGGCTCTCTGTATATAGTTATTGAACTTAGTGTATATGGTTTTTCTTAAATTAGTATAACCTTTTTTAAAAATAATTTAAACAAAAAAAGAGGATTATGTAGTGATAAATTTCCTTACAAAAAAAGCCTGTCTGAAGGTCAGGGATGGAACTTGCCACTAGCTAACCATAGAGGTCTGGAGGTCTGTACAGACAGACAGGAAGTGAGATAACTGGGCAGAAATAGGATATAAGAAGGGAGAAACAGGAATTTGCTCTCTTATCTGCTGAGACAATAAGGAGGTAAGATGTGCCGTGGCTCACTCCTTCTCTCTGACCTTCAGACAGGCTTTATTTGCACAAACAAATATCACTATAGCTCTCAGTTGCTTGACAATCCACAAATTCCTTATAGGAAAAAAGAAATAGTATACTGGGCTTGCCACACTTAAAGCATCTCCTTCCAGGATCTTGTCTCCAAGGCCTTTCTGGTCAGAATTGCTTTCACTGTAGAGGTGGGCTGGCCACAGTACACTGCATAATTGTTAGAACTGGATTGTGTCCTGTATGTTTGTATTTTTATGTCAGTGTCATCATATGGCTTTAATGTGTAACCATACATATATTATTTGATAAAATCTTACTTAGTGATCCTGAATTCATTTAAAGTGTGTCTATGTATGACATGTTGTTACATTGTTTACATTGTTTGTATCTTTAATCAAAAGTGAAAGTTTGTCACAGTGTGTGTTTTGTGTTTACATCTAGCATATATTATAAACCAAACTTAAAACAATAATAAATAGATAAACATACACACACAAAATAATAAAAATTTAAAGTTAAAAATAAGTTTTTGTCAATTACCATTCTAATAGCCGCTTTTCTTTGTTCATCATTTTTGGTTTCATTTGTGAATACATGTATGCTCCTCAGAGAATCTGATTCCCGGCTTTATAGTTTATCTTTGTGCTACTAATTGTTATTGCAAAGACACTTTATTCTTGTTGTTTGACATAAGCAAAGACCCATGTGGCTATTGGTTCCAAGGATGAAGCTGACAGTTGAAGACCATGTGGCAGGATGTACAGAAGTGTGTCCAGTGCTTGGTTAAAAAGTTGTTGAAGTTATTCTACTGTGTAGCTTAGGTAATGTACATCTCTGAATTCCCATTTAGATTACATTTTACCATTAATTTTCTAAGTGAATGTAACACAATAAGCTTCACTATTTTGTGTGTATGTGATTATATTTTGTTCTTATTCATCCCCTCCTCTGACTTCTCTCATCCTGGATCCCCTCTCACTGGTCTTCTTCCTCCCTCCCAAATATGTCCCTTATGCTTTCATGCCACATGTGTTATATCACCCTCTTGTTTACTCACTCTCTTAGGTGTTTTCCTTTGCTATTCTCAATGCTGTCTTCTATTTTCATCTTTCAGAAACATTTTTCTCAAACCAGAAAGTTTGGAAATAACATAATATAACATGTCATATAAACCACTTAGCTTATTTAGACAATCATCCATTAAAGTTGTTTAAAAAGTACTCTATTCTGAAACAATGTAATTTTAGATGCCAAATGGTATGTTTTCATTTTTTTAAAATATACTTCTCAGGGCTGGAAAGATATCTTGGTGGTGAACAGTACTTGCTGCTCTTGTAGAGCACTAAAGTTGGTTCCAAGCCCACAAGTCAGGTGGCAAACAACCACCTGTAAGTACAGATCCTGGGGGTCTAAAGAACTTTTTCTGTCTCCATTTAAACTTACATATACATTTGTGTGCATGCACATCTGCTTGTGCGCACGTGTGCGCGCGCGCGCACGTGTACACACACACACACACACACACACACACAACGATTAGAAGTTTATAAAATAAACTTCTTCATCAAAGCATAACATAATTTCAAAAAAGTACAGATGTTTTAGGTACAAACTGGAATGAAACTTTAAATTATGAATGCAATTTATTTGCCATGTTCATGTACTATTTTAAGAAACGGAAAATTATCATCATTCCAGAAATCTCTCTCTCTCATCTTTTCCATATTACTATATCTTTTAGAGGATAAGTCTTTATTTTTTGTGCATTTCTCTGGACAAAGTCTCACTATGTAGTCAGGGCTAACCCCAAAGTCTTCATTGAACCCCAAACTGATAGGGAAATCAAGATTATAACAACTGGTTACCACAGTTAAAGTCAAGGTTATCTGAGATTTGCTATGATGAGACTGTGAGATCCTATTCAGAGGATGAAGTTCCCTGCTCACTCCTGGCTTTGTTCACTCACATTTAGGTTCAAGATACTGAAGTCTCATTATATATGTTTTTGTAGGGTTCATTTTTAAATGTAACATAATTTTTTATGTTGTATTTCCTCTTTTTCACATAAAACAGTCTATAGACCAGGGTCACACAGTGCATGGGTATAAAATTTTCTCTTCTCTTACCTCAAATCACTGTTTCATTAGTTGTTTTATACTTTCAAATACCTGTTTATGAAAAGTAGTAAAGAATATGTACAGTTTCTCTGTTTAGGCCTCAAATAATTATTTCTTCCTGTTGTAACAAACACTTTACTGACATACTTTTTTTTTGATGCACTGAAGGTGTTTTGAAATCTAAAAGCCAAAAATACTTTTTTTACTGAAGAAACAAATTTGCTATATTTTCAGACAACTAATACAGGTAAGTAGAATTGAACAAAAGATAATTTTGAAATTGAAAGCATAATTTGGAAATGAAACTGAAATAAAGATACTTTTCTTACTATAGCTACATAGTAATTTGCTCAAACATGATTAATTGAATATTAGGATTTGAAACAAAAACCCATACAGCACAAGGTGTTCATGATCAAGTAGAATAATCATGGGAAAATGTGTTTAAAGAAATCTATGTTCAAAATAGATGTGGGAAGAACACCTACAATTATAGCACATAGGAGGCCAAAGCAATAGAGTATTGAGTTCAGGACCAGCCTGAGTTACACAGTGACTTCGTTTTTCAAAAAGAATAAAACAAACAAAACAAAATAGGGTTTATTGGATATAGACACACCAGTGTGCATTTTGACAGAAACTGGGACCTAGAGAGAAACAGATGGAAGTCAAGAATCAAGAGGGTGTACTTGCTTACTAACTATATACTTCTTTATAAAGGACTAAAAATACTGTTTTTGTCCTTCTGATGACAGGTAAACAGGAGTAAATGTCAATGGGAGTAAGCAACCAAACTTATGTAGCTGAATTTATTCTGCTGGGACTCTCAGAGAATCCCAAAATCCAAATCTTGTTATTCTGTATTTTCCTGATCATCTACCTCCTTTCTGTATTTGGAAACCTGCTGATCATAATCCTCATCCAAACTGACTCTCAACTTCATAATCCCATGTACTTTTTCCTCCAAAACTTATCCTTTGCAGACCTCTGCTTCTCTACCAGCATCGTACCCCAGATGTTAGTCCACTTCCTTTCAAAAATGAAAACCATTTCCTTTATAGGATGTTCAATGCAGATAGTAGTCTTTCTCCTAGCAGGGTGTACAGAGTGTGCTCTGCTGGCAGTGATGTCCTATGACCGGTATGTAGCTGTCTGCAAGCCTCTGCACTACTCCACCATCATGACTCAGAGGCTTTGTATTCAGTTGGCTGTAGTCTCCTGGATAAGTGGGGCATTTGCATGTTCAGTGGATAGTGCATTTACACTGAGCATCCCATATCAGGGGCAGAATGTAATTAATCACTACTTTTGTGAGCCTCCTGCCCTCCTAAAACTGGCTTCAGCTGACACCTACAATGCAGAAATGGCTCTGTTTTTAGTGGGAGTTATTATCCTATTAGTTCCTGTCTCTCTCATCCTTGTCTCATACTGGAACATCATCTCCACTGTGATCCGGATGCACTCTGGGGAGGGAAGACTCAAGGTCTTTTCTACCTGCGGTTCCCACCTCACTGTTGTAATCCTGTATTATGGCTCTGGAATATTTGCCTACATGAGACCCAACTCCAAAACAATGAGTGAAAAGGATAAGGTTATCTCCGTGTTCTATTCAGTTATGACTTCCATGTTGAATCCAATCATTTACAGCCTTAGAAACAAAGATGTGAAAGGGGCTCTAGGAAAATTGGTTGGAAGACTATGCATGATCAAAGCTGGAGATGCAGACATTTAAAGGGTATTTGGAACCTTGCAACTAACAAAGGGGCTCTATCATCTGCATCCTTTCTTTTCCTGCCTTCTTTTTTTCACACTTCAAAACATGAGGAAATCACATTCTTTCATTTGCCTCTATTGAATGACTTTAGAATCTACTAGCAAGTTATCACAAATACAGGGATAACAATTTTAGACATTCATTAGAAATAGAATATGTGAAAATATGGTAGAAAAATAATGCGAGCATCAAAAGTACAGGCCATGGCTTATTTGAAGACCAGGAAAATTTTAAGAAATTTAATCTCCTAAAAAGAGATTTGATTATAAGGATGTACAATTTCAGCCACTGTCAATGAGCTAAAAAATGTGGTGATATCTTGCTTGTATAAATAAAGCCTGTCTGAATATCAGAGAAAGGAGCTTGCCACTAGCAACAGATATGGAAGTCTGTACAGACAGACAGGAAGTGAGATGGCTGGGCAGATCGGAAGTGACATGCATTGGCACATAGAGAATATGAGTGGGCAGAAACAGGAACTCGTGCTCTTTTCTGCTGAGAAACCAAGGAGGTAAATTGTGGCTGTGGCTTGCTCCTCCTTCTCACTGATCACTCAGCATTTTCCTCTATATCTGACTTTGGGTTTTTCTTATTTAGACCAATTAAGAACTCCATTTACATTTTGGTGTCTAACATGGGGCACGAATGCAAGACCCTGAGATTAAGAATCTCATGCTCTCTATTGAATGAGATAGCCACTTAATATCCTCTCTCTGCTGAGCCATCTCACTTCCTGTTTTTGCCTAACCATCTCATTTCCTGTCTGTCTGTATAGATCTCCAGACCTCTATGTTTAGCTAATGGAACGCTACATTGTCTGACCTTCAGACAGACTTTATTTGCATAAGAAAGATATCACTACAAAAAAACAAACCTAAAGAAGCCTGGGATAGGAGCAAATTCACACAGATATTCAGGAAAAACACACAGAGAGGAAAGGAATATTGCCAAGAAACATAGCTTAAGAAAGTTATGAGTAATGTGGTCACAAGAATAACTAGTTATCCCATATTTTGCAGAGGTTCCGTGTATGATATTCACCAGTCTTCCCTTTAGGTAGTCCTAATCTTTAGAAATCACCTGGGTGTAATATTTCCATTGGTGCTTCATTTTGGAAGATAACAACTGAATATCTGAACGATCTTTACAATTTGTGTGATCACACCACAATTTTTCAAATAATTTACATTCCAAACATACTGTTTCAGCTATTAGATCTGTGATATTCAGTATCTGAGCATAATTTTAATCTTATCCACCAGTTTTACATTTGAAGAGACTCTTCTCAATCATTCTATATAGGACTCAAATGTTTATAATCTCTGTAATTTTCTGTTAATTTGTAATTACTGAGAAAATTTTATTATAGTATCCAACAAGTCTGTAATTTGTTATTCGTGTTATAATTATTATACTTTATAAGTCTGAATTTTTAAAACACGTCTTAGAAAAGGCTGGAACATAGATTACAGAGTAGACATATGTAATTAATAAAGTACTAAAAATTATAATCACAATTAAACAAAGAATAATGGTAAAAATATTTGTTAGGAATGGTGACAAAAACAAGTCAAGTACTCATTAATTCTACTAGATGGTGCCTGTGAGAGTCTGATGACAACATGATTGAGAAAAGGATTACAATGAATTAGAAGACAAATTACATCTCAGAGAAATTGAAATTGCATAGGTAGAATGAATAAGGCATGGAAATTCCAAAACAACATTGTATGAAAATAGAAAGTAAATTGCTTACACCTTGATTTATGAACTCTTCTTCAACCTTGCATAAGAAAGAAATTTTGCTTTTTACTGCAACAGAGATTATTTTTGAGAACATTACAGGAAATATCAGGCACCAATAGAAAATTACTGTGTAAATTCATTCATCTGTAGAATCTAAAGTTTAGCTCACAAAACAGGGTAAGATGGTGGGTTACTAGATAAAATGCTGATGAGATGTTGGTCAAATAGCATAAAATTTATCTTAGACAAGAAGACACAAGGTGTATTGCATATCACGGTGATGGTAAATACACTAAGAATATACTGCACATTTGAAAATTGCTATGAGGGTATGAGATAAAAGTTACAACAATTTGTTTCATGTTGTATGTATACAAACACATGACACTGCGTACCATGGATGGCAAAGTATAAGATTGTTTTCCAAAGATCTTTACTGTAGAGTTACATAATAGTCAACAAATGTGGTTTAAGCACAAATGAAGCACACTAATATTTATCACCTCGTTTAATCTACATAAAATTACATGCGATCAGGCTCCTCCCAGCATCACTAGGAGATGAGCAAATTGAATGGAAAAAGTGTGAGTTTTTTTTATTTCCAAAGATGAGCAGACTTAAGATAGGGTAAGGATTTAAGCTCAGAGAGTATACTCCCTCCCTCTCCACTCATATTGTAAAATATCCTTCAAATAAGGAACACGATTGACCAATCTTTATATAACAAATGTATATATGTTACATGTACTTATATTTAAGTTCAGCTCAAACATATTTGTATAGCAAAAGGACAGTAAAACATTATAGGTGATTTTGGTTTCTTTAAAAACTTTGCAGTTTTATAGTTTTAGCTTTTTAAATATGACTTAGTTTTAAGATTATTTCAATAAATTAAAAATATTTGAGTTCTCATACAGCAGTATGATCCACAATAATGGGTTCCTCCTGTTAGCAAATTGAACATTCTACCTTTTATTATGGAATTACCATACCACTAAGTGATATGATAAAACAGAACACATATAAGCATAATTTATACTTTCTTCCCTGTGGATATAAACATATGCATGCACTTGACTCAAGAATTTGTATTTCTTAGAGTTTTTAAGATATTTCTAAACATGGTTATGTATGTGCACTTAAAATGATTTAAAAACATACATAATCATTTTTCTGCTGTTAATTGGATATCCCCTATTTTATTTACATACAGATGCTTTCAGCTATATTTTATTGAACTCACTTCTAAAAAATTAATTGTAGGCATTGTAAATAGAATGTGAAAGATCCAAAATAGAAATGTCAGGTTCAATTTTCAAATCTCCTTCCACTATCAACATAGTTATTTCTTTATTTACAGAGTCTATGACAATGTTTATCAAATCGCGAATACATGTCAATTATTCTTCACCACTAATTTCTCATTTTTTAACAAACAGAAGTTCCAAAATATCTTCTTGGGTATTTCTCTTTACTTATCATTAAGAATCTGTGCCAAAAGAAGCAATCTTCTGATGCTCAGAGCTGGAGAATTTTTGTTTTAAAATAATCAGTGTTCCTGATACTACATGCTGTTGAAATGGAAAAGAAATCCCTTACTATGTCTATCTGGTGCTGCGCCAGGATGACATCAACCATATAATGTGCCTAAAACATTCAATTGGAACTTCCTCTTCTAGTCTGATGTAAATATTTTAAAAGGGCAGGGGGACAAGACCAGGGAAATACATGTCAGAAGATTCAACATAAACTCTCTATTCACACCAAATATACAATTGAAAATAATGTAAGAACATAATCGTGTATATATTATCTAAGGCAGAGAATAACATCAAAGAATGGCTGAATATAGCAATTTGTTTGAAGAAGGAATAGCAAGAGCCAACTGTAAACCCTTCTTAAAGACTGGAGTGTGCTGGCAGAATATGCCTCCCCAAGACCCTTCTAAAAGCCCCAATGACTTCCTTATTCCTCAGGCTGTAGATGAGGGGGTTCAGAGCTGGTGTGACAATTGTGTAGAACACAGAGATGATATTGTCTTGCTTAGGGCTGTGAAAGGAACTAGGCAGGACATACATAAAAGTGGCACCCCCATAGAACATCCCAACCACAGTCAAGTGGGAGGAACAGGTGACTAGGGCTTTCTTCCTGCCTTCATTTGAGGGCATGTGAAGGACAGTGGACAGAATTAGTGAATAGGAAGCAGAAATAGCAGAAAGAGGAAGCAGTAAGAATATCACCCCTGTTACATAAACCATGAGCTCATATTGAGAGGTGTCAACACAAGCCAACTTCAACAGTGGAGGAACCTCACAGAGCAGGTGCCTGATTTCCCGGGACATACAGAAAGGGAAGTGCATCGTGTACACAGTGTGCCCTAGAGCACTAAGAGATGCCAGGATCCATGATGTGGCCACCATGAGCCAGCAGACCTTTGGACTCATCAAGATCATGTAGTTTAGAGGATGGCAAATGGCCACATACCTGTCATAGGCCATGAAGGCCAGAAGGAGGTCTTCTGAACCACCCAATGTCATAGCCGAAAACAACTGAAGTGCACAGCCCTCAAAGGATATGGTGTTGTCTCTGAGCAGAAAATCCACAACAGCCTTGGGAGTGACAACTGATGTGAAGAGGAGATCAATGAGAGACAGTTGCCTGAGTAGGAGGTACATGGGCACGTGGAGCCGGACATCCATTGTGATCACCAGGAGCAGCAGTCCATTGCTGGTCAGTGCCAACATGTACAGGATTGTGATCATGACACAGAGTAGTTCAGGAGAGCCACTGCCATCCAGAATACCCACCAATATGAAGCCACTTTCCAAGGTGAAGTTCCTGAGATTCATTCTGAATGGTCTTTTCTGATGCCTAGAAACAGATGCATTCTCAGTGGAAACCTTTCTAAGGGAATTCAGCCCAGTCTGAAATTGCTCTAGGATATAGTGGATGTGCCAAGGATATCATGCAGCAGCCTTTCCTTTTCTTAGCTAAGTATATTCTCTGGTTTCTGAATGTTTTCACTGAATTTTGGTACACTTAAATAGAAAACAGCACATTGAAAACTCCAAAACACCGAGAATCATTTTCTTTTTTAAAACATAAGTACATATTTAATAAAATAATAGAACCAATTACATTACAAAACATTTGAGTGATTGCCCATAGCAAATACCTTTATAGGTAGATATAATCATGTCTGTCTTCATATTAAAAACATACTGGTCATTTTTCTAGCTGAAGTCTGCTTGTGATTAGACCAGATTTTAAAGATTAATTCATAACATAGTTTCATTTTCTTCCTTTGATTAGCCTGCCTATTCTTCCTTTTCTAAACAATAGCTTTCTCAAAAGTGGAATCCTTGGTCCTTGAACCACAGGATCTCTTGTACTTTTCAAATATCATCCTCTCCTTTATTAACTGCTTGTTATTATTTCAAAATGAAAAGTAATTTGGTAAAGGGAAGACAGAAGTTTAGCCTAACTGAAAGCAACGATGAGATATTTATTTAGGGGTGGACAAAATATCAGGTGGGCTTCACAGAGCCCTGACAGATGTCTGTATAGCACATGATAAATGGTGTGAGTTACAAAAATAAGACATGTCAGGCAAGGCACCAAGAAAAACCATTATGTAGGTTTTAGCGAAAGATTCTGGCTGTAGGTAATAGTTTACAGTCTTCACAGATATTGCCAGGAGGAAGGATGGACTCCTGACACATACTACATTCATAAATTCATACAACAGTTCCACTTGGAGAACTTGGAAAGGAAATGAAGTATGTGGTGTGTGTGTGTGTGTGTGTGAGAGAGAGAGAGAGAGAGAGAGAGAGAGAGAGAGAGAGAGAGAGAGAGAGAGAGAGGCTACATTTTAGGAATGCAGGTGTTTCATAGTTGGGTAAAAATGAAGCATGACATGGAAAGAGAACTGGAAAATTCACCATTGGATGTATCTCTATTTTCCCACTATGTGTACTTATTCCTCCTATGTCATGTGTTTCCTCACTAGTTATCTCATGACCTTTAAATGAGAGGTTCATGTTTGGAAGTGACACATTATCTAATTCTTTTTATTCTCTCAGTCAGTATTTTCTAAGAACTTAGAATGTATCATGAACTGTACTTCATTCTAGAATGACTTCAGAAAATATGAAAATACATCACACAAAAATCTGTATCATATAATCTTGATGACTGATATTTAAATTAAAGTATTACATATTGAGAACATAAAAGAGAGGTTTGGGTACAGATTTCCTGAGGAATTAGCATATGAAGTGTTATTACACATGAATAGGATCTGGCTAAGTCAAAAAGTCCAGTAGTGCCAGATGAGATATTAGAAGATATCACCATGAAGGTCAGTGTATGGAAAAGCAGTGTAGCATATCCTCCAATACTCTTTAGGCCTTGAACAGTAGGTAGATGCCAGGCAAAGAAATGCCCTCTCAAAAATGATGTCTTACAGTTCCCTGGCACCTAATCTTCCACTTGCTCCATGATATCAAAATGACAGGTCCTTCTTCAGAAACCCTGTGTGGAAGCCCCTTCCCTATATAAGAAAAAATAAAGACATTTTGGTGTAGTGTTTCTGGCACAAGTGGGACTTGAAAAATGCTTTTGTATAGATTTGATAGATGATGCATGGAAAGAGAAACAAAAGGAAGGCAATTGCTTGGCATTCTTTCAGATTTCTGTGCCAAGATTTGAACAGTATTTCAAAGGAAAGAGGAGGAATGGGGTTATATTAAGGTGCTATAAGTAGAGCCCCAGATCTTATCCACTCCCTCTGAGTCAAGAGTCATAGTTTCCCTCCTTTCCTCATCATTGTCTCCTCATTCCACCCTCTAAAGAGAAAGAGCAATACATACATGAGGCTAGCAGAGGGAGAATCCATTTCTGGAAAAGGACTTTGTAGCATGGTGACCTCACATCAAGAGTGGCCAGCAGAAGCCCAAAACAATTCTACTTCATGGAAATGGCCAGAGGAGATTCAGGAGATAGAGCTGGGATTTGGAAATGTGTTTTCATAAGCTTGTTCCTTCAATCATTGCTCAATGTATTTAATTTTAAAAATGGTTTTTGAATGACTTTTCTGTATTATTTTCAATGTCAAGCAGATATGTATGCAGAAGGAACTTAAACTGATATTAGACAGGCCCAATTTGAGGTAATATTCATCTGTGTCATTCTTTGACACAGATGCCAGGAGCCTAGGATAATCCAAATACACAGAAACTCAAGTACTGAGCTTCACCAGCAGAACAGATTCTGAATGTTTAGACAGAAGAGAAGAATGATTGCAAGTGTCCCCAAACATTGAGAGTTGTTTCCTGTATGAGGTATATAGGGTAAAGATGGAAAGACAGCTGTCTGAAGACTGAGAATGAGAGTGTCTGAGTATGGGGGCTTTGGGTATTGCTTCTGGTAACCTACAGTGCCCACATATTGTCTAAATCAGAGACAGATCCCTTACCTCCAACACCAAAAGTCAGAGAGGTTAAAGATGCTGAAGATTAGAGAGATGTTTCTTCTGTCAAGATTGTCTTCAGAGCTCATGTGGCTGACACTAAGATCAGGGATAAATAGTCTTGCTGTCACCCCTGCTGCCAGTCTTCTCTGGGAAGGAGATGGGTGCAGGTGACCAGCTGAGTTCTAGGGCAAGATCTTGGAAAACGAGGTGCTGGATCCCTCAGTATGTTTTCCATGTACTCTCTTAGAAATTCTTTCTGAGATCTGCAAGCAGACATTGATTCAGAAGTAATGTTCATCATGCTTACCTAGCATTGAAATGCAAATCAGAAGTTAAGTAGAGATTCCATTTTACCCCAACTCAAAATGGCTATCATCAAGACAGCAAACAACAGATCTGAATTGTTTTAAGCCACATCATCAGATTCTCATATATTTTCTCTTACAGAGGTCTATGGTATAAGATAAACACAGTAGGAATTTGAAGGGAGAGGTATGGGTAGGCCTGCTTAAAGAAAACCAACAACTGCCTGGTTTCATCATCCCTGGGACAACAATGAATCCCATGAATCAAAAGCTTTGTCCTGAGGGAGATTTGACAGTGTCACCCTCCCAGACCACATGAGCTCCCCAGTAAATGCTCCTCCTGGAAACTTGATTTTAATGAATCCTGAAGGCATATCTGACCTCCCACTTATGTAACTTTATCTATTTAAATCAGCTGTGGGGTCTGGATTTTGCTGCCCAACATTCTCTTCCTCAGGAGTCCCTGATTAAGAAATAGTGCCAGGACCTGACCCAATCAGTTAAGGTCCTCTGTGTGGCTTCTTTCAATGGATTAAAATTATCTTAGAGTAAGTCATAACAATTTTCTTCAAGCTTTGCTTAGGATAAAAATAGCTCTAAGGAGAAATATGACCTCCTATATATTAGTGTGTCCAAAAATGTTCCTATTATGCAAACTGGTAACCAGATTCTTAAAGTTTCCAGCTCATGCTTTCAAGCTTGAAGACTGAATACTAAAAAAAGCTGGGAAGGGAGCATTTTGGAACTAACTTGGGATCGTTACTTTCTGGTGCTGTTAACCACCAAAACTGAAGTTCAGAAAGCCTAAAGAGGTGGTGCCCATTCCACACCAATAAGCTACTGGAAAAAGTAGCTAAGGAAAATGGGCTTTCTTGCCACAAAGACACCTTTTGAAATTAAGATTGAGAAAAAATGTCTTTAATCTGTTTATGATGGAAAAGACAATGGGAAATTAGTGATTAATGTAACTAAAATATCCTTTCCATTTACTGTTCAGTTTAATGCATGTATAATCTTATACTGTGGAAACTTAGAAGGACAAATATATGTGTCCTAAGTTTTACCCCATGGTTCATTTAGGGAGCTTTTAAAATTAAATCTAGAAAGAACCTAACAATACTTTATTCATAAAGGGTATATTGGGAGGGTTCCCTTTGCTTTTACTTTTGATATCCATGCTGATATAAATAGATATGGAAATTTGAATACTTGGGTAGAATGGATTAAATTTATAGTATTGGATTCAATAAGAATTATTGTTATGTTTGGGTGCCAGGACACTCACTGCCTCAAGTAGTATGCTTTACTAGCATACTATGTTTTTTTAGAACACAGATACCAGTGATATAAACTGTATACTAGCCTCATTGCAAGATAAGGACATGAAAAATGGTAAGACTAGCCAGGGGCTATAGCTCTTGTTTCTGGTTATATAAACAGGCCGATCAGAATCTCCTCACCTCTCCTCAAGTCTCATTTAAGACGGTAGATTCCCTCCTTGCAATATGGAATCATGAATTTTGTGTGCATATCCTGAGTGACTCAAGCAATAGAGGGAAAATAGCAATTTCTCTATACTCAATATCTCCCATACTGACATATGGTGACACTGTGGACAAGGGAACATTTACTCAAGCCTTCCACTCAAGTGGGACTTACACACTGGCTCACTTGGCCATACCTTTTACACTGGCCTTCAATTCTCCACCTCTTAGCAAATCTATTCCTAGAGTTACAAAGTCAGTATCTGGGTCCTTAGATGTCAACATTGATTCTACAGGAGTCTCCAAGAGACTCCAAACAAATTTAAAGCTAGAAACCAAATATCTTCAAGATTTAAATTGACTATATTCTGGTGGTTACCAGTGACAAAGATGTAAAAATTAAAATATGCCCTTGAAGAAAATTTCTAGCCAGCTGGCACCACTGGCAAAATGGTTTTGGAGAACAGGATGACAATTTACATGAATCTACTTTAAGAAAAGGTGGATGAATGATATTTCACCTTTATTTCTCATATGCTGATTGGTGGGATTTTTGTTTTATTTTGTTTTTGTCTATTTGACTTAATCCAAGGTCTTCTGGGAGTACTAAACCTGTTTTGTTTGAAAGAGAATGGCCATGATAAACTCGTGTTTGAATGCTTGTTCTCTTGTTGGTAGAACACCTTTGGGAAGCAATAAGAGGCATGGAATTGTTGGTGGAGATGTGTCCCTGGGGCCTGCTTTGTGGTTTCAAACGACTTTCACCATTGTCTGTCTCTGTCTGTTTAGCTCTGTCTCTGTCCCTTTTTCTCTTTCTTATTTTCATGATTTTGTCTCTAGATGTGGGCTCTCATTTTGGATTTTCTCTTCTGCCATGCCTCTTACTATAATAGTCATGGACTCTTACCCTCTGAAATCACAAGCCCCAAATAAAATGCTTTCTTTTATGAGTTGCCTTGGTCATGATTTTAGGTTTTGTTGTTATTGTTGTCCTATCACAGAATTAAAAGCCAAATTCAGGCAGGCTTACATGTAGGTCGCATGCAATGATCATCAGATGGAATCAGTCCACGATGCAAATCTCTGGTTGACAATGTTCGAGCAAACTTTTCATTTTCTATATTTCTGGTTCTAGATAAGTTTTCAATTTCAGCCGCAGCTATCCCTTCTTCACAGTTATTTTCCAACACAGGCTTAATTTTTCCTATCTCTTGTCCTTTTGAAATCTAAGGTGAATAATCCTCAAGACCCTAGTGTGAAATGCTTACAGCAAAGGAGAGAATAACTTAGGACTTCATAGCTCGTTATTGACAGAACACCTGAGGAGAAGCAAACCAGTAAACATACCCAAGAGAATTCATTAATTCACTATTTCCTAGACCAACATTTCCATTTCAGTTGGGATATAATTCCCTCTGAAGATATCGATGGAATAAAGCAGATGGGAGGTCATAGGATCAGAAGACACAGTAGCTTGCTCCTAAACAAGGTCCTGACTTTAAGAGACATTGAGGTGGAGAACAGCAGAAACTTTTGAGCATTGAGAACATTTTGAATTTCTACTTGCTTGATGAAGATTTGATCTCTGCTTCTGAATGACATCCAGACAGGAGAAACCTGAACATCAGGACCTGAGAATAGTTTGAAAACCTACATGAAGTTGGAGGGGCTGCATCCATGCCACCTGTGAAATGGAAGCTGTTTCTACTAATTCACAAGTGTGAGAACAGGAAAGGCATTTTTCTTGTTCCATAGGTCACTACCTATGTAGTTTGTTAACTGCCCAGCTGCTCCCATGGCCATCTTGAGAGCACATCTATAGATGAGAGGAAGGAAATAACTAGGCATGACACCTGATATTAGAAGAGTGCTTAACATACTTAGTCAATTTAGCAAAGCTGAATCCACTTGAAAACTGCTGGAAAAATATTACATCTGTCTTCTTCATTTGGAATGCAACATCCACAAATATTAAAAAGCCCCAAGAGAAACTGGAGTGGTTAGTTAGGCTTCTGAGAACCCAAGGTAAGGAAATTGTATCTTTGTAAATGAAGTATGTAACCCCCTTTTAAATGTTTGAGTCAAAAATCAGTGTAGAGCAAACTGTAAGAATTTAAATTATTGTATCAATCTGGTTCCTTAGTACTTTGAGTTCATGACCATTTTAGTCTCTCTGTTTTTGATATTTTGAATGTTAAAAGCATTGCCTGGGCCAATGTACCTTCTTCCTCATTGACATCACAATACCTATCTTTAAACCCCGTAGATGTCACTGGATTCTGATAACACTTATCAGATAGATGATGAATGCCTTCACAGTACCAACTGAATTGATGCTATTTGTCCCATATCTTCATACCTTTTAACTGTTAGGGTACTAATGACCCCAAGAGAAGCCAGTGGGGACTAATAAAATGTTAAAATATTTGGCATGCCTAAATGATTTGTACAAGGATTTCACACTTTCTCATCTTTATCTTCATGTTGAATTGGCTTCATCTGTCCAGTCTGATGATAAACAACACAGACTTCTGTCAATTTTAGACGCTTAACCCCATTGGCTTCTCCATGGCTTTTGGCACTGTGTACCAATAGTAGCTTACAGAAAAGGAAGCTCTTCTTCAGGTTCCTGTGCCCAGTTCTTTCTAGTGCAAATGTTCTGCACTTTTTTGCAGGGTAAGCAAACATCAGGGCCAATGGTTGTATTAGAATAGGATTAATATAGCTAATTACAATACAGGAATCTGTTATTTAGTTCCCTTGTCATTTTTTTCTCCTAGACACAGACTTATTTTTTTTAAATGTTATGTGGTTGTTTCGTCCCAAGTACACTCTATATAACAATTTGTTAAAAACAGATATGTTCACATCACTGTAAAATTTGACTCAAACATCAACACTTTCTCAAACACAATACTGTTTACTATCAGACATAATCCTCTTCAGGTCATAGAGAATGTAGGACTGGCCAACATAGGTCACTGATATGAAAAAAAATTGTGCTATTCCAGTGGTATTTGTTTCACATTAATGTGGCATTATGAATGTAGAAAATAAGCTGGATGGTTTTGTGCATGTCTAAAATTCCAGTGTTTGAGAGGTTGAATCAAGTGGTTCGTAGATTGAGGCCATCCTATATAGAAAGACCTTGTCAAAAATGTACAAAACAATAACAACAAAGAAATATGAACAAAAAAAGAACTGGAAATAATTTATTTAAACAACATCTTTGTACCAATTGGATATTCACACTTGCATAATGTCTATGCAGGAAACTTACTATTATATCTAATCCATTAGCCAAATAGTTACACTAAAGTTCATGTATGACAAAGTATTTCTTTACTCTTAACAGAAGAAATAGTCAATTATGGAGATATATTGTTTATGATCTAATAAAGCCACTGAATATCAGAATGCAGAGTTAGCCAAAATGGTTAGCCATAGTAGTTGGGCAGTGTTGGCACACACCTTTAATACCAGGACTCAGGAGACAGAGGCAAATGGATCTTTGTGAGTTCAAAACCATCCTGGGCTACATGCATGTGAATCAGACTAAATGAGTAACAGAGCTCATGTCTCTAATCCCAGCAACAGAGAGCTATAGAAGGAAGAAACAAAGGGTCTCATGAGAGATTCAGTTTCTAGTCACAGGGAAGACAAGATCTTCATTTCAGCCTTAAGAGAGGTAAGAGCTACTGGCTGGTTTCTTTGCTTTTCTGGTCTTCAACTTGAACCCCAATATCTGTCTATGAGTTTTTAATATTTGTGCTACAGTTGATCTTTCCTAGAGGATTCTTCTTTGGGTAGAATTTCATGGGTAATATTTCTGAGAGGCAGCTTAGATAATGCTATTAGCTATTATTAGCATATGCTCACAGTAGGTAGGTCTGCTAGAATTGAGACCTAGATGTTTGGAAATTGAGAAGGAAACATATATACCTATGGGAAAGAATATCATATTTTTAGAGTCATAGTGGTTATCTGATGTTACAAAACTATGGTTCATACTATCAAATTTTCAATGAGCTATCTATTCCTAGGAAGATAAGAAAGTTGCACAAAATGGAGGTCTGGAACTCTACCATGGGAAGTGGTTTTATCTTGGTGGGGATTCTGGATGACAGTGGTTCCCCTGAACTGCTCTGTGCCACATTCATAGCCCTGTATATGTTGGCTATGACCAGCAATGGACTGCTACTCCTGGTCATCACCATGGATACCCGGCTCCATGTTCCCATGTATCTTCTACTATGGCAGCTGTCTCTCATGGATCTCCTCCTCACATCAGTTATCACACCCAAGGCTGTTGTAGATTATTTGCTTAAAGACAATACAATCTCCTTTGGGGGCTGTGCCCTTCAGATGTTCCTAGAACTTACACTGGGTGGTGCAGAGGACCTCCTTCTGGCACTTATGGCCTATGACAGGTATGTGGCCATTTGTCATCCTCTAAACTATACACTCTTCATGAGACCTAGGATCTGCTGGCTAGGGGTGGCCATAACATGGACTCTGGCATCTCTGAGTGCAGTAGGATATACCCTCTACACAATGCAATATCCGTTCTGCAAATCTAGGAAGATCAGACACCTGTTCTGTGAGATCCCTCCATTACTGAAGCTGGCTTGCACAGATACCTCCAAATATGAGCTCATGGTTTATGTAATGGGTGTGACCTTCCTACTTCTCCCTCTTGCTGCCATTCTTGCCTCTTATACACTAATTCTTTTCACTGTACTTCACATGCCTTCACGTGAGGGCCGGAAGAAAGCCCTTGTTACCTGCTCTTCACATCTGACTGTGGTTGGGATGTGGTATGGGGGTGCTTCTTTCATGTATGTCCTGCCCAGCTCCTTCCACACCCCCAAACAAGACAATATCTTCTCTGTTTTCTATACAATAGTTACCCCAGCTCTGAACCCTCTCATCTATAGCCTGAGGAATAAGGAGGTCACTGGGGCTTTGAGGAGAGTCCTGGGAAGATGACTTTTGCCAGCAAACTCTAAACTCTAAGTATTTTTAATAGCTCCCTTCTAACATTTCTCATGAACATCAGATGATTTCTTCTACAAATGAAATTTTCTCTGTAAAGCAAAACACTAAAAATATATATCTTTTCATTAGAGGTTTGGATCTTGATGCTTCTCTTCATGAGATATTTATAGAATTTGATTTACCATGCTTAAAATGACTTTTTATAGGTTTTAAAAGCTAACCTTTAGTTTCCAAAGTATCTGCTTAAAGTTTGCATATGTATCACCCTCTGGACATGACCTGTGAATTTTTAAGTTCAAATTAGACCAAGACCAGGGAAAATACTTACATGTGAGTTTCTTAGCTATCAACAGGAGAATACTGTTGACTTTTGCATAAATTTTAAAACAACTAATCTTGGTAAAATGAGTGCTGATAGTGACAGTTTCATCTAATTCATACTTGGTAAAAGTTGACTATGTTTAACTCTTACTCTATTTCTGAGGATCAACTTTTATCGATGTCTTGACAGATGTCTTTGCTCTGTGTGTGGGTGCCCCCTTTCCCTTTTGTATCTGTTCTCCTCCTTCATTCTTTTTCCTCATCTTCTTTCTTCTTCTATTCTTCTGTTGCAGTAATGGGAAGTTAAGTGAACATTTATGCTTCTAAACTGTGACTAATAAAATCAAATAGGTATAACAAAGCTGTGCTTTTCTATTTTTTCTCTCGAGATATATTAATAATTTCAAAGGATCTACTATATTCTTGCTAGGGAACTTGATATATCTATGCATAATTTATGGAATTTGTATCAGCTAAAACCACAGTCAGAATAGACATCATCAGGAATACAAATGAGAACAAACACTGGCATTAATATGGGGAAAGGAGAACACTTGTATACTTTTAGTAAGTGTCTAACTTTTATAGCTACTTTGAAAAATAGTCTGAAAGTTTCTCATAAAACTAGAAACAGAATTACCATATGCACACTCATGCCACTCCTGGGCCTATACTGAAAGAATGTTATTGCATTCTGCAGAGGTCCTTGCCTTTCCATGGTCATTGATGCTATCTTCACAATAGCTAGGAAATGGGAGCAGCCCTGACACTTCAATGGATAGATGGATAATGAAACTCTGTCGCAGGTACACAATAGTATTTTATTTGGCCATAAAGAAAATGTTCCAGTGGATGTCCCTATATCCATGCCTGTACCAGAAGCACTAAATGAACTGAGTGGTTAAAATACAGGGTTCATGAAGCCACAAGGGAACTGATGTGTGAATCAGAAGGGGGGAACTGTGGATAGATCTTTATCAAAACACATGACATTCTCAAAGCATAAATAAAACTATTTTAAATGAGCTAAAGAACTGAACAGGAAATTATCAAAAGAAGAAATGCAAAACAAAACCTATAGCTGGCATAATTATCAGGCCAAGAACCTATGGCTAGAAAGGCTATGGGCCCTAAGAGAGAACCTACTACTATAATATTGCTAAATGATGTTAAACTGACTCAATTATGTCATTATGCCTATTAATCAATGAATCTGTCATTGCTCATCTGAGACTCTTCTGTATGCAGTAAATGATTAACAGAGAGTCCTGCTACTGGCTAAGGTATAGAGAATAAGAAGCTACAGAGTGATTATCCCTAAAGGGCACATTTATATCACACAATCTGTCCTAGAGTTCAGGGATCATTGTGGAGAGTGGGAAGAAAGGTGAGGGGCCAGAGTCAACTCTCCTAGGCCCATACCATCAGGACCAACTCTCCCATGCCCTCAGTGAGGGGTGGGGCCATCTCTCCTGAGTATAGAGGCCAGATCTCCCATGAGAGGCAGGGTCGATTTTCCAACTGCAGTATCCAGTGAGGGCCAGGGCAGACATCCCAGGGCCACTGAAGTATGGGGCTGGCACAGCATGGCCCTTGGATTTCAACATGCATTGTTCCTATAACTGCCTCTGATAACACTGACCATTGACATCAACACAGACCATAGAAACAGCAGCAACATGGACCCAGACATGGCCCTCAGTAGCAGCTCAGGCCCAGACATCACCATGGACACTGTGGTAGTACAAGCTACCCAGATCAGTATGGCCCCGATGACAGCATGGTCCCACACACCAACATCTCAGGTGACTGACCAGATCCTGGACATATGTACAACCCTCAGTGATACAATAAGGCATGGACATCAACTCAGAGCCTGGCTGCTATAGAGCCATGGACCCAGACATGGCCCTCAATAGCAGCTTGTATGTGGATGAAACCATGGACCCAAGTGGTAGTGCAGGACACTCACACCTGCATGGCCCCAGTGGTGGCATGGCCTTTGGACACTAACATAGTCACAGGTCCAGAACCCAGGTACCCTAGTAACCTTGGTAGCAACATGGGTCATGGATATCAACACAGACCCTGGCTGAGATAGGATCACAGACTCAGATATGGGCCTTGGGAGCAGCTCAGGCCCAGATGTCACCCTGGCTCTAGGTGGCAAGCAGGCCACCCACATCATCCCATTCCTCAATGCTTTCATCCATTCAGTTCCCCTATCCACAGCAGAGGAACTGTTCTGCCACTTACTCTCCTATTTCTCTACCTTAGGAGACCTACCAGCACTGGTGGGTTCTGTGGATACCTTCAGCCTGAAAGGAATGTGGGGACTCCAGGCTGGCCAGTAGGTGTCTTTCACCCACTGGAGCCCAATGGCACCAGCAGGGAGTGTGGATTCCTTCAGCCAACCCTGACTGTCTCTAAGCATATTTGGAGACATATCTCCACTGTCCTATTACTGCCACTGGTAGGCCATTGTTATCTTAGTGTTTTTGTAGAGTGGGAATTTTATCTCTGAAAGCATTTAAATGATTGTAGCTAATATTGACTCTCTATAACTCTAGTACTGGATGGATTTCCTTCTACTTTCTTGCTTAATAAAAGGAAAATTGAACTCCCTTTCTTCAACCATCACTCATGGCACCAAGATATAAGCACACACAGAAGCTGCGCTAAATTGTTAGAGGAAATAAAACAAAAAAAGCCATATTGAATTATAATAGTCTAAAGGGGAGGGGGGCGTAAGGAAAAGTGCATCCCACAAATTCTTAGAAGAGGACATTATGCTCTAGACCAGAAATGTGATGACCATAAGTTAACCTTTGGAGTTCTATTCCATTACATTTTATTTTTCATTTAGAACTACATAGAAACTACCATAATTGCCTTCAGAGACACTCTATTCAGTAATTGATGGAAGCAGATGCAAATATCCACAGACAAGCACAGAGTCAGAGATTTCAGAGAGTCTTTCTAAAACAGGGAGGAGGGATTGTACCAACCAGGGGCATCATGATGGGAGAGCCCACAGAGACAGCCGACCTGAGCTCTTGGGAGTTCATGGATGCTGGACCAACAGTAAGGGAGCCTGCATGAGTTCAATCTAGGCCCTCTACATGTGTGTGACAATTATGGAGCTTTGTCTCTTAGTAAGGCTTCTAAGAGAGCAGGACCTCTCCCTGGGTAACCTGTTCCCCATGCTGGATTACCTTGCTCCACCTTGATGTGAGGGAAGGAGTTTGGTCCTGCCTTAACTTGGTGTTCCATGTTTTATGCAAGCCCATGGGAGGCCTGACCCCTTTTGAATGGAGATGGAGGAGGAGTAAATGGGAAGTGGGGTTAGCGGGTGGGGGAGGGGGAAAGACAGGAGGTGAAGAGGGAGGAGAAACTCGTTAGTATGTAAAATAAATGAAAAAAACTGTTATTTAATAGGTTTAAAAATGAATTACACAGAAAATAAGGAAAGTCTGGAGAGGTCTTGGTCTGTGTATGTGTTCTTAATCTCCCATTAGCAGGTGGGAGGCTAAGGAAATTGTGTACCACACTCAATGGGAAGAGAAACCTAGAGCCTCAGAACTCATTTAGTAACAAAAGTCCCCAGAAAAGGCAAGCCAGAAAACACTCCCAAGAGAGCTCATTAACTTCCTTGTTTCCAAGATAAACATTTTCAAGGAGTTCATTTGTGATAATATATAAGTCCAACTAAAGGCATACACAAGAAAATGAAGAGAGGAGGTCTTGTGAATAGAAGACAAGGCTTTGCTGTACTCTTAGCCCCAGGGTTGTCTAATGGCACAAGACAGGGCCCTTTGATTATCAGATCGAGTTTTCTGTTTCCTTCCTACAACTTTGATATTGGTTCCCAACAGCAGCAGAAACATGGCAATCACAACATTACACACAAGAACAGACTGACAGGAAGCTAGAGCTTCCTTTATGTAAGCTGCTGAGCCTTCAGTTTCTAGTAATTCTGCTCAGGTAGACTTTTTTGCTGCATGATACACTGGCCAAAACCTGTTAATTACTTGATTGTCCCTGTGGCCATTTCCAGTGATGTCTGCAGATGAAAGAAACTAACAATGCATCCCTGACACCTGAAATTAGTTTGATCCCTAATTTACTGCACCAACTTAGCAAACTTCAAACAAATCAAAAACTGCTATAGGAAACCACATCTGACCTCCCTGTTTGTAATGAAACACCCTCAATTGCCAAAGAGTCCAGTGTGATGCCAAGAGCAGACAGCTAGGATTCTCACCACCTAAGGTAAGGAATTTTTATCTTTTTAAAAGACATGTGTAGCTTTTAGGCATTTTGAGTCAAGAATGAGCATCTAGAGCAAACCTAAGGACATCAACTGACATCTGTTAAGTTTTCTAGTGCATTGAATACATGACCTTTGTGGTCTATATTTGATTTTTTTGAATATGAAAAGGGTATCATTATGATATATTCCATATAATTGTACAGACCTAAGTAACTCCTTCCTGGTAGGAATCTCAGTACAGGCCTACAGTTCCCATAGATGTCTCTGGCTTCTCATAATATTTACCAGATAAATGAATGCCTTCAAAGGACCCCTTGAACTTATGAGATACTTGTTCCACAGTCTCTTATCTTTTAGTTCTCAAGGTAGTATTGTCCCCCAGAAAATCCTATATAGACAAATGAAATGTTAATGTAAACATATCAAGGTGTGTCTACATGACTTACAAAAAAAGTTTCACTTTCACGTTCATTTTACCTACATGCTCTGAGTTGGCTTCATCTGCCCAGTTCTGTGATGTACAGCAAGGTTTCTGTCAATCTTAGACCTCTCCTCCTATTGGCTTCTTCGTGGCTGTTGGCACCAAGCTCTAATAGCAGCTTCCCAGAGAGGAAGGTCCCCAATCCTTTTTCCCCTTCTATCTAGTGAAAATGATGTGTACTTACAGGAGTGAGCATGGGCATTGGGATCGATGGCTATATTAGGATAAGATTATTTGAGATGCTTATATCACAGAGTACCTGTTCCTTTGTGGAATTTTGTCATATCTTGTAAGCATAAATAGAATTTTCTGTGTCTTTGCAGGCACACAGTGTATAGTAATGTTAAAATTAAAAAATGTTCACATTTCTCTTAAAGGTTTAACACAAACCCCCAACATTTCCTCAAACTTAATTTCCCTTAGTTTTATACAATAATCTTCTTTCAGGTTCATGGAGAATGTGGGGATCTATAACAGGTAACAATCTTGAAGTAAGATTTCTGACAAATACAGACTTACGAAGTGTAGAAAATGAGATGGACAGTTTGATGCATACTTAAAATGCCAGCACTGCAAAGTGTAATGTGAATAATGGAAAAAAGAGGCAGATATTGGGGTTCAAGCTGAAGATCAGAATTAAAGCAACCAGTCAGTAGCTCTAACCTCTACCAAGGCTGAAATGAAGATTTTGTCTTCCTTGTGACTGGAAACTAAATCTCATATGAGACCCTTTGTTTCTTCCTTATATACCTCTCCTTAGAGCTGGGATTAAAGGTGTGATCCCTGTTACTCTTTTAGAATGATTCACTCTCATATAGCCCAGGGTGGCCTTGAAATCACACAGATCTATCTCCATCTGTCTCCTGAGTCCTGGTATTAAAGGTGTATGCCACCATTGCCCAGCTTCTATGACTGTGGATAGCTTTGCATTCTGATCCTTCAGACAAGCTTTATTAAACCATAAACATTAGCAAAGGTTGAGACAAGGTTCTTGTTGGACTACATAGAAAGATCTTACTAAGGAACATAAAAGCTGGGTGGTGATGGCTCATGCTTTTAATCCTAGCAATCAGGAGACAGAGGCAGGCAGATCTCTGTGAGTTAGAAGCCAACTTGATCTACAGAGTGAGTTCCAGGGTAGCAGGGCTACAGGGAAACCCTATCTTGAATAAGAAAACAGAAATGAGGACAAGCAATGGAATTAATTTATTAAAGTCACATCTCTGTATCAGCTGAGAATTTCATGTTTGAATTAATTTAAATTCTTATGTCTATGCAGAAAGCAAAATGGAATATTAAAAGCACCAACCAAAGGGATTTTGGGGTATTTTATTAATTGCCTAGAAAGATACTTCTTCAGATTTTCTTTCATAATATTTTCATCAGATTACAATGTATTTTTAAATTACTGCTGTGGTAGTGATTTCCACTTAGGTGAATCTTTATTCAAGATAGAATTACCAATTAGAAATTTGGAAACCAAGAAGTAAAGCTATTTACTAGTAGGAAAAATGTCATCTTACTGGAGTCATGTTGAGTATCCTGAGTGAAATTTTCTGTTGTTATAAAACCAAGGCCCATATTAGCAAAACTTATGTGAACCATCTTATTTTGACAGCTAAAAAAATGACACAAAATGGAGCCCTGGAACTCCACCCTGGGAAATGCCTTCATCTTGGTGGGGATTCTGGATGACAGTGGCTATCCTGAACTGCTCTGTGCCGTGATCACAGTCCTGTACATATTGGCTCTGACCAGCAATGGACTGCTGCTCCTGGTCATCACCGTGGATGCACAACTCCATGTGCCCATGTACATTTTGCTTGGGCAGCTCTCTCTCATGGACTTCTTTATCACATCAATTGTCATTCCCAAGGCTGTCATGGATTTTCTGCTCAAAGACAACACTATCTCTTTAGGGGGTTGTGCCCTTCAGATTTTCCTGGCACTGACACTGGGTGGTGCAGAGGACCTCCTTCTGGCCTTCATGGCCTATGACAGGTATGTTGCCATTTGTCATCCTCTGAACTACATGATCTTCATGAGGCCAAGCATTTGCTGGCTTGGAGTAGCCACATCATGGATCCTGGGATTCCTGAGTGCTCTAGGATATACCATTCACACCATGCAATATCCCTTCTGCAAATCCCGGAAGATCAAACACCTATTTTGTGAGATCCCTCCATTGCTGAAACTGGCTTGTGCAGACACCTCCACATATGAGCTCATGGTTTATGTAATGGGTGTGGCCTTCCTAATACCCCCTCTTGCTGCCATCCTGGCTTCCTACACATTAATTCTTTTCACAGTGCTCAGCAAGCCCTCAAATGAAGGAAGGAAGAAAGCCCTTGTCACCTGCTCTTCCCACTTGACTGTGGTGGGGCTGTACTATGGGGCTCTCACAGTCATGTATATCTTACCCAATTCCTACATAAGTCCCAAACAAGAAAGCATCCTCTCTGTTTTCTACACTGTTGTCACCCCAACTTTGAACCCCCTAATCTACAGCCTGAGAAATAAGGAGGTCAGTGGGGCCTTGAGGAGAGTCCTGGGAAAGTGGTTGCTACCCACACAGTCTAATTTTTAGGGGCTTCTGATCTATGCTTAATTCTTCCACAACACCAGCAGATTTCTGCTATACATGAAATTCCCTCAGTGAAACCAAGTCAGTAAACAAAAAAGTTTCTTTTTCTAGATAAGAAGGGAATATAAATGCCCTTAGAAAAATTTTTTTAAGTCTTTGTGTGACTTTTTACAAGAAGAGGTTTACACTGCTAAAAATTATGCTTTATCTTTAAAAGTTAGTATCTGTTTACCGGTACAGCAGCTTATGAGAGTGTAAAGGACATTACTCAGACAAGACCACTCAGATCCTATATACATACCAAACCTACAAAACAGAGAAGGAAATCTTAAATGAGTTTTGCAGAGACCAATGGGAGACTATTTTTTTCTATTTTTTATTTAAATTAGAAACAAACTTGTTTTACATGTCAATCCCAATTCCCTCTTCCTCCCCTTCTCCCCTGTCCCAAGGGAGGGTGAGGCCTTCCATTGGAGGATCTTCAAAGTCTGCCATATCATTTGGAGCAGGGCCTAGGCCCTCCCCTGTGTGTTTAGGTTTTAGGTTGAAAAGTATCCCTCTATGTGGAATGGGCTCTCAAAGTCCATTTGTATGCTAGGGATAACTATCCAGACCACCTGAACGTGGGTATCAGTGAAGAGGTCTCAGAAATTTATGGAAGAATATGAGACTTGCAAAAATTTAAATCAACTACTCTTGGCAAGATATAAATAAATACAGATACTTTAGTCTGTAGTCCAGTTGATAGAGGTCTGCATCATGCTCACTATTCATCTACCTGGAAGCATTTGCTTCTGTGGGTGGGTTGAAAGATGGCTTATCAAGGACCATGGAGATACAACAGGATAACTAGTGTTCAATAGGCTGATCTACCAGATGAGTGATACTCTGTTAGGGAGCCCCTTTTGGCAAGGCCATTGAGTTACTGGCTATGGAAATCAGTTGCTTCTGTCTGTAATTTCTCTCGTGAGTCACTTCATCTCTTCCCTAAGAGCTTCATCTCTTCCCTAAGAATAACTCTGGGTGTTTCCCACTGCTTGTGTGTTTATCTCATGAAAATATTTCATCTATTGAGCACATATATCTATGAACAGTCAGGAAGATTGCTTTTCATTTGTCTGTATAATTTTGATATATAGAATACATATTGGGTACCTTGAATTCTCCCACAGTCAGCGTGGGAGAGTGCAAGCTCATTTTACCCCTGCTCTGATTGAACAAACCATCCATATTCTATACTTACCTTCACCATGGTTTTATTAATACAAGATCTTAATCTAGGAAATTACCTGTTTGTGTTTTAACTCTGAGAAATACAGGAAAAGGCTATTGATCACTTAACCAGCCCAAGAGAAAGGAAATCCTTCACACTTTGTGACAGTGGGAACAAACACCCTGCTGCTTGTCCCAGAGGCTGAAAGTGTCAAGCTCTGGATTTTACACTACATAACCTAGTTTCTCCTTTGATCTCGCCTCTTTAGATGTAATCTCTAGAGCGGAGAGGTCCCCTTTAATCAGTTAACATTTGGCAAATGTGCTAACATGGACCAAAATCCACACAAACCTCTTCTTTTCTCTTCTTAGAATTCTATACTGATTTAAAGATCCCTCCTTAGTTGATCCTCCCAGTATCTGCTAGGGTGTCTCTCAGCCATGCCTCCCCTGAGCCATAAAGAAGGCTGACAAGTTGCTGCTGCTCTGTGTGACCTTGAAAAATGAAATTTCTATAATTTTGCCTTGCCTGAGAATTGTGAATGGTGTGGCTATATAAACTGGAAACCATGTGGGATAGCAAGATTGGATGAATAAAGACACACGATGAGAAAGAGATGTATATGAGCTAATTCATTTCCTTCATTCTCAGATCCCCTTAAATAGTTCTCCTACCAGCTGTAGTGTCTTGACTGGACCCTGAAGAGGTTTAATGGGCGACCTTGATAATAGTTTTGCTTAGATTCTCTCTCTCTCTCTCTCTCTCTCTCTCTCTCTCTCTCTCTCTCTCTGTGTGTGTGTGTGTGTGTGTGGTGGTGTGTCTGTGTGTGTGTGTGTGTGTGTGTGTGTGTGTGTGTGTATGTAGAATAGTATAATTTGCCCCTTTCTCATCCTCCTACTTTTCTACTCCCTCTTGTCTTCCCCTTCCTCTTTGTCTCATCTTCCTTCTGCTTTCTTCTCTTCTTACTCCTCTGCTGCTTCTTCTTGAAGTTATTGGAATTGAAATGGTCAGTTTTACTTCTTTTTTAATTTTTTTTATTAGTTCAAGTTAAGGAACAAGCTTGTTTAACATGTAAGTCCCTTCTCCCTCTCCCTCTCCCTCCCCTCATCCTGATCCCTCCTCCTCCACCCCCGACCTATCCCCAACCCGGTCTGTTTTACTTCTAACTTGTGAATAATATATTGAAACAAGAAGAATAAAATAGTGGTTTATATTTTTTCTAGGACTGTTTTTAAATATCTTAACAATGTTTGGTGTGTTTACTTTAAACAACATGCCATCTGAATATGTGTCAAAATAGCCAATGGCACCTCATATATGTGCTTAGTTTTTTAAATCAGTTAAAACCCTAGTCAGAATTACTATTAAAAATGTAAATGGCAACAGATTCTGGCATGGATGTGGGTAAGTTTACATGTATACTGTAATCAGGAGTATAAACTAGTGATTTACTTTTGAAATCCATCTAGACATTTCTCAAAAAGCTAAACTCACTTCCTGTTCCACCAACCTGATCCATAACGAGCCCCATTCTCTGGGATCTCTCTGGGCCTGTGCCTGCTTGGGGTAGACAAGACCAGGCAGGGAGGAGCTCCCTGAATCTGGAAACACCCCTCTCTTCCTTCCTGTTCTGCTGACCTGATCCATAACGAAGTGAGTGACCCTCTGCTCTTACCCAACTCCCATCCAAAGCCACATTCACCACAATTTCTCTGGGCTTGCACCCCCTTGGAGTAGACCTGCCCAGGCAGGGAGGAACTCCCTGAGTCTGGAAACACCCTACTCTTCCTTCTAGTTCTGCCGACCTAACCCCTACAGAGGCCTAACTCCTTCAGAGTGAGGAGACTACCAGGAGAGGCAAGACCATCCAGAGCTGTGGACATTGAATCCCTGGCCACAACACACCACACTGGGTGACAGAGGAGATAAAGAGACCCCACCTGCATCCACTGGAAGAAGATATGGGAAAAAGACAGAATAAGAACCCACTCAACAACAGAAAGACCAATATGACACCACCAGAATCTAGGGATTCCACACCAGCAAGATCTGAAAAGCCCAACACAGAGTATGAAGAAGAGATGGACCTCAAAAACTGACCACATAGTTGGAAGCAAAGCAAACCTCCACAGTTACAAAAGAATTGAAATAAACCCCTGTATCTTATCAGATCACCATGCAGTAAACCTAGAATTCAACAGCAATACGAATTGCAGAAAACCTACATATTCGTGGAAATTGAATAACACCCAATTGCACCATTCCTGGGTTGAGGAAGAAATAAAAAAAGAAATTAAAGACTTCCTAGAATTTAATGAGACACAACATACCCAAACTTATGGGACACTCTGAAAGCAGTGCTAAGAGGAAAGTTCATAGCACTAAGTGCCCACATGAAGAAAATGGAGAAAAGTCACATCAAAGAATTGACAGAACAACTGAAAGATTTAGAGCAAAAAGAAGCAAACTCACCAAGGAGGAGTAGACACCAGGAAATAATCAACCTGAGGGCTGAAATCAATAAAGTAGAAACTAGGAAAACATTACAAAGAATCAATGAAACAAAGAGTTGGTTCTTTGAGAAGATCAACAAGATAGACAAACCTCTAGCCAAACTAACCAAAAGACAGAGAGAGAGCATGCTAATTAACAAAATCAAAAATGAAAAGGGGGATATAACAATGGACACGGTGGATAACCAGAGAATCATCAGGTCATACTTTGAAAACCTGTACTCCACAAAATTAGAAAATCTAATGGAAATGGACAGTTTTCTGGATAAATATCACTTACCAAAATTAAACCAAGAACAGATAAGTAGTTTAAATCGACCTATACCCCCTAATGAAATAGAAGTAGTCATCAAAAGCCTCATAACCCAAAAAACACAGGGCCAGATGGCTTCACTGCAGAATTCTACCAGAAATTCAAACAAGAGCTAATTCCAGTACTCCTCAAACTGTTCCGAACAATAGAAGCAGATGGGACATTGTCAAACACTTTGATACCCAAGCCACACAAAAATACAACTAAAAAAGAGAACTACAAACCAATATCCCTCATGAACATTGATGCAAAAATACTCGACAAAATAATGGCAAATCGAATTCAAGAACACATCAGAAAAATCATCCAGCATGATCAAGTAGGCTTCATCCCAGGGATGCAAGGATGATTCAACATAGGAAAATCCATCATTGTAATCCACCATATAAACAAACTGAAAAAGAAAAACCACATGATCATCTCACTAGATGCTGAAAAAGCCTTTGACAAAATCCAACATCCCTTCATGATAAAGATCTTGGAGAGAACAGGAATAACAGGAACATATCTAAACATGATAAATGCAATATACACCAAACCAATAGCCAACATCAAACTAAATGGAGAGAAACTCAAAGCATTTCCTCTAAAATCAGGAACAAGACAAGGCTCTCTACTCTCTCCATTTCTCTTCAATATTGTACTTGAAGTTCTAGCTACAGCAATAAGACAAGAAAAGGGGATCAAAGGGATACAAATTGGAAAGGAAGAAGTCAAACTTTCACTATTGGCAGATGACATGATAGTCTACATTAGTGACCCAAAAAACTACCAGGGAACTCCTACAGCAGATAAACACCTTCAGCAAGGTAGCAGGATACAAAATTAACTCAAAAAAAAATCAGTAGCCCTACTGTATACAGATGATAAATCCAATGAGAAAGAAATCAGGGAAACATCACCTTTCACAATATCCACAAGAAACATAAAATATCTTGGGGTAACCCTAACCAAAAAAGTGAAAGACCTGTACAATAAGAACTTTGAGACTTTAAAGAAAGTAATTAAAGAAGATACCAGAAAATGGAAAGATCTCCCATGCTCTTGGATAGGTAGAATCACATAGTAAAAATGGCAATCCTGCCAAAAGCAATCCACAGATTCAATGCAATCCCCATCAAAATCCCAACACAGTTTTTCACAGATATTGAAAGAACAGTACTTAACTTTATATGGAAAAACAAAAAACCCAAGATATCCAAAACAACTCTTTACAATAAAGGATCTTCTGGAGGTATCACCATCCCTGACTTCAAGCTCTACTATAGAGCCATAGTTCTGAAAACAGCTTGGTATTGGCACAAAAATAGACAGATAGACCAATGGAATCGAATTGGAAAAACCCTGATATTAACCTACACACCTACGAACACCTTATTTTTGACAAAGGTGCTAAATCTATACAATGGAAAAAAGATAGCATCTTCAACAAATGGTGCTGGCACAATTGGATTTGGACATGCAGAAGACTGCAGATAGATCCATACCTGTCACCATGCACAAAACTTAAGTGCAAATGGATCAAAGATCTCACCATAAATCCAGCCACACTGGATCTTCTAGAAGAGAAAGTGGGAATTACTCTTGAACAAATTGGCACAGGAGAATGCTTCCTGAACATTACACCAGTAGCACAGACATTGAAGTCTGCAATTAATAAATGGGACCTCCTGAAACTGAGAACCTTCTGCAAGGCAAAGCACAAAGTCAGTAAGACAAAACGCCCACCCCACAGAATGGGAAAAGATCTTCACCAATCCCACATCTGACAGACTGATTTCCAAAATATATAAGGAGCTCAAGAAGCTAGCCACCAAAACACCAAACAATGAAATTAAAAAGTAGGATGCATAAATAAATAAATAGAGAATTCTCAACAGAGGAATCTGAAATGGCTGAAATACACTTAAGAAAGTGCTCAAAATCCTTGGTCATCAGATAAATGCAACTCAAAACAACTCTGAGATACCACCTCACACCTGTCAGAATGGCTAAAATCAAAAATACCAATGACAATCTATGCTGGAGAGGATGTGGAGAAAAAGGAACACTCCTCCATTGCTAGTGGGAGTGCCAACTTGTAAGACCACTCTGGAAATCAGTATGGCAGTTGCTCAGAAAAATGGGAATCAGTCTACCTCAAGATCCAGCCATTCCTCTCTTGGGTATATACCCAAATAGTGCATGTTCATACAACAAGGACATATGTTTAACCATGTTCATAGCAGCATTGTTTGTAATAGCCAGAACCTGGAAGCAACCTAGATGCCCCTCAACTGAAGAATGGATTGAGAAAACATGGTACATTTATACAATGGAGTACTACTCAGCAGAAAAAAGCAATGGAATCTTGAAATTCGCAGGCAATGGATGGAACGAACTAGAAGAAACCATCCTGAGTGAGGTAACCCAATCACAAAAAGACAAACATGGTATGTATTCACTCATATATGAATTTTAGACACAGAGCAAAGGATTACCAGCCTATAATCCTCTTCCCCAAAGAAACTAGGAAACATGAAGGATTCTAAGGGATAAATGTTCCTCAGGAATGGGAAGTGGCATGAACTCCTGAGCTAATTGGGAGCATGAGGGTAGGGGAGAGGGAGCTGCCACAATAAGAGCAGGAGAAGAGGAGTGGAGGAGAGGAAATGGAGGAGCAGAAATATTAAGTTGGGGGAAGAATAGAGGAGAGAGAGCAGGATGAGAGATACCATTTAGAGGGAGCCACTATAGGTCCGAGAAGTGATCTGGAACCAGGGAGATCTCCAGAGACCTACAAGGATGACACGATCTGACAATCCAGGCAATGGTGGGGAGGATAACCTAAAAGCCCTTTGCCTAAAATGAGATTGATGACTACTCTTTATGCCATCCTAGAGCCCTCATCCAGTGGCTGATGGAAGCAGAGACAGACATCCACAGATATACACTGAGCTGAAATCTGGAATTTAGTTGAAGAGAGGGAGGAATGAAGATCGAAGGGGTCTGTACCAGGTTGGAGAAACCCACAGAAACAGTTGGCCTGAACAAGGGGAGTACATCGACCCCAGATGCTGTCTGGGAGGCCAGTACAAGACTGATCCAGACCCCTGAACATGGATGTCAATAAGGAGGCCTCTGCACTCCATGGAGCCTCTGGTAGTGGATTAGTATTTTTCCCTGGTGTAAGAAGGGACTTTGAGAGCCCATCCCATGTAAAAGCATACACTCTGGCCCTGGACACATGGGGAAGGGCCCAGGCCCAGCACAGGAAGATTTGGAGGACTTTGCAGAGCCCCCATTGAGACCCTACCCTGCCTGGGGAGTGGATGGGGTAGAGGTAGGTTGGAGGTGGGGGAGGAGGGATGGGAGTGAGGGGAGGGAGACGGAGAAGGAACTTACATGTGAAATATGCTTGTTCCCTAACTTGAACTAATAAAAAAAATTAAAAAAAGCTAAACTCAAACTACCATATGACCCATCTGTACCCATGTGCTGAAAAGAATCTATATAATGCTATAGGGATTACTTGCTTATCCATCTTCATTTCTGTTCTGTTCACAATAGCTGGGAACAGAATCACAATAAAAATTATTCAGCTAAAAAGAAAAATGAAGTTATGAATTTGGCAGGTAAATTGATATAACTGATAAAGTAATATTGACTGAGATAACTCATAGATGCAAATACAAGTGCCACATATACTCTCTCACATGTAGATCCTAACTTTGAGTATTTAGTTATTTTTATTGTAACCTAATATATCTGCAGAAACAATGGAAATTTACAGGGGAGATTATAGTAGGGGAACTTAAAAGATAGATGGTAGCAGAACATAGAGGATATAAAAGCAGAGATGGGAATATTGGTGGTGGAAAGCTTTAAAAGCAGAGGGATGAAAAAATCAGAAGATATATATTAGGGAAAAGGTGATAAAAATAATGTTTTTGTGGAAAAGCCACATGGAAATCTACTGTCTTGTAACTCAAAAATAAATTTAAAATTTATTTGAAAGTAAATAAATTGAAATTTGGAAAAATATGAGAAAGGAACAATGTGACTGATTTTCTAGCTATTTTAAATATGTTGAACTATAATGGTATATTACTTGTTTGAGAAATGTTTTAATCCTTAGTTTTGTTTTGTTTTAAATGTGAATAGTGTTAGAACTGCTTCATTTATAAAAATGAAATGATTTTTCTTTTCTTCCTTCTTTACACTGATGCCATAGAAGTTGAAAGTGGAACTATACAACTGAAGTGTACTCTGTCTGCAGCAGTAGAAACTTATCACTTAGTTATGATTTACAACCAAGAACTGTAACAAAAGTTTCTTATATTGCATGCCTTGGGCTCTTCCTGACCAATAACACAGCAGGATATAACTTAAAGCCAGAGCTTAGATTCTCTCTCTCTCTCTCTCTCTCTCTCTCTCTCTCTCTCTCTCTGGCACTTCTTCATTCTTTGTGTATTTTATATTATGCATTCTGATCCCAATTATCTCCCCATCTCCTGGCATCTGCCCTCTTCCCTTGCAACCTCCCCCCAAAATCAAAACCAAATTTAAAGGAAAGCTCCAAAATTAATCAAAATAAAGAAATAAAACAAAACAAAAACAAAAAGAACAATCTTTTCATGGAAGCTGTAGTGTGGTCCATTGAGACACATAGTTTACCCTTTAATCCATTCTTCTTTACTTACAAGTGTTCATTGCCTGGAGTCATTGGTCTGGTTTGAGGCCTCTGGTTTCTGCTACACCATCTTTAATGGGGTCTCACTGGGACTCCTCTTGGATATTCTGTTGTTTTCCCGTGTCATGGAGATCGCCCATGTCTTCGATCTGTAGGGTCATCCCTTTCACATGCTCCAGCAGTTCATAGATTCAGTGGATTTGGGGGTGGGCCAATTCATACCCTTGGTTCTTGGCCTGGGTGGCAGCTCAGCTGGTCAGCTTAATAGCTTAGCCTCATCATCACTTCCCAGGTGAGCTCTCTAGTACCTTGGCTAGATCACCCAGTAGAGTCAACTACAAGAGTGGGGCCAGTTCTCCTGCTCTACAGCCCTCAGATCAGGGTCCTCCTCATTCATATCACTGGGATCAACTCTATTATTTTCCCAGGCAAGGTGCAGGGCCCTCTCTCCCAATTGCTGTAGGGGGCATACAAGGGTAGGGTAGGGTCAGCTCTTCTGCTCTCATTTACTCTGAGCTGGCTCATCTGCACCCCCAACAACAGGGTCAGCACTAATGTGATGCCCAGGTGGGTTGCAGGTCCTGCTCTTCTGTGTGCTACAGCTGGTGTGGGACAGGGCTAGCTCTCTCACTCACATGATCCTCAGGTCAGTTCTCTCTCTCCTTCCACAGGTATGGGTGAGGGGAGGAGGGAATCTATCTCTCACCCATGCCAACACATGGCCAACAAGGGGCTGGCTGTGTCAGCTCTCCTGCTCTCAGGGTCAGCTCACCTTCATCTCGACCACAGAGTTTGCACTAGTATTCTTCCCAGGTGAGGTACCCATCTATGGTGAGGGTTGGGACCATCTTTCTGGCATGTGAGGGTGAGCTCTCCCCTGAGGCTTGCTTATTTCAATATCCAGTGAGGAACAGGATTAGCCACCACAGGGTCAATAAAGGGCAGGTCCAGCTCAGCACAGCATAGTTCGAATGACCCCCATGCTAATACAGGTCATGAACTTCATCACAGACCCCAGCTGCAACAGAACTATAGAACAAAACATGGTTCTCAGCAGCAGCTAGGCCTGGATGCCACCACAGCCCCAGTAGCAGCACAGGTCACTCTGGATCCCAATGGCAACATAGCCCCTGAACACCAGCAAGGTCCCAGGTGACTAGACAGACCCCAGAAATTGGGGCCACTGGAGCCACAGATACCACACCAGACCACAACCTCTGCAGGGCTACAGACCCAGACATGGCCATAGGCAGCAGCCAATATCTGGATGTCTCTATGACTCTAGATGGTAGAATTTAGATTTTCATTTAATAAACCCTACCTCCTGTGATCAGTAGTATTCACCCATATAGAGTACATCTGCTTAATCTCTGTTTTTAAAAAATGTTTTAATTAGTTCAGAAATTAGTCAGGGTGATTATAAAAAAATTACTCATACATCCTAGTTTTTAACTTAACTTCTATCTTTCATCCCCACCCCTGCCCACATATCTTCTTAAACCTTTGGCTCCCAGTATTCCTCTTTACACAGTGTTCTTTCACATTTCTGTGTTATAATATCCACTCTTATTACATTTCTGCTTTGAGTTACAATATTATAGGTCCCAGTACACCATCCGCATACACATTTTACTTCATTTATCCTTTACCTGGTTGCCTCATTTCCCCATCCTCATCATTCTACTACATGCTTGAACTTTCTGTCCCCCCACATTCCAGCTCTTTACTTTCATTTTACCTATATTCTACTGTTCCCTTTCTCAATGCATACACCTAGAATGGCATTTCACTGCCCTTCTCCCCATTCTCTGACTCTTACATTATTTCTGTTTTCTTTCCTGCCATGTTCTCTCAGCCTTGGTGGTATTGAGAATGGGCTTGATAAACATGTTCCATATAAGGCTAAGCACTCACAGAAACTTACACTCAGTACTCTTGTCACATATGAGTCAATTCATTAATTTCCTCTTATTGGAAAAAAAGCTTGAGAAACTTTCGTAACTAGAAAGAGATAGGGGATGAAGGGGTGAGAGAGTGGAGACAAGAAAGAGGTAGGCCAGTGTTTTTGTGTGTCTGGAAGCTGAAAGAAGAAGAGCTTTCAAGGAAAGGATAATAGGCAACTTTGTCTGAAAAGGTACAAGAGGAAGAAAAGGAAGGGTTCTATGTAGCACATAATTATGAGTTAGCAATAACAGGCAAATGAAATGAGAAAACAACTTGACTTGGATTGAATTTCTATGAATAGGTGACCATTAGAGGATAAAATGGATGTGGAAATTCCTTTTTTTCCTTTATGTAGCGAAGCTGAAGAAATGGGGCAATCATTGAAAGGGTTGGAGTTGTGTCTATGATGGGATAATCAGAATCATTTGCAATTTTTGGTTGCCTATCAGTACAGTGGAGGAAAACAGGTTTTGTTTGTTTGTTTGTTTGTTTTAAAATCTTGTTCAGTAAAAACAAAATTGAGGAGGCCAGTGAATTTGGACAAAGGTCATCAGTTGAGAGGGAATTATGTTGAAGAACACCAGTATAAGCTGTCTAAGTATAGACTCAGGTGGAAGGGAGATTTGAAGAGGAAAAGAGAAAGGAGACTGGCTGAATACTCTGTTCTAAATGAAGTGCAGGGGCAAGGCTATTAGGTGAGACCAAAGGTGTCAAGCATCTAATAACAGTGGTTTAGTTAGATCACAAAGTAGATATACTTCTAGTGTTTTAAGAAACCCACACACTGCTTTACACAGTGGCTTCACAGTTTGCATTCTTACAAGTAGTGATCAATTCCTCACCAACATTTGTCATTTGTTTCTTGATAGTGGCCATTATGAATGGGTTGATATGAAATCACAAGGTAGTATTTTTTAGTATATAATACTGTATTGTTTTATAAGTAGTCAAAAGAATAGATTTCAAATATTCTCTTCACAAAACAAGCATGTCTATAAGATTATAGACATGTAAAGGTATTTTATTTAAATTAGAAACAAGATTGTTTACATGTCAATCCCTGTTCCCTCTCCTTCCCCTCCTCCCCTGCCGACCCCACTAACACCCTACCTATCCAGTACTATTTCTGCTCCCCAAGGAGAGTGAGGCCTTTCATGGCGGATGCTTCAGATATGCCGTCATATCATTTTGGGATGGGGCCTAAGTCCTCCCCCATGAGTCTAGGCTGAGAGAGTATCCCTCCATGTGAAATGGGATCCCAAAGTCCATTCCTATGCTAGGGATAAGTACTGATCGACTTCAAGAGGGCTCATATATTCCCCAGGCCTTCTCACTGACACCCACATTTATGGGTTCTGGATCAGTTCCATGCTGGTTTCCCAGTGATCAGTCTGGGGGCCAAGAGCTCCCTCTTGTTCAGGTGAGCTGTTTCTGTGGGTTTTACCGGAATTGTCTTGACCCCTATGTAAAGGTATTTTAATAGACTCATAATATATGATTTATAAATACATAATGCTATTTGCTATAAATGTAAATGATGACTCATTTGTTAATGAAACATTATAATAAAACTTATTTTAAAATACAACTATTGAGTGATTCATATCTTTCCCTGCTGGATTGTAGTATTCATTTTGCTATGTTTATCAAAATATAATGCTGTATAAATTAAGTATATACAAATAAATAATTGTTTAATTAAGTCAGTATATTAGTGTTATAATTTCTTTTCTGACAATTCTTAAATGCTAACACATTCTTCAATGTCTACTAAAAATGTCCTGCTTATTTTGTATTCTCATTATGTACATGCTTTAATTAATATTACTTGTATTTTCAATGAGGGAATCAATATATTGTTATTAAATTCTCACTGTAACATGCAATAATCCAATTAAGAAAGTACAGAGTAGACATAGCTCAGTGCTATAGAGTTTGACTACAATATATGAAGTTTTTATCTTTTAATATTCCTTAGAAGAGCTTGTTAAAAATACTGACATTTTCAAATATGTTAATACTTCATAAGTATTATAATCTAAATACTTATAAGCTTGCAAAAACATGTAATTCTGCAGAGTGTAAATTAGCATCTATGATTTTTCTTTGTCTCTAACTTACTGAGATATTTATATTCATTATTATATCCTATCCAGCTTTGAAGGCAGCTGCATTCACATGAACATAGCCCCAAACAGATACAAATTCATGGACATAATTAAAACCAATAAGTCTTTAAATTAAAAACATAAATATTGTTTTATTTTGGGGGTTAAACTTGACAATTATTAAATCTGTTTTTGAGTTCAGCAAGGTTACTTGTATATCATATGTCCCTTAGGCAACGATTTTCTTCTCACTAAAATTATTTTACTGGGATCATTTGCAAAGAATTTTCTTTCCTTTTCATTCACTGATGACAGTTAAGCTGTGACCAGAGAGGGTAGGTATACAGTTTTATTTCCTCATCATTTATTTAAAACCACATCTCCTCATCTGTTTTTCTGCTATTGGTAGAGCATTACCATCTAAGTGTATTTACATAATCAACAGCCTATCTTTAATCTTTTGGAACATTTGAAAGGTTTTGATTAATATTGACCATTTATAACTCTAGTATTATGTGGATTTCTGTTTATTTTCCTACCTAATACTTGGGAAATCAATGTCTCTTTTTTTAACCACCACCAATGACAGCAAGATATAAAGAGACATAGATGTTGTCCTAAATTGCCAGATGCCAATGGAGACTATCACATCTACTGATGCCATAGGAATAACCATAAGGAATGGGAAATCATCCAAAGAAGACCATAATAAGAGAAGTAGCATCCCACAAAAGCTGATAAACTAGCCTTCCCTCTCAGCTGGAGAGATGACCACAAGGATATCCATACATGTATGTTCAATTAGAAATGGAAACACTGATTGTCAGTGTTTCCTTTAGAGTTCAAAAGGAACCTAGAAAAGATAGTAATTATGATTCTATAACCTCAGCACTTTGGAGGTTAAGAAAGTTAGGTCCTGTATTCAAGGTGAGAGAAGGGCCTCAGAGCTAATTTTGTGACAGAGAACTTCTGAAAGGAAAGCCAAGAAACACACTCAAGAGAATTCATTAACTTCTCTTTTCCTAGACCATGGTTTCAAGGGGCAGGCATTTCTTCTGGGAGATAAGCCCTTCTGAGAATATTCTTAGGAGAAAGAAAAGAAAAAGGTCATGGCCTTAGAAGACAAAGCAGAGTCTTCCTGCAAGCTGCTAACTTACTCTGGCTCCACGTATGTTTAGGTGAGCCTCAACTGCATCTTTTGGACATCTCTTATAATTTCTACTTTGTTCATGCAGATTTGATATGTGTTCTCAGACAAGATTATGAATAAAGAAGCCTGAGCATCTGAACTCAAAGACAGTCTAAAACTTGACATGAAGTTAAAGATGTTTCCTAGATTCAGTCTGCTATGAGGAAGCAATTTCTACAAATTCTCAGGTTTGTAAAGAGGAAAAATATCTTGCTCCTTATGATGTCATGCAAAGACACTTAGCTGCCTGGCTGTACCCACTGCTACATGTAGAGTATATCTGCAGATGACATGAAAGACTTGAAATACTCTAACAGCAACACAAATGAATTAAGTACTTCTGAATAAAAGTGCATCCTCTCTTTAAGCTGCATTCATGTGTAGCTGAGGTGGTCAAGCAACTGGAATTCTCACCAGCTGAGGTATGGATTTTATTTCTCTTTTATTGAAATGTGTAGCCTTTAGATGTGGCTAATCAAAATACAGAATCCAAAATCAACCATAGAGTTTGACCTACTTTGTCAGATTCTCTAGATCCTTGGGCTCTATTGCCCTTCCATACCTTTCAAGGTACTAATGGTCCTGAGAAAGCAATGGAGACTAATGAAATGTTAATATATGTATGCCAAGATATGGCTGATCTGTAAAGGATATTTCACCTTTACATCTTTAACTTCATTCTCTCAAGTTGGCTTTAGTGGTGCTGCAGATCACAGGGTCCTGTTGACCTTAGAATGCTACTGACTCTGTTGACTTCCTCATCTCTGTCTCTATCTAATAAAATGACTGTGGACTTTCAGGATAGAAATTGGAACATCGGGGTCAAAGACTATATTGGGATAAGATTACTGGGCTAGAGCACAGTACAAAATAGCCATTCTTTAGTTGCTTTTAGTCATTTTTACAAGAGAAAAAAACCAGACAAGTTTTCTGTAGAAGGATCTTATATGGTATATTTGTGTCTTTACAGATATACAATAAGTTGATAAAAACAAAGATGTTGAAATAACTTCCAAAGTTTTAACTCTAATAGAAACACTTTTATAAACTCAATACTGCATAATTTTAGAGAGTTGGTACTTATTTCTGAGGATTGTGGGAGAACTGTGGGGACTGAAGAAGAGAGGTAACTAATATGGAAAATTGTAATTTCCAATGTCATTACCCACAAACAAATATGCACTAGTGAAGGGTATAAACTGTGACTTTAAACCATGTACATATGACCAATACTAAGTAGACTGAGTATATATACATGCTCAAACATGGGCTTGCACATAGGCATACACAAACACATATGTAACAATAACATTTGAGGAGTACTAGGTCATGAATTTGAGAGGGAGAAGGGGGCATAGGAGGAGTTGGAAAGGGGGATATAGTCGAAGTAAATACAAAAGTCATGTATGAAATTCTCAAAGGAAATAAAATAGAATGAGAAATATGAAAATCAAGAAGCAAATATATAAACTTGTGTAAATGGTATTATATTATGAAACCATGTTTGGCATCCTAAGAGGCTTCTAATGTCACAAAATTTGGGTGCATATTAGCACAAATTCACTGAGTCATGTTTCTGAGCAGCTAAGGAGATCACACAAAATGGAATTCTGGAACAACACCTTGGGAAGTGGCTTCATCTTGGTGGGGATTCTGGATGAGAGTGGATTTCCTGCACTGCTCTGTGCTGCAATCACAGCCCTGTACTTTTTGGCTCTGACTAGCAATGGACTACTGCTCCTAGTCATAACCATGGATGCCCGGCTTCATGTGCCCATGTATCTCTTACTTGGCCAACTGTCTCTCATGGACCTTCTCCTCACATCAGTTATCACTCCCAAGGCAGTCATTGATTTTCTACTCAAAGACAACACCATCTCCTTTGGGGGATGCGCCCTTCAGATGTTCCTAGAACTGGTACTGGGCAGTGCAGAGGACCTCCTTCTGGCCTTCATGGCCTATGACAGGTATGTAGCCATTTGTCAACCTCTGAACTACACAATATTAATGAGTCACAAAGTCTGCTGGCTCATGATAGCCACATCATGGAGCCTGGCTTCCCTTAGTGCTCTAGGATACAGCATCTACACCATGCAGTATTCCTTTTGCAAATCTCGGCAGGTCAATCACTTGTTCTGTGAGATCCCTCCCTTACTGAAGCTAGCCTGTGCAGACACCTCCAGATATGAACTCATGGTTTATTTGATGGGTGTGACGGTGCTAATTCTCCCTCTTGCTGCTATCCTGGCCTCCTACTCACTAATTCTGTTCACTGTGCTCAATATGCCCTCAAATGAGGGCAGGAAGAAAGCCCTTGTCACCTGCTCTTCCCACCTGACTGTGGTTGGGATGTGGTATGGGGGTGCTTCCTTCATGTATGTCCTGCCCAGTCCCTTCCACAGTCCCAAACAGGACAATATCAGCTCAGTTTTCTATACAATTGTAACTCCGGCTCTGAATCCCCTCATCTACAGTCTGAGGAATAAGGAGGTCACTGGGGCTTTGAAGAGAGTCCTGGGAAAACGGCTGTCAACACAAGCCAACCTCTAGGTAATTCTAATAGGAATCTGTAAACAATTCTTCCACAAAGTCAGAATTTTAGTGTGAATGAAGTATTCCTGTAAAGTAAAAAGTAGAGTAAAAGGTGTGTCTCTTGATAGAGAAGGATGGGATAGGAAGGAAGAATGAGGTTCTTGGTAAATGATCTGTGAATCTTTTTTTTTCAGGGGGTATTAGCAAATCTGGTGCTTTGTCAAATAAGGACATAAAGACCAGGTTCATATCAAGGTGGTAATGCCATTTAGAGGCTCTAAACTAATTTTACATAGGAAAATTGGAATTGGCATTTAAAGACACTGAATAGCAATTATAATAAGTATCAGAATATGTTTTCAAATGTGATTCAGATATCAATGGAGATTTTTGAATTTTGTATAAATTTTCAATAAAAAAATCAGAGTTTGTTGAATGTTCAATTTGCCTCAGCCTCCTGGATAATTTGACAAAACTGATACCATCTTTGGTTTTGTGTGTGTGTGTGTGTGTGTGTGTGTGTGTGTGTGTGTGTGTTATTCATTTTTTCATTTCCTCATTTTGTTTCCAGTGATGAAAACTGAACTGAACATTTTCATTTCTATCCTATAAATAATACAGTCTCACAGCACAGATAAACCAGTGCTATCCCAGTTTTTTCTAATGTATCTTGAAATATCTCAAAAGCTGTCTAGGGTCCAGATGCTTATTATGTGTATCTGACTTAAACTTACACAATGTTTATGTGTGTAAACATCGCCTTGTTACCCATAAATAAACGTGATTTCTTTAATTTTTGTATCAGTTAAACCTATAATTAGTATTACCATCTTTGAAAAATAAATGACAAAAAACACTGCCATGATGTAGGATGAGGAACATTTTTACACAGTGAGATGGAAATTGTTAACGGATGTAGCCTCCATGGAAAGCAATCAAGATATTTCTATAAAAACTAGACATAAAACTAACATATGACCCAGTTATAACACCTCTAGGTATAAACCTAATGGACTCTATATCCTACCATAACGACTATTGTAATTTTGTGTTCATTGCTATTTTATTAATGGTAGCTAGAAAAAGGAATCATTGTAGATATCCATTAATGGATTAATAGATAATGGAATTTTGTTACACATACACCTCAGAATTTTGTCCAACTATAGAAAAGAAAATTTCAGTTAAATTAATGGATTGTAAAAATAAATTAAAGCAAGTGACATAACCCAGGCACAGAAAGACAAATACTGTATGTTCTCTCTTATATGTGAATCCTGGCTCTAAATCCTTAGTTCATATATTTAAGTTAGATAATTTGTATATCTAGGAAACTAGAAAGGGACAGTGGTAAACATGCCTTAAGGATGGGTGTTGGCAAACATAGTGATATTGAAGGAGAGAGATAAAGTATTGGAGGGAGGAAGGATTAAGCAGAGACAAGATGGTAAAATGGAGGCAGGCAGGGAAGATAAAAGGTGTATGAAAAGAACCACATGGAAACATAATATCTTATAATTCCATTAAAAACAGCTTTAAAAAGATGAAGAATAAGTTGAAATTGGAAGAATGGCAGGAAGGAACACTGTAACTTGCTTTCTTGCTACTTTAATATTCTGCACTATGAAAGGTTGTATTGTCTGTATGAAAGTGATAATTGTTTCATGTTCATTTTTGACTCAAGGGTAGCCTTATAGATACTTTTATCACTAACTGAAATTATTTTGAGTTGCTATTATAAAAATATAACAATGTTTACCATATGCTGAGGAAAGTTGATGGTCATCAATAGGAACAGGGAAGTATTGATTATTGATAGGTACAGAGTTGCAGTTAGGCAGAAGCAATGGGATGTTTTACATGAGTGATGACATACAAAACAATGCAAAGTGTTTTATGAAACACAAAATACAGGATTTTGAAAGTTTTCACCATAAATCACTATAAATAATTGAGATGATATGTATTTAATCTGATTTTAATCAAATGGGTACCTATGTAAATGACAACACAAAACAATATTAACTCATACAGTATTATGCATTTTATGTAGTAGATAAAATAAATAAAATTTCTTTCTAAAATCAGTCGAAATAAATGTACTAGACATAATCAAATTTCTTATAAAATCCCAGAGATACCTATGTACATCGAGTGGACATTCTTCCATTTTTGTTATAGGAACTCATTGTATTGAGTTGATGTGTTCATTGTAGAAGTTTGCTTCACTTGATGGCCTACAGTAATATATTCCTCCTTAATGTATGTATGTATGGTGGCCTTATGGGGAAATGGTGGAAAGACTAAGGTCTGATGAGAGAACACAAGGGTTGGAATTCAGTTCATATCATTTGCTCTTTAATTCTTAATGTGAATGTAGCCTTTCTGAACTAATATCTGAAAACTATAAGTTCTTAAGCTTTTTTTTTCAAAAAAAAAACCATTTCAAAGATTTGTTGTCAGGACTAAGACAAGAGGCATAAATACTTTCAGTGAAACATCTGTAATGTAATGAATCATCATCAATTTTAACAGTTCTAAGACAAAATTGCCCTGGAAATTGTAGGTTGCACTATATGATATCACTCAACTATTTCATAATGTAATTGATTATATTATTGCTATTAAATATGTAACAATGTTTTGTGTGTGTTTTTTTGTGTGCTCATATTAATAAAATATCTCAATCTCTTAGGTATGTAGCTAATATTTTCTTGGGGGAATTTCTCATGCATATGTTTCTAAACGTTAATGTTAAAGTCAACTGCATATTCTTTTTTCACTCACTTTGTAATCCTCCTAGCCTTTGTGTCTATATTAAATAAGATAAACATTTATTTTATATTGGATAAACTCCAGGGTGGTAGGACACTTGTTTGTTTCACTTCACAGTGTACTCCTGTTTTTTGTCTTACATAAGATACATGTAAACCTTTATCAATGGAAAAATACACAACTGCCTATCCATCAGTAGAATGTGCATAGTCCAGAGTCTTTGAATGGACATCTCATTGGTAGTCTTTGCAATCAGCTGTAAAAATATTATTTGCCTTTCTTAGTCTGAGTCCTGAAATTGGAAAGACTTTTTTTCCAGGCCAGTTCCAGTTATAGATGAGTAAGAACCAGCATGAAGGAAACACCAAGCACCATGTACTTTTTATGTGCCAGGCACTGTGCACCCCCCCCAAAAAAATCTTTTAATTTATACAACTCTAAGATAGGCATAAAAAGTCAGTTTTGAAATTAAAGAAACAGATCACAGTTGAATTCAATTATTTGTATATGGTCACACTTTTAGAACTATTTGGGTTTTATTATAAGTACAAAGTCCATGTTAATTTGTCTCTACCTAATTGCCTCTGTAATGGGAGTCTCCAGAGAAACCATCAAGATTTAATTCCGAAGACCAGTCTCCAGAGAGAACTCCAGCAACACACCCATCCCACACCAATTAGCTGGGGTTGGTGAAACTCCGGGTACGACAGCCAGAGCTTTCTATCCCAGGCTACAAGAGTACTCCAGCAATACCTGAGTATTGGCCAGGAGCAATGATGAAGCATGGTCCCACATAGTACTATGATGGTCTAAACAGAACAAGGAAACCCATGAATGGGCCTGGGGCTGTCTGCCCTAGGTTGGTAGGAGAAAATGCTGGCCAAACAGGCACTTGTGGCACCAGCCATATGGGCATACTATGGGGAACAAATATAAGGTGTGGTGAGGTGGGAGGGAGGGAAGTGAAAGGGAGGGAGGAAGGGAGAGAGATAGAGCATGCTTCATGTACTGTGGACAGAGGCATATCTGAAGAGGTGAAGGAATTGAGGAGTGGGCCGAGATGTGTGGCTTCATTGCCATTCAGTGCCGTGCTGATGTCTGGGTCCAGGCTTCTGTGGGACCCATGTGCAGGCTCAGGCTCTGACACAGCTGTGGTCTCTGTTGATGTGGCTACACCTCATCTGGTCAGCACAATAGAGCTGACCCTGTTCACATGTGGCTTGAGCAAACTGGACTTGAGTCCTGAGAATGGGGGAGTAGGTCACTGCCCTCTCATATGCCATGTGGTGGCATGAGTAAGGGAAAGATTCTCTTCTTCCCTCGCTCCAGCCTCCTGCAGTGGTCGAGAGACCTGACTTAAACACCAACAACAGCTATGGTTACCAGAAAATATATAACAAGATGAAGTCTGTCTGAATTCTAACCTGGATGAAGAACTTACAAGTCTCCATACTTAACTGAGCAATTGGAAGCTCACAGCTGCTGGTGGAGAAAGGATCATTCTTCTGTGGGGGTGTGGCCATTGGTAGGTTGCCCATGTTCCCATGGATTATCCCAGATCCATATATATAGTGGTAGCACCTACTGGATTTAGTAGGCAATTAAGGAAACAATTAAGAGAGGACATGAAGTCTTGGATGTATACTTGGGGTAAGTCTGTGGAGAGTTTGAGGGAAATAGAAGCATATATGATCACATTTCATTGTATACATGTATGAAATTTTCGAAGATTATATACCTCTTTCTAGCCTCGTGATCTATGGGACAGCAATATTTTGTCCTCAGGGAGGTTTAACAGTGTCATCTTTCTAGCTGACATGGCCTCCTCTGTAAATTCTAGTTTGGGTAACTAAATCTTAATGAACACCCAAAGGAATGGTCCTGACCTATGATTTTTTAACACTTCTCCCATTAAAATAGCTGTATCATATTAGTAATTCTCTGTCCCACAGAACTTTGCCTGGGAGCTTCGTAACTGAATCGATGGTGCCAGAAACTAGTCAAGAAGCAAGAGTCCTCCATGGTGCCCTGCTAAGTAATTAAGAAGTCAATGATACCTGTGAAGGTTCTGTAAACACCTCTTTCCTGTGCCTCTTTTGGGGGACACTACCAACTTATAAGGAGACTGACATTTAAATGGCATAAAATAAGGTCTTCCATCCTTGTCTTTCAACACCTATTTATTGTACCTTTCTGTGCTATTCATTTCTAAATTTTTCATTTCTACCCTCTCACTCACATACCTCTGTGCATGGTCCTATCTTGTCATGACCTGGTAATTCACAGAATCTATCTCAGCTACCACTATTCTCTACTGTAATGTTCTCGTGTCTTACCTGGTTTCTTTTTTGATCCTCCATCCTTACAGAGTCTACCCACTGTAATCACTAATTATTAATTATTAATATGAGCTTTTAAAATGGTGGTCAAAATTCCCCATCTCTTAATATTCATTTTCAAAAATTAATTCAAGATTTTATTTGTTGATTGCAACAATAGCATGCATAAGAAAATAGCAGTGGCTCAATAGAAGAAATATAATATCTGGTATTTTTCTGGCTTTGACTATTCGAAATTGTGAAAACCATGACAACATGAAAATGTTTGTGCCCAGCAAATACTCCACATTTCTCCTTCATTACTATGCTCAAATTTGCTCAGTCATTTATCTTTGAGAGTTTTTATTCATTATGCAATTCTTTTCATCTTCTTGGGATTCTCTCATTTATTCTCAGAAAATATCTGTAATACTGTATATATTAGTAAGTTGTGTCAATTTAGTTATTTGTTATATTAAGCTAGTTTAACTTTTAAAATGGTATTTGTATAGACTAGTTACTTAAAATAACAGGCTTTATTGTGAAACTGTTGTACAAGTACATCAAGTATTGCACGCAGATTTACAGTAACCCCATAATATACTTCCTGACCTTCTGTTCCACTTCTTGTTTTTTTTTATTTTAATTAGAAAGAAAATTATTTTGCATGTCAATCCCAGGTCCCTCTCCCTCCTCTACTCACCTGCCCCCCCCAACTAACACCCTACCTATCCCATACCCTTTCTGCTCCCCAGGGAGGGTGAGGCCAACCATACAGCTTCTTCAAAGTCTGTCTTATTGTTTAGGATAGGACCTAGTCCAACCCCCTTGTGTCTAGGCTCATGGAGCATCCCTCCATGTGAGATGGGCTCCCAAAGTCCATTGTTATGCTATGGATAAGTACTGATTGTCTACAACAGTCTCATAGATTTCCAAGGCCTCCTCACTGACACCCACATTCAGGGGGCCTGATCAGACCCATGCTGGTTTCCCAGCTATCAGTCTGGGGACCAAGAGTTCTCCCTTGTTTAGGTCAGATGTTTCAGTGGGTTTCACCAGCCTGGTATGGACCCTTTGCTCATCAGTCCTCCTTCTATGCAACTGGATTTCAGTTCAGTTCAAGGTTTACTTGTGGGTGTCTGCTTCTACTTCCACCAGCTGCTGAATGAAGGCTATATGATGGCATATGAATTAGTCATCAATCTCATTTTTAGGAGACAGCATTTAAGGTAGCTTCTCCTTTGTTGCTTAGAATGTTAGTTGGTATCATCTTTGTAGCTCTCCAGACTTTTCCGTAGTGCCTGACTTCTCTTTAAACCTATTATGTCTCCCTCTATTATATTATCTCTTATTTTGCTCTCTTCTTTTCTTCCCCCAACTCAACCTCCCTGCCCATTGATGACTTCCTCAGCCCTCCTCTTCTCCCCTTCTCATTCTCCTAGCTCCTGATGCTACCAGTTTTGCTCAGGAGATTTTTTCCTTTTCCCCTTCCCCAGGGGACCATGTATATCTTTCTCAGGGTCCTCCTTGTTTACTAGCTTCTCTGGCAGTGTGGATTGTAGGCTGGTAATCCTTTACTCTCTATCAAAATCCATATATGAGTGAGTACATACCATGTTTGTCTTTTTGTGATTGGGTTACCTCGCTCAGAATGGTTTCTTCTAGTTCTATCCATTTGCCTGCAAATTTCAAGATTCATTTTTTTTTTTTTGCACTGAGTAGTACTCCATTGTGTAAATGTACCCCATTTTCTCTATTCATTCTTCATTGTGGGGCATCTAGGCTGCTTCCAGTTTCTGGCTATTACAAATAGTGCTGCTATGAATATCATTGAACAGACGTCCTTGTTGTAGGAATGTGCTTCTTTTAGGTATATGCCTAAGATTGGAATTGCAGGATCTTGTGGTAGACTGATATCCATTTTCCTGAGGAATCGCCATACAGATTTCCAAAGTGGCTGTACCAGTTGGCACTTCCACCAGCAGTGGAGGAGTGTTCCCCTTTCTCCACATCTTCTCCAGCATAAACCGTCATCGGTGTTTTTGATTTTAGCCATACTGACAGGTGTAAGACGGTATCTCAGAGTTGTTATGATTTGCATTTCCCTGATAGCTAAGGATGTTGAAAACATTCTTATGTGTCTTTCAGCCATTTTAGATTCCTCTATTCAGAATTGTCTATATAGTTCTGTACCCCACTTTTTAATTGGATTATTTGCTGTTTTTTTTGAGACTATCTTCTTGAGTTCTTTGTAAATTTTGGAGATCAGCCCTCTATCGGATGTGGGGTTGGTGAATATCTTTTCCCAATCCGTGGGCTGTCGTTTTGTCTTGTTGATTGTGTTCTTTGCCTTACAGAAGCTTCTAGTTTCAGGAGGTCCCATTTATTAATTGTTAAACTCAGTGTCTGTGCTACTGGTGTTATGTCCAGGAAGCAGTCTCCTGTACCAATTCGTTCAAGGGTATTTCCTACTTTCTCTCCTAATAAGTTCAGTGTGGCTGGGTTTATGTTGAGGTGTTTGATCCATTTGGACTTAAGTTTAGTGCATGGCAATAGACATGGATCTATATGCAGTCTTCTACATGCCAGCATCCAGTTATGCCAGCATCATTTGTTGATGATGCTTTCTTTATTCCACTGTATAGCTTTAGCTTCTTGGTCAAAAATCAGTTTTTCATAGGTGTGCAGGTTAATACCAGAATTTTCAACTTGATTCCATTGGTATATCTGTCTCTTTTTGTGCCAATACCAAGCTGTTTGCAGGACTATGGCTCTATAATAGAGCATGACATCAGGGATGGTGATGCCTCCGGAAGTTCTTTTATTGTACAGGGTTGTTTTGGGTCTCCATATACAGTTGAGAATTCTATTTTTAAGTTCTATACAGAATTGCGCTGGGATTTTGATGGGGATTGAATTGAATATGTAGATTGCTTTTGGCAGGATTGCCATTTTTACTATGTGGATCCTACCTATTTAAGAACATGGGAGATCCTTCCATTTTCTGGTATATTCTTTAATTTATTATAGGTAGGGTTTTAGTTGGGGGGGTGGTAGGAGAGGAAGGGAGGGAGAAGGGAACTGGGATTGTCATGAAATTCAGTCTTGTCTGTAATTCAAATTTAAAGAAAAAGGAGAAGAAACACAGAGCAAAGGCAGAGAAAAAAAGACTCAAAATTCTTATGATACAGGTCTTTCACTTTTTTGGTTATGTTACCCCAAGGTATTTTATGTTGTTTATGCCAATTGTAATGGGTGATGTTTCTCTGATTTCTTTCTCAGAACATTTATCATCCATATGTAGTAGGTCTAGTGATATTTTTAGTTAATTTTGTATCCTGTAACTTTGTTGAAGGTGTTTATCAGATGTAGGAGTTCCCTTGTAGAGTTTTTTGGGTCACTTATGTAGACTATCATATCATCTGCAAACAGTGAAAGTTTGACTTCTTCCTTTCCAATTTGTATCCCCTTAATCTCCTTTTGGTGTCTTATTGCTCTAGCTAGAACTTCAAGGACAATATAGAAGAGATATGGAGAGAGTGAACAGCCTTCTCTTGTTCTTGATTTTAGAGGAATCAGATTGAGTTTCTATTTATTTTGATGTTGGCTGCTGGCATATTGTATAATGTTTTTATTATGATCAGGTTTGTTCCTGTTTTTCCTGATCCCTCCAGGACATTTATCATGAAGGGATGTTGGATTTTGTCAAAGGCCTTTTCAGCATCTAGTGAGATGATCATGTGTTTTTTCTTCTTCAGTTGGTTGATATGTTGGATTGCATTGATAAATTTTTGAATATTGAACCAACCCTGCATCCTGGGCATGAAGCCTACTTACTTGATCATGGTGGATGATTTTTCTGCTATGTTCTTGGATTCAGTTTGCCAGTATTTTATTGAGTATTTTTGCATCAATATTCATGAGGGATATTGGTCTGTAGATGTCTTTCTTAGTTGTGTCTTTGTGTGGCTTGGGTATCAAGGTAATTTGTGTGGCTTGGGTATCAAGCCTCGTAAAAAGAGTTTGGCAATGTCCCTTCTGCTTCTATTGTGTGGAACAATTTAGCTCTTCTTTGAAATTCTGGTAGAATTCTGCTCTGAAGCCATCTGGCCCTGGGCTTTTTTTGGTTGGGAGACTTTTAATGACTGCTTCTATTTCATTAGGTGTTATAAATCTGTTTACATTGCTTATCTGTTCTTGGCTTAATTTTTGCAAATGATATTTGTTCCGAAAATTGTCCACTTCCTTTAAGTTTTCTATTTTTGTGGAGTACAGGTTTTCAAAGTATGACCTGAATATTCTCTGAATTTCTTCAGTGTCCGTTCTTATGTCCCCCATTTCATTTCTGATTTTGTTAATTTGTATGTTCTCTCTCTGCCTTTTGGTTAGATTGGATAAAGATTTGTCTATCTTGTTGATTTTCTCAAGGAACCAACTCTTTCTTACATTGATTCTTTGAATTGTTTTCTTTGTTTCGACTTTATTGATTTCTGCCCTCAGTTTGATTATTTCCTGGCATCTACTCATCTGGGGTGAATTTGCTTTCATTTGTTCTAGAGCTTTCAGCTGTGAAGACAACACTCTGGTGTGAATATTCTCTAGTTTCTTCATGTGAGCACTTAGAGCTATGAACTTTCCTCTTAGTACTGCTTTCAAAGTGTCCCATAAGTTTGGGTATGTAGTGTCTTCATTTTCATTGAATTCTAGGAAGTCTTTAATTTCTTTCTTTATTTCTTCCTTGACCCAGGAATGGTGCAATTGTGTGCTGTTCAATTTCCATGAGTTGGTAGGTTTTCTGCAATTTGTGTTGTTTTTGAATTCTAACTTTAAAGCATGGTGGTCTGATAAGACACAGGGGTTATTCCAATTTATTTGTACCTGTTGAGGTTTCCTATGTTGCTGAATATTTGGTCGATTTTAGAGAAGGTTCCATGTGATGCTGAAAAGAAGGTATATTCTTTTGTATTTGGATAGAAATTCTATAGATGTCTGTTTATTCCAATTGGGTTATAACTTCTGTTAGTTCCTTTGTCTGTTAGTTAAGTTTCTGTCTGGTGGTCCTGTCCAGTGGTGAGAGTGAGGTGTTGGAGTCTCCCACTATAGTTTTGTGAGATCTTATTTGTGATTTGAGTTTTAACAATGTTTCTTTTACGAATGTTGGTTCCTTTGTATTTGGGGCATAGATGTTTAGAACTGAGACTTCTTCCTGATGGATTTTTTTCTGTGATGAATATGAAATGACCTTCTTCATCGGTTTTGATTTAGTTTAAAGTCTAACTTTTAGATACTAGGATAGCTACCCCAGCTCGTTTCTTGGGCCCATTTGATTGGAATATCTTATCCCAACCCTTTACTCTGAGGTAATGTCTGCCTTTGAATTTGAGGTGTGTTTCTTGTATGCAGCAGGATGGATTCTGTCTTCATATACAATCTGTTAGCCTGCATCTTTTTATAAGCAAGTTAAGACCATTAATATTGAGGGAGATTAAGGACCATTGAGTGCTTATTCTTGTTTGTTTTTGATTTGTTGTTGGTAGTGGTATTGTATATGGATTTACCCTGCTTTTTCTTTTGGGTTTTCATAAACTGGGATTATCTATTGCCTATGTTTATGTGGGTGTAGTTAATTTCATTAGGTTGCAGTTTTCCTTCCAGTACTTTCTGTAGGGCTGGATTAATGGCTACATATTGTTCATATCTGGTTTTGTTGTGGAATATCTTGTTTTCTCCATTTATACTTATTGAAACTTTTCTGGGTATAGTAGTCTAGGCTTGCATCCATGTTCTCTCAGAGTTGGTAGAATATCTATCCAGGTCCTTCTAGCTTTCAGAGTTTCCATGGAGAAGTCTGGTGTAATTCAGATAGGTTTGACTTTATATGTTATTTGGCCGTTTTCCCTTGCTGCTCTTAATATTCTTTGTTCTGTATGTTTGGTGTTTTAATTATTATGTGACGAGGTGACTTTCTTTTGTGGTCCACTCTATTTGGCGTTCTGTAGGCTTCTTGTACTTTCATTGGCATGTCTTTCTTTAGGTTCGGAAAGTTTTCTTCTATGATTTTGTTGAATATGTTTTCTGCACCATTAAGTTGGGTTTCTTCACCTTCTTCTATACCTATTATCCTTAGGTTTGCTCTTTTCATGTTGTCCCATATTTCCTGGATATTTTTTGTTAAGGATTTGTTTGACTTAAGATATTCTTTGCTTGATGAATTTATTTCCTCTAGTTTATCTTCAGCATCTGAGATTCTGTCTTCCATCTCTTGTATTCTTTTGGTTATGCTTGCATCTGTCGTTCCTGCATCTGTGTTTACTCTGCCTTTCCACTTCCAGCATTCCCTCAGTTTCTGTTTCCTTTATTGTCTCTATTTCAGTTTTCAGGTCCTGAACTGTTTCCTTCAGCTGTTTAATTGTATTTTCTAGGCTTTCCTAGATTTCTTGCATCTTTTGGTTTGTCTTTTCTTCCATTTCTCTGAAGGATTTTCTTATTTCCTCTCTTAGGGTCTCTATCATCTGCATGAAGTTGTTTTTAAGGTTGCTTTCTTCTTCATATGTGTTGGGATGTTCAGGTCTTGCTGGTTTCGAGTCCCTAGCCTCTGGTGGTGTCATATTGGTTTTTCTGTTGTTGGATGTGTTCTTATATTGTTGTTGTACCATCTTTTCTTCCAGTGGGTGCAGGTGGTGTCTCTTCCTTTCCTAGTGTGTATGGGTCCAAAGTTCTCTTCCAGTGGTTGCACTTGGCTCCAATTTTCTGATGTATCTCAAAGTGGGTGCATGTGTGTCTGAGGCACTCCCTGTCCAGGTGGTACAGAGATGTCAGCAGACTCTGGGTTGCTTGTCCTCAGAGGCTAGGTCAACCTGCCTGCAGACTCCAGGGAGAGAGTACCTAGAGTGGGCAGGCAGAATTTGGGCCCAAGGCAGGGCTGAAACAGCACACCTCTGCAATATGCACTCCTCACTCTGTGCCCTGCATTGTGTGGGGGCAGGAATAGCCCAGTGATCTCAGCAAAGTCAGGGTCGCTTGGTTCGCAGGGGCTGATCCAATCTGCCTGCAGACCCCAGGGCAGGCAAGAGTTTTGGTTATTTTTTTTTCATTATGTAATTTCTTTTCATCTTCTTGGGATTCTCTCATTTATTCTCAGAAAATATCTGTAATACTGTATATATTAGTAAGTTGTGTCAATCTAGTTATTTGTTATATTAAGGTAGTTTAACTTTTAAAATGGTATTTGTATTGATTCGTTACTTAAAATGATAGACTTTATTATGAAACTGTCATACAAGTACATCAAGTATTGCACCCAGATTTACAGTTGCCCCATAATATACTTCCTGACCTTCTGTTCCATTTCTTGTTGGTCCTCTGTTACTTTCTAAATTGGTCCCTAGAGGAAACCCCACTGGTCTATGCAGCTAGAAATATAAAAATGGCATGTCAATATTTCCCTTCTTGTTGCATATAATCTATGAAAGCTTGATAATATACACCCATTATCTAACTTTTGGGAAGCTGAAGAAGATAGATACCACATTCGTGGTGAGAGAAATCTAGGTCTTCAGAAATGGCTAAGCAACAGAAGGCTTAAGGAAAGCAAGCTGGGAAACACACCCAAGAGTATTCATTAACTTACTTTCTAGGCCAGAATTTCTAGGGGAGGCCTTTTCATCAGGGAGATAAGTCCCTCTGAAGATGAGCAGAAGAGAAGAAAAAGGTGACTGTGTTATCAGAAGACAAAGCAAAGTGATCCTGGGTGATGCCCTGCCTTGCCCCTGCCTAGAGACATTTAGATGGATCCTTTTGATCAACTCTTAGAATTTTGATTTTATTTGTGCAACTTTGATTCATGCTCTTAGATAGCAACAGGAATGAAGAAACCAGAGCATCAGGATCCAACATCAACCTGAAAAGTGACAAGAAGCTAGAGGGGCTCTACCCATGCAACCCATCCAATGAAAGTTTTCTGCTTACTCACTGTATTAGTGACAACCAGAAAGTCACTGCCTTGCTCCATAGGAAACTAGCCAAAGGCTGTAAGCTGATTGGATGTCCCCAAGGCTGTCTCCAGAATACATCTTGAAAAGAGAGGAAGAAAAACAACTCTGACATCTGATGGACTCCTATTGTACATCACCAATTTAATAAACAAACTAATTAATCATTGCTGAAGAAAACCACACCTGCCCTTTCAAGCAGCCCAAGTAAGGCTTGGTGGGGGGGATCAGATAGCTAGGTATCTCACCACTAAAGGTAAAGGAGTTGTCTCTCATTTAATGAAATGTGAATCCCTTGAGTAAGTTATGACAATGAGTGAACTTCAAATTAGACCCTAAAGACTTAAATTATAGTATTAGATTTACTGTTTCATGGGGTTCCATTGCCCTTCTGCTCTCACTATTTTAGTTTTTTGTAAGTATCAATAGATAATCAATTAGGAGTACTAAAGTTTCTGTATTATATTCTAGGGCTGAGTATCAATTTGCAGTCAGTGATATCAATATCCTCAGAAATTTTATTAAGTAAAATTTAAGTTTAGAAACTTGGAAATACAGAATGAAAGCTGCTGTCTTTTTGAGTCATGTTGGTATCATAAGAGTTTCTAATACTACAACTAGAGTCCATATTAACAAATTTTCACAAAGCCATGTTTTTCTAGGCAACCAAAGAAACTTAGAAAAATGGAATTCTGGAACTCTACCTTGGGCAGTGGCTTCATCTTGGTGGGGATTCTGGATGACAGTGGCTATCCTGAACTTCTGTGTGCTGCAATCACAGCCCTGTACACATTGGCTCTGACCAGCAATGGGCTGCTGCTCCTGGTCATCACCATGGATGCCCAGCTCCATGTGCCCATGTATTTCCTGCTTGGGCAGCTCTCTCTAATGGACCTCTTCCTGACATCAGTCATCACCCCCAAGGCTATCTTGGATTTTCTTCTCAAAGACAACACTATCTCTTTTGGAGGTTGTGCCCTTCAGATGTTTCTAGAACTGGCAATTGGTGGTGCAGAGGACCTCCTTCTGGCCTTCATGGCCTATGACAGGTATGTGGCCATTTGTCATCCTTTGAAGTACACAATCTTAATGAGGCCAGTAGTCTGTTGGCTAATGGTCACTGCATCATGGTTTCTGGCATTCCAGATGGCCTTAGGATTTACCATCACTACCATGCACTATTCTTTCTGCAAATCTAGGCAAATCAGACACCTGTTCTGTGAGACCCCTCCCTTGCTAAAGCTGGCCTGTGCAGACACCTCTAATTTTGAGCTTGTAGTTTATTTGGTGGGTGTGCTAATGTTAATTCTCCCTCTTACTGTTATCTTTTTCTCTTATGCATGGATTTTGTTCACTGTGTTCTACATGCCCTCAAATGAGGGGAGAAAGAAAGCACTTGTTACCTGCTCTTCACACATGACTGTTGTGGGCATGTACTATGGGGCACTCACTGTCATGTATGTCATACCCAGTTCCTACCACAATTCCAAGCAAGAGAATATCCTCTCTGTTTTCTACACAGTTGTCACTCCAGCTCTCAACCCCCTCATCTACAGCCTGAGGAATAAGGAAGTAACTGGGGCTTTGAGGAGAGTCCTGGGAAATACTTGTTGCCATTATACTGTACATTCAAAATAGTTCCAATATTATTATTCCAAACCTAATTCCTCCTAGTCCTTAGAAATTTCTGCTATGAATATAATACTCTTGAAAAACCTTGGGCAGTAAAAACACGTATCTTTTGATTAACAAGTATGTCAATGCAACAATCTTTTAAATATCTCTTTGGACATTATCTTTCAAAATATTTAATTGGATAAAATTCACACTGCTTAGAGTTTCTCTTCTGTATCTCTATTTTCTAAAATAACTGTTTAGATAAAAAGTCTAAAGGAAAGTACTCTCTGAACCTGAACTCTGAGGTTTTTTTTTTCCTTTTTTAAAAAATTAGAAACAATCTTATTTTATACATCAATCCCAGTTCCCTCTCCCTCCCATTCTACGGTGCCCCCACCAACCCCCATGCCATCCCTCTTCTGCTCCATAGAAAGGGTGAGGCCTTCTGTGGGGGATCATCAAAGTCCCCCACAGGACTTTGGGCAGGGCCTAGGCTCTCCACCGTGTGTGTAGGCTGAAAGAGTAACCCTGCATGGAGAATGGACTCCCAATATCCTTTTGTATACTAGGTATAAATGCTGTTCCATTACCAGGGGTCCCATAGACTTCCCAGGCCTCCTAACTGTTTGACACCCACATACAGGGGGCCTGGTTCTCCCGAGATTTTACATTATATTAGACTAAGAACTATAGAAAATAATTTCAGGTGGTGACTCACAGATTATTAGGAGGGAATGACTGCAGTTTACAAAAATTTTAAAACAATGTCAGTCAAACATAATACTGACAGCAATAGGATTGTCTAATGTCCATAAAATATAGGACCATTTTCACTCTCCCTCTTTGTAAACATCAGATTTATGGATGCCCAGATATATGTCCTTGCTTGGCAGGGAGGAATCTTCCTTGCTCTTTCCTTTCTCTGTTTCTTTCTTTCTTCATTCCTTTCTTCCTTCCTTTCATCCTTTCTTTTTATGCAGTGATGGAATTTCAAGTGAAAATGTATGCTTCTGTTCTGTCTATAATAAAAACAAAAAGCAAAATAAACTCATACTTTACTTTTTTTTCCTAACAGATCTTTAGATAAGTCAGTAATTACTAAGGGTCCATTATGCTTGTTTGTTTATCTTATTTAAACATGAAATAATATTTGCATGTCTCATGATAGTACCTGATATACATGCATACTTTTCATTGTTTTTATCAGTTAAAGATAAATTGGGACAGGCATAGCAGTACATATCTTTAATCCCAGTACTCAGGAGGCAATATGATTTCTGTGGCCATGAGACCAGGCTAAACAGTGTTTCATGATGAGCCCTTGTCTAAAAAATATTTGAAACCTGGAAAATAGAATAAATGGCAGTGTATTTCAATTTTTGATAGTTTAAATATGTTGTAAATATAAGTCCTGGATACTGTTGTTTGAGAAAATTAATTTATTTCCAATCTTTTCTAGTATTTGAAATTTTATACAACCATACAATGTATCTTTGTCATACCAACCCCACATCCATCCTACAACTCCTGCTTCCTCAACACATCTATTTCCCAATTTCATTCCTCATAAATATAATTAGTGCTGCCTCTATGAACATGGGTGTGAGATCATCCACAGAGACACGGACAACCTACTAATCACCACCCATAAAAGACAGTGACTCTCCCTTCCTCAGCAGCACTCAATTGCCAGTGACTCCTCACTAGAGAAGGTTATAGGACCCCACACACTCCCCTAAGGTGGAGTTTTTAACTGAATCAATCTTGTGCAGAGCTATGCTGGCAACAACAGCTGCAGAGAGTTCATGTATGCAGCAGTCATTCTGAAGTCAGACCAGTCTTTCTGGGGTCAGACCAGCCTTCCCAAGCACTCTTTCCAACCTCCTGTTTACATTCTATTTACCCTCTCTTCTGTGACCTTCCTTATCCTGAAGTGGAATGTTTAATACAGATGTCTCATCTTTGGCTGAGCATTTGCAGTTGCTTATTCTTAACACTTTGAAGAATTAAAGTCTCTGCACTAACCACTACCCTCTACAGTAAGAAGATACTCTGACAAAATCTGAGAGCTGCAAAAGCCTATGAGTATAACCATAAATATATAGAAGGCAATTTGACATGACCCTTGGCAAAACAATACCTAGAATTTCTTTCTTGGGACCTTCAATTTCCCCAGGCTTGGATTTTAACATTCTAACAGCACAAGAAATTAACTGCCTACTGTGGAATTAGCCTCGTGTTCAGCCGAGAGCAGTTGGTTACCCCTATAAACGGTCTTGCCACAATTATGCCAGTGGTCAAATCGCACCTGGAAAATCTGTACTCTAGCATGTAGAATCCAGAGCACATCAGGGCCATTAATGACATTTCTTTGCCAGAAGGTGGCTTAGTACCTTCTAGCACTGTAACAGCTAGTCAGCAGGGAGAGAGACTCCTGATCAGTTCAAGATTGGTTTATCTGTGTCCTACAATCAAAGCATGCAGGGTTTTTTAACAATAGGATTTACCATCTAGCTATGGTGGACAATCATGAGCAATAACAATGCCCATGAGTGCATGTATGCCTCTCTCTCTCTCTCTCTCTCTCTCTCTCTCTCTCTCTCTCTCTGTGTGTGTGTGTGTGTGTGTGTGTGTGTGTGTGTGTGTGTGTGTGTGTGTGTACACGAGCACTTATTGCTCTGTGATTATACTTTGATTATATTAGGTTCACTCATGAAAATATAATGGTAGTTTTTCATCCATATAACTCCTGAATATGTTTAAATTTTTAATTGATTTCACTTGGCTTTTCTCTGATATTTTCAATGCTATACAGATATGAATAGGTGAGGAACCTTAAACAACAGTACATAGCTCTGCTTTGAGGTACTATTAATTTGTAGCTCAATAATAGATTTTAAGAATCCAGAAAAATTCGGGGAACAAAAGGTAAGTATGAACACTTTTCCAAGAGTCCATTATCAAGAGTTTAAGCACCTGGGGTCTAGCCAGGGGGAAACAATAACAAAATGTCACCAAATTTGAAAGGTGACTTCTTCTACAAGATATCTAGAGTACAGGTGAGAATTAATAAGGTCTGAAGCCTGAGGAACTAAAGGATCAGAGCAACAGATCAGTGAGCTTGTATTTCTGTATCTTAACACATATTGCCTAAATAAGAAACAGTCTCTATCCCCAAATCTAAAAGGGAATGTTTCAAGGCAATACCAACTGTGCTAGGATTACTATTGGAGCTGAAGAGGTTCAGATGCCAAAGTAAGAGGAGGTATTACTTCTGTCAGGTTGCTACAAAAGTGTGCATGACAATTTTTTGTACCTTTGGCAAAAAATAACCTTGTCATTACCATTGCCAGAAATTTATATACAAGGAAATGAATGCAGATAATTAAGCTAATGTCTGGGGCAGGACCCTAGGGAAGTAAAGGGATGAATCCATCGACATATCTCTTTATATCTACTATGTCACGGTCTATGACAGGTATGTGGCCATTTGTCAACCTCTGAACTACACAATATTAATGAGTCACAAAGTCTTCTGGCTCATGATAGCCATATCATGGAACCTGGCTTCCCTTAGCAATCAAGGATACAGCATCTACACCATGCAGTATTCCTTTTGCAAATCTCGGCAGGTCAATCACTTGTTCTGCGAGATCCCTCCCTTACTGAAGCTAGCCTGTGCAGACACCTCCAGATATGAACTCATGGTTTATTTGATGGGTGTGACAGTGCTAATTCTCCCTCTTGCTGCTATCCTGGCCTCCTACCCACTGATTGAGTTCACTGTGCTCAATATGCCCTTAAATGAAGGCAGGAAGAAAGCCCTTGTCACCTCTTCTTCCCACTTTACTATGGTTAGGATGTGGTACAGGGGTGCTTCCTTCATGTATGTCCTGCTCTGTCCCTTCTACAGTCCCAAACAGGAGAATATCAGCTCAGTTTTCTACACAATTGTCACTCCGGCTCTGAATCCCCTCATCTACAGTCTGAGGAATAAGGAGGTCACTGGGGCTTTGAAGAGAGTCCTGGGAAAATGGCTGTCAACACACGCCAACCTCTAGGTAATTCTAATAGGAATCTGTAAACAATTCTTCCACAAAGTCAGAATTTTGGTGTGAATGAAATATCCCTTGTAAATTCTAGAGTAAAATGTGTGTCTCTTGGTAGAGAAGAATCAGCTGGGGAGGAAGAATTGGATTCTTGGTAAATGATCTGTGAATCTTCTTTTTAGAAGGTATTGGAGAATCTGATGCTTTGTCAAAGACCAGGTTCAAGTCAAGGTGGTAACGCCATTTAGAGGCTCTAAACTAATTTTACATAGGATAATTGGAATTGACATTTAAAGACACTGAATAGCAATTATAATAAGTATCAGAATATGTTTTCAAGTGTGATTCAGATATCAATGGGAGAAGATTTTTGAATTTTGTTTAAATTTTCGGTAAAAAAAAATCAGTTTGTTGAATGTTCAATTTGCATCAGCCTTCTGGATAATTCGACAGATCAGATGTCATCTATGGCTTATAGTGTGTGTGTGTGTGTGTGTGTGTGTGTGTGTGTGTGTGTGTGTGTGTGTGTGTGTGAATAATACAATCTCACAAGATGAATAAACCAGTGCTTTCCAAGTTTTTCCTAATATATTTTGAAATACTCAAAAACTATCTGTATGTGAATCAGACTTAAACCTATACAATTTTTGTGGGTGTAAGCATCACCTGGTTACTCATAAATAAATATGATTTGTGTAAGTTTTGTATCAGTTAAATCCATAATTAGGATTACCATCTTTGAGAAATAAATGACAAAGAAGACTGCCATGGATGTACAGTGAGGAACACTTACACAGTGAGATGAAAATTATTAATGGATATAATCTCTACCAAAATCATCTAGATATTTCTACAAATCTAGATATAAAACTAACATATGACCCAGTTATGACACCTTAGGCACAAATGACTATTGTAATTTTGTGTTCATTCATTCATAATTTATTAACAATAACTAGAAAATGGAATCACTGTAGATATCCATTAATGGATTAAAGGATAATGGAATTTTGGTGCATATACACAACAGAATTTTGTCCAACTATAAAGGAAAAAAATAATGAAAATTTCAGTTAAATTGATGGATTGTGAACATAAATTAAAGCAAGTGACTTAACCCAGGCACAGAAAGACAAAGACTGTATTTCTCTCTTATATGTGAATCCTAGCTCTAAATTCTTAGTTCATATATTTAAGCTATGGTATTTGTAGATCTAGGAAACTAAAAAGTAGACATTGGGACACATTCCTTAAAGATTGGTATTGGCAAAAGATGGTGATATGAAAGAAGAGAGATAGAATATTGGAAGGAAGAAGGATTAAGCAAAGACAGGGTGTGAAATGGGGAAAGGCAGGGAAAACTAAAGGTGTATGAAAAGAACCACATGGAAACATAATATCTTATAATTCAATTAAATATATAATTTATAAAACATTTTGAATGGAAAAATTAGTTGAAATTGGAATAATGGCAGGAAGGGAGTGTATAACTTGCTTTCTTACTAATTTAATATTCTGTACTATGAAAGGTTGTGTTGTATGTATGAAAATGACAACTGCTTTTTGTTCTCTTGTAGCTCAAAGGTAGTATTATAGATACTTTTTAGCACTAAATGAGTTGTTGTCATAAAAATAGAACAATGCTCACCAGATGCTGGGGAAAGTTGATGTTTATCCATAGGAACAGGGAAGCATTGGTTATTGATACATATAAAGTTACAATTAGGTAGAAGCAATGGGATGTTCTACATGAGTGATGACATACAAAACAATGCAAAGTGTTTTATAAAACACAAAAGACAGGATTTTGAAAGTTTTCACCACAAACAACTATAAATAATTGAGATAATTTATATTTAATCTGATTTTAACCAAAAGGATACCTGGGTAAAAGGTAACACAGAGCAACATTAACTCATACAATATTATGCATTTTATGTGGTAGATAAAATAAGTAAAAATTTCTTTCTAAAATCAGTAAAAGTTAATGTACCACAAATAATCAAAATTCTTGTAAAATCCCAGAGATAACTATGTACATTGTGTGGATATTCTTCCATTTTTGTTACAGGCACTAATTGTATTGAGTTGATATGTTCATTGTAGAAGTTTGCTTCACTTGATGTCCTACAGTAATACGTTCTTCCTTAATGTATGTATGTATAGTGGCCTTACAGAGAAATGGTGGAAAGACTCAGGTCTTTCCAACCTGAGTTGGAAATTATACCAATGGGGTTGATATTCAGGGCATATAATTTTCCTCTTTAACTGTGAATGTGAATGTAGCCTTTCTGAACTAAGGTCTGAAAGCTATAAACTCCCAGTTGAAAAAAAATTATTTGTTGTGAGGACTAAGACAAGAGGCATAAATATTTCCAGTGAAATATCTGTAATGTAATGAATCATCATCAATTTTAACAGTTAAGGCAAAATTTTCCTGGAAATTGTAAGTTGTACTATATGACATCACTCATATGTTTTGTAGTGTAATTAATTCTCTTACTGCTATTAAATGTCTAATAAGTTTTATGTATGTTTGTGTGTTCATATTAATAAAACGTCAATCTCTTAGGTATGTAGCTAATATTTTCCTGGGGAAATTTCTCATGCATATGTTTCTATAAATTAATGTTAAAATCAACTGCATATCCTTTTTTCACTCACTTTATAATCCTCATAGCCTTTGTGTCTATCTCAAATAAGATAAATATTTATTTTATATTGGGTAAACTCCAGGGTGGTAGGACCCTTTTTTACTTACCACTATACTAGTTTCTGTCTTACATCAGATACTTATAAACCTTCATCAGTGGAAAAATGCACAAATACACAAATGCTTCTGCATCAATAGAATGTGCATAGTCCGGAGTCTTTGAATAGACATCTCATGGGTAGTCTTTGCAATCAGCTGAACATTATTTGCCTTTCTTAGTCTGAGTTCTGAGATTGGAAACACTTTTTTCCATGTCAGTTCCAGGTATAGATGAGCAAGAACCAGCATGATGCCCAATAAGATGAATAGAAGTAAGTGCCAGGCATCAAGTAAGTTTTTCTATGCCAGGCACATAAAAGCACTGTGGCATACAAAATCTCTTACTTGATACAACTCTATGAGAGGCACAATAAACCTCAGTTTTGAAATTAAAGAAATGAATTTCAATTTAATTCAATTAATTATGGTCACACTTTTAGAACTACTTGGTTTGAAATATATATAAAAAAGTCCACGTTAATTTGTCTCTACATAATTGTCACTGTAATGGGAGTCTCCAAAGAAACCATCAAGATTTAATTTCTGAGCCCAGTTCCCAGAGAAAACTCCAGCAACACACCTACCCCACCCCATGCAGCTGGAGTTGGTGAGAATTCAGGAGTGGCAGCCAGGGCTTTCTATCTTAGGCTACAAGAGTACTCCAACAATACCTCCGTACTAACCAGGAGCAATAATGAAGCATGGTCCTACTTAGTACTATGATGGTCTAAACAGAACAAGGAGACCCATGCATGGTCCTGGGGCTGTCTGTCCTGGGCTGGTAGGAGAAATTGTTGGTCAACTTGGCATTTGTGGCACTAGGCACATGGGCATACTGTGGTGAGAAATTGTAAGGTGTAGTATGAGACGGAGAGAGAGTGCACTTCATGTACCATGGAGAGACGCATATCTGAAGAGTTGAAGGAATTGAGGAGTGGGCTGAGGAGGGTGGCTTCATTGCCATCCAGGGCCATTCTGATGTCTGAGTCCAGGCTTCTGTGGGACCCATACATCAGGCTCTGATGCAGCTGTGGTCTCTGTGATGTGGCTCCTGATACCACCAAAGGCAGAGAGGATAAAACTTCACAGAATTGGCCCCACCCCTCACTGACTGCAACACTAGAGAGAATTGGTCCTGTTGCTCACTGGCTGAAGCACTCAAGAGAGTATCCTACACCTCACCTGGTCAGCACAATAGAGTTTACCCTGTTCACATGGGGTTTGAGCAAACTGGCCTTGAGTCCTGAGAATGGGGGAGTAGGTCACTTCTGTCTCATATGCTAGGTGGTGGCATGAGTAAGGGAAAGAGTCTCTTCTCCCCTTACACCTAGTCACCAGCAGTGGTTGGGGGACCTGACCCAACCCCTTGACAATAACAACACTGGGAGAAATTGGCCCTGTGCCTCAGTAGAGTTGACCCTGCAGACAGGGCCACTTGTGAGCCAGCTCTGAAGGCGTGATAGGGGATATCTGCTACTTCTTCCCTTGTCTACATATGGTGGTAGGAGTGAGGGAAAGACATTCTCCAACATCACCACTACCACCTGCAGCTGGCAAGGGAACTGACCCCTTAACCAGCTGTAACATTCAGGAAAATGGGCTCTTCATCTTGTCTGGGCAGCACAGCAGAGCGGAACCTGTTCATGAGGGCACAGGTGAGCCAACTCTGAGAACATGAACTTGAGGGACCTAGCCGCACTTCTAATCAGACATATAATGACATAGGTGGGGGAGAGTTGCCCTTTCCCACACAATGATTGTGCCAGGTGGGAGAGTTCATCCTGAGGTCATTAAGAGTGGAGAGCTGCCACTGCCCCCTCCCCAGCTGCAACACTCAGGAAATCAGGCCTTGCTATTCTCCTAGGCAGTACAGTAGAGCTGACCTTGTTGGCAGAGGTGTGGGTGAGAAATCCCAGAGGGTATGACAGTGGGATAGCTGGACACAACCCCCTTGTCTGCCACGTGGTGGCGAGGGCAAGGAAAAGATGTCCCCACCTTAACCCTGCCACCTGTGGTAGACAAAACTTCCCAGCATGGTGGCACACACCTGTAATCCCAGCACTTGGGAGGGAGAGGCAGGTGGATCTCTGTGGGTTCTGGGTCAGCCTGCTCTACATGAGTTCCAGGCAAGGCAGGGATGGAGACCAGGCGGGGCTACATGGCAAGACTGTCTCAAATAAAAGCAAAACCCAGAAAATATAAAGCAAGAATAAAATTTATCCACAATACCACCATCTAGAGTACACACTCTTAATATTCACATGGACATAAATCAAACATGCAATGTCCCACTGAGAATATCATCAATACCAGTGGCTACTTTAATTCAGTGCTTCTGCTGTGCCAGGCTTTGTTGTAAGAACTTTACCTCATTGTTTTAATGAAGGTTCACTAAATCTCATTGTTGTCTTATACCAACATTGTTTCCATATTGCAGATGAGGAAACTGAGGATAGGAGCAATTAAATAACTAAATCAAACATATCAGATGTTCCTTATTCTATAAAAACAGAATCACCATTTATATGAAGTTCCATAACAAACTTTTCCCTAGTGTAAATCATAAAGTAATAAGTCATATTAGTGACTGCATGGTTTTCTGGTGTATGGGTGTTAATTTGTCCAGCCCATAATTTTAAAAATAATTTGATTTTATTATTTTCAAGTATGTGTCCTGCATATGCACACATGAGTATGTGAATTTGGAGACCAGAGGCATTGGATCTTCCAGAAACTGAAATTTCATATGGTTTTGAGCTTCCCTGCATGGGTACTTATAACGGGTGATTCACCAATATGTAGCCAGGTGAAGATATTAAATTATTTAATAGGGAGATGCCTTACTTACAGAGCAACCTAGCCAGCCAGCTGGGAACGAATTAAGCAGGGCAAGCCTATTAAGCAGGGGAAAGAAGGTGTCTCCTGCTTGTGTCCCCTTCCTCTTATTCCTCTCTCACCTCACCCTGACCATGCCCTGGTGGGAATGGTGGGACACACCTGTAGCCAGCCCCTAGGAGGCATGGTTAGAGTGTTCCCCTACAGGTACTATGGAAGTGCATTAGGCACTCTTAACCTCTGAGCCATATCTTGAGTCCCTACCCCTTGCTTTAGAACACTTCAATTTCTGGTTTTATGTTCTTGTAAACAACTCTGCCAAGTCACAAAGACAATGTTATTCTTTCCTTTTTTTGCAAACGACATCAAGGAAGTCCCAAAATTAAATAGCTACCCAAGTAGTGGGGCCTCTGGCAAACTGAATACTATATATATATATATATATATATATATATATATAATATATATATTCTTGAACAATGGAGAAAAGATGTTTGACTCATGGCTAGGTTTTATTACAGTGAAGATATCCAATTTATGATTAGCAAAGTGTTATGCCCAGATCACAGGGACGCTTAAAAGACCATTATGGAGACCAAATCCATTGGAACTGCTTTTTGTATCAATATAATGCATTTACATGACTCAGTTTATCTAAATAGCTTAAGCACAACAAAGTCAGCAAAGACAAGGAAGATAGACACATGTTCTTTTCCTATACACACTTTTTTATTTAAATTAGAAACAAGTCAATCCCAGTTCCCTCTCCCTCCCCTGCCCCCTATTAACCTCCTACCCCATCCCCTTTCTGCTCCCCAGGGAGGATGAGGTCTTCCATGGGGGGAATCTTCAAAGTCTGTCATATCATTCTGAGCACGGTTTAGGCCCTCCCCCATTTAGACACACATTCTTAAGCATGAAGAGACCTTGAGAAGGGAGAAACATTCACTAAGTCAGTGGTTCCCAACTTTAGCAATGCTTTGACCCTTCAGTAGAGACTCAGGGTCTCAGCTCCAAGCCCTTTGCCAGACTGTTTAGGTCTTGCTGCATCACAAGAAATGAATATCTCAGTTTTGGGTGTTTAGGTTTTTGTGCTTATTGCTGTGACACTAATTTTTAGCCTTTTATTTTAGGTCCAAATATTAACAATGTAAAACATTTTATAAACTTCCAATGTCCTGGAGGCTTATTAATTTAAATATTTTAAAAACTGTTCCCTTAAAAAACTCAGCTTTTAAAATTCTGTCAAAATCCAAAATTTCATTTTCAAAAAGTTTAAAATTTCTCAAATATCTTCCTGTAATATCAAAAGTAAAGTACTTTTTTTTTTTTACTTCAAGAGGTAGTAAATATAGCATAATCATAATCTGTATAAAGCAAAATCAAGCTCCAATAGTGCAAACCACCTGAAGTTCAATATCTGGGAATCATTCATAATCCTTTTGCTGTTTTATGAGAGTCTTGGATTGCCTTTTGGCCCCACCCTTGCAAGCATATACATAGCCTGCCTTCTAGATCTCAGTCTGCTCCATTTCACTGTGGCTAGTGTTCTGGTGACTATCACCTAGCACTGGCATTTTCAAAACTGTTAAGATGTACCATTGCAACTGTTCTCTCTTAGGAACTCTAACCCTGCCATACATTTGCAGCCCTCAGCTGTTCCCCATGGACAACTCATGTTTTTAAAAACCATTATCACCTGGGGGACTTAAATTACAAATTTAAATTAGAAAGTTAGTTAAATTTTAAAGTTTAGCTGCCAGTGGTCACCTTTAATCAATATGTTAGTGAAAGCATATGGCATTTCTCCTTTTTAACCCTAGTAATGATGGCTGTCAGACATGTGACTGCCCAAATATGTCTCCAACTATTTTCAATATTTTATCCAACTCTTTGTGTCCTCGTTGTCTTCATTAAGGCATTTTATTCATATCCTCTTTAAGGTCCTTGAACATATCTATAATTGCTAGTTTGAAATCCTTGTTTTGTGCCTCAGCCAATTTGCTTATGTTAGGGATTATTGCAGTGTGATTGTTTTCTTCTGTAGAAGGAATATTGTGCTGGTTCTTCCTGGTTGGGTTTTGTGCTATGAGTTAGGTATCTGGAGCTATGATGTTTGTTGTTTTCTTGTTGTAGGTACCTTGTCTCGTTTTGTTGGGTGGGTATTTCCTTATTTGGTTGCTTTGCTCCAATATGACAGGTTGTGGATGAGAACAATGATTCTTGCTTCTCAGTCTTTGGGTTTTATTAGGTTTGGGATTCAGACCAAAGCTGGTACCAGATCTGGAATTATGATTGAAACTCTGGGTTTCAACTCCAAGTAGTCTCAGATTGGTTCTGGGGTTTGGTTGAGTGATAGGCTAGTGGGAAGAGAAGGATTCTGAGTCTGCAATTTTCTTAAACAGGACTTGGAGTCCTACTCCAGGAAATGTGGCAGAGGTACACTTTTTCTGGCTATGGATTTCAGTGAGTCTGAAGTGAGTGGAGATGGGCTAGGAGGAAAGGCTAGGCAGGCAGATAGTACCAGGTCTGAGTACCCTGAAGATACCAGGATAGAGGAAGGGAACAGGGCACAGGTAGACTAACTGAATCACAGCCAAGTGTAGTGGTTGTGATGTCCTTGATAGAGAAGTGATTCTGCAGGATAGGCAGGGAATGAAGATGGGCTTTAAAAAATGGCTGAAGTGTATGACAAGGAAGAATAGGACAGAGGTCCTCAAGCTGTGGGTCACAACCACACAACCATCAGAAAATACACATTTCTGATGGATTTGGGAACTGAGAGACCACATAGTAGCAAAATTATGTTATAAAGTAGCAATAGAAATAAATTCGTGGTTGGTGTGCTGTAGAATACTATTTTAAGGACTGTTATATTTATCTATGCTATGGAAGGTTTGTTTTAATGATACAAATATGTGTTGCATTCTTTTAGGTTACATTTGTTTAACTCAGTGAAGCTGTGATATTTTGCCTGTCTAAAACACCTGATTGGTCTAATAAAGAGCTGAATGGCCAATAGCAAGGCAGGAGAAATGATAAGAGGGGCCTCTAGGCAGAGAGAATAAATATAAAGAGAAAAAGAGGGATCAGGAAGCAAAAGAGATCAATGAAGGGCCCAGCCACAAGGTCAGTCACAGAGTAATAGTGAAAGTAGAGGGAAGAAAAGGGAAAATCCAGGAGGTAAAAGATAGATGGGATAGTTTAAGTTAAGAAAAGCAGGCTAGAAATAAGCCAAGCTAAAAGTCAGACATTTGTTATTAAGAATAAGCCTCCATGTATTTATTTGAGAGCTGGGTGGTGGGCCTCTCAAAAGAGTACAGAGTGAAAACAACCAAATACATGGAGGTTCTTAGGACCATTTGAAATATTTTCTTCCATTGGGCATGACCTACAGGACAAGAATCGCTGAAATAGGGGAACCCTAGATCCAAACCAAGAGGGTAACTATAGTGGGAAATTACCAATATGGAGTCAGGTAGAAATACAAGAATTTTAATAGGGAAAAGCCTTACTTACAGAGCGACATAGCCAGCCGGAGTGGCAGCAGTCTGTCCAGCAAGTACAAAAGTGAAACCAAAAGATTAATGCAGTCCCCTGAAAGTCTCACTCTACGTCACCCTGACCATGCCCTCGCAAGCATGGTTAGGCACACCTGTAGCCAGCCCCTAAGTAGGCATGGCTACAGCTTCCCCTACAATTCTCCTTTTAGTCTAAAAGAGGATTAAAACTAAACAGTGTAAAGTATCCAAAATTAACAATCATAAAGGTAAAATATAAGAAGGTCCAACAATCTGCTTATGTCACATCCTATTTATTTTAACTAAATCCTAAAGTCATCTGAAAGAGGTGTCCAAGCCTGAACACCTCCTTCCAATCCCAACCATAAAGAATAAGAAGCTATCCCTAACTAGGTATATACACTATCCTAAATAACAACAATGGGGAAAGGGGATGTAGCATTCTCCAAGTTACTTGATGATGGGGAATGTACTGTGTACGTTTATCTTATTGATTGTTGAATAAAATACTGTTTGGCCAATGGCAGCAAGTTAGGCACGAATAGGATCAAAGAGGATTCTGGGTAATGTAGTAGAGAAGTCATGATCCAGGCAGGAAGTGACATAGTAAGGAGACTCATATTTAAGCGAAGGAGAAACAGGAAATGCCCCTTTTTTTCCCTTCCCCTCCGCTCCTGCTCCAGCGGCACAATGTGATCCACCGGCAAGGAGGGACGCCAATAAGGTGTCCGATAAGTCTTATAAAATATATAGGTTTATGATAGTTAAGACTGAGCTAACAGATGAGAATTCTAGTCATTGGCCAAGCAGCATTGTGCCTAATACAAGTTTCTGTGTATTCATTTGGGCCTAACTCGGGCAGGCAGCTGGCGTAAAGCTCACATGTGGAACTGGGGCTCAGGCAGCTTTTGGCAGAAAGATTTATCATAACAGGTAACTCCCATGTGAATGGGGTGAGCTGTGCTGGAATATGGATCTTAATGAATCTTTCAATGAAAATCCCCTGACTTGGCATGTCTGTACACCTTACCCAATAAACATGCCATTGGGTTGAAGGTCTTCTAGCCCACATTGTCTTGTATAGGAACTTACAGACCAAATAGATGGTGATGAGACCTAGCCAAGAAACAATAAACCTCTCTGTGGAGCTTCAGTCAAGCAAAAAAAAAAAGATGCCTCACAGGTTCTATTAGTGTTCCATTCTTCATTACTCCCTGTGTGTGTTAGTGTCAGCTGCAAGAGATAACTAAGGACATGTGCCAATATCAGGTCTTCCTTCATTAGCCTCTTAACATCATTTTGTACCTTTCACAGCTGATTAAATTCTGTTTCTCCTGCCTACCTTGCTGCACAGACGTTCACATAGGCATGTGTCTATGTAGTTTGTGAACACAGGACTCAGATGTTCAGGCTATGCCTGCCTCAGCTATCAATGCTCTAGGTCAGGCTATCCCAACCTCTTACCCAGTTCCTTCCTTATCCTCCTCCTTCCTCAGTCTCCATTTAGTCACTCATCACACAAGTAAATGCTAAGAAATGATGCTTGAGGGTCCATTGCTTTCTATTTTAAACTTTAAGAAAATTAAATCAAGGTTTCCATTTCTTGATTACAAAAATAATACAAATAAGAAAATTACTATCCATGTTTTCAATAGGAGAAGTACCCTAAAATAAAGTGAATTTACTATAATAAAACTGACAATTTTCCAATTTTGTTTCTTGCTGTAATTATTAGAATTTGTGGATATTGCATCAGCTCTATGGCTGATGTTCTGCCCTAACATGGAATTGCTACTTCTCCATTATTATATTTACGATTTGGTCAGTAAATTTTCTCTGTCAATTTTAGGAGTTTCTTTGGAGAGTGCAAGTCTTGCTTTTATGCAATGAATTCTCACCTTATGGGAGTCTCTCATTTCTCCTCCTTGAGTACATTTAAACAAATGCATATATAATTTTGTACATTTCTGTAAATTGTGTAATTTTAGTTATTTACTATGCTGAGCATTTTTACCTCTATTATTATTATTATTATTATTATTATTATTATTATTATTATTATTATTTGGTTTTTCAAGACCGGGTCTCTCTACATAGCTCTGGCTATACTGGAACTCACTCTGTATACCAGGCTGGCCTCAAACTCACAGAGATCCATCTGTTTCTGCCTTCCTAAGTTCTGGGACTAAAGGCATGTGTCACCACAGCCCAGCACATTTTGCCTCTTACATTATTATTAGCAGTTGTTATTGTATAAAGGGATAGACTTCATTATGATATTTTCATACAAGTACATCATTTATTTTGGTAACAATATTCCATATTATCATTCTTTGTTTTCTGTTTCATTTATTTCTGGTTTTCTTCATGACTCCTGAATTCATTGTAAGAAAAACCTGTGGCCTCAGGGCTAATTCAGATACAGAGAGCTCAGAAAAACAAGCTGTAAAACACACCAAGAGGATTCATTAATTTACTATTTCATAGATTAATGTTTCCAGGGGAGGCCATTTCAGCTGGGAGGTGTCTCTCTGAAGACAGCAATAGAAGAGGGAATAAAGGAAGCCACAAGCTTACAAAGGAAAGTAATGTGCTTCTCAACAAAGCCTCAGCTTACCTCTGTCCTCAGGTACATTTAGGTGGGACCCTTTGAACCTCTCTTCCAATTTCTACTTTCTTTTATACACCTTTCATCTTTGCTCCCATATGGCAGCAGGAATAAAAAATCTGAGCATCTGGATCCAAGAAAAGTTGGATAAATGACATGTAGATAGAAGATTTCCTCCTATGCAATCCATTAAGCAGAAACAGTTTCTACTCATTCTCCAGTAACAAAACTGGAAGACATCTTTATTCATAGGACACTACCCAAAGAGTGTTAGCTGCCTAGCTGCCCCATCTGTCTTCAGAGAACATCTCTAGATGAAAGGAAGGGATAGAGGCCCTGACAACTGATATTGTAAGAATTCATCCTGTACATACTGAAACAACTTAGTAAAACAAACCAATTAGGTACCGCTGAAAAACCACTTCTGTCCTTCTCTGTACTGAATATCCTCTATCTTCATGCAGCTGAAGAGAAGTAGAGGTGGTTAGGCAGCTAAACCTCTCATCACCTGAGGTAAGAAATTTGCCTTTAATTAAATGTGTAACCTGTTATCATGTTATGGAAATATAAAGTCCAAATCAGAACTTAAAGATGTAAAGTATGCAGGGCAGTGATGGCGCACATCATTAATCCCAGCACTTGGGAGGCAGAGTAAGGTGGATCTCTGTGAGATTTCGGCCAGCCTGGTCTACAGAATGAGTGCCAGGACAGCCAGGGATACACAGAGAGACCCTGTCTCAAAAAAAAAAAAAGATTTAATGTATCAGAATTGCTATTGCTTTGAGTTCCATTGTCTTTTCAATTGCATTATTTTAGGACTGATAAAGGCAAGTTTAGGGCCCATGAGTACATTCACCTGCTTTGTTTTACATACACAGTTTTTAATACTGTGGTCATAGTATTAACAGGTTTGCCATTTCACAGGGTTGCCATTTCACAGTGCTTTAGTAATAGAAATGTGGGCTGTGCTCTACCAGGACATTTATGTGCAGTGATGTACTAGTATACCTTTTTGTGCTCCTTACTGGTATTTCTACAAGTGCTGATGCCATCCATCTGTCAGTTCTGCACCATGTACATGTCTGTAACAGTACATCTGTGTACAGCTGTGCTCAGAAATCTGTGTGTTCTGCTTTATGATATTAAAATCCAGAGATGAGTCCTTCCTTTCCAGTAGTAACTTTAATATCCATCTTCAGAAGTTTTATTAAAACACAAAAGTCACAGATTTGAATGTCAACAAGGAAAGTTATTTATACACAAGAAAGATAGCATGTTATTACTGGAGTCTCAAGGTGGTAACATAAAAACTAGGTCTACATTAATAAAACTTCATTGACTCATCTGTTTCTAGGCAACGAAAGATATTATAAATGGAATTCTGGAACTCCACCTTGGGAAGTGGCTTCATCTTGGTGGGGATTCTGGATGACAGTGGATTTCCTGAACTGCTCTGTGCCACAATCACAGCCCTGTACACATTGGCTCTGACCAGCAATGGACTGCTGCTCCTGGTCATCACCATGGATGCCCGGCTCCATGTGCCCATGTATTTCTTGCTTGGGCAGCTCTCTCTAATGGACCTCCTCCTGACATCAGTCATCACTCCCAAGGCTATCATGGATTTTCTTCTCAAAGACAATACTATCTCCTTTGGAGGTTGTGCCTTTCAAATGTTTCTAGAACTGGCACTAGGTGGTGCAGAGGACCTCCTTCTGGCTTTTATGGCTTATGACAGGTATGTGGCCATTTGCCATCCTTTGAATTACATGATCTTCATGAGGCCAAGTGTCTGCTGGTTTATGGTAGCCACATCATGGATTCTGGCATCCCTGATGGCCCTAGTATTTACCATGTACACTATGCAGTATCCCTTCTGCAAATCTAGGCAGATCAGACACTTGTTCTGTGAGATCCCACCATTGCTGAAGCTGGCTTGTGCAGACACCTCCTCATATGAGCTCATGGTTTATTTGACAGGTGTTTCTGTGTTGATTCTCCCTCTTGCTGTTATCTTGGCCTCCTATGTGCGAATTCTTTTTAGTGTACTCCACATGCCCTCAAATGAAGGCAGGAAGAAAGCTCTAGTCACCTGTTCTTCCCACCTGATTGTGGTTGGAATGTGGTATGGGGGTGCTTCATTCATGTATGTTCTTCCCAGTCAATTCCATAGTCCCAAACAAGACAATGTCCTCTCTGTTTTCTATACTATTGTCACCCCGGCTCTGAATCCCCTTATCTACAGCCTGAGGAATAAGGAAGTCACTGGGGCTTTAAGGAGAATTCTTGGAAAACATTTGTTGCCAACACAATCTACTTTCTAGGTAATTCTTTCTAATAGCTACCTCCTAACTTTCTCCTCAAAGTCAGATTTTAGCTATGAATGTAATACTCCTGGTTAAATCAAGTCATTATCAAGTGTATCAGAATCAACAGATACACTTGATACTGACTTGATTTAACCAGGAGTATTCTGATAGGAACAAAACTACTCTTGTTAAACACTATGTGAACCTTTTCTCCATGAGATATTTTATAGGATAATTACCCAGATAGAAACTCTATACATATTTATGTGAATTATTCCATTTTGGATTCAGGTAATCATCTGACATCTTAGTGAATTATGGCAATATAAATGGTGTCTTCACCTGTTGGCACACTAGGATTTTTTTCCACCTTATTTTATGGTGGTCTTACAGAGCAATGATGGAGTGCTCAGGTCTGATGTTACAGTATAGAGGATGGAATTCAGTTCCCCACACATGCATGTATAACTGTGAACATGTACACAGCCTTTTGAACCAAGGTGTTTAAGTTACAAATTTGCTGTAATAAGACACATATTTCATAGCTTTTTAGTGAGGGCCGACAATACACATAATTTCAGTGAGGATTCTAGAATATGATGAATACAACATCAGTTTTAACAGTTACAAGACAAGACAAAATGGCACTGAAAGTTGTAAGTGGTAGTATATGATGTTACATTAGATGTTTTGTAAAATAACTAGCTCCTTTGTTGCTTTTAAAAATGATCACTCCCCTTGCTGGGGCTTTTGTGTGGCTTGAGCTTGCACAAGTCTCATGCATACTGTCAACACCACTGTAAGTTTCAATGTGCAACTGTTCTGCTGTTTCTGCAAAGCACTCTTTCTTTGTAACCATCCATCTCCACTACCCTCCACAGTTTTTCTACCCACTCTTCCACAATAATGTGGAAGGGAATGTAATATAGATGTTTTAATAAATGCTGACCATTCCATAGTCTCCTGTTCTCTGTACCTTAGATAATTGTGGGTCTCTGTGTTAATTGATATCTACTTAAAAAGGAATATATTCTGATGAGGTTAAATAAATGCATGGTTATATAAATTTAAATCAGTTTAGTGGTTTAATAATCTCTCTTCATCAGAATAATAATAATAATATGTCCTCTCATAAGCCCTATGAGTTGTCTAGCCACAGATTTTTATCCCAATAAATGTGCCATGTGAAAACTGAATTTTATGGAGTGAGACTTAAATCCAGTCCAAAATTTCTTGGTTACTCTCATGACTTTCATGGCACTATTGCACAAGTAGGCATGTCTTATCAGGCAGGTCATCATCATAGCTTACAAGATCTAACATAAGCTAAGACTGATAATTCCTTTCTCTCTGTTTTACTATACTGTCATTAATAAAGCCAGACATTAAAGAAACTTTCAGGTCAATACCAGTTTTATTTCTCCTTGTTGTATAATCCAAGGATGAGGTGTCTTTAATAACCAGTTGTTGTCATAAAGTTCTGGAGGGCAACCAAGAGCAACAGCAGTACCAAGCAATATGGGACCTTATTGGCCAATAACTACAACATAGATAATCCATTCCTAGCACTGGGCTTTTTAATTTGTTAGCCTCTGGTATCTAATAGGGGGTATCTAATACCTGGATGCCTTAGTTAGTGTTTCTATTGTTGTGAAGAGCCACCATGACCATGGCAACTCTTATAAAGGAAAGCACTTAAATGTGGCTAGGTTATAGTTCAGAGGTTTAGTCCATTATCATCATGGCAGGAAGCATGGTGGTATGCAGATATGATGCTGAGAGTTCTACATCTGAATCTGAAGGCATCAGGAAGAGAGAGTCACACTGGGTCTTGCCCGAGCATCTGAAATCTCAGATACCATCCCCAGTGACACATTTCCTGCAATAAGGGCACTCCCTATGGGCTTGCAGGGGCCATTTTCATTCAAAACACCACATTCTACACCCTGAACTCCATGGGCTTACAGCCATATAATAATGCAGAAATGAATTCAGTCCAGCTTTAAAAGACTCCATAGTCTATCACAGTCTCAATCCTGTTCAAAAGTCCAATGTCTCTACTCATGCAATCTCTTAACTGTAATCGTCTATAAATAAAAATGAAAAGCAAATCACACACTTCCAACATAGAACGCCACAGGATATACATCATCCAAAAGGGAGGAAAGGGGGAGCACAGATGAAAGCAAAATGGAAAACCACCTGGGAAAACTCCAAATTCTGCATCCCCATGTCTTATGTCAAAGCACTCTTCAGATCTCCAACTCTTTTCAGTTTTGTTGACTGCAGCATACTTCTTTTTCTTGGATTGGTTCCACTCCCTGTTAGCAGTGTTACTTGGCATGTATCCTACAACTTTGGTGTCTCCAATATCTGGGGGTCCCCAAGGTAATGCAGGTTTCACCTTCACAGTTGTACACAATGGCCTTCCTAGGCCTTCATGCATGGACACCCCTGCCACACATCTTGCCTCAACAGCATTCCTTAGTCAAGGAGGGAGATTCCATAACCCTTTTATAGCCTCAACTCTAAAGCCAGAACCACATGGCTGAACCTCCCAAGTTCTGCTGTTTGCTGGGGCTGGAACTTTGCCCCTTATTCAAATACATTTTCACCATCTTCTTATTTATGATTTATTTCACTGCCTAAGCTTGCCTATCTTGGAACTCCCTCTATAGACAATGCTGGGCTTGAGCTGAGAGATCTGCCGGCTTCTGCTTTCTGAGTACTGGCATTAAAGATGTGCACCTCCATTCCTAGCCCTACATTTTTCTTTAATTCCTTTTCACTTTTCTTTATTTCCTTTTCACACATTGGAAGCTTAGATGGGTGGAATCTTGCTATGAGTTTGCCATTCCTTTTATTCTACTTAGCATCAGTCCTTTCTTTAATCTGTTTGCATTTCCTGGTACTCCTTTTCTCCCTTGTATTTTTCTGTGCTCACATTACTCCTTTTCATTATATATCTGCATAAGACTGGCCACAAGTAACTGCTAAACACAGTCAATAGTAGGTTTTTTTGGAAATGTCCTCTGTCAAAATTATTAATGCATAACTCTTCAGTTTTGCCGGGCAGTGGTGGTGCATGCCTTTAATCTCAGCACTCAGGAGACAGAGGCAGGCGGATCTCTGTGAGTTCGAGACCAGCCTGGTCTACAAGAGCTAGTTCCAGGACAGCCTTCAAAGCCACAGGGAAACAAGGTCTCCTCACTGACACCCACATTCATGGGGTCTGGATCAGCCCCATGCTGTTTTCCCAGCTATCAGTCTGGGGACCAAGAGTTTTCCCTTGTTCAGGTCAGTTGTTTCTATGGGTTTCACCAGTCTAGTCTGGACCCCTTTGCTCATCACTCCTCATTCTCTGCAACTGGATTCCAGTTAAGTTCAGTGTTTATCTGTGGGTGTCTGCTTCTACTTCCACCAGCTGCTGGATGAAGGTTATAGGATGGCATATAAGTCAGTCTTCAGTCTGATTATCAGGGGAGGGCATTTAAGGCAGCCTCTCCTCTGTTGCTTAGAATGTTAGTTGGTATCATCTTCGTAGATCTCCAGACATTTCCCTAGTACCTGATTTCTCTTTAAACCTATAATGTCTCCCTCTATTATGGTATCTCTTGTCTTGCTTTCCTCTATTCTTTCCCCTATAAAACCTTCCTGCTTCCTCATGTCCTCCCCACCCCTCCTCTTTTCCCCTTCTCATTCTCCTAACTCACTCTTCCCTTCCCCCAAGCTCTCAATTTGCTCAGGAGTTCTTGTCCCTTTCCCCTTCTCCAGAGGACCATGTATGTCTCTCTTAGAGTCCTCCTTGTTTCCTGTCTTCTCTGGCAGTGTGGATTGTGGGCTGGTAATCCTTTGCTCTATGTCTAAAATCCATATATGAGTTGGTACATACCCTGTTTGTCATTTTGTGATTGGGTTAGCTCACTCTGAATGGTTTCTTCTAGTTCCATCCATTTGCCTGTGAATTTCAAGATTCCATTGTTTTTTTTTTTTTTTTCTGCTGAGTAGTACTCATTGTGTAAATGTGCTTCTTTTGGGTATATGCCTAAGAGTGGAATTTCTGGATCTTGTGGCAGACTGATTCCCATTTTCCTGAGGAGTAACCATACTGATTTCCAAAGTGTCTGTGCCAACTTGTAAATTCATACAACAAGGACATCTGTAATATCCAGAACCTGGAAGCATCCTAGATGCCCCTCAACTGAAGAATGGATAGAGAAAATGTGGGATAAAAAGGTAGATTGTTGAGTCTACTTTTGAACAACCACTAGTCTAAATATTTGCATTGGTATGGATGTTTGTATATTTATACAAATTTAAGGTTATTTTTGTTATAGTGTATATATGTTTCTATTCTTGTTTTAGGTATTGTATCTATGCAGCTCATTTAACATTGTAATATAAAGTTTTAGTCCTTGAAAGCTATTTAGAATAATGAGAAATACAGGTTAATAGTCATCTACAGCAATCGAACTTTAATCATGTTAGGTATGTTTTTAGGATATGCCAGGGTCCGGCCTATATCAGTCCCATGCTACAGAGACCATCTATTCCAGACTGATATCTTTGGGGCTGCGATCAGAACCAGCCGAACAGCCCAGGGTCCATCCCTGAGTGGAGGATTGTGGAAACTCCTAGCTATCCAACGGCATTAAGGATGAGACACAGACTTCTTGTCATCTCAGGAGTACTCTCAGTCCATGCTGGAGTCGATGGTTTATTCAAGCATCTTCTTAAATAGCTATAGAGCTGATATCAAATATTTCCTTTAATCCCAGAGACACCCCTAAAACTGCACATCCTCACTAGTCCCTTACTAGTCTCCAGGCACATTCCACCGGCCCCCATGATGGGTATGCATTCACCCAGGGGCCTAGGTTTAAGAACCATTCCCCCCTAAGGCCAGGCATCAGGAGGTAATCAGCCAGCATCTGATCCTCCTGGAATTGAGCTGAGGCTTCCATTCCAAAATATCATAATTGATATTTGGGCCCTGACAAAGATGATACAGACTTATATTTTAGATAGACAGGTGATCTTCAAAGACTTCAAAGACCTACAGAATGTTTTTAATAACATAAGGTTTTTATGACAATGAGACATATCTACTCCTGGCAGTATTAACTTATTTTTAAAAAGATCATGGGCATCTAAAACCCTCCTTATGGAGTTTGCTTTCATTTGTGGCAAAGTTAGACACTTTGCAAAGAAACTGCCTTTGCTTTGACATCTGCCAATATGCTGTCCAAACTGGACAAGCAGGACACAAATGAAAGTGACTCACAAAGTTTGCTAAGACAGCATGCTTCCTGTCATTATGATAATGAAATAAACCTCTGAAGTGCAATAGAAACCCTAACTAAGACAGAAGTTAGTACTGGGGACTTGCATTTCCATGATGACTAAGTATGTTGAGCATCTCCTAAGTGTTTGTTGGCCACTTGAGATTCCTCTGTTGAGAATTCTCTGTTTAGATCCGTGCCCCATTTTTAAATTGGATTACTCGGTTTGTTGAGGTCTTGTTTCTTGACTTCTTTTTATATTTTTGGAAATCAACCCTCTGTCAGATGTGAAGTTGGTGATGATCTTACTCCTTTCTATAGACTGCTGTTTTGTCCTTTGATGAGGTCCTTTGCCTTATAGAAGCTTTTCAACACTTATTAATTGTTGATCTTCCTGCCTGAATTGTTGGTGTTCTGTTCAAGACACCAAGTTGTCTCCTATGCCAATGCATTCAAGGCTATTCCCCACTTTTTCTTCTATCTGGTTCAGTTTATGTGGTTTTATGTTGAGGTCTTTGATTCACTTGGACTTGAGTTTTGTGTACAGTCATAGATATGGATCTATTTGCATTCATCTACATTCTGACATCCAATTAGACCAGCACCATTGATTGAAGATGCTTTCTTTTTTCCATTGTATATTTATGGTTTCTTCATCAAAAGTCAGGTGTCCAGAGGTATATGGATTTAATGCCGAGTCTTCAATTCAGTACTATTGATCAACCTCTTTGTTTTTGTGCCAACACCATGTGGTTTTTTATTACTGTTGATCTGTAGTACAGCTTGAAATCAGGGAGGTGATACCTCCAAAAGTTTTTTTATTGTATAGGATTGACTTATCTACCCTGGGTTTTTATGTTTTATATAAAGTTGAGTATTGTTTTCTCAAGCTCTGTAAAAAATTAAGTTGGAATTCTGATGGAAATTGTTTTGAATTTTTAAATTGCTTTTGGTTAATCTTACCAACCCATGAGCATGGGAGATCTTTCTAGCTTCTGATATCTTTTCTAATTTCTTGCCATAAAGGTCTTTCACTTAGAGTTACACCAAGATATTTTATATTATTTGTGGCTATTTTTTAATCATCCCACTTATCAGACATTTTTTAGTTTATTTTGTATCTAGACACTTTGCTGAACGTGTTTATCAACCATAGGCGTTCCTTGGTAGAAATTTTGGGTCACTTATACATACTACTATATCATCTACAAATATTGATACTATGCTTTCTTTTTCCTTTCCAATTTGTATCCACTGACCACCTTTAGTTATATTATTGCTCTATCTAAAACTCCAAGTACTATATTGAATAGATATGGAGAGAATGAACAAGTCTGTTTAGTTAGAAATTTTTAAATGGGTTGCCAAATAAAAGTAGTGAGTTTTTTCTCTAGGACCTATGGCTTATCTAATCTACAGCTCTTGGTTAATTTAGCAGTCTCTGGTATGTGCTCCATGTCATGGGATGTGCCTTTAATATAATTTTTTAAAAGTCCTTGATTATTTCCTCAATATTTGTGCCTCTATTAAGCCATGTTTCCCAGTACCATGAACACTAGTCAGTAGGGGGAACTTCTTATTGGGCACCAGCTTAATTTCTCCATGTTCAGTGTTTCTGTATTTTGCTGGTTTTGATTTTCATTTTGGTTTGTTTGGGGGAGTGGTTTGGAGAGAGAGAGAGAGAGAGAGAGAGAGAGAGAGAGAGAGAGAGAGAGAGAGAACATGAAGCATGAAACTAGGTAGGTAGTGAGGTAGAAGAATTTAGAAGGAGAATAAGGTCAAAATGTATAAAACTTGAATTCTTTACAAAGTAAAATTTATTTCCAGTAATTCTTTTATGATTAAACAAAACTCTGCAAAAGTTAGGTAATACATGCCTGTAATCTCAGCACTCTGTAACCAAAGAGAGTTGGAACCTAAATTGCAAAGAAGAAGAAACCTAGGGCATTAAATCTAATTAAGTGACAGACAGAACACCCCAAGAAAAGTAAGACAGGAAATACACCTTAGAGGATTCATTAGCTTGCCATTTGTGAGACCAGCATTTCCAAGGGAAACCTTTTCAGCTGGGAAATGAGTCCCACTGAAGCTATGAACATAGAAAAGCAGAAAGGAGGTGATGGGATCAGAAGACAAGCTTGTTCCTTGAGGAGATCCTGGCTTACACCTGACCTCCAGGAGTTTCAGGTGAGATAGTACAGGACCTTTGACATCTCTTCTAATTTCTATTTTTTCCATGTACCTTTGGTTTCTTCCCATAGATGGCAATAAAAGTAAAGGAAACTGAACATCCAGAGCCAAGAGCAGCCTGTAAACTAATGGGAAGCTAGTGGTGCTCCCTTCATGCCACAGACAAAAAGGAAGCAAAACCTACTACTTCAGATTTGATAATAGAAAAATGATCACCTTAGTTCATAAGAAACAACTGAAAACCCATCAGCTGCCTGACCTGTAACCATTACCATCTCTAGAGCACACTTGCAGATGAGATGAAGGAATACAATGGCCCTGACATCTGATGGTGGACAGACCCCTGACACACCACAGCAACTTAACAAAACAACCCAACCTTCTGATGTTGAATGAAACCACATTTGATCTCAAGTGTAGTGAAGTATCTTCAGTATTCAAGCAGCCCAAGGGAAGCTGAGGTGGTCAGGCAGCTAGGCTTCTTACAACCTGAGGTAACGATGTGTCTCTCTTTTAATGAAATATACAGACAGCTGCTGGAAATGTTGAGCCAAGGAATAGAGTTAAAAGAAAATCCCAAAGTCAGAAGCTACAGAATTACATTTCCTAGGACCTTGGTCTCCTTTTCCCTTTCACCTATTTTTTTGAACACTAAAAAAGGGATATAAGGCTTTGGGTGTTTGAGGATGGGAGATAGTGAGCAGAATAAATCATAGACAAGTAAAGTATGAAATTGTTGAATGGACAAAATTGTCTAAGAAAATTGTTATTGAATACTAAAAAATTGAAAAAGTCAACTGGGACTGTTAAAAATTCTATGTTATAATCTAGACCTGGGACTTCCTATTTTGTAGGAATCTCAGTACAAGACCTTCTAAATGTTGCCGTCCTCAGATAATGATGAAAACCTCCAGGAAACCCTTAAACCAAAGAGATATTTGTTTATGGTTCTCAGATCATTTAACTGTTAAGGTATTAATGGCCACAGCAAAGCCAAGGCAAACTAATATATACATATTAGTTTGTTATTATTGGTTTGTACAAACCAAGCTTTAAACAGCTGAGCCATATCTCCATCCACATACACATAATTAAAAACTAAATCTTAATAAACAAAATGTAAACAAAGCAGTTCTTCATTAAAATCAGTGTAGAGTTTTATATCTAAAATATTTCTATTCAGGAAACTAACTGAAATATTTAAAGTGATTTGTTAAACATTATACTGCAATACCACATGTTAGGATATTTCTTTGATCATAAGACAGACCTTAATTTTTCTAGAAAGATGTTCCAGGTTTAGTTTCCTATGTATTACTTTGTGATATGACTTTCTGATGTTTATGCTACCTATTTTACACATTGATGGATATTTCTAATCATTCTGGGTAGTGCAAGGGGCTATTGTTGTGACAATTGACAATTTGAGTTGATATTAGCAAACCCCCACTGAACCATATGTTTTCCAAGCAGCTAAAGACAGCACACAGAATGGAGGTCTGCAACTCCACCTTGGAAAATGGCTTCATCTTGGTGGGGATTTTGGATGGCAGTGGCTTTCCTGAACTGCTCTGTGCCACTATCACAGCCCTATACTTTCTAGCCCTAACCAGCAACGGACTGCTTCTTCTGGTCATCACCATGGATGCCCGACTGCATGTTCCCATGTATCTTCTGCTCTGGCAGCTGTCTCTCATGGATCTCCTCCTCACATCAGTTATCACACCCAAGGCTGTTATAGATTTTCTCATCAAAGACAACACCATCTCTTTTGGGGGCTGTGCCCTTCAGATGTTCTTGGAACTGACACTGGGTAGTGCAGAGGACCTCCTTTTGGCATTTATGGCCTATGACAGGTATGTGGCCATTTGTCATCCTCTTAACTATACAATATTAATGAGTCACAAAGTCTGCTGGCTGATGATAGCCACATCATGGAGTCTGGCATCACTCAGTGCTCTAGGATACAGCATCTACACCATGCAATATCCTTTCTGTAAATCCCGGCAGATCAGACACCTCTTCTGTGAGATCCCTCCCTTGCTGAAGCTGGCCTGTGCAGACACCTCCACATATGAGCTCATGGTTTATGTGATGGGTGTGACATTGCTCATTCCCCCTCTTGCTGCCATCCTGGCTTCCTACTCACTAATTTTGTTCACTGTGCTCCACATGCCCTCAAATGAGGGCAGAAAGAAAGCTCTTGTCACTTGTTCTTCCCATCTGACTGTGGTTGGGATGTGGTATGGGGGTGCCATAGTCATGTATGTACTACCCAGTTCCTTCCACAGCCCCAAACAAGACAATATCAGCTCAGTTTTCTATACAATTTTCACTCCGGCTTTGAATCCCCTCATTTACAGCCTGAGGAATAAGGAGGTCACTGGGGCTTTGAGAAGAGTCTTGGGGAAAAGGCTATTGTCAGTGCAGTCTACATTCTAGTTAGCTCCAATAGCTGCCTTCTAAACTTTCTTTTTCCCAAAAAATTACAAGACTTCTACTATGAATGAAATACTACTGGTTAAATCAAGAGAATATGTAAAATAAGATTGTTTCTAAAATAAAAAAGAAATATAAAAAAATTAAACAACAAAAAAATCAAGAGAATAAAGTGTTTTTCTAAATAGATAAGTATATGATACAACCAGCTTTCAAAATACTCTTTGAATATTATGAGGTATTTTATAAAATGAAGTTTATTTACACTGCTTAAAGTTATTCTCTATGTCTTTAAAAGTGAGACACCATTTTCCAATGTAACTTCTTAGTTTAGAGGATCAATTTGACTTTATCATCTGGACATAACCCTGAAATTTTAAGTCCTTGTTGGACCAAGAACCTTGAAAATTGGTTTCAAGTAGATAGGTCACACATTAATTGGAGAGGATTCCTAAGAGTTCCATAAACGTTAAACCACCTAATCTTGACCAAAAAATATAATATTGACAATAACTAATTTCTTTGAGAGTTGGTGGAAGTTATATTTTGTACATTATCTCTTTCTAATCATCAGTGTTTATGGATGTTCTGATATGTATCACAATTCAGAGTCTCTCTGTGTCTCTGTCTCTGTCTCTCTCTGTGTGTGTGGGTGTGTGTATGTGTGTGTGTGTGTGTGTGTGTGTGTGTCTGTCTGTCTGTCTGTCTGTCTCTGTCTATCTGTCTGTGTGTTCTCTTTTGATTTTTCTTTCTCTTTCTTTTAGTGATGGGAATTGAAACAAACACTTACCATTCTAGCCTGTGAATATTGAAATCAAAGAGCAGGATGAGACAGCACATTCCCATTTTTCCTAACATGTATTAAAGTGTCTCAACAATCACAAAGAATACATGTTTACTCTTATTCTATACATAAATATTTCATAATCTGTACATATGTCAAAATATCCTGTCTTACTCTGAGTACATTCACACTTTTTATAGTTTTTGTGTTGAGATAAAACAGCAGACAGGACTGTCATCATCAAGAATACAATTCACAACCAATGCTTCCATCGACATTTGAAAAGGAACCTGTTGACATGCTATTGGTAGATTTATAATCTATCACAGGTAATTTAGAAATCAGTATGAGGTTTTCTCAAAGAAAACTAGCAATAGGTAAGTGAAGAATTTGAAGGGTAAAATATATTAAGATTTGAAAATTAAGGGATAGGGAAAACGTGATTTTCTTGATAATTTAAATATGCAGTACTATGTGATTAATATTACTATTTATGGAAATTGTGTCTTAAAAAGAAGAAAATATCATTATAACTCCTTCATTTATAACACTAAAAATACTTCTTATTAAACTGGGCTCATAGAAGCTAAAAATACAGCAGTGGTGACAAAAGGCTGGGGAGATTTGTAGGTAAGGGAGAACAGGGAAACGTTAATCAGTGGGTGCTTAGTCACGGCTGAATACCAGCAAGAGTTTATCCATTGCTACTGAACCGAACTATGAGGATAGATTAAAATAACATTTAATCCATTCCAAAAGCCAGAAAAAGAATTTGAAAGTTCAAATCACAATGAATCAATAAATGTGAGAGAAACATACTTAACTTGATTTAAATATTATACAGTGGCTACATGTACAGAAATGAAACATGATATATCACTAAGATGTAAATGTGGTTTGTTCTTTTTTTAACGTAACAGATAAAACAAGCAAAAATTAAGTTTTTTAAAAAGATAAATTGAAGTTAGTATATTGGAAATAAGTATTGTACGTGAAATATGACACTGAATTAAACAACTTTCCTTCCATTTTTGATGCTGGCATTATCTTTACTAAGTTGATATGTTCGTGTGCAAGTATTTTCACCTGTTGGTACACAATGATGTGCTTTGCGTTCTATGGTGGTGATACAGAGTACTGGTGAAAAGCCTCTGGTCAGCTGTTTCAACACAGGTTGAAATTCAATGCAGCTAACTTTCTTGTTTAACTTGGAACTTGTACTTAGTATTTTTGAATAAAACTCCTGGAAACTATAAATTTCTGGTGACAAAAGACCTATTTTACAACGTTGTGGAGAGGAAGAAAAATTGTAAGTATATTGAGTGAGGCAATATTAAATAGAATTTAATATGTGATTAAATTCTAACATCTATCTTTTATAAGAAAAAAGCACCCTGGAAATTGTAATAGTGTATGATAGCACATGGGTGTTTTGCAATGTAACTAGCTATTTAATCACTGCCATAAAATGCTATTTATTGCAGGTCTTTATATGTTTTTATAGTAATTAGCAATGGTAATCTCTCATGTATATGACTAATCTTCTCCCTTAGTAAAAATCTCATGAATAGTTATACATAACTCAGGGTTAAAATCACCTGAATAACTTTGGAATTACATGAAAACTGGTTTTTATGAAACTGTTAAGCATTTTACAATTTATTTCACATTAAAGTTTTTTAATGTATATGTGGCAACAATATATCATTCAATTTGTATAACTTACATTTTTCTTATTAATATTTTTACAACTCCAAGATTGAAGACATAGATACTATGGTTATTATAATGTTGGTTATAATTTCTATTCCAGTGTACCACTCGACATTAAAATATATGATGGGAGTATATTTTCTTTTCAGTATACAGTAGCTGTTTATTTTATTTTTTGTTGTTTTGTACATAATTAGAAGTGGAAGCAATATAAATACACAGACTTCTATATCTGTCTTTATGATGCTGTGTTCTTTTTTGTTTTTTCTATTAGTTTTTGTTTAAATTAAAAGCAATCTTATTTTACATACCAATCCCAGTTCTCTCTAGTTCTTGTCCTCCCACCGACCCCACCATGTCCCCCATCACACATCCCCCATCCACTCCTCAGGGAGAGTGAGGCCTTCCTATGGGAGATAATCAATGTCTGACACATTATTTGGGTCAGGACTTAGGCGTTCCCCTGTACATCCAGGCTGAGAGAGTATCCCTCCATAGGGAATGGTCTCCCAAAGCCCATTCATGCACTAGGGATAAATACTGGTTCCCCTGCCAGAGGCCCCATAATGCTCAGACCCCCCCCCCAGGGAATGCAAATTTGTATAGCCAAGTTGGAAATCAATTTAGCAATTTTTTAGAAAAATGGGAATCAGTCTACCTCAAGATCTAACAATTCCACTCTTAGGCATATACCCAAAGAATACACATTCATACCACAAGGACATCTGTTCAGCTATGTTCAAACCACCATTATTTGTAATACCCAGAACCTAGAAGCAACCTAGATGCCCCTCAACCAAATAATGGATGGAGAAAATATAGTACATTTATACAATGGAGTACTACACAGTGGGGGAAAAAACAATGAAATCCTGAAATCCACAGGCAAATGGATGTAACTAGAAGAAACCATCCTGAGTGAGGTTACAAAGACAGAATGCAGAAAGCAGAAAGACAAATATGGTATGTACTCACTCACAAGTGGATATTAGACATAGAGCAAAAGATAACCTACAATCCACAACCCCAGAGAAGCTAGGAAACAAGGAGGGCCCTAAGAGAGACATACATAGACCCCCAAGAAGGGGAAAGGGACAAGATCTCCTGAGTAAATTGGGAACACAGGGGAGGGAAGGAGGTAGGAGAAAGAGGAGGGGATAAGGGGAAGGGGGAGAACATGATGGATCAGGAAGATTGAGTTGGGGGAAGAACAGAGAAGGAGAGCAAGGAAAGGAATACCTTAATAGGGGGAGCCATTATGGTGTAACAAGAAACCTGGCACTAGAGAAATTTCCAGGAATCCACAAGGATGACCCCAACTAAGAACCTAAGCAATAGTGGGGAGGCTAACTTAAATGCCCTTCCCCTGAAATGAGGTTAATAACTACCTTAAATGCCTTCATAGAGACTTTACCCAGTAGGTGATGGAAGCAGAAGCAGAGATTCACAGCTAAGCACTGAGCCCAACTCCTGGAATCCAGTTGTAGAGAGGGAGGAATGATGAGCAAAAGGGTCAAGACCATGCTGTGGAAAACCACAGAAACAGCTGACCTGAGCAAGTAGGAGCTCATGGGCCCCAGTCTGCTGGGGAACCAGCATAGGACCAAAATAAACCCCATGATGGGAGTTTTTAAAAAGTAATTTTTTTTCAGGGATGGAGCCCCTGATAGGCTATCTATACCTTATAGATTGTTCTATACCCATGCACATACAGAAAATAATAGACATACTCAGAGAATTCAAAAAGAGTGGATGAATTGTGAAGAAAAAGCATTGCAGTGGGTAGGGGGTGGTTTGGAGAGAAGAGAACAGGAGATGGATTTTATAAAAATGCTTTCTATGAATGCATGAAATTTTCAAGAAAAAATTATAAAAAAACAGTAAAAAATGAAAGCTAGGAAAAAACTATATATTGTAAGATAGTCATGTTTTCTTCTAATTGTGCTTTACTACTTCTTATTATGATTACTTTGGAAAAAAATTTTTTTGCAAATATTGTTTATATTACTGAAGCTGGTACTGACTATGTCCCTTAAAAATCCATGTCCCAAGGCAAAAAGTAAACAGATTCAAAAGGACCAGTATCTGTTGCTACACTTCTGCATTTTAGAAACTTTTTTGTTTATTTTTTTTACTTTTATACTTTTATTTTTTAAATTTATTCTTCTCTCATACAGTGTACTGTAATCATAGCCTCCTCTCCCTCCACTCCTCCCAGTTCCCCACTTCCCATCTCCCCCAGATCCATTGTTCCTCATAATTTCCCTTCAGAAAAGAACAGTTCTCAAAGAACTATGAACTGAACATGACATAACAAGATGCAATAAAACTAGACACATACTCTCATATCAAGGCTGAGTGAGACAACTAAACAGGAAGAAAAAGGTCTCAACATCAGGGAAAGGAGTCAGGGACAACCCTACTCCCAGTGTTACAAGTTCCAAGCTCTCCAACTACAATGTATATGCAGAAGACCTAGGATAGTATCTTGCCGTCTCCATGATTGCTATTTCAGTCTTGGTGAGCCCTTATGGGCTCTGCTTTGCTGATTCTGTGGGCCTTGTTCTCTGACTCCTACATCCTTCCTCCCCCTCTCCTATGGTGTTCTCTGAGCTCCACCTAATGTTTAGCTGTGGATCTCTGCATCTGCTCCAATTAGGAGCAGGAGGAAGCCTCTCTCATGGCCAGTTGGATTAGGCACTAATCTAGAAGTATGGCAAAATGTCAATAGGAAGCATTTCCTTGATTTTCCTTTTCCTTTTTCTTTCTTTCTTTTTTTTTAACCAGTAATATGAACATGTTGTAAGTTGAAGTTTTTGTGCCTGTGTTGGAGTTCCAGTCAAACTACTGAAAGACTTGCCTGGTTACAGAACACGACCAGTTTAGGCTCTGTATCCTCCTTTACTAGGAGTCCTTCCTAGGTTCAGCCTCATTGGTTCCAGGAAGTTTCTACTGAATAAAGTTTGCATGTCTCAAACCAAATGTCCCACAGTTCCAGTCATCTCTTCCCATACTCTGAAAAACCCCTATCTCCCACTGAAAATCACAATCTAGGATGCAAATTCATGCTGGAACTTCAGGGCCAATTGGAAGGTCATAGAAAAGCTCACACAAGTAAATCTTTCTATCATCATAAGCCTGAAAATGCATAGTCCCGAAAAAAGCAGCCTCACTGTGTACATATGTGACATTTGTAAAATAAGGGCAATATTAATGGAGCTGAGGTCTATTGGCCAAAAAAACAGCAAAACAAAAACAACCGGGAATGAATATTGAACACAAGATTTCTTTTTTTTCAGTTTTTAAAAGATAAAATTTATAAATTTAATTAATTAATTAATTAATTAATTTTATACTCCAACTGCAGTTTTCTCTCCCTCCTCTCCTCTCAGTTTCTACCCCACACCCCACTCTGATTCACTCCTCCTCCAATTCTGTTTAGGAAAGGGCATGTTTCCCATAAGTGTCAACAGAATATGGCATATCAAGTTGCCGGAAGACTAAGTATCTCCCAATGTATTAAGGCTGGGGCAAGGTAACCGAGTATGAGGAGTAGGGTCCCAAAAGTCAGTAAAAGAGTCAGAGACATTCCCTGTTCTTGTTGTTAGGAATCCCACAAGAGGACCTAGCTATACAACTGTAACATATGTGCAGAGTGCCTATGTCATTCCCATGCAGGCTCCCTGGTTGTTGATTCAGTCTCTATGAGCCCCCATGAGCCCAGGTTAGTTGATTCTGTGAGTTTTCTTGCGGTGCCCTTGGCCCCTCTGCCTCCTATAATCCTTTCTCCCCATTTTCTACAGGAGTCACTGAACTTTAATGTTTGGCTGTTGGTCTGCATCTGTTTCCATCAGTTGCTGGACAAAGCCTCTCTGATGATATTGGGTTAGGCACCAGTCTGGTACAGGAAACAGTCAGTTCAGGCTATGTATCTGTATCTGTTATTGGTAGGAGTCTTAGCTGGGATCATCCTGAACACAAGATTTCTAAAGAGCTGAATTGCCAGTATTCAATTTTAATTTTGGATACCACATTAAAAAAAAAACTATATTTTAAAACAAAAAAAAGTTGACGGAAAAGTAAAAAATAAAAAGAATTATCTAAATTGCTAAATGACCCCATACATTCCTAATAAACTTCAACCACATCTTCTTTAAGTGTCAATTCTTTCTGAATATGATTATCAGCAATTCTCTGACCTTAAAGAGAAATCTGAGTGAATTCATTGGTTCTCCCTGTTTTGACACTGTGTTTATTTTAGTTTCTTGAGTTGTGCTGTCATTTTAACTTTGAAATGTATCTCAGTTCTATCCTGTCAAATAACTTTGAGTTTATGTATTCTCCCTGCATCTGTCACCTAAGTCCTCAGTTAAAGGTTTTGTCTCCTGGCCAGACATGGTGATGGTGGCTTCACTGGGCGTCTCTGCACCACAGCAGCCTCTAACATGTGGAATGTCACTCTGAGGAAGAAAATTTTTAATATTTTATAGTTTTTTCATGCATTTTATATCTTATATTAACATTAATTAACATTATAAAATGTTAAAAAATTTATATACTTTTAAATTTATGATTCTGTCTTACACTACACCCTGACTACAACCTCCTCTCCCTCCACTCCTCCAAAACCTTCCACCTCCCATCTCCCCCTGATCCACTGCTCCTCCATTTCCCTTTAGAAAATATCATGCTTCCCAGTGATGTTAACTAACATGGAATAACAGGATACAATAAGACTAGGTACAGACCCTCCTATCAAACACAGTAGGAGGCAGCCCAGTAGGAGGCAGCCCAGTGAAAGAAAAATGGTTCTGAAAGCAGGAAAAGAGTCTGAGACACCTCTACTCCCACTGTGAGGAATCCCACAAAACCTCCAAGCTAAACAACCACAAAACATATGCAGAGGACCTAGCAGAGACCCATGTAGGATAAATGATTGATTATGGAGCCAGAGGGGTCCAGGACAACAGAAAAACAAGGCTTATGGATGCTCAGAGAGATTGAAGTGAAATTTTTGTATTTTTACTGGAAATTCATATTTCCTTTTTAAAAAAATTGTTCAATTCTGTACTCTTATTTGTTATTTTTACTTTTAGAAACTGACTTTAGTTCCTTCCCCCTTGGTCGCCTTGACCTCTCCTGAGCCCTACTCCTGCCCAAGGTCCCCATCACCCCAGGATCTCTCTGGGCCTGCAGCTGCATAGAGTGGACTGGCCAGACAGGAAGGACCTCCCTGAGTCTAAAAATAACTCACTCTTCCTTCTGCCTCTGCCGCCCCCTACCTCTCCTGAGTGAGGAGACTACCAGGAGAGGCAAGACCATCCATAGCTGCAGACATTGACGTCTTGGCAAACACATACCACCAGGTGACAAGAGGAGATAGAGAGACCCCACCTGCACCCACTAGAAGAAGAGATGGGAAGAAGGTAGAATAAGAACACACTCAACAGAAAGACCAATATGACACCAACAGAATCTAGGGACTCCACACCAGCAAGATCTGAAAAGCACAACACAGAAGAAGAAGAAGAAGAAGAAGAAGAAGAAGAAGAAGAAGAAGAAGAAGAAGAAGAAGAAGAAGAAGAAGAAGAAGAGACAGACCTAAAAATCTTACTTTATGAAGATGTTCAAGACCCTTAAAGAGGAAACAAGAAAATCTCTTAAATAGAAGAAAAACCAAACAAAAAGATCAAGAAATAAGTAATTCAATTAAAGTATCTAAAAAAAAAAAAAAACAAGTGAAGGAAGCACTGGAAGCAATTCAAAGCATGAGCGCTGAAATAAAAACAATAAAGAAAACACAGAATGAGGGCATGCTGGAAATACAAAGGCTGGATAAATGATTAGGATCTAAGGGAGTGAGTATAACCAATAGAATACAAGAGATAGAAGAGAGAATCTCAGTTGATCTCAGTTGTTAAAGTCTCTCTAGAGGATATACAGTCATTGACCAAAGAAAATCTCGAATCCAACAAATCCCTAACACAAAATATCTAGGAAATACCAGACACCGTGAAAAGGCCGAAACTAAGAATAATAGATATAGAAGGTGAAGAAATGCAGCTCAAAGGTACAGAAAACATATTCACCAGAATAATAGAAGAAAACTTCCCCAACCTACAGAAGGATATGCCTATAAAAGTACAAGAAGCTTACAGAACACTAAATGGACTGTACCATAGAAAGAACTCTCCTCGCCACATAATAATCAAAACACCAACTTACAGAATAAAGAGAAAATATTAAGAGCAGCAAAGACAAAAGGTCAAGTAACATATAAAGGCAGACCTATCAGAATCACACCTGACTTCTCAATGGAAACTTTGAAAACCAGAAAGTCCTGGATAGATGTCCTACAAACACTAAGGGAACATGGATGCCAACCCAAACTACTGTAACCAGCAAAGCTTTCAATCACTATAGATGGAGAAAACAAGATATTCCATGACAGAACCAGATTTACACAATAGATATCCACAAATCCAGTACTACAGAAAGTTCTAGAGGGAAACCTAACCAAACGAGGATAAATACACTCACAAAAACATAGGTAATAAATAATTCAACTTTACCAAACAGGAAAAGGAACAGGAGGGCAAAATTCACACACAATGACACCACCAACAATAAATCCAAAACAAACAAGAACCAACAATCAATGGATATTAATATCCCTCAATGTCAATGGTCTTAACATGCCTATAAAAAGATACAGGTTAACAGAATGAATATGAAGACAGAATCCATCCTCCTGCTGTATACAAGAAACACACATCAACTTCAGAGACAGGCATTACCTCAGGGTAAAGGGTTGGAAAAAGATTTTCCAATCAAATGGACCCAAGAAACAAGCTGGCATAGCAATCCTAATATCTAACAAATTAGACTTTAAGCAAAATCAGTCAAAAGAGATGAAGAAGGGCATTTCATACTCATGACAGGAAAAGTTCATCAAGATGAAGTCTCAATCCTAAACATCTATGCCCCAAATATGAAGGCACCCACATTTGTAAAAGAAACATTACTATAGCTCAAACCACACATAAAACCACACACTTATAGTAGGAGACTTCAACACCCCCTTTTACCACTAGACAGGACCACCAGACAGAAACATATCAAAGAAACAAAGAATCTAACAGAAGTTATGACCCAATTGGGATTAACAGATATCTATAGAACATTCCATCCAAACACAAAAGAATAGACTTTCTTCTCAGGGCCATGGAACCTTTGCTAAAATTAATCACATAATTAGCAACATAGCAAAGCTCCACAGATACAAAAAAATTAAATACCCCTTGTATCTTATCAGACCACAACACTTTAAGATTACAATTCAACAGCAACACAAATTGCAGAAAACCTACAAACTCATTGAAATTGAATAACACCCAATTGCACCATTCCTGGGTCAAGGAAGAAATAAAAAAAGAAATTAAAGACTTCCTAGAATTTAATGAGAATGTAGACACAACACACCCAAACTTATGGGACACTCTGAAAGCAGTGCTAAGAGGAAAGTTCATAGCACTCAGTGCCCACATGAAAAAACTGGAGAATGGTCACACTAGAGAATTGACAGAAAATCTGAAAGCTTAGAACAAAACGATGCAAACTCACCAAGGAGTAGATGCCAGGAAATAATCACACTGAGTGCTGAAATTAATAAAGTAGAAACTAGGAAAACATTACAAAGAATCAATGAAACAAAGAGTTGGTTTTTTGAAAAGATCAACAAGATAGACAAACCTCTATCCTAACTAACATAAGGCAGAGAGAGAGCATTCTAATTAACAAAATCAGAAATGAAAGGGGGATATAACAACAGACACTGAGGAAATCCAGAGAATCATCATGTCATACTTTGAAAACCTGTACTACACAAAATTCGAAAATCTAAAGGAAATGGACAATTTTCTGGATAGATATCACTTACCAAAATTAAACCAAGAACAGATAAGCAGTTTAAATCAACTTATAACCCCTAATGAAATAGAAGCAGTCATCAAAAGCCTTACAACCAAAAAAGGGCCAGGGCCAAATGGCTTCATGCAGAATTCTACCAGAAATTCAAACAAGAGCTAATACCAGTACTCCTCAAATTGTTCCACACAATAGTAGCAGGAGGGACATTGCCAAACTCATTTAACAAGGCTATAATTACTTTGACACACAAGCCACACAAACATACAACTAAAAAAAGAGAACTACAGACCAATATCCCTCATGAACATCAATGAAAAAATACTCAACAAAATATTGGCGAATCAAATCCAAGAACATATCAGAAAAATCATCCACCATGATCAAGTAGGCTTCATCCTACTTGAACGCAAGAATGGTTCAACATATGAAAATCCATCAATGTAATCCACCATATAAACAAACTGAAAAAGAAAAACCACATGATCATCTCACTAGATGCTGAAAAAGTCTTCAACAAAATACAGCATCTCTTCATGATAAAGATCTTGGAGAGAACAGGAATAACAGGAACATATCTAAACATGATAAAATCAATATACATCAAACCAACAGCCAACATCAAACTAAATGGTGAGAAACTTAAAGTGATTCCTCTAAAATAAGGAACAAGACAAGGTTATCCACTCTCTCCATATCTCTTCAATATTGTACCTTAAGCCCTAGCTAGAGAAATAAGACAACAAAAGGAGATCAAGTGGATACAAATTGGAAAGGAAGAACTCAAACTTTCACTATTTGCAATGATATGATAGTCTACATAAGTGACCCAAAAAACTCTACCAGGGAACTCCTACAGCTGATAAAAACCTTCTGTAAAGTAACAGGATACAAAATTAACTCAAAAAAATCAGTAGCCCTACTGTATACAGATGATAAACACAATGAGAAAGAAATCAGAGAAACCTCACCCTTCACATTATCCACAAACAACATGAAATATCTTGGGGTAATGCTAACCAAAAAAGTGAAAGACCTGTACAGCAGGTCTTTGAGTCTTTAAAGAAAGAAATTAGACACCAGAAAATGGAAAGATCTCCCATGCTCTTGGGTAGGTAGAATCAACATAGTAAGAATGGCAATCTTGCCAAAAGCAATCTATAGATTCAATGCAGTCTCCATCAAAATCCAAACACAGTTCTTCCCAGACCTTGAAAGAACAATACTCAACTTTATATGGAAAAACAAAAAAACTAGGATAGCCAAAACAACCCTGTACAATAAAGGAACCTCTGGAGGCATCACCATCCCTGAATTCAAGCTCTATTATAGAGCCACAGTCCTGAAAAGAGCTTGGTATTGGCACAGAAATAGACAGATAGACCAATGGAATCGAATTGAAAATCCTGATATTAACCCACACACCTATGAACACCTGATTTTCAACAAAGACTCTAAGTCTATACAATGGAAAAAAGATAGCATCTTCAACAAATGTTGCTGGCACAACTGGATTCTGAAATGCAGAGGACTGCAGATAGATCCATATCTGTCACCTTGCATAAAACTTAAGTCCAAATGAATGAAAGATCTCAACATAAATGCAGCCACACTGAATCTTCTAGAAGAGAAAGTGGGAGATACCCTTAAGGTATTGGTACAGGAGACTGCTTCCTGAACATCACACCAGTAGCACAGACATTGATATTGACAATTAATAAATGGGACCTCCTTAAACTGAGAAGCTTCGGTAAGGCAAAGGACACAAGCAGTAAGACAAAACGACAGCCCACAGAACGGGAAAAGATCTTCACCAACCCCACATCTGACAGAGGGCTGACTTCCAAAATATATAATGAACTCAAGAAGCTAGCCATCAAAACACCAAACAATAAAATTAAGAAATGGGGTGCAGAACTAAATAGAGAATTCTCAACAGAAGAATCTAAAATGGCTGAAAGACATTTAAGAAAATGCTCAAAATCCTTAGCCATGAGAGAAATGCAACTCAAAACTACTCTGAGATACCATCTTACACTGGCCAGAATAGCTAAAATAAAAAATACCAATGACAATCTAAGCTGGAGAGGATGTGGAGAAAAAGGGAAAAAGGAACATTTTTCCATTGCTGGTGGGAGTGCAAACTTATAAGACCACTCTGGAAATCAGTATGGTGGTTGCTCAGAAAAATGGGAATCAGTCTACCTCAAGATCTAGCCATTCCTCTTTTGGGCATACACCCAAATAATGCACGTTCATACATCAAGGACATATGTTCAACCATGTTCATAGCAGCATTGTTTGTAATAGCCAGAACCTGGAAGCAACCTAGATGCCATTCAACTGAAGAACGGATAGAGAAAAGGTGGTACATTTACACAATGGAGTACTGCTCAGCAGAAAAAAGCAACAAAATCTTGAAATTCACAGGCAAATGGATGGAACTAGAAGAAACCATCCTGAGTAAGGTAACCCAGTCACAAAAACACAAACATGGTATGTACTCACTCATATATGAATTTTAGACATAGAACAAAGGATTGCCAGCCTACAATCCTCTTCACCAAAGGAACTAGGCTAGGAATCAAGAAGGACTCTAAGAGAAAAAATGCATGGTCCCCAGAGAATGGGAAGGGCCAGGATCTCCTAAGCTAATTGAGAGCATGAGGGTAGGGAAGAGGGAGCTGGCAGAATGTGAGGAGGAGAAGAGGAGGGGAGAGGAGGAAATAGAGGAGCAGAAAGGTTCAGTTGGGGGAAGAATAGAGGAGAGCAGGATGAGAGATATCATAACAGAGGGAGCCATTATAGGTCTGAGGAGAGATCTGGCACTAGGGAGATTTCCAGAGATCTAGAAGGATGACACCAACTGACAATCTAGGCAATTATGAAGAGGATAACCTAAATGCCCTTCCCCTATAATGAGACTGATGACTACTTTATATGCCATCCTAGAGCCCTCATCCAGTGGCTGATGTAAGCAGAGGCAGATACCCACAGCTATACACTGAACCCATTTGCAGAGAGGGAGAAATGAAGATCAAAGGGGTCAGGACCAGGCTAGTGAATCCCACAGAAACAGCTGACCTCAACAAGGAGGAGCACATGGACCCCAAACTGCCATCAGGGAGGCCATCATGGGACTGATCCAGACCCTTGAAAATGGATGTCAATGAGGAGGCCTCGGCACCCTATGGGGTCTCTGGTAGTGGATCAGTATTTTTCTCTGGTGTAAGAAGGGACTTTGAGAGCCCATCCCATGGGAAAGGATGCTCTCTAGGCTTGGACACATCGGGGAGGGCCTAGGCCGGGGCCAGGATGATGTGGTGGACTTTGGGGAGCCCACATAGAGGGGCCTCCCCTCCATGAGGAGCAGAGGGGAAAGGGGAAGGGGATTGACGGGGTATTGGGGAGAAGGGGGAGAGGGAGAAGGGATTGACATGTGAAATTATAATTTTGCAAAAATTAAATAAAAATGGAAAAAATACTGACTTTATTTTATTTATAGAAATTCAGCTAGGGCTGGAGAGATGGCAAGGCTCACAATAGAAAAATATACTATAACAGGATGGTTGGATATAGTTTTATGCAGAACGAAAAAGAAAAACATTCAGATTAAAGAACCCTTTCTCCAAAAATGTAGATGACAGTTTTAATTAGGTTGTTTTCTTGTTTAGTTTTTAAGCTCTTTATATACTATAGACACTAGTTCTCTGTAAGCTGCATAGGTGAAAAGATTGTCTCCATTTTTAATGGAGTTCATTTTTACTTGGATAAAATTTCCTATCCTTTTGAGAGCTATTAAATTTCCTGAGAACCATTTATTCCTTGTTGGTCTTACTCCCATTGAAATATCGAAGTTCTTTCTGGGAAGTCCTTAGCTGTAATTTAAGTCAAAGCATACATCTTATTTTTTTCTTGTACAAGTTTAACAGTATCAAGTCTTACGTGAAGGTCACTGATCTGTTTGGAATTGAGTTTTATGCAGGATAAAGAACAAGGATCCAGTTTCATTTTCATCAAATTGAGACCAGTTTCCCAGCACCATTTGTTAAAAATTCTGTCTTTTTCCCAAAATTGTATTTTGGGCACTTTGTCAAAAATAAAATAGCTATAGTTGCAAGGATTCCTTTAAGGGTCATCAGCATTATTTCACTGATCTACATGTCTGTTTTTACAGCAGCACTATGCTGTTCTTATCTATTGCTCTGTAGAATAATCCTAAAAGGATGATACCTGCCACATTATGTCTTTTTCTCAAGATTGTTTTAGCTATCCTTGGTTCTTTGCACTACCATGTAAATTTTGACAGTTTTTTCATCTATGTCTGTGACATATGGCCCTGAACTTTGGATTCAGATTGCACAGAATATGTAGATTGCTTTTGGTAGGATGGCATTTTTGCATGATTAATCTTCCAATCCAGGAGTGTGGAAAGTCTTTCAATTTTCTGTTGTCTTCCACAATTTCTTTCTTCATTGTCTCAAAAATTTCATTGTAGAGACCTATCATTTCTTTGTTAAAATTATCTCTATATATTTTAATTCTGTGGCTATTATGGATGGAATTATTCCCCCAATTTCTTTTACATCATTTATATATAGTAAGGATGTTTCCAAGTGCTAATTGTATATCCTGTCATAATTGCTGAAAATATTTATCAGCTCTTAGAGAATTTTGGAGTTGTCTTTTGGGTTGCCCATGTATAAGATGATAATATCTGCATATGGGGATTCTTTCAGTATTCACTACTATTTCTATCTCTTTTATTTACTTATTGCTATAGCTAACATTTCAATCACTATATAGAATAGGAATTGAGAGTGGAGAATGGACATTCTTGTCTTGTTCCTGTTCTTGGTAGAAATGCTCTGAGTTTTCTTCCATATAGTTTTATATTGTCTCTAGCCTTGCCATCTGTGGCATTTATTATGTTGTGTATATATTTCTTCCCTAAACTTCCCACGGCTTTTGTTATTTGTGATGATGGATTTTGTCAAGGTCCTTTTCTGAATTTTTGAGATAGTCATGCATTGATTCATGAATTTTGAACCATCCCTTCCTTCCTGAAAGGAAGAAAACTTTTGGTCTTGATGGATAATATTTTTGATGTAGTCTTGAATTACTTAAACCAGTATTATAGTGAGAATATATTCCATCTATGTTCATCAGAGACATCTGTTAGAAATTTTCTTTTGTTGTTGTTGAAGTATCTTTTTCTAGTTTCATTTCAGAATAATACTTGTTGCATAAAAGGCATTTGGAAGCCTTATTTCCTATTGTGTTAAATGGAATAAATTGAGTTATATTGCTGTTAACTCTTTGAAATTGGTATAGAATTCTGCAGACAATCCATTTAATTCAGGGTTTGTGATTGGCAGACATTTCATTACTTCTTCAGTCTCATTATAGATTATGGACATTTCAATAATTTACTTATCTTGCTTTAATTTTGGTAGGTTATATATGTCTAGAAATTAATTAATTTCATTTCTGTTTCCCAATTTAGTGTAATAGACTTTTTAAATTAATTTTTATTTAAATTTAAAAGAATCTTATTTTACATACCAATCCCAGTTCCTCATCCCATCCCTCATCCACTCCTCAGGGAAGGTGAGTCCTCCCACATAGAGAAGGAAGAGCAATAGATGTTTTAATAAATCTTTGATAGATTTATATGTGTGTTGGTCAACTTCATCTCCTCTCCCAACTCTGTCTAGATCTACCACTTATTTCTTACCCATCCAATTTTCCTTCCTTGTTAAAAAATAGTCCTTCAATACCAATTTGTGCTTCCCAATATTTTTAGGTATATGGTTATCCACTGGAGAGTGGTCACATTACGAGGGATTATAGTGTTAGAGAAAACTTTCTCTCCTCCCAGCAGCTAACAATTGTCATAGCTTTGTAATAGTGGATGTGATGATATGCTCTTCTCAATGTTGAGATTTGGTCCAGCTTGCACTTGCACAGGATTTGATAATGTTTTCTGAACCATTCTGTGTCCAGTTCTCCTCCTTTTTTCAGAAGATAATATTTTCTTGTAGTTACTGACTCTGGCTCTTTCACTCTTTTAGCGCCCCCCCCCCCCCCGTGATCCTTGGGCCTTGGGTGAGACTCTTATTATTTGCATCATAGCCAGTTCATGTTATCTCTGTTACTCTCCATCAACTGCAGATAAAGTTTCTGAGATGATGGATGAGAGATGCTTTAATCTATGGGTACAATGATAAGTCATTAAAAGACAATTAAGTCCTGTGCCATTTAGCAGCAAAATAATGTTATATTCTACCCTGTGGCCCATGAGTTTATTTTACCATAGGTTATTAGCCTGATAATTGTATCATTATGTGTTTCCCTTGTGGAATAGGATTTAAAACCAACAACAACAAAAGTCATTGCTTACTCCTATGATGCCTGACCAGTCATTGTTGTAGCCTACAGGACTCATTCTTTTGTAAAACTGATAATTATTTTTCTCTTCCAGTAGCTTTCATAGCATCTTCTGGCAAAATAAATAACAGACAGTGGGGAAGAAGCGTCCAGGTCAATACCAGTTTTATTTTGCCATATTCTATGACTCAAGCATTTGGTTTCTTTGGCAATGTAGTCTTATTGCAAATTTCTGAACTCCAAAATCTGGACAGTTAACAAGAACTGGCTTTGGTCTGTAATGTGGGTATGTGTGTATAGGACCTCATTGGCCATCAATTCCAAGATAAGTAACTCACTTCTGGGATTGGGCTTTTTCTTAGTTTGCCTCTGGTGAATGGTAGTGGATTTGTTGCCCTATTGTAGAGCAATTACATTTTAATTCTTTTTATGTAAGCTTTTAAAAAGTATGTCCTGGCCGGGCAGTGGTGGCACACGCCTTTAATCCCAGCACTCGGGAGGCAGAGGAAGGCGGATCACTGTGAGTTCGAGACCAGCCTGGTCTACAAGAGCTAGTTCCAGGACAGCCTCCAAAGCCACAGGGAAACCCTGTCTTGGAAAACCAAAAGAAAAAAAAAAGTATGTCCTTATGATTTTCTGAATTTCATTGGTATCCATAATTTATGTCTCCCTTTTCATTCCTAATTTTGTTAATTTTGATATTATATCTTTTTCTTTTGGTTAGCTTGGCTAAGAGACTGCCTATCTTGTTTACCCTTTAAAAGAAACAAATTTTGTTTCATTGATTCTTTTTAATTATTTTGTTTGTTTTTATATAATCCATCTCTACCCTTGTTTTTAGTTCTTCCTGACTAATTTAGAATTTAGTCTGTCCTCATTTTTTTCCTGGTTTTTCAAAGGGCTTATTAAGTATCATTATAGGCTGTATTTGCTTGAAATATACTTCTAATTTTCACATTAAGATGGTTTCTATACTTAAAGAGGTGAATTTCCTTTAGGCAACAAAAAAGATAGATTTTGTTTCTTGATCCACTCAACTAAACTCTGTCTTTTGATTAGTGAGTTGAGACCACTAATATTTAAAGCTTTTATTTAAAGGTGTATGTTGATCCCTATCTCTTTTTCCCTGTTTGTATTCTTAGTCTTATTTTGTGTTTCAGATATTATAGCTTATTTTTTCTTCTTTTTATAGTTGGTGACCTTTTGGTATGGCCAGAAGTGTGGCCTCAAAGAGAGATCCTGGAGGAGCTAAGGGGTCTGTATGATGGAGTGGAGAAGAACCTAACTGATGATTCAAGGAAGTGGGATCTAGATGACATACATGGCAGGATAAGTGAAGACTATGAAGCATGACAAGGAAGAAAGATCACAGAGGACAATAGAAACTCTTTGCTTTTAATTTGTCCTCTTTCATTGGTGACAGTTCCACTTTGCACCAAGTGTCTAGCTGTGCATTTGTCATTTTAAAACACACCCATTCTTTGTGCTATTGTGCTATCACAGCTCATTGTTATCTAAGTGTATTTGTATGATAACAGCTTATCTTTTAGGCCTAAGAACATTTAAAATATTTTAATTAACACTGACTTTCTATAATTCCAACACTGTTGCATTTCCTCTTTAATACCTGGAAATTTGAGCTACTTGTCTTCAACATTCATTAGTAGCACCAAGACATGAACCAATAGAGAAGCTGTTCTGGGTTACTAAAGTAAATGAGTAAAAGATTTCACAAGTGCAGACTCCATACAGAGCACCTGTGTAGAACTGGAAATAGTCTAGCAAAAGAAGACAATTCACGAAAGCTGGGCAACTGAGCACTCTAAGCCTAAAATAAAACATACTTTCTATTCTTGATTTTAGTAGAATTGCTTTGAGTTTCTCTCTGTTTAATTTGACGCTGGCTCTTGACTTGCTGTATATTGCTTTTATTATGTTTAGATGTGTTCCTTGTGTCCCTGATCTCCCCAAGACTTATATCCTGAAGAGGTGTTGGATTTTGTTGAAGGCTTTTTCAGGATCTAATAAGGTGATCATGTGTTTTTTTTTTTTTTCAGTTTGTTTATATGGTGGATTACATTGACAGATTTCCATATGTTGAACAATCCCTCCATCTCTGGGATTAAGCCTACTTAGTCATGTTGGATGATTTTTTGATGTGTTCTTAGATTCAGTTTGCCAGTATTTTATTGAGTATTTTTGCATCAATATTCATAAGGGAGATTGGTCTGTGATTCTTTTTCTTTGCTGCATCTTTGTGTGGTTTTGGTATCAGGATTACTATATCCTCATAAAGGGAGTTTGGTAATGTGCCTTCTGTTTCCATTATTTGGAACAATTTGAAGAGTATTGGCATTAACTCTTTTTTGAATTTCTGGCAGAATTCTGTATTGGTCCAGGGCATTTTTTGGTTGAAAGACTTTTAATGGCTGCTTCTATTTCCTTAAGGGTTTTAATAGTAATATTTAAATTAGTTATCTGGTCCTGATTTAATTTGGGTATGTGGAACCTATCCAGAAAACTATGCATTTTTTTTTAAAAAAAAATTCCACTTTTTTGGAGTACAGTCTTTTGAAGTATGATCTGATGAGTCTCTGGATTTCCTCAGTGTCTATTGTTATGGCCACCTTTTAATTTCTGATTTTGTAAATTTGGATATTCTCTCTCTGCCTTTTGGTTAGTTTGGATAAGGGCTTTTCTATCTTGTTGATTTTTCTCAAAGAACCATCTTTTTGTTTCATTTAGTCTTTCTATTGTTCACTTTGTTTCTATTTTATTGATTTCAGTCCTCAATTTGATTATTTCCTGGTGTCTACTCCTGGGTGAGTTTGCTTCCTTTTTTCCTCTAGAGCTTTCAGGTGTGCTGTTAATTCACTAGTGGGGGATTTCTCCAACTTCTTTATGTAGGCATTTAGTGCTATGAACTTTCCTCTTAACCTGCTTTCATGGTGTCCTATAAATTTTGGTATGTTGTACATTCATATTTATTGAATCCTAGGAAATTGTTAATTTCTGTCTTTATTTCTTCCTTGACCTGGGGTGATTCAGTTGGGGGCATTATTCAGTTTCCATGAGTTTGTAGGCTTTCTAGAATTTGTGTTGTTGTTGAATTCTAACTTTAAGCCATGGTGATCTGATAAGATACCAGGGTTATTCAAATTTTTTTTGTCTTTGAGATTTGTTTTGTAGCTGAATATGTGGTCAATTTTAGAGAAGGTTTCATGTGGTGCTGAGAAGAAGGTATATTCTTTTGTGTTTGGATAGAATGTTTAAATGTCTATTAAACCCATTTGAGTCCTAACATCTGTTAGATCCTTTATTTCTCTGCTAATTTTCTGTCTGGCAGACAGAAGTCTCCCACTATTATTGAGTGGGGTTTGATGTTCAATTTAAGCTTTAGTAATGTTTCTTTTTCAAATGTGGGTGCCCTTGTATTTTGGGTATATATGTTCAGGATTGAGACTTCTTCTTGATAGATTTTTCCTGTGATGAATATGAAATATCCTTCATCATCTCTTTTGATTACTTTTTGTTTGAAGTCTCTATGGTGGGGTGCCATGCTCAGCCTAATGCACTGAAAGAGGGCCTTGGCCCTGCCACAACCTATTGTGTCATACTTTGTTGACTCCTCATGAAAGCCCTTACCCATGAGGAGGAGCAGACTGGGGGTGGGCTGGGGGGAGGAGGGACAATGGGTAGGAGAGAGAACTGTGGTTGGAATGTAAAATGAAATTTAAAAGAATAAATAAATTATTTAAAAAACAAACTTCTGAAGGTAGGTAGAGTTAGATGTTTTTAAATGGGTTGTCAATATTTCCATTAGAATTAGATAGAAATCTAAAAAAGTTGGCTATTTGTGCACTGATAATCCCAGCAATTTGGATGCAAAGGGAAGTAGATCCTACATTCATAGGAACAAGTAACCTGGAGCTGTAGAGTTCATTAAGTGACAGAAAAGTTCAGGGAAAGTAGATGAGAAACTCACCCAAGAGGATTCATTAATTTACCATTCCCCATATCAACATTTCCAGGAGAGGCCATTTCAGCTGGGAATTAAGTCCCTATGAAGCTATGCAGAGGAGAAAGAAAAAAGTCGGTCCTGGAATCTAAAGACAAAGCCCCTTGACACAATCCTGTCTTACTCTTGGCCTCGGGAGCATGGAGGTGATACATAACAGGACTCTTGGAATATTTCTTCAAATATCTATTTCCTTCATTCACCACAGCTCTTAGAACCTAGCAGTAGGAATAAAGAAACCTGTGTTGCCAGATCCAATAATGTCTGAAACCTGACATTAAACTGGAAGTACTGTCTCCCCAAAAGTTTTAGAATGGGAGCAATTTCCACCAATTCTTATCAGGCAAGTCATCTTCATCCATATGATGCTACCCAAAGACTGTTTACTTGGTTCTCCTCACTGCCAGCTCCAGTTTACACCCATAGACTAGACTAGAGGTTAAACAAAAACAACCTTGATACCTGACATGGTTGGACTGTTGGCAAATTTTGCTAACTTAGCAGAGCAAATCAGTTAAGTGCTGCTGAGTTTAAACCACATCTTTACTTCCTGTTTATGTTGGAATATCCTCATTCTTCAAAGGAATCTACAGTTGGTCAAGTACCTAGGCTTTTTACCATCAAAGGTAATGAATTTATCTATCTTTTAATTAAAATTACCATGCTGGATTCCCTAGTTCTTTAGCTTCTGTTGCCCTTTCAATCTCCCTATTTAGATTTTTTTTAATGTTAAGAAGGAATCAGTTATGAAGGATTAAAGTCTGTGTTAGAGTCTAGATCTTGTCACCTTCTTCTTAATAGTAATCTCAGTATCTATCTCCAGAGCCTGTAGAAGCTATAGCTTTTGATGATAAATATTAGAAAGCTCATGAATGCTCTAAAAGGACCATATGAACCGATACTCATTCTACATTCTCATACCACTCACCTCTTAAGGTACTAATGCACTCTAGTGAGGCCAATGGAAACCAATGAGATGTCAACACACACACACACACACACACACACACACACATACACACACACACACACACACACACCATGATGTGGCTATGTGATTTATGGAAGAATGATTTACTTTCACATCTTTCACTCTACAGTTGGAGTTGGCTTCATCTTCTCTGATATGATACACAGCAGTGACGCCTGTGAATCTTAGACCCCTGTTCTTGTGAGCTTCTCCATGGGTTTGGGAACCATGTACCTAACCATGGATAGGCTTTCTTTCATATCCCTGCACCCCTTCTATCTACTGCAGGGGCTTTATACTTACAGGAGGGAAAGTAAGCATCAAAGTAAAAAAAAAAAAACCCATATTGGTTTGGGATTATTGGGACTGACTACATCAAAATCTATCTACTCTTTAGTTACTTTTCATCATTTCTTCAAAACAAGCAGACTCACTTTTCTGTGAAAGGATTCATGTGTTGCAATTCTGTACCTTCCCATCAACTTGCTGAATAATAATCTGGCAAAACAAACAAATATGTTTGTATTAATACTAAAGGTTTAATTCTACAAGCATCATTTTCTCAGCACTATAACCTAATTTCTGACGCTTAATAGTCCGCTCAAGTCATAGAGAAGTATGAGATTAAGCAACAGAAATAACTAAGATAAACAATTTGTCACCCTTTAATGAAATTTACTGCATACATATTGGCTTATGAAATGTGGAAAAAGAGTTTCAAAGTTTAATGCATGCTTGAAATCTCAACATTCAGGAGGTCCAGGCAAGAGCACCATCAAAAGAGGTGGGTCTTGGACTCGTAGAAATAACCCATTTCAAAACATATAAATAGAACCAAGAAATGTAGGGAAATTGGTGAAAGTAATTTATTGAAACCACATTTCTGAACCAGTAGGGAAATACATATTTAAATATATCTATGAAAAACTAATTAGAATATTTAATCCGTTGGCTAAATGAAATGCTAAGGGATATATAGGTCAGAATATTTATTTAACCCTAACATGAAATGTGATTTAACTTTTGTAGGAAAGACATTTTTTCAAGTTTAATGTCCCAGTCAGTATTTCACCAAGGGATCACATAATCTTTGTCATTACTGCCTACCTGCTCTGCTCATAGACAAAACTTTATCAAGATACAATTAAGAAATATAAATTTGGAAGCCAAATAAGCATAGCTTGGTTTTTCCCATATTTAGTAATGAGAAAATATTATCTTATGGTAGTTGCACTGCATATTTTCAGAGGCCCATGATTTATGAAACTGGGTTGATAATAGCAAAACTAAACTGAGTCAACTATTTCTAGACAACCAAAGAGACCACATATAATGGACCCCAGGAACTACACCTTAGGAAGTGGCTTCATCTTGGTGGGGATTCTGGATGGCAGTAGCTCTCCTGAACTGCTCTGTGCTACAATTGCTGCCCTGTACATGTTGGCACTGATCAGCAATGGACTACTGATCCTAGTCATCACAATGGATGTGTACCTCCATGTTCCCATGTACCTCTTGCTTGGGCAGCTCTCTCTCATGGACCTTCTCCTCACATCAGTTATCAGTCCCAAAGTTGTCATGGATTTTCTACTGAGAGACAACAGCATTACTTTTGGGGGCTGTGCACTTCAGATGTTTCTAGAACTGGCACTAGGTAGTGCTGAGGACCTCCTTCTGGCCTTCATGGCCTATGACAGGTATGTGGCCATTTGTCATCCATTGAACTACATGATCTTCATGAGGCCAAGCATTTGCTGGCTTATGGTAGCCATATCCTGGATTCCAGCTTCCCTGAGTGCCCTAGGATATACCATCTACACCATGCAGTATCCCTTCTGCAAATCCCGGGAGATTAAACACCTTTTCTGTGAGATCCCTCCCTTGCTGAAGTTGGCCTGTGCAGACACCTCCAAATATGAACTCTCAGTTTATTTGATGGGTGTGACCTTGCTAATTCCTCCTCTTGCTGCCATTCTGGCCTCCTACTCACTAATTCTGTTCACTGTGCTCAATATGCCCTCAAATGAGGGCAGGAAGAAAGCCCTTGTCACCTGCTCTTCCCATCTGACTGTAGTTGGGATGTACTACGGACCTCTCACAGTCATGTACATACTACCTAGTTCCTACCACAGTTCCAAGCAAGAAAATATCCTCTCTTTTTTGTATACAATCGTGACACCTGCTCTGAATCCTCTAATCTACAGCCTAAGGAATAAGGAGGTCAGTGGGGCTTTGAAGAGAGTTCTAGGAAGGCGGTTGTTGCCAACACAACCTACCTTCTAGGTATCTTTAATAGATGTCCCTTATACTCAAATTCCCTCAAAGTCAGAAATTTTCTATTTGAAATATTTATCACAAAACAAGGAGAATAAAATGTGCATTTTGATAGAGAATTATGGACCCAAAACTACATTTGTAAATGCATTTGAGTCTCATCTTCATGATGCATTTCATAAGATAATATTCACTCAGATCTAAAATCACTTTTCTTTTACAAGTCATTTCTATTTTCCAATTAAATTATTTTTACAGGGATCTGAGATACTACCACTTGACATAACCCATAAGTTTAAATCATATTGGGCCAAAAACCATAGAAAATGGTTTCAAGTGGGAAGCTCACATATAAATGTGAAGATTTTTGAGAATTGTACAATTGTTTATATTCAAGATATGTTGTTTTAATTAAATTATTGAAACTCAATATAACTTTAATGCTTGTTATAGTACTAAATATGTTTAAGACCACAAAACTTGCTGAAATGTTGTATATACAGTGGCAGCTTTGTCTAGAGTTTAGATTCTGTAAATTTCCATCATGTTTTCCCTTCTCTCTTGCCAAGTATCAACCTTTCTAGATGCCCTGATGTATGCTAGTTCCTTGGATCATGTGTGTTTATACTTTTTTATTATTAATTATAGTAATGGGAGGTGTGGCAACTTCTATCCTTTGAATAATAGAAGATAAGAGCAGAATAAAATCCTGCTGTCCCATTTTTTCATGAACACATCTCAGTCATTGCTAAGGGTCCCTATGTTTGGTGCATGGTAACTAACTGAAACATACTATGATATTTATATTGTCAAAACATTTATGGTACTCCATGCTTATGCATATTTTTATGTTTTGTATCAATTCATAATAAAGTTTAGAAAATAGGAGAAAAAACAATATAACTGTTCTCTTGTTAATTTTAATTTGTTGTACTAAAAAGCTGGGTATTGCTGTTTATGGAAATTGACTAATTCTTTCCTGAAACTTTTTATACCCAAAGAAAGGCATTGTAACTGCTTTATTTATAACACTATAACATGTTATTTTAAGCTGATTTCATCGAAATTGGCAATATAATAATTTTAACTACATTATGAAGTGTGTGGCAGTAACAAGAAGATTAGGAAACTATGGATCAATGAGTGCTGCGTCAACAATGGAGACCATCAAGAGTTTCTAGAGTCACACTTCACAACAGGGTTACTATAAAAAACTACAATGTTTAGTGTATTATAAAAGTCAGAAGGAATTTTGAAAGTGTTTGCCAGAAATGATAAATATTTGAGGGGAAAACACACTAATATTATTTAAATATTATATAACATATACATTTCTGAAAACATAATATGGCACATCATTAATATATGTAACTTTTATGTTTTGAAAATATTTTATACATTCTTTGAAGTTTTCATATATTTTGATCATATTCACCCCCTTCCCCAACTCCTCCTAGATTTAGCCCACATCCTTACCCACTCAAAATTGTGTCCTATTAAAAAAAAAAACATGGTGTCCAATATGTGCTGCCCATATACTCCTGTGTTTGTGGTCAAACACTGGAGTGTGGTCAACCTTCTAGGGGCCACTCATTTAAAGGAATGTGACTCTTCATTTCTCTGAAGCTGGAAATTGCCAATACCTTCTCAGCTAGGGGTGGGAATTCATGCCTACTTGCCTCTTCCATGCTGGCATTTTGTCTGACTTAAGCTTGTACAAGCTTATGCATGTTGTCACAACTGTTGTGAGTTCATATATGCAACCTACCTATTGTGTCTAGGAAACACTGTTTGCTGGTAGGCATTCACCACCTCTGGCTCTTACAATCCTCCCCACCTTTTCTGATGATCCCTGAGTATTGTCAGAAAAGGTTATAATCCAGATGTTCCATTTAGAGCTGGGCACTCTGCAGTCTCTTATTCTCTGCACCTTGGCTGGTTTATGTGTCTCTGTGTTAATTGCCACCTAATTGCAAGAATTTTGACAAGGGCTAAAGGATGTAATTATCTATCGGTATAGTGATAAGTCACTAGAAGTCAGTTTAATAACAAGTCCCTGTGTCCTTTCAGCATGTGAATAGCAATGACATGGACTAAATCTAAAGGACTTGAAAACCTTACACAATGAAAATTTTAAAACACTGAAAAATGAAATGAAAGAAGATTCAAGAAGATGAAAATGCCACCTATGCTAATGGATTGGTAGTACTAATATTGTGAAAATGGCCATCCAACCAAATGCAATCTACAGATTCAAACACAATTCCTCCATCAAAATTCCAATGCAATTCTTAACATAAATTAAAAAGTAACCTAAATTTCATATGGGAACATGAGAGATTTAGGATATCTAAACAATTCCTATTAGAAGAAACAAACAAAACAGGTAGAAGTAGCCATCCCTCCATCTTAGATTTCAGTTATACTGCAGAGCTATAGTAATAAAAATATCATTGTACTTACATAAAACATACACACTGATCCATGGTACAATATTAAGAACCCACATATAAAACTAAACTCTCTCAAAATCACTTGACTTTGGACAATGCTGCCAACAATGTATATTTGAGAAAAGACAGCATTTTCAACAAATGGTGTTGGTCAAACTGGATACTTGCATGTAAAAGAATGAAATCCATCCTAATCTTTCACCCTGTCTAAAACAACTCCAAATGGACCTAGGGGAAAGTCGAGCATATACTTGATCATATAGGCACAGGAATTTTTATGGATTTAATTTAATAGTTAATACAAGTAAAATAAGTTACTTTGAAAAATAATAAAAGTCCTTGTGCTAGAAGTAAGCAAATCCTTATACAATGTTACATTAGTATAAGCTCTCATTTAGATGGATTTCCTAATGGACACTTGTCCTGAGGTTCATGTAGAGGTTTCTTGCTCCATTGCTGACAGTGATGATTACCTCCACTGCATTCCCTTGGGCCCTTCTTGTTACCTAGCCTCTCTGTGTCTGTAGATTTTAGCATGGCTATCCTTTACTGTGGTTATATATTGTTTATGATTTAATAAAGCTGGAGGTCAAAATGCAAAGCTAGCCACAGCCATAGAGCCAGGCAGTGTTGATATACTACTTCAATTCCAGGACTTAGGAGACAGGCAAATGGACCTTTGTGAGTTCAAAGCCATGCATGGTTACACAAGAGTGAATCAATCTAAAAGATCAACAAAGCTCAGGCCTTTAATCCCAGCACTACAGAGGTATATAGGGAAGAAGCAAAAGGTCTCATGTGGGAATTAGTATCAAGCTACGTTGAGGAGAGAATTGCAGACTAGGATTCTGAGGCCTGGTGGAGAGCAGTGCAGTCTGGAGAGTCAATCTTAGGATCAATGGATCGCCTCTTTGGTCTGAGCATTGGTAGAGGTAAGAGTTAATGACTGGCTGCTTGGCTTTTCTGATTTTCTGATATTACCCATTCTGAAAGGTGTAAGATGGAATCTGAAAGTGGTGTTGATTTACATTTCCTTAATGGTTAAGGATGTTGAACATTTTATGTGTTTCTCAGCCATTGAGATTCTACTGTTGAAAATTCTATTTAGATCTGAACCCCAATTTTAACTGGATTGTCTGTTTGTTTGAAGTCCAGTTTCTTGAGGTTTTTTTTTCTCTTTTTTGGATTTATTTATTTGAATTAGAAACAGGTTTGTTTTACAGGACAATCCCAGTTCCCTTCTCCATCATGTCCTTCCCCACCCCCACCCCAACTAAAACCCTACCTATCACATATCATTTCTGCTCCCGCTGGAAGGTAAGGCTTTCCATATGGTGTCATCCAAGTCGATCATATCCTGTGGGATAGGGCCTAGGCCCACCCCCATGTATCTTGGCTCAGGGAGTATTCCTCTATGTGGAATGGACTCCGAAAGTCCACACATATGCTAGGGATAAGTACTGAACTACTATAGGAGGTCCTGTAGATTCCCGAGATTTCCTCACTGAAATCCATGTTCCTGAGGTCTGGATAAGTCCCATGCTGGTATTCCAGTTATCAGTCTGGGGAGCAAGAGTTCCCCGATTTTCAGGTCAGCTGTTTCTGTGGGTTTCACCAGCCTGGTCTGGACACCTTGCTCTTTTCTCGTCCTCTGCATCTGGATTCCAGTTCAGTTCGGTGATTAGTTGTGAGTGTCTGCTTCTACTTCCACCAGCTGCTGAGGACTATCGGGAAGCATTTAAGTCAGTTATCAATCTCATTATCTGGACAGGGCATTTAAGGAATCCTCTCCTCTGTTTCTTAGATTGTTACCTGGTGTCATATTTGTAGGTCTCCAGACATTTCCCTAGTGCCTGATTTCTCTGTAAACCTAAAATGTCTCCCTCTATTATGGTATCTCCATTCTTGTAATCTTCTGTTATTCCCCTGACTCAACCTTTCGGCTCCTTCATGTTCTCTACACCCCTCCTCTTCTCTCCTTCTCATTCTCTTAGCTCCCATCCCCCTCTTCCTGTGCTCCCAATTTGCACAGGAGATCTTGACCCTTTCCCCTTCTCCAGAGGACCATGTATGTCTCTCTTAGGGTCCTCCTTGTTTACTAGCTTCTCTGGCAGTGTGGATTGTAGGCTGATAATCCTTTACTCTATGTCTAAAATCCATATATGAGTGAGTACATACCATGTATGTCTTTTTGTGATTGGGTTATCACGCTCAGAATGGTTTCTTCTAGTTCCATCCATTTTCCTGCAAATTTCAAGATTCCATTGTTTTTTTTCCTCTGAGTAGTACTCCATTGTGTAAATGTACCACATTTTCTGTATCTATTCTTCATTTGAGGGGCATCTAGGTTGCTTCCAATTTCTGGCTATTACAAATAGTGCTGCTAGCTATGAACATGGTTGAACAGATGTCCTTGTTGTATGAATGTGCTTCTTTTGGGTATATGCTTAAAAGTGGAATTGTTGGATCTTGTGGTAGACTGATTCCCATTTTCTTGAGGAGTTACCATACTGATTTCCAAAGTGGCTGTACAAGTTGGCATTCCCACCAGCAGTGGAGAAGTGCTCCCCTTTCTCCACATCCTTTCCAGCATGAATTGTCATTGGTCTTTTTAATTTTGGCCATTCTGACAGGAGTAAGATGGTATCTCAGAGTTGTTTTGATTTGCATTTCCCTGATGACTAAGGATGTTGAACACTTTCTTACGTGTCTTCAAGCAATTTTGGATTCCTTTATTGAGAATTGTCTATTTAGTTCTGTACCCCACTTTTTAATTGGATCGTTTGGTGTTTTGGAGACTAGCTTCCTGAGTTCATTGTGTGTTTTGGAGATCAGCCCTCTGTCAGATGTGGGGTTAGTGAATATCTTTTCCCAGTCTGTGGGCTGACATTTTGTCTTGATGACTGTGTCCTTTGCCTTACAGAAGCTTCTCAGTTTCATGAGAGTCCATTTATCAATTATTGATCTTAGTTTCTGTGCTACTGGTGTAATGTTCAGGAAGCGGTCTCCTGTACCAATTATTCCAAGGGTATTTCCCATTTTCTCTTCTAATAGGTTCATTGTAGCTGGATTTATGTTGAGATCGATTTTGACTTAAGTTTTGTGGAAGGCGATAGGCTGGGGTATCTCTGCAGTATTCTACATGCCGGCATCCGGTTATGCCAGCATAATTTGTTGAAGATGTTCTCTTTGTTCCATTGTATAAATTTGGATTGTTTGTCAAAAACTGGGTATTCATAGGTTTGTGGGTTAATATCGGAGTTTTCAATTCTATTGGTCTACCTATATATGTTTGTGCCAATACCAAGCTGTTTTCAGGACTATAGCTCTGTAATAGAGGTTGAAGTCAAGGATGATGATGCCTCCAGAAGTTCCTTTATTGTAAAGGGTTGTTTTGGCTATCCTGGGTCTTTTGCTTCTCCATATAAAGTTGAGAATTTTCTTTCAAGGTCTGTGAAGATTGTGTTGGGAATTTCATGGGGATTGCATTGAATCTGTAGATTGCTTTTGGCAATATTGCCATTTTTAATATGTTGATCCTACCTATCCAAGAGCATGGGAGATCTTTCCATTTTCTGGTATCTTCTTTAATTTCTTTCTATAGAGACTCAAAATTCTTATGGTACAGGTCTTTCACATTTTTGGTTAGTGTTACCCCAAGGTATTTTATGTTGTTTGTGGCCATTATAAAGCGTGATGTTTCTCTGATTTCTTTCTCCACCAATGTGTCATCAGTATATGGTAGAGCTACAGATTTTTTTTTTGAGTAAATCTTGAAGCCTGCCACTTTGCTGAAGGTGTTTATCAGCTGCTAGGAGTTCCCTGGTAGAGGTTTTCAGGTTACTAATGTAGCCTATCATATCATCTACAAATAGTGAGAGTTTGACTTCTTCCTTTCCAATTCGTATGCCCTTTATCTCCTTTTGTTGTCTTATTTCTCTAGCTAGAACTTCAAAGACAATATTTAAGAGGTATGGAGAGAGTGGACCACCTTGTCTTGTCCCCGATTTTAGAGGAATTGGATTGAGTTTCTCTCCATTTAATTTGATGTTGGCTGTGGGCTTGCTGTATATTGCTATTATTATGTTAAGGTTTGTTCCTGTTATCCCTGATTTCACCAAGACCTTTATCATGAAGGGGTGTTGGATTTTGTCAGAGGCTTTTTCAGGATCTAGTGAAATGATCATGTGGTTTTTTTACTCAGTCTGTTTATATGGTGGATTACATTGATGGATTTTCGTATGTTGAACCATCCTTGCATCCCTGGGATGAAGCCTACTTGATCTTGGTGGATGATTTCTCTGATGTGTTCTTGGATTCAATTTGCCAGTATTTTATTGAGAATTTTTGCATCAATGTTCATGAGGGATATTGGCCTGTAGTTCTCTTTTTTAGTTGTGTCTTTGTGTGGCTTGGGTATCAAGGTTATTATAGCCGTTTAAAAGAGTTTGGCAATGTCCCTTCTGCTTCTATTGTGTGGAAAAATTTGAGGAGTATTGGTATTAGCTCTTCTTTCCATTTCTGGTTGAATTATGCATGGAATCCATCTGGTCCTGGGCTTTTTTTGGTTGGGAGACTTTTGATGACTTCTTCTATTTCCTTAGGGGTTATAGGTCTGTTTAAATTGCTTATCCATACTTCATTCAATTTTGGTAAGTGATATCTGTCCAGAAAATTCTCCATTTCCTTTAAATTTTCAAATTTTGTGGAGTACAAGTTTTTAAAGTATGACCTGAAGATTCTCTGGATTTCCCCAGTGTCTGCTGTTATGTCCCCCTTTTCATTTCTGATTTTGTTAATTTGCATCTTCTCTCTCTGCCTCTCAGTTAGTTTGGATATAGGTTTGTCCACCTTGTTGATATTATCAAAGAACCAACTCTTTCTTACATTGATTCTTTGAATTGTTTTCTTTGTTTTGACTTTATTGATTTCTGCCCCCAGTTTGATTATTTTCTGGCGTCTACTCCTCCCGTGTGAATTTGCTTCCATTTGTTCTAGGGCTTTCAGCTGTGATGTTAACTCTCTGGAGTGACTATTCTCTAGTTTCTTCACGTGAGCACTTAGAGCTATGAACTTTCCTCTTAGTACTGCTTTCAAAGTGTCCCATAAGTTTGGGTATGTTGTGTCTTCATTTTCACTGAATTCAATGAAGTCTGTAATTTCTTTCTTTATTTCTTCCTTGACCCAGGAATGGTGCAATTGTGTGTTTTTCAATTTCCATGAGTTGGTAGGTTTTATGCCAATTGTGTTGTTTTTGATTTCTAACTTTAAAGCATGGTGGTCTGATAAGACACAGGGGATTATTCCAATTTTTTGTAACTGTTGGGGTTGCAATATTGCCAAAGTGGTAGATTTTTGAGAAGTTTCCATGTGATGCTGAAAAGAAGGTATATTCTTTTCTCTTTCAATGGAAAGTTCTATCGATAACTGTTAATCCCACTTGGGTCATAACTTCTGTTAGTTCCTTTGTCTCTGTTAAGTTTCTGTCTGGTAGTCCGGTCCAGTGGTGAGTTGGGGTGTTGAAGTCTCCCACTATAACTGTGTGAGGTCTTATTTGGGTTTTAATATTTCTTTTACAAATGTTGGTGCCTTTGTATTTGGGGGATAGATGTTTACATTTGAGAATTCTTCCTGATGGATTTTTTCCTGTAATGAATATGAAATGACTTTCTCCATTTCTTTTGATTGATTTTAGTTTGAAGTCTAGCTTGTTAGATACTAGGATAGCTACCCCAGCTCGTTTCTTGGGTCCATTTGATTGAAATATCTTACCCCAACCCTTTACTCTGAGGTAATGTGTCTGTCTTTCAATTTGAGGTGTGTTTCTTGTATGCAGCAGAAGGATGGATTCTGTCTTCATATTAAATCTGTTAGCCTGTGTCTCTTTATAGGCGAGTTAAGACCATTAATATTGAGGGAAATTAAGGTCCATTGACTGTTTATACATGTTTGTTTTTTATTTATTGTTGATAGTGTTATTGTATGTGGATTTACCCTGCTTTTTCTTTTGGGTTTTCATAAACTGGGATTATCTATTGCCTATGTTTATGTGAGTGTAGTTAATTTCCTTAGGTTGGAGTTTTCCTTCCAATAATTTCTGTAGGGCTGGATTAGTGGTTACATATTGTTTAAATATGGTTTTGTCATGGAATGTCTTGTTTTCTCCATTTATAATGATTGAAAGCTTTGCTGGGTATAGTAGTCTGGGCTGGCATCCATGTTCTCTCAGAGTTGATAGAATATCTATCCAGGTCTTTCTGGCTTTCAGAGTTTCCATGGAGAAGTCTGGTGTAATTCAGATAGGTTTGCCTTTATTTGTTACTTGGCCTTTTTCCTTTGCTGCTCTTAATATTCTTTCTTTATTCTGTGCATTTGGTTTTTAATTATTATGTGACAAGGTGACTTTCTTTTGTGGTCCACTCTATTTGGTGTTCTGTAGGCTTCTTGTAGTTTCATTGGCATGTCTTTCTTTAGGTTGGGAAAGGTTTCTTCTATGATTTTGTTGAATATGTTTTCTGCACCTTTGAGTTGGGTTTCTTTACCTTCTTCTATACTTATTATCCTTAGGTTTGATCTTTTCACAGTGTCCCATATTTCCTGGATATTTTGTGTTAAGATTTGTTGGTCTTAATATTTTCTTTGCTTGATGAATTTATTTCCTCTAGTTTGTCTTCAGCATCTGAGATTCTGTCTTCCATCTCATTTATTCTGTTGCTTATACTTGTATCTGTGGTTCCTGATTATTTACTCAGCTTTTCCACTTCCAGCATTCCATCTTTTCTTTATTTATTGTCTCTTATGTTTTCTTTGTTGTCTCTATTTCAGTTTTCAGGTCCTAAACTGTTTCCTTCAGCTGTTTAATTGTATTTTCTTGGCTTTCCTTAATTTTTTGCATCTTTTGATTTGTCTTTTCTTCCATTTCTCTGAAGGATTTTCTGATTTCCTCTTAGGGTTTCTATTACCTACATGAAGTTGTTTTTAAGGTTGCTCTCTTCTGCTTCTTCTGTTTTGGGATATTCATGTCTTGCTGGTGTAGAGTCCCTAGTCTCTGGTGGTGTCATGTTGGTTTTCCTGTTGTTGGGTGTGTTCTTATATTTTTGTCTTTCCATCTACTGTTGCAATGGATACAAGTGGTATCACTTCCTTTCCTGGTATGTATGGGTCTGGTGTTCTCTTCATGTGGGTGCAATTGGCTCTGATACTCTGATGGGTCTCAAGGTGGGTGCAGGCAGGTCTGAGGCACTTGCTCTCCATGTATGCAAGAGCAGGACTGGTGCAGAGATGTCAGCAGACTCTGGGTTGCTTGGTCCTCAGTGGTTGAGTCGTCCTGTCTTCAGACCCTTTAGCAGGACTGCCCAGAGTGGGCAGGCAGAAGTTGGGCCCAAGACAGGGGCCAAAGCAACTCACTTCTGCACTCTCTGCCCTCTGCAGTCTGCACTGCCAGGGGGTGGAGTAGCCCAGTGTTCTCAGCAGAGTCAGGGTCCCTGGGTCTTCAGGGGCTTATTCACTCTGCCTGCAGACCTTGGGGCTGGATTTCCCAGAATGGGCAGACCAAAGTTGGGCCCAAGGCAGGGGCTGAAGCAGCTCACCTCTGCACTTTGTGGGGGCTGGAATAGCCCAGAGATCTCAGCAGAGTCATGGTCCCTGGGTCCTCAGGGACCAATTCAATCTGCCTCTCTTGAGTTCTTTATATATTTTGGAAATCAGCCCTCTGTAAGATGTGGGGTTGGTGAAGAATTTTTACCATTATGCAGGCTGCCATTTATCCTGTTGACAGTGTCCTTTGCCTTACAGAAGCTTTTCAGTTTCAGGAGGTCCCATTTACTAATTGACTGTCTTAGTGTCTGTGCTCATGCTATTTTATTCTTGAAGTTTTCTCTTGTGTCAGTGCATTAAAGGCTATTCCCCACTTTCTCTCCTATCATGTTCACTGCATCTTGATTTATGTTGAGGTCTTTGATGCACCTGGACTTGAGTTTTATGTAGAGCAATAGACATGGATCCATTTACAATCTTCTACATGTCCACATCTAGTTATACCAGCATTTTTTGTTGAAAATACTCTCTTTTCTCCATTGTGTAATTTTGGCTTCTTCTCCATTGTGTAATTTTGGCTTCTTCATCAAAATTCAAGTATCCACAAGTGTGTAGTTTTATATCTGGGTCTTAGATTATATTCCATTAATCCACCTGTCTGCTTTTATGTCAACACCATGCTGTTTTATTACTATAGGTCTATAGTAGATCTTGAGATTAGGGATGGTGAGACCTCCAGCAGTTTTTTTATTGCTTGTTTCAGTTTTCCTGAGTTTTTTGTTTTTATATATAAAGTCGAATATTGTTCTTTCAAGGTCTGTAAATGATTGTGTTAATTTTCTTGGGTATTGTAATGAATCTGTAGATTGCTTTTGGTAAGATGACCAAATTTACTATGTCAATACTCCCAAATCCATGAGCATGGGAAATCTTCCAACCTTCTGATACCTCCTCAAATTTCTGTTTTCAAAGACGAAGTTCTTGCCATGCAGGTCTTTCACTTGCTTAGTTACTCCAAGATGTTTTATATTGTTTGTGGCTATTGTGAAGAGTGTTATTTCTCTGATTTCTTTCTCAGAACTTTTTTGTTTTTATATAAAAAGGCAACTGATATTTTTGAGCTAATCTTTATCCAACCACTTTGCTAAAGGTATTCATCAGCTGTAGGAGTTCCCTGGTAGAATTTTTGGGGTTGAATATGGAATCTGTCACATCATCCACAAATAACAATACTTTGACTTCTTTTCCAGTTTCTATACCCTTAATCACCATTCCTTGTCTTATTTTTCTAGCCAGAACTTAAAGTACTATATTGAATAAATAATAAAAGAGTGGACTACCTTATCTTCTTCATGATTTTTGTGGAATTGCTTTGAGTTTCTCTTCATTTAATTTGATGTTGACTATAGGCTTTCTATATATTGCTTTTATTGTATTTAGGTATGTTCCTTGTATCCCTGATCTTTCCAAGACTTTTATCATGAAAGGGTTGTTAGATTTTGTCAATGGTTTTTTCAGCATCTAATGAGATCATCCTGTGGGTCATTTCTTTCAATTTGTTTATATTATGGGCTATATTCACAGATTTGGGGGGTATATTGAACTATCCCTTCATCTCTGGGATGATGCCCACTTGATCATGGTGGATGATATTTTTGATGTGTTCTTGGATTCAATTTGCAAGTATTTTAGAGTATTTTTGCATCAAAGTTCATGAGGGAAATTGGTCTGTAATTCTCTTTGTTGAGTCTTTGTACAGTTTGTGTATCAGGGAAAACTGTGGCCTCATAAAAAGAATTTGGCAATGTTCCTTCCGTTTCTAATGTGTGGAACAATGTCAGGACCACTGGTATTAGCTCTTCTTTGAAAGTCTGATAGAATTCTGCACTAAAACCATTTGCCTGGGTTTTTTTTGTTTGTTTGTTTGTTCGTTTGTTTGTTTGGTTGGTTGGTTGGGAGACTTTTAATGACTGTTTCTATTTCTTTAGTAATTATATACTGGTTTAAATGTTTATCTTTTCTCGGTTTAATTTTGGTATGTGGTACCTATCAAGAAATTTGTCCATTTATTTTAGATTTCCCAATTTTTTGGAGTAGGGGTTTCTAAAATACAACCTAATGATTGTCCAGATTTCGTCAGTGTCTGTTATGTCCTGCTTTTCATTCTGATTTTGTGAATTTGGAAATTCTCTGTCTCTGCCTTTTAGTTAGTTTGAATAAGGATTTGTCTATCTTGTTGATTTTTCTCAAAGAACCAACTCTTTCTTTCATTGACTATTCATATTTTCTCTTTGTTTCTATTTTATTGTCTTCAGCCCTCCTTTTGATTATTTTCTGCCATTTACTCCTCTTTTTGTGTGTTTGCTCATTTTGTTGTTGTTGTTCTAGAGCTTTCAGGTTTACTGTTATGTCATTAGAATAAGATTTCTCCAAATTCTTTTTTTTTCCTGGACTTTCAAAATTCAATTTAGAATCAATTTTATTTTATGTATCAATCCCAGTTTCCTCTCCTCTCATCCTTCCATACCCCTCACTAACACCCCAATTTCATCCCCCTTCACTCCTCAGGGAGGATGAGGCCTTCCATGGGGAATCATCAAAGTCTGTCACATCATTTTTGGGAGGGTCTAGGCCTTCCTCCTTGTATCAGGGCTGAGAGAGTAGTCCTCCATGGTGAATGGTCTCCCAAAGCCCTTTTATGCACCAGGGATAAGTACTGATTCCACTTTCAGAGGTTTCATAGACTGCCCATGACTCATAACTGGCACCCACATTGAGAGGGCTTGGTTCAGTCCAATGCTGGTTCCCTAGCTTTATGACTGGGGTCCATGTACTCTCACTTGGTCAGGTCAGCTGTTTCTGTGGGTTTCTACAGCTTGGTCTTGACCCCTTTGCTCATCACTTCTCCCTCTCTACAACTGGATTTCAGGAGTGCAGTTCAGCACTTAGCTGTGGATGTTTGCTTCTGCTTCCATCAGCTACTGGATGAAGGCTCTAGAATGACATTTAAGGTAGTCATCAATCTCATTTTAGGGAAAGGTCATTTAAGGTAGCCTCTCCACTATTGCTTAGATTGTTAGTTTGTATCACCCTTGTATATCTCTGGACATTTCCCTAGTGCCAGATTTCTCTTTAAACCTATAATGGCTCCCTCTATTAAGGTATCTCTTTTCTTGCTCTCCTCTATTCTTCCCTGGACTCAGTCTTTCTGATCCCTAATGTTCTCCTTCCCCCTCCTCTTCTCTCCTCTTTCTATATCTCTTGGGGTTTTTTGTTTTGTTTTGTTTTTTTTGAGACAGGGTTTCTCTGTGGAGCTTTATAGACCAGGCTGGCCATGAACTCACAAAGATCTGCCAGCCTCTGCCTCCTGAGTGCTGGGATTAAAGGCATGCACCACCACCTGGCTCCCTTCTCTTTCTTCTACCTCCCTCCCCCCATGCTTCCAATTTACTCAGGATCTATTGTCCCTTTTTCCTTCTCCAGGGGACCATGTATTTCTCTCTTAAGGTCCTCCTCATTTCCTAGTTTCTCTGGAGGTATGGATTGTAGTCCGGTAGTCCTTTGTTCTATGTCTAATATCCATATATGAGTGAGTACATACCATGTTTGTCATTCTGTGATTGGGTTACCTCACTCAGTATAGTTTCTTCGAATTCCATCCATTTGCCTGTGAATTTCAAGATTTTGTTGTTTTTTTCCACTGAGTAATACTCCATTGTGTATATGTACCTCATTTTCTCCATCCATTCTTTGGTTGAGGGGCGTCTAGGTTGCTTCCAGGTTCTAGAGGTACTTGGTACTATGAACTTACCTTTTACCACTGCTTTCATTGTGTCCCATAAATTTGGGTAAGTTTTACATTTCATTTTCTTTGAATCCTAGAAAGTCTTTAATTTATTTATTTATTTATTGCCCAGTGATAATTCAGTTGAGAGTTGGTTTTTTTTGTTTCCATGAGTTGTAGGCTTTTTGTAGTTTGTGCTGTTGTTGAACTCCAACTTTTATCAAAGGTGATCTGATAAGATATAGAGGGTTATTCCAATTTTTTGTTTCTGTTAAGACTTTGTGACTAAGTATTAGTCAATTTTGGAGAGATTCCCTGAGGTGCTCAGAAGAATATATATTCTTTCGTGCTTGGATGGAATATTCTATAGATATTTATTATGTCCATTTGAGTCATAACATCTGTTTTATTATTTCTGTTTGGTGTCTTTATTTGGAGGACCTGTCCATTGGTGAGACTGGAATGTTCAAGTCTCCCACTATTAGTGTGTATGTTTTGATATGTGATTTAAGTTTTAGTGGTGTTTCTTTTACTAATGTGGGTGCCCTTATATTTAGGACATAGATGTTCAAAATTGAGACATCATCTTGGTGAATTTATCCTTTGATGAATATTGAGAGTTTTTTCCATCTCTTTTGATTATTTTTGGTTAGAACTCCATTTTGTTAGATATTAGGATATCTACACCAGCTTGCTTCTCATGTCCATTTGATTGGAAAATCTTTTTCCAACACTTTAATAATGAGGTAAATTCTGGTTTTGATGTTGAGGTATATTTCTTATGCAGCAGAAGGATGATCCTGTTTTTGTATCCATTCTGTAAGCTTGGCAAATTGAGTCCGAAGTTATTTAGAGATATTAATGACCAGTGATTGCTAATTCCTGGTTTTTTTGTGGTGGTGGTGGTAGTGGAAGTCTCTCTCTCTCTCTCTCTCTCTCTCTCTCTCTCTCTCTCTCTCTCTCTCTCTCTCTGTGTGTGTGTGTGTGTGTGTGTGTGTGTGTGTGTGTGTGTGTGTGTGTGTGTTATATTTCCTTCTCTGGTTTTTCCTGGTGTGAGATTATCTATTGTCTATGTTTTCATGGACATAGCTAACTTCTTTGGGTTGGAATTTCCTTCCAGTACCTTCTGCATGGCTGGATTTGTGGATAGATATTGATTAAATTTGACTTTGTCAAGAAATATTGTGTTTTCTTCATCTATGGTGATTGAAAATTTTTGCTGGGTATAGTAGTCTGAGCTGGCATCTGTGGTCTCTTAGCTTCTGCAAGACATCTGTCCAGGCTCTTCTAGTTTTTAGAGTATACATTGAGAAGTCAGGTGTAATTCTGATAGGTCTATTTATATGTCACTTGGACTTTGTCCTTTGCAGCTCTTAATATTCATTCTATATCTGTATGTTTAGTGTTTTGATTATTATATGGCAAGGGGACTCTTTTCTAGTCCAATATATTTGTTGTCCTGTAAGCTTCTTGTACCTTCTTAAGTATGTCCTTCTTTAGGTTGAGAAAATTTTCCTTTATGCTTTTATTGAATATATTTCCAATCAGGCATTCTCCTTCTATTATTCTTAAGTTTGGCGTTGACATGATTTTTTTCATTTTAAAACAATCTTTTCTCATTCTACATACCAATTCCAGTTCCCACTTCCTCCCCTCCTCCTACTCTCTCTTCCTTCTCTAACCGGACCCCATCCACTCCTCAGAGAGTTTAAGCCTTCAAACGGAGTCAACTTTGAAGTCTGACACATCTGTTTGAGACAGGACCCAAGGGCATGCCCTCAGGCTGAGAAAGGTATCCCTCCAAAAAGAATGGGCTCCAAAAAGCCAGTTCAAGCACTAGAAATAAATCCTGCTCCTATTTCTAGTAACCTCACAGACTACACAACTGTCACCCACATTCAGGGGGCCCAGTTTGGTCCCATGCAGGTTCCCCAGATGTCAGTCTGGAGTCAGTGAGCTCGCACTAGCTCAGGTTAAGCTGTCTCTGTGGATATCCCCAAAATGGTCTTGACCCCTTTGCTAATATTATCACTCCTCCTTCTCTTTGACTGGAATCTGGAAGCTCAGCCCATTGCTTAGGTGTAGATCTCCAACATCTGCCTCCATCAGGTGCTGGATGAAGGTTCTATGGTGATAATTCAAGTAATCATCAATCTGATTACAGGTGAAGGGCAGTTCGGGCACCCTCTTCACTTAATGCTCAGGGTCTTAGCTGGGGTCATCCTGTGGAATCCAGGGAATTTCCTTACTGCCAAGTTTCTCAGTAACCCCATAATGACCCCCTCAATCAAGATATCTCTTTCCTGGCTCTCCCTCTCTGTCCTTCCCCCATCTTAACCATCCTGTTCCCTCATGTTCTCCTCCTTCTTGCCCTTTCCCCTTTCCTACAGACTACAAAAGATAGAAGAGAGAATCTCAGGTGTGAAAGATTCAATACAGGAAGGTAGAAATTTGGCCTTTTCATAGTGTCCCAGAGTTCCTGGATGTTTTGTGCTAGGAATTTTTTGGATTTAACAAAATTGATTGATGATTTTGTCTCCTATATTGAATCTTCTATGACTGAGATTCTGTCTTCTATATCTTATATTCTCTTGGTGATGTTTGCATCTGTAATTCCTGTTCATTTACCCAGGTTTTCCATTTTTAATTTCCAGAATTCCCTCAGTTGTGTTATCTTTATTGAATCTATTTCTGCTTTCAGGTCTTGAACAATTTTATTTGTTTAGATTTATTGATTTCCTCCAGGGCCTTTGTTGTTGTTGCTGTTGTCTTTTCTTCCATTTCTTTAAAGGATTTTTTCATTTCCTCTTTAAGGATCTCCATAATCTTCATAAAATTATTTTTAAGGTCATTTTCTTGTGCTTCAACTGTGTTGGAACATTCAGGCCTTGCTTTCGTAGAATAGCTGGGTTCTGGTGGTGACATATTGCCCATTTTATTGTTGATTATGTTCTAATACAAGGTTTAGGCAGTTGAATTTGGAATTATTATAAGTCTAGGAATAGACTGCTTATCAACTGGTGAGGGTGGTTGTGGCTGGTGTAATCTGTACCTCAGTAGAGGAAGTCTGCTGGGAGTGGGGATAGGGACCCAGCAGCAGCAGGTACAGTGATTAGCTGGGATGGTACTGGCCTGGAGAAGGATCATGGGGACCAGAATCCAGGAAGCAGTACAGTTCTGCTCACAGACAGAACTTATATCCATTTTGAATTGTGTGGCCTGAGCATGCTAGGTGGAAGTCTTCTGGGCCTGGGGAGAAATCCCAGCACCATAGCAAGAACTTGCCAGGACTGCATGGGCTTGTGGGACGGTTGCCATGGGCAGAATTCAGAGATGATGCAGTTCCTCTGGCAGATAGGTCACTCATCTGTTTTTGGCTGGTATGATCTGTGTCTCAGTGAAGGAAGTCTGCTAAGATTGGGGGTGGAGACCCAGCCGCTAAATACTCTTGATATTAAGGGACACATTGTTTCTTAAACACAATAAACATCATGCATTAAATTTTATATTAAAGGCTTTTTATTAAATTTTTAGTTATAATAATTAAGTCTATCATTTTAATTTGTATAGCTCAGATTTTTATAATTTTACAAATTCAAGATTGAGAACACAGAGAGTTGTACTTGTAGTAATAGTTTTCTAATGTATTTCTCACTTTGTTTTTTATTATCTATGATCAGAATTAAAAATATTTCTTTTATTTTTTTGGATTGGAATGTAATTACTTAGTTTACAACTTCTCTTTTCCTTCCTCAAAACTGTCCCACATTCCCTTCCTTGCTCTTTTTGAACATTCATAACCATATATATATATATATATATATATATATATATATATAGTAGCTCTGTAAGTATCCCTATAGTAAAATGTGATTTGAAATTAATGAGGAAGGAATCAGTAATCCCCAGCATTAGATTAGCTGATTATTTTGCATATACTAACTTACTAACTCACATAAACAAATCCCCTAAAATCAGTTGTGTATATGTCTGAATAAATTAAATTCTCCATCATCTTTCACTCTGATATCCACTCCTTTTGTCCCTGAGCCTTTGTTTGCAGTCTGTGGAGCACCATGGTTGTGTTTTACTACATGGAATATGAGCATGTGGTTTGAGCTGCTCTTAAGACAGAAAACAGTGTTAAAGAACCACCAGAGCACCACTGTTTGGATGCTGAGGCAGCTATTCTTGAAGTCTCCAAAGATCAGACCTCTGTCAGTTTGGGTCCACATTCAACTCTCATCTGAGATTTTTGTATGCAAAACATAGCTTACTTTTCCAGCTATTAAAATTAAAGATTTATTGGTTTCAGTAGTGGAGATGGGTTCATAAATGAAAACACTAAGGTCACAGAAAGCCTTCCAGGTTGGTAAATATTGTTTTATTGGTTTTGCATGCCATGACTACTTCCCTGCTGTTACAGGAGAGATGATCCATGATTTGGTCAATATGATCCCCAAAGCTTTAAATATTTATCAACCTGTAACAGAAAATGTTTGCTCATTGCTATGTCAGAGCAAGTATGTTGCATTGAGATAAAGTAAATTTAACTTGAGGATAATGTTGTTATGTAATATTTAACTAAGCAAAGATGTGTTACATTTCTTTATACTGCATTTGTTTAACTAGGTAAAGATGTGCTGCATTTGTATTAATCAAATAAATTTAACCTGGGCTCAGAGAGGCAGGATTAGCAACCAGTTGACAAGAAGGAAGTAGCGTAGAGTGGGGTTTTTTTGTTTTGTTGTTTTGTTTTGTTTTGAGTTGGGGCTGTGTGGGAAGAGGAAGGCTTCTGGGAAAACCAACAAAGAAAGAAATTTGGCCTGTTGCTACTCTAACTCTCTGCACTCCAAGGTTTTCACCCTAGCCTTTGAATCTTTATTGTTATTAGAACAATAGAGATTTAATTAAAACTATCTTTAGTGGCAGTTACAGAGCCATTGTCTGGGGGAACAGAATTCCATCTAGACTAAGGGCCTGATTAGGCAGCTGCTTATAGTTTAAGATGTAGCCATTGTGAAGATAAAACAACATAATGCAGTCAATGTTTTTATTTCATTAGTTGGCAATCTAAGAAGGTTTCAAATGTAAGCAGATAAGAATACATGTCAATGTTATTTTGTTACCCACAAAACATGTTTTTATTGTGTTAGGAAACATGAAGGATTCATTTTAAAGAGTATTTCCAATTGCCAACAGCAACATTTTTCCACTGCTTTAAGAACTTATTGTCAATAAGTAATTCAGGAACCTCTAAATTCATGTTATATAAACTATAGTTTATAGGATAAAATTCAAATGTCTGCAGAGGTATGAGAATCTACAAGAATCTACATTATCGTCTCTTTATTTTCTTGTCCATTCCAATAATGTCTTCAGATTATTTTTACATAAGGACACATTTTTAAATATTGAATTTAAAGTATTTTTCAATATAGACTTTCTGGTTTATATTTCATTAGTTTCCAAGCTATTTGCATACTCTCAGAATCTGCCACTTGAGCTAGGTTAATACAACTCAATAGCATGGCTCTTGCCTAATACCAACCAGGCCCAGGATTTGACCCTTGCCATTATAAACATGTTATGTCACACTCAAAAGGATCCAGAAATGTACCTGGGATATATAAACATATTCCAAAGAAATGTTGGAGGAATAAAAGAAATACTTTCATTTTTTAACACAGTCTCATTTGTTATATTTGCTTCTTATTATGGTTCATGATTTACTTTCTGATACATTATGATATGATTATTTATAGTAATTTCATTTCCAGATAGTGCAATTTTAAAAACAATCACTGCAAATGGTGTGTAATAATCCTCCTTATCTCCCCTCCCTTCTTTCCTTTCTTTTTTCTTACTATTTTTTATCTTGTGATCTTTAAAATATTAAAAGCCTTTTGTTTTTAGTTTTAAGAATGTTTTAAGAGTATTTAGTGGGGGCTGGAGAGATGGCTCAGAGGTTAAGAGTGCTGACTGCTCTTCTAGAGGTCCTGAGTTCAATTCCCAGCAACCACATGATGGCTCACAACCATCCGTTATGAGATCTGGTGCCCTCTTCTGGTATGGAGATATACATGGAAGCAGAATGTTGTATACATAATAAATAAAATCTTTGAAAAAAAAAGAGTATTTAGTGTTTGTATTTTATTTTTCAGATTCATAATTTGATTACAACATTTATTTCTTCCTTTTCCTCTCTCCAAACTATCTCATACATCCCTCCCCTTCAAATTCATGACATTTTTTCACTAATTGTTATTGCATGCATATATCTATATGCATATACACATATAGAGCTAGTATATACATTTATATTGCTAAATATAACTAGACTAGTTCATATGTTACTCCCTGAAAACATGCATATAAGCACAGCTTTTCTAAAAAAATTAACATATACATAAATAAATATGTGTATGGTTTTAAAAAATGACCATATAAAACATTGGAACCTATGGCCAATACTGCTCAGACTTTGATGGGGTGTTTCCATCAAACCCTTCACCTCAGTGCTCAGGGAACTCTGTAGAAGAGGGAGCAAAAAGATTTTAAGAGTCAATGAAAAAGGAAAACACCAAGGAAACAAGGCCTTCTAAATATAACAGGAGTGACACATATAGGAATTCACACATTGTGGAAGTGTGCATAGTGCCTGAAGAGGTCTAAGCCAGATGGGGTCCCAGCACTGAGAGGGGGAGCAGACATAAACCCTATCCCTACCCAAAAGCTATCTCCAATTGATAACTGCTCTCAAAGGAAAATAATTAGTTTTCTCCAACAGAGTCTCACAGGGTAAACAAATTACATTTAATGAAAGGCTCTATGCTCAACAGTAGATGACCAACACAAAACAAGCTCATTTTATTTTTGGAGGTTTATTTGTCTCCTAATTCTTTTTTCTTATTCTTACTTGGCTCTTACCCTTTTTTCTCCCTTTTCCCTTTATTTCAATTTTGCTATTTAATTTCCCCTGTTTCCCAAGATGCCTTGCTTTGCTTTTTGTAACTGTTTTGATATTTTTAATTAAGAATTAATTATATTGAAGACAACTGAACTTTTTAAGAAGAGTTACAGGAAAAAAGAATTTAAAATGGGTGAATAGCATGCAATCCATGGTGATTTAGAGGAGCATCACGTCTATTATCTATTCCACTGTACTATGGTGATCATAAGAATTCACTTTAAAAAAACACAATGAAATGACTTAGTATTTGGTGATTCTGCTCCTTAATTATATAAAATCTGTCATGGCTTCACCTCAATTAACCAGGCTGTGGTCTAAATGTGGATGTTTATTAGCTGATTAAATCTACTGGAAGCATAAGGTCCAACTTTACAGGTTTACAGTAATAATCATTTCAAGAGAACAGCAAACTGAGGCACAAAAATATTTAATTCCAAGTATGAAGATATACACAAGATAAAGAAAACCAGATTTCAAAATCAGGAGTTCTTGCCTCATCTTTATCAATATTCTAAAATATCCCATTATGATAATTAATAACCAAACTATATGGTGAACACAGTTTAATTATCATTTACATTTAGATTCAGTAAAATGCATGTGCATTACAAAACAAAAACACATAGTTGATTTTTTATTAATTACTGATTTTTCTGTTTTTTTTTTTTTTTTTTTTTTGGTTTTTCAAGACAGGGTTTCTCTGTGTAGCTTTGGAACCTACCCTGGGACTCGCTCTGGAGACCAGGCTAGCCTCAAACTCACAGAGATCCACCTGCCTCTGCCTCCCGAGTGCTGGGATTAAAGGTGTGCACCACCAATGCCTGGCTGATTTTTCTGTTTTTAATGAAGAAATTTATCCAATTAATTTTAGCTATTCTGTGATACTTAGCAAGAGATTAAGTGGCCTTGGTAAAGATAAAAGAAATTTCTCAGCACTGTCATCAACAATTGTAACATTTTCAGGAGCCAAAGTACCTTGGAGCTTCTAACCACATGAATTAAAGCTCTCATCTTTAAATCTTCTCATGCAAATGAAGTGAGCAACTGAAGTCTACTTAAGGTAGAGAATAAATGACATATTTTCTAATTGCTTTATTGTGGTCACAGACATAAACATACACCCACTTTGGGAATAAGGCCTCCTTGTGACTGTTCTGATGTTCCTAAATACATTTGTATATCTAAAAAGATATATTTTTAAAATAATGCAAACAATATATACAACAGATTTCTCTTGATAATATTGTTTTAGTACTCTTTTTAACCCTAGATATTTTCTATTCTAACTTCATCCATTTTTTTTCTGATTATAATTTCACAAAAAGCAAAGCTCCACTTCTTGACACCATCTACTGTGTCAACATTGGTATTTCCCTCTGGGCTACCAAGGTGAACATTGCCTCAGGTTAGAAATGCAAATGTAATCACACACACACACACACACACACACACACACACACACACACACCCTTCATTTTTCTACCAACTTCATTCTTCCAAAGAAGTATAAACTATATTCATTGCATCCCCCTGTCTACTAGTAACTAAAAATGTGCATCAAGTAATGTTAGGGGCTACTAGAGATTTCTCAGGTCAAAATGAATGGTGTATCTCAGTCCTGTGTGAGTTTGAAATGCAAAGTGAATTCTGACCATGTCTTCTTGGTAATATGTTGGAATAGTGCCCAGCTATAAAGTGAGACTTAAGACATACCTCTTCAAAGGTTTTTTTTTTTCTCTAAGCTCCTTTGTGATGTGGGGCTCATAAGACAACAGTGGTATGTGCCAGGTGAGTTCAGCTTAAAGATTTATACTCACATTAGTTCCATAGAAGAATATGAAACTTTAGAATATGTATCCTCTCAGACTATGACATTAAAAGGGGGCTTATATGAAACTGTTTGGAGAAGAAATAGTGGACATCATGTCATGATCCCTTCCTAGAGGGTAGGGTTTGCTGGCATGATGTACCTGCCCAGGACCCTTATTAAAGCCCCAGTGACTTCCTTATTCCTCAGGCTGTAGATGAGGGGATTCAGAGCTGGGGTGACTATTGTATAGAACACAGAGATGATATTGTCTTGTCTGGGGCTGTGAAAGGAACTGGGCAGAACATACATGAATGTGGCAGCCCCATAGAACATTCCAACCACAGTAAGATGGGAAGAGCAGGTAACAAAGGCTTTCTTCCTGCCCTCGTTTGAGGGCATATGGAGCACAGTGAAGAGAATTAGTGTGTAGGAAACCAGGATGGCAGAAAGAGGGGGAATAAGGAAGGTCACGCCCATCACATAAACCATAAGTTCATATGTGGAGATGTCTGCACAGGCCAGCTTCAGCAGTGGAGGGATCTCACAGAGCAAATGTCTGATCTCCCGGGATTTGCAGAAGGGATACTGCATGGTGTAGGTGGTATATCCTAGGGCCATCAGAGATGCAAGGATCCATGATGTTGCCACCATGAGCCAGCAGATGCTTGGCCTCATGAAGATCATGTAGTTCAGAGGATGACAAATGGCTACATACCTGTCATAGGCCATGAAGGCCAGAAGGAGGTCCTCTGCACCACCCAAGGTTAATGCCAGGAACATCTGAAGGGCACAGCTCTCAAAGGTGATGGTGTTATCCCTGAGCAGAAAATCTATGACAGCTTTGGGAGTGACAACAGAAGTGAAGAGGAGATCCATGAGGGACAGCTGCCCAAGCAGGAAGTACATGGGCACATGAAGCCGGGCATCCAGTGTGATGACCAGGAGCAGCAGTCCATTGCTGGTCAGGGCCAACATGTAAAGGGCTGTGAATGCAGCACAGAGCAGTTCAGGAGAGCCACTGTTATCCAGAATTCCCACCAAGATAAAGTCACTTCTCAAGGTGGAATTCCAGGGCTCCATTATATGTCCCCTTTTTAGTTGCCTAGAAAGAGATAGAGTCTTAGTAGGAGCCTTTCTAAGGGAGTTCAAACTACCTTAGGATTGTTGCAGGGCATTGTGTAGTGGTCAATAAGAGAACTATATAATGTATCTTATTTTCCATCATTAGCTAAGTTAGTTACATGATTTCTGAGTGTCAGAATGTTTTTATTCAATTTTGACATTCCTATAATATCAATAGCATAGGTTAAAAACAATTTTGAGAATTTAAAATAATAAATAATTTCTTTTTAAAGTATCAATACAATACTTACAAACAAATATCTATGCGAATAGATGTAAGCATGTATATTTTCATATACACAAATACACAGACATTTATTTAAATTTTATTTCTGGTCAAAGTGTACTTGTGATTAGAGTTCAGTTTTTAAGTTTGATTCATAAACTTTGAAATTTTGTTCCTTTGTCCTGAGTTCTTAGACAATTAGGGAGGTATTCTTCAGATACCTCCCTCTACTAATTCAATTGATTGTACTGCTCATTTGGGGCAGGGGGAGGAGGTGGAGTAGAATTCTGAAGTGACAGAAATCAAAGGTGATTTTATCATAAAGATAAAATAGTAAGATTGGCACCAAAGATTTTTGTTCATTTGAAGACAAAGATAACATATTTAGGAAGGGGAGGTTGGAAAACAGAAACAGATGGGATTCATGGAAGATTTTGTGTTCATACATGATAAATGGAGTGAGTTACCAGAAAGATATTGTTTGAAAGGACTCAATTTATGCCATCAGCTAGGATTCAGAGCATCAATCTGAGCACGGAAAATGGTTTCCTGAACTCACAAGTCTTAGAAGTACAAGGGAAGACTCCACTAATTGACATCAAGAAAGAAATAACATAAAGTGTGTAGGTGTGTAATTGTTATTAATGTGCATTTTCTTTGTTTTATAGTAGGAAACAGTCTAGAAGACAAAAGGAAGATTCATCACCACATGTGTTCTCTTCTTTACATTTTCTATAGCAATGCTCCTGCACTCTTGGGTTTTTTTTTTCATGGTTATCTCAGATAACTGTATCTCAGATAACTGTATCTTTGAAAAGATACAGTCCTAAACCCCTGACTTTGTGAGGTAATGTGATCCACTTCTGTCAGAATGAACTTCAATGCATCAAGAACTGTACTTGATTCTAGGGTACTGCACAGGTCTTACCTAAGAAACACTATCTGGAAAAGTGTCTTTGCCTGTTTAAAGATGAAGCAGGTGACATTAAGTGTGACTGTTGCTTTTCCAGGAGACCTGAGTTAGTAGACACATACATATAAATAAAGAGAAAGTAAGCATTTAAAATATAAAATATATCACCAGGCATAGTTATATTGACTTGTTTTTTCCAGTCATGTTTGGTTCTATCCTAGGTCTCTGGATTATCCAGCCTCTGGGTCCAGGTCCTCCAGGAAGGGTCAGGCATGGGCTCAGTTTCAAGGCATGGGTCCCAGGCTAGACCAGTCTTTGGATGGCCACCCCCACAATTTTTGTTCCATCTTTGCCCCAGTACAGCTTGTAGGCAGGATAGATTGTAGATCAAAGGTTATGAAAGACTTTCCTGATTACAGGAGATGGCCAGTTAAAGCTACATATCCTCTATTACTAGGAATCATCTACATTGGTGCCTAGCCCAGTTGTCATCAGAGACTTCATCCAGCCACTGATGGAAACAGAAGCAGAGAGCCACAACCAAACATTAGGCAGAGCTCAGTGAATCCTTCAGAAGAGGGGAGGAAAGATTGTAGGAGTCAGGGGGATCAAGAAAACCTACATAATCAACTAATCTTGGCTCAAAGGGGCTCATACAGACTCAACTGACAACAGGAAGCCTGCATGGGACTGACCTAGGATCTCTGCATATATGTTATGGTTGTATAGTTTGGTCTTCTTGTAGGACTCCTAAAACTGGAAGCAGGGTCTGTCTCTGACTCTTTTCCTGGCTTTTAGCACCCTATTCCTCATACTGGGCTGCCTTGTCCAGCCTTAATATGAAGGGAGATGCTTAGTCTTACTGCAAATTGATATGCCATGTTTTCTTGATATTCTTGGGAAGTCTGCCCTTTTCTGAATAGAAATGGAGGAGGAGTAGATGGGTGGCAGAGGAGAGTTGGAGACAGGGAGGAATGAGAGGAGTGGAGGAAGGAGAAAGAGCACTCGAGATGATATATATATATATATATATATTATATATATATATATATATATATATCAAAGAGGCACAATCAAGGCCAATTCTGAACATTGTTTCTGTTACATATGAGATTTCAGATACCATTTTTTGAAACAGGATCTCACTATGTAGGTTGGCTTTGCCAAGGAGACTGGCCTAAAACTTCTGATAAATTCCTTTCTATATATCCAATAGAAGATGTGTGGATATAGAAATAAAGTGAAGAAGATAGTTACCTGGAACATTCCTTATATTTTTCTGTCCCAGTCTCTAGATAAGTTTCAAAGAGGAAAAACAAAAACTGGCCAGGTGTTAAGTAGTCACCAGTACTCCAGATCCTACCTCTCTGCAACTTCCTATTTGTCAAGACTCAGCTTTCCTTCTTTTCAGTTTATTTTCCCTTCCCTGTGCTCTCTAGAGAGAAATGGCAGGACATACACACTATGCCAGCAAGAGGGAGATCAGTTTGGCCTGATGGGGACCTTATGGCAAAAACTTCAGCATAGTCTGAGATAAACATAGAAACAACTACCATGCTTCCATTTCATGGAAATGGTCAGAGGAAATTAAACAGATAAAGCTACAATTTTGGAAACACTTTTGCATGAGTGCCCTTCTCTGTGTCAATGCTCAGTGTGGTCAATAATTTTAATAGATTTCAATTAGCTTTTCTGTGTTATTTTCAGAAGCAGGTATATAGGGGACTTCAAAATAACATTAGATAGCCCTATTTGGGGGTTTTATTCATTCAGGGTCCACATCAGACTCCAGGAACCCATGAAAATCCAGCTGAACCAAAAGTAAGCATTGACAGCTTTATTCAGGAAGCAGTCTGAAGAATTCTCACAATTCAGTTGTGGCCAGAGGGGAAGAATGATTTCAAGTGTCCACAGATGTAAGAACAATTAACGTTCTGAAGCCAGAGGAACTAGAATGTCTGTGACAGAGATGTGTGCATCTGATGCTGTTTCTCAAGGCTTTTAACCCCCACATATTACCTCAATCAGACACAGAGCCCTTACCTGCAACACCAGCAGGCACAACTTCCAAACAACAGCAAGTGCTGTGGGGTTCCTTCTCAAGCTGAAGAGGTTCACAATGTTCAAGAGAATGGATGTGTTTCTTGTAGCAGCTGTCATTAGGATCATAATTCACACAGCCCTGCAGTCACTGCCACTGCTGGTCATTCCTTGCTGTGAAGGATGTGGGTGCAAGCTGAGATTTCTCAGAGAATCCTGAGGAAGGGAGTGACTGAATCCCTTAGCATTGTTCTCACCTTTTCTTTCAGAAAAGAAGATTTTCTTAGCCCTGAAATCAGTGTCCATAGCTGTCAGTGAAGTGTAAGTCAAGACTACATTGAGATTCCATCTGGCTACAGTCAAGTCATCAAAAAAACAATAGTCAAATCTGGTGTTTTAGTCCATAAACTGACTTTTATATCTCTTTTCCTGCAAGGGCCCATGATATAAGATGAAGACACAAGGAATTTGGAGAAAGAGGGCTAGGCAAGGCTGTTCAAAGAAGAGCAATCGCCGCCTAGACTGATCATCCCTGGAGCACAATAAATACTGTACTTGCCCTGAGGGAGATTTGACTGTCTTCATCCCAAGCGGCATGACCTTCCCTGAAAATGTTGCCCATGGAAAGTAGATTTAATGAATCCTCCCAGGCACATCCCCGTTGCCTAGAATTTCTGTATAATTCATCCTTTAAAGTAGCTTCAGGCTCTGAACACCTGTTATGCGCCACTTGGCTTTGCCCAGGAGCCCCTGACTAAATATACTGTACTAGAAAGTCATAAGAATCAAGAGACCACTGTACAGCCTCCCTCTTGTAACAAAAGTATCTTCCTCCCCCTATGAGGGCTCCATCTCTACTTGCCTCCTGTGCTTCTTGTGTGGGGACTATTACCAGCTGCAGGGAGGTAGCCAAGCAATCAGCTGATACCAAGTCTTCCTTCATTGATCTCTAAGTAGCTTCAACACTGGTTTATTGAAACTTCTTTGATACTTTCCAATCTATTATGTCTCATTTCTCCCCTCTCATGCATGTACTCGTGTGAGTGTGTGCCTGTGTAGCCTGCAACTACAGATCCGTTGCTCAGAATTCCCAGGTAACACAGAATACCAGCCTCAGCTCTCACTGCTCTAGGTCAGGATATTATACTCTCTCACCCAGTTCTTTACTTGTACTCATACTCTTTTCTCAATCTTTAGTCACTTGTTTCTCTAGAAAGCCCTGGAAACAGCTCCCAGAGACTCTGTGACTTTTTATTTTTAACTTAATGAAAATTAAATGCAAACATTCACTTGCTGATATCAAACATGACTGCACAAGGTCAGTAGAAGAATATAAAGTCTCTTGGCTTTATCATAGTAAAACTGATTTAGTCTTTCTGGTGAATCACAGTCCTGCTGTGATTATTAGATTCTGCCAATACTACGTTAGCTCCATGCCTGATATTTCTTCTTAGAACACCATCCACATTGCTATGTTCAAGTATAGCAGACACTTAGCCCTGTCAGTTTTAGAGCATTTGTTTAATGGGTACATTTCTTTCCTTTGTAAAATTTCCTGTTGTATATTTATTGGATTTAAAAATTGTTTCATGCAATGTATTTTTATCATATTCTTTCTATTCCCCCAACTCCTCCTAGATCCTCAGACCCTCCTCTCTTCCCTACTTACCTAATTTAATGTTCTCCCCCCCCTCTCTCTCTCTGTGTGTCTTACACACACACACACACACACACACACACACACACACACACACACAACACACACACACACCAGCAACAACCACTCAAAACTCAAAGCAACAAATAAACAAACAAAAACAAAATTAAAAAAGAACACATAAAAACATGGAGTCCATTTTATGTTGGCAAATTACTTCTGAGCATGTGGCCTCCCATGAAGTATGGTTGATATTGATATACCCAGTGTCACTTCATTTTCTTGCAGCATGTATTCATTGAAAATAGCTTCGTGTTTAAGATTGGGAATTTGTACCCACTTTCCCAACTCTCAGAATTATTTTCTGAATTGAACCTGTGCATGTCCTGTGTTTGATGTCACAGTCTCTGTGATTTCATTTGTGAACCAGCCCTATTGTGTTCTTTTGAGTCTCCTTTCACCTCTGACTCTCTCAACTTTTCTACCTCCTCTTCTGCATAGGGAAACCATATTGCTATACCTCTCAGAGCCACTCATGTTCCCCTTTTATGAACAATTCACACCTTTGGTCTCATCTGACAACACTGTCCCATACTTCATTTAGAACAGTGTTCAGTTGAAGATCCCTCTCCTTTCCCCTCTTGGAGTCTCCTGTACACCTGCATCTGTGTTTAATGTTTAGTTTCTTCATCACAACTGTCTATAAATGACTAATATCCTCTACGATCTTGGTTCTAAATTTCACTGACATCCCCCTAAATTTTGCTCCTTTACAACAATTTCCCCCTGAAACTGTTTCTTCCATTGCTCTTAACTATGATTATTAAAATATAAATGTGTGCTAATCACCCCCAGAATCAAGCATCAAAGCTCCTACAACCTCATCTCTTTCAGTTACTGGCACAATTTTTCAACCTCTCTGTATAGTAAAGGAAATATGATGATTGGAAAGGGGGTCTTTATAGAGTTGGGTAGAAGCCTAATGCAAGGGAAACTCCCACAAGTCTACAAGGATGCCAGCTAAGACTCCTGGCAGCAGTGAATGCATAGCCTGAACTGGCTATCCCCTGTGGTCAGATTGGTGACTACCCCAGTTGTCATCAGAGATTCCTCATCCAGTAAATGATGGAGGCAGACTCAGAGACCCATGGCCAAACATTGTGTTGACTTCAGGGAGTCCTGCTGAGGAGAGGGAGAAAGAATTCCAGACACAAGGAGGATCAGGGACATTGCAGAAAACCCACACAGATATGCTTTCCTGGCTCAAAGAAACCCTTATGAGACTGACCTAGGCCCTCTACATATATGAGACTGCTGTGCAGTTTGGTCCATTTGTGGGACTTCTGGTAATGGGAGCAGGGGATATCCCTGGTGCATTGGCTGGCTCTCAAGAACCTGTTCCTCATGCTGGATTACCTTGACCAGACTGGATACAGGGAAAGGTATTTGGTCTTATGGCAGCTTTGGTCTTATGGCAGCTTGATAGGCCATGCTTCTTACAGGTGAAGTCTGCTCTTTCTGAGTGAATATGCAAGACAGGTGTATTGCAGGAGGTAGAGGAGAGGAAGGGGAAGTAACAAAAGAGGAGGGAAGGGAGGCTGTGGTCAGGATGCAAAAATACTAGCTAATTTAAAAAATATATCACAAAATGAGTTTATATTCGCTTTCTTCTCCACTAATTATCGAGTCACATGAACTCAATCCCCAGGAAGTTCTTGCCTTGTGCTTCTTCCTAATTTTGTTCTTTTGACAATTTCATAATACAGATATAGTACATTCTAAGTACCATCACATACAACCCTCTTTTATCTCACTTCTATCCTCATTATCACCCCAAAATTTCATCCACACTTTCATAGCTTTTTGTTTTGTTTGTGACTCACTGAGTTTAACCGCGGATCTACAGGTTTGCTACTATTCACGAGAGCATGGTGAGCTCATCAGTAGGTGCACAACTGAAGACATTGTCTGCTCCTCTCCCAGAATTCATCAGTACCTCAGTTTAGCAAGAAACTGTTTAGCCACATGGACCCTTCCCTGATCTGTGATTAACTGGCCAAGTACTGTCCAGGTTCCTTGTTATTAGCAGCTGCTGCCGTGAGGTTGTTATTGTATTAGCTCTATTCTGCACAAAAGTTAACCACAGTCCAACCTCTCTTCCTACTATTACACTCTTCCTGCCTACTCTTCTATACTGTTCCCTGAGATATAGAGTGAGTGGTATGACTGTCCAATTGAGGGATGTGCACTCTAACTTACTCTCAATGTCTTCAGCATCCATGTGTCTCTACATTCAGTGTCTTTAATTTCAGAGAAGAGTTTCTGTGATTAAGGCTGATAACATTATTTGTCTATTGGCATAAATATAAATATTTCAAAGGCAGATTGGGTCTATGACAACTTATCTAAACAACAATAATATTTATTTTATTTTAGGTGTATGAGTGTTTACCTACATGTATGTATGGCCACCACATGAACACAGAACTGACATATGGAAGGTTGTGAGCTACCATGTGGGTCCTGGGAATGAAATCGGAGTTCTCTGAAAAAGCAGCAAGTGCTCTTAAATGCTGAGACATCTCTCTACATTTATTGTGACATATTTGATTTTGTATTGTCTGTGACCCTGAGTTGAGCAATTATTGAGACAATATGGCCCAGAAAGCTTAAAATGTTTATTATCTGACCCTTAACAAAAAAAAATTTGCTTATACCTATAACTTTCTTAGCAAAAGAAACCTAAAATTAAAAATGCAGACTATTTTTATTATATTAACTTAAAATCTAAGGAAATTTTATCTATAAGAACATAATTACATATTTAAATTATGTCAAAAGCTTTTCAATCTAAACTAATGACAAATTTTAATTATTTGAGTATTTTTAGTTGGGATATAGCAACTGTACATACTTATAGCTAACACTGAGAAGGAATATATTTAAAATATATAATCACCCCAATTCTGAAATCCAATATACAGTAGTGATTCATGTCAAGCATTAACTTATTATTTTCTAATATTTTATTTTCTTTAGGAAATTTATACAGTATATTTTTAGCATATTCTTTCCTAACTCCCAACTCCTCTCAGATCTTCCACCCACTGCATACCCATCCACCTTCATGTTCACTTCTTTCTTCATGACAAGAGTATTGAAAGTCTTCTCTTCTGGTAGTTCAAATTTCATAACACAATATTACTGACCATAATCAACACATGAGTTAACATAGCATCAGCATGTATGTCTCCTAAGTATGACACTATTAAATAATATTTTATTCTTTGAGTATTTCATACATATGTACAACATATACTGGATTATATTCCTCTACCATTAGTTCCTTTCAACTCCCCATAACACCTCTTCTCCAAAATCCTTCCCAACCACACATCTTTTTTGTATGTTATTAATAACCTTTGAATATAATTACTGCTGCATAATGTGCTTGGGTATATGGCCATGGCCTGGCGTATGAGCAACATATTTGCAGTAATAATTACAATTGATTTGTTTCAAACACAAATTTTAAGGGTCAACTGCATCACCTTGTCCTGTTTTTAAGAAATACAATTTTTAGTAACTCCATGATCTCTCTTGTGTACAATGTTTAAAAAGTCACAAAGCATCTCCTAGTCATCATTTTCTCAACTTATCTTCATTTCTACACCTGCCCCACGAAATTGCCAGTCTTCAGCTTTGTTTCATCAGCTGGGCACATTTTTCAGTATAGAATTCAAAGACCTTTTCAGTTGAGGTCTTTCAGGTGTGTTTTTCAGTATTTTCCTAACTACATACTCAAAAGTATCAACCATTTTGACCATGTGAAGCTCAGTGGCAGAGCAGCAGCACAACATTGTGTGTTTGACTACCAGCACTGTAAATAAAGACCAATTCTTCCATATCATTTTCAACACTTTGTGTTCTTTCTCCAAATGTAGAAATTGTTACACAGAATCTTTCAGAGAAGACATGTAGGAAAATACAAGTAATAAAAAGGTAGAGCAATATCATAAAATTGGAAAGTTTACAAGAAACCCCTTATTTCCAGTCTACTTAACTACTTATCATAAAGATTATATTTTCTCTCTGAGAAGTAACAATATGAGAAACTTTATTAAGATTCTTCAATTCATGCACTTAACAGTCAACATGGATTAAGTACAATTTGTGAGGCCTCAGTATAAGTATGATATATCATTCATTCAAGCTACTCAAAAAATCATAGAATTAGGCTTGCAGTGTTCACATTTTAAAAAATCAGCAACCTAAGATACACAAATTTAAAACTAATGTCCAAAGATTCCAGATGACAAAGAGAACAACATTCAGTTATAGACTCGGTACCCCCATTCATCAATATTCTAAAATATTCCATCACAATAATGGATAAAATTCCCTGAATTTTAAACAATAAAACTCACTTATTATAGTTATACTTAAATTCAATAGAACATGTGTAGGTGTCATAAAAGTAAAAGGTAAGCATTATAGTAGGTATTTCAGTATAAACTGCTTGACTTTTATTGATTTAGGGAATTTGCTTTAGTTCTTAAATTTTTGTCTAGTTTTGTAGATTAAGCAACTTAAAATGACTTTGGTACAGATAAGAATTTCTGAATGCTAAGTACTATTGTCAACAATATGGAATCTGCATATTTCAAGGTATTTGGGGGTTCTACACTCACAAATGTTCTCTATTTTTCCTACATCTCTTCCTACCTATGAATGTTATAATAAAGTGAAACGGCATTTATTTAGATGGAGAGAGTATGTTAAATAGTTTATGTTCCCATTCCTGTGGACACAGACACATAATACACTTACCTCACTGATATGAGCTTCCAAAGCCTGAAGAGGTATTTAGTGGAGTGCATATACTGCTCCAGCAGAGGACCCAGGTTCACCTCCTAGTACCAACATTGGTAAGCTCACAACTCTAGCTCCAGGACATCAGGCATCTCTAGCTTACTCAGACACCTGTACTTATTTATACATACCTCACACATGGAAAGAGAAAATTAAAAATAAAACATTTTTTTTTAATTTTTAGTTCAAATTTAGTGATTCAAATTTATTTATGTATCTGTAAGGCTACACTTTTTTCAAGACTTCAAAAGATAGATAGATAGATAGATAGATAGATAGATAGATAGATAGATATAAAACATATTTCAATGTTACTGTATTTCTAGACTTAAAAATGGATGCTTTCAATTATGTGTTATCCATTTATTTTTTCACCTGTAATTTTATGCCACTTTTAAAAATGACTCAGTTAAATATTTCAACTAGAAATGATATGTTCTATGTTTAATCTTTTTGTACTGTGTTAAGTCTCATTCTTGTAACATCAATGTGAACATCTTTCAGATCAGGCATGCAAATGTAACCATACACCTATTATTTTCTTCACAAACTATTTTCTTCTAAAGAAATCCAAAATTTCTTCTGTACATCTTCACCACTATTTATAATTAAGAATACAGATTAAAGTGAGTAGTATACTTAGAGGTTACTGGGGACTTCTCAGACCCAAGATAATGCTTTGTCCCCATGCTGCATGAGGTTGAAATAGAAAATGAATGCAAACTGTTCCTACTTGGTATTTATCTGGGTGCTTCCCAACTACCTATCAAGGCCTTTACGTACACCAGTTACACAGTGAAAAGTAAAGGAAAATTTTAAAAGTATAGGTATCATTTCAGACACCTATTATAATTCTTTAACATTATGTTAAAGAATGGTCAAATATGACAATAGGTTGGAGAAGAAATGGTGAAAGGCAAGCTGCACATCTCCTTAAAGAGTGGGGTGTGCTGGCAGGATGTACCTGCCTAGGACCCTTCTCAGAGCCCCAATTACCTCCTTATTCCTCAGGCTGTAGATGAGAGGATTCAGAGCTGGGGTTACAATTGTGTAGAAAACAGAGATGATATTGTCTTGCTTGGTGTTGTGCAATGAACTGGGTAGGACATACATGAAGGTGGCAGCTCCATAGAACATCCCAACCACTGTCAAGTGGGAAAGACATGTGACAAGGGCTTTCTTTTTCCCTTCATTTGAGGGCATGTGTAGTACAGTGAACAGAATTAGTGTGTAGGAAGTAACAATGGCAGAAAGGGGGAGTAAGAGAAATGTCACCCCTGTCACATAAACCATGAGTTCATATTGAGAAGTATCTACACATGAAAGCCTTAGCAAAGGCAGGATCTCACAGAGCAGGTGTCTAATTTCCTGGGACATACAGAAAGGGAAGTGCATAGTGTACACAGTATGACCTACTGCAGTCAGAGATGCCAGGATCCACGATGTGGCTACTATGAGCCAGCAGATCCTAGGACTCATGAAGATCATGTAGTTCAATGGATGACAAATGGCCACATACCTGTCATAGGCCATGAACGCCAGAAGGAGGTCTTCGGCACTGCCCAGCATCAATGCTAGAGCCATTTGAAGGGCACAGCCTCCAAAGGATATGGTGTTGTCTCTCAAAAGAAAATCCATGACAGCCTTGGGAGTGACAACTGATGTGAAGAGGAGATCAATTAGAGAGAGCTGTCTAAGTAGAAAATACATGGGCACGTGGAGTCGGGCATCCACTGTGATGACCAGTAGCAACAGTCCATTGCTGGTCAGTGCCAATGTATACAGGGCAGTAACTGTGACACAGAGCAGTTCAGGAGATCCACTGCCATCCAGAATTCCAACCAAGATGAAGCCATTTCCCAATGAGGAGTTCCAAAGCTCCATTATAAGTAGTCTCTTTAGTTGCCTAGAAATAGATGGATTCTCAGGGGAAGCCATTATAAGGGAGTTAACCTACATTTGAATTATTGCAGGTCATTGTGGTATGGCCAACAGGAATAGCATTCAATGTATTTTCTGGCTTATGAATTATAATCAGCCATCAGATAAATTGGCAGCAGGCATGTCAGTAATTGCTAGTCATTGAGAATTTCCTTTATGCAAGGCATCATAAGAAATAGACAGGTTAAACCATGTCTGAACTGGAAAGATTGTGAAGGACATCAGTGGTTGAAGGGTATGTAAATACATAACCCGAGTGGGAGATTCTTTAAACATTAAATTTCAAAAGGAAAACCAGAACTCTCTTCGTATATAACTAGATATTGATTCAAAATCAATATGTGTCAAACTTTAAAAACTTTTAAACAGGTGAAACAAAGCAGGATAAAGTAAAATAGTGATATCTAGAACCCTGGATCCTACAACCTCCCTCTGCATCTAGACTCATGCACTCCCTCCTATTGTCTTCAATGTCCATCTGACCCCCTAAAGAGAAACACTAGATGGTTCAAACTTGACCAGCTGCAGAAAGCTTTATCTAGGAAAATGATGAATATACTGGGGACCTAACATCAAGAGCTGTCAACAGAAGCTGAGACAGATGGAGAACCATTGCTAAATTTTATAAAAAAAAAAAAATAGTCAAAGGAAACTGAGGAGCTGAAAATTTGAAATCATGCTTACATAAATATTGCTCCATGTCACTACTCAGTGTTTTTAAATTTCAAAATTTATTCCTATTGGCTTTCCTGTGTTTCTTTCAGAGGCAAGCAGTCATATAGAAAGAAAAACTCCAAATGATATTTAGAAATTTTGCTTTGAGGTACTATTAATCTAAGTGTCTTCATTAGACTCTAGGAGTTATAGAAATCTAGATTTATCAAAGGGAAATTTTGATATTTCATTATCTGAGGCTTAGAATTCTATTAACACAGGTCTGATCAGCATTTCACAATGACTAATACTGTCCCCCACTAGTACAAGCTGATGTGCATGCAAGGTGTCTAGAGAACAGATGGGAATGAATAAAAAATCAGAGAAGGTCATAACTGACAGGCCACTGAGGTCTTGACTCTGTATCGGGATACCCAAAGGCCCCATATACATTTGCCTAAATCTTACCTACCTTCAAAACCAAAAGGCACAGATTCCAGACCACACTAAGTGACTTGAAGTTCTTTTGAGGATGAAGCTATCTAAAATGCTGAGGAAAAGAAAAGGTGGTTCTTCTAAAGGGTGGGATGAAGATTTGTTGCTATCATTAAGATCAAAGAACAAAGGCTCCTCTCTGCTGGCATTGATACTCCTTCCTGGAGGGAGACTGGTGGGGATGATCAGCTGAGAATTCGGCATTTGATCCCCAGGAAGCAAGAATATAAATCTTCCATTATATCTCCCATCCAATGTCTATGTTGGGGAGTCTTATTGAGTCCTGCAGTTCGGGATGGATTTTTGAGTCTGAGTTGAGGTTTTCATGTCTCATCTCCTGGCAAGTTTATGATCTAAGATAAGCACAGTGGTAATTAGGAGTTAGAAGTATGGGTAGGGCTGCTAAAAGAAGACCAGTGCTGCCTAACCTCACTGTCTCAAGGGCAGCATAAAAGCTCCAGCTTTGTCCTGAGGGAGGTTTGACAGTGTCATCCTCCCAGGCGACAAAGTCCATGAAAACTACTGGAAACTGTATTTTAATGAATCCTCACAGGCATGTTCCCTAGCCTGCTACTCTCTACACTTAATCCATAGATTTGGATCTTGATGTGAAAATCTATTCTGTCTCACATGGTCTTGATGAGGAGAAGACTATGGAAGATCTGGTGTTGGAAACTGGCCCAAACAAGTGACCTCGGTGGGGCCTTTGTCAAGTTACAAGGGATTTATCAAGTCCTCCATGAGGACTCCACTCTCCATTCCCCTCTTGTACCTCATGAGTGGGCTGTTGTCAGCTGTATGGATGCAGACACACACAACCTGCTAATACTAAGTCTTACTTCAATGACTCTAACTTATTTTGCCTGCTCTTGTTGTTTCAAGTCTCATGCTGTCCATTTCTGTACTCTCATGAATGTTCCTTCTTATGCTCTTTTTTCACTTTTGGTTCCCTTTAATCAATAAAGGAATCAATACCTGCAAATTTTTAGGAACTGCCTCTGGAAAGTTCATACTTTTGTTTCAACTTTAAGAAAAAATAATTAAGTCTGTTCTTTTATTGTTCTAAAGGGAGAAATACAAGTAATTATTATACAAAACCAATAGAAGAAACAAGTTAAGTATTGATTTTTACCACTATAAAGGCAACATAGACAAAAGGAAGCATATTAATTAAACTCCAATTTACAGTAACAAAATACCTGAAAATAGTATTCAAAAGGGTAGAGTTTGGGTTGGGGATATGATTTAGTATCTGAGCCCTTAGCTCAATGGCTGGTCACGTGTATAAAGGCATAAGTCCTACCCGAACTCAGTGGCAGCATCCAACCCACCCAGAGACTGCCAAGGCCCCAGTAACAATCCCACCTCCATCCACAAGAAGAGGACAGACATCACAGTATTGAAACTGTTTGCATCTACCAGAAGGGAACCTTGGCTCCATACCCACCAGGAGAGGAAAAGACTCCTGCTACACCCACTGAGAGAAAGGATGGGAAGAAGACAATATAAAAGCACATTCAACAACAGAAAAACCAATATGACACTGTCTGAGACTAGGGACCCTATACCAGCAAGACATTAACATCACAATGCAGATAAAGCAGAAGAGAATGACCTTAAAAACATCTTCATGAAAATGATAGGGAGTCTCAAAGAGGACATGAGAAAATCCCTTAAAGAAATAGAAGAAAAAAACAAACCAAAAATACAAGATACCAAATTTCTCAAGGAAATAGTACAAGACCTAAAAACTGAAAAAAAGACAATAAAGAAAGTACAATCTGAGGGGATGCTGGAAATAGAAAAGCTGGGTAAACAATCAGAAACTACAGATGAAAGCATAACCAACAGATTACAAGAGATGGAAGACAGAATCTCAGGAATTGAAGATACACTAGGAGAAATAGACTCATCAACCAAAGAAAATCTTAATTCCAAAAAATCCCTAACAAAAAATAGCCAGGAAATATGGGACACCATGTAAAGACCAACCTAAGGATAATAGGTATAGAAGAAGATGAAGAAATCCAACTCAAAAGTGCAGAAAACATATTTAACAAAATCATACAAGAAAACTTTCCCAACCTAAAGAAAGATATGCCAATGAAAGTATAAGAAGTCTACAGAACACCAAATAGACAGAACAAAAAAAAAGTCTCCTTGACACATAATAATCAAAACACCAAATATACAGAATGAAAAGAAAATATTAAGAGAAGCAAAGGAAAAAGGTCAAGTAACATACAGAGGCAAACCTATCAGAATTACACCTGGAAACTCTGAAAGACAGAGGTCCTGGGTAGATATTCTAACTACACTAGAGACCAAGGATGCCAGCCAAGACTACTATACCAGGCAAAGCTTTCAGTCATTATAGATGGAGAAAATAAGATATTCCATGACAAAACCAGATTAAAACAATACATTTCCACCAATCCAGATCTATAGAAAGTTCTGGAAGGAAAACTGCAACCCAAGGACGTGAACTACAACCAGAAGAATATAGGCAATAGATAACCCCACCTTACCAACAGCCAAAAAGAAAAAAAGGATAGAATCACACATATAATTTCACCACCACCATCAAATCCAAAACAAACAAGAGTGAGAAATCATTGGTCATTAATATCCCTCAATATTAATAGTCATAACTCATATATAAAAAGACAAAGGTCAGCAGAATGGATAATAAGACAGAATCCATCCATCTGCTACATACAAGAAACACACCTCAACTTCAAAGACAGACGGTACCTGTCTTTAAAGGTTGGGAAAAGATTTTCCAATCAAAAACACCCAAGAAACAAGAGGGGGAAGAAATTCTAATATCCAACAAATTGGACTTTAAACTAAAATCAATCAAAAGAGATGAAAGAGGTCACTTTCTATTCATCACAGGAGAAATCCATCAGGATGAAGTCTCAATTCTGAACATTTATGCCCAAAATAAAAAGGCATCCACATTTGTAAAAGAAACATTACTAAAACTCAAATCATATAAAACTGCACACACTTATAGTGGGAGATTTCAACGCCCCACTCTCACCACTAGACAGGAGCACCAGACAGAAACTTAACAAAGAAACAAAGGAACTAATAGAACTTATGGGCCAAATGGCCTTAACAGATATCTATAGAACATTCCATCCATATACAAAACAATATAACTTCTTCTCAATTCCACATGGAACCTTCTCTAAAATTGACGACATATTTGGCAAGATTGCAAACCTCACCAGGTACAAAAAATTGAAATAATCCCCTGTATTTTATCAGACCACGATGTTATAAAGTTAGAATTCAACAACAACACGAATTGCAGAAAACCTACAAACTCATGGAAATTGAGTAATGCCCAATTGCACAATTCCTGAGTCGGGGAAGAAATAAAAAAAAGAAATTAAAGATTTCCTAGAATTCAATGAGAGTGCAGTCACAACATACCCAAACTTATGGGACACTGAAAGCAGTGCTAAGAGGAAAGTTCATAGCATTAAGTTCCCAAATTAAGAAACAGGAGAACAATCACTCTAGAGAATTAATAGCACAACTGAAAGCTCTAGAACACAAAGAAGCCAACACACCCTGGAGGAACAGATGCCAGGAAATAATAAAATTGAGGGCTGAAAACAATAAAGTAGAAACTAGGAGAACAACACAAAGAACCAATATAATGAAGACTGGTTCTTTGAGAAAATCAACAAGATAGACAAATCTTTATCCAAACTTATCAAATGGCAGAGAGTGAACATGCAAATTAATAAAATCAGGAGTGAAAAGTGGGATATAACAACAGACACAGAGGAAATACAGAGAATCATCAGGTCATACTTAGAAAACCTATATTTCTCAAAACTCGAAAATCTAAAGGAAATGGACATTTTTCTGGACATATTTCACTTACCAAAATTAAATCAAGAACAGATAAGCAAATCAAATAGTACTATAACCCCTAAAGAAATAGAAGCAGTCATCAAAAGTCTCCCAACCAAAAAAAAAAAAAAAAACCCAGGGCTAGATGGCTTCAGTGCAGAATTCTACCAGAAATTCAAGGAACAGCTAATACCAATTCTCCTGAAAGTATTCCACACAATAGAAGCAGAAAGATCATTGCAAAACTCTTTTTACTAGGCTTCAATAACCTTGATACCCAAGCCACACAAAGACACAACTAAGAAAGAGAACTACAGACCAATATCCCTCATGAACATTGATGCAAAAATTCTCAATAAAATACTACAAAATCAAATCCAAGAACACATCAGAGAAATAATCCAACATGACCAAGTAGGCTTCATTCCAGGAATGCAAGGATGGTTCAACATATGAAAATCCATCAATGTAATCCACCATATAAACAGACTGAGGAAAAAACCCACATGATCATCTCAGTAGATGCCTAAAAAGCCTTTGACAAAATCCAACACCCCTTCATGATAAAGGTCTTGGAGAGATCAGGGATACTAGGAACATACCTTAACATAACAAAAGCAATATACAGCAAGCCAACAGCCAGCATCAAATTAAATGGAGAGAAACTCAATGCAATTCCTCTAAAATCAGGGACAAGAAAAGGCTGTCCACTCTCTCCATACCTCTTCAATATTGTCCTTAAAGTTTCTAGCTAGAGCAAAAAGACAACAAAAGGAGATCAAGGGGATACAAATTGGTAAGAAAGAAGACAAAATTTCACTATTTACAGATAATATGATAGTCTATATAAGTAACCCAAAAACCTCTACCAGGGAACTCCTAAAGCTGATAAACACCTTCAGCAAAGTGGCAAGGTACAAGATTAACTCAAAAAAAATCAGTAGCCCTAATATATATGCATGATAAATGTGCTGAGAAAGAAATCAGAGAAACATCACCCTTTACAATTGCCACAAACAACATAAAATACCTTGGGGTAACATTAACCAAAAAGTGAAAGTCCTGTGTCATAAGAATTTTGAGCCTTTAAAGAAAGAGATTAAAGAAGATACCAGAACTCTGAGATACCATCTTACTCCTGTCAGAATGGCTAAAATCAAAAATACCAATGACAGTTTATATTGGAGAGGATTCGGAGAAAGAAGAACACTCCTCCACTGTTGGTGGGAGTGCCAACTTGTACAGCCACTGTGGAAATCAGTATGGCAACTCCTCAAGAAAATGGGAATGAGTCTACCACAAGATCCAGCAATTCCACTTCTAGGCATATACCCAAAAGAAGCACATTCATATAACAAGGACATATATGTTCAACCAGGTTCATAGCAGCATTATTTGTAATAGCCAGAAACTGGAAGCAGCCTAGATGCCCCTCAACTGAAGAATGGATAGAGAAAATGTGGTACATTACACAATGGAATACTACTCAGCAGAAAAACAATGGAATCTTCAAATTTGCAGGAAAATGGATGGAACTTGAAGAAACCATTCTGAGTAAGGTAACCCAATCACAAAAAGACAAACATGCTATGTACTCACTCATTTGTGGACCTGCTTTATGATTCATAGTAGTGACCATGCTTTATCAGAGCTGTTTTTAATGATGTTGCTCAGAATGATTTCCTCCCAGATGATGACTGAGAAACTAATTTAAAAAAAAAATGGTGCCAAGTACCACAAGAGTAACAGAACTGTACTGTTTTCTGGGATTTTTTTTACTTTTTTGTTGTTGTTTGTTTGTTTGTTTGTTTTTGTTTGTTATTTGTTTTTTTTAATGGAGTGTGTTGGATGTCTCTACAATTTTCTTCAAAGGACTGCAGAACCTGGAAAAGCTGTTGTTGCTATTGATGCATAACATATTGCCATTATTGCTCTTTTTATAAAAATATAAATATATATATAAGCTAATTGAAACTTAAATTTAAAAAAAGAAAAACAAAAAGAAGATACCAGAAATTGGAAGGATCTCCCATTTTCTTGGATAGGTAGGATCAACATAATAAAAATGGCAATCTTGCCAAAAGCAATCTACAGATTCAATGCAACCCCCATCAAAATCCCAGCACAATTCTTCACAGAACTTGAAAAAACAATTCTCAATTTTATATGGAATAACAAAAGACCCAGGATAGCCAAAACAACCATGTACAATAAAAGAACTTCTGGAGGCCTCACCATTCCTGATTTCAAGCTCTATTATAGAGCTATAGTCCTGAAAACAGCTTGGTATTGGCACAAAAATAGAGAGGTAGACCAATGGAATTGAGTTGAAAACCCTGATATTAACCTGCACACCTATGAACACTTGACTTTTGACAAAGAAGCCAAAGCTATACAATGGAATAAAAAAGCATCTTCAACAACTGGTGCTGGCGTAACTGGATGCTGGCATGTAGAAGACTGCGGATAGACCTATGTCTATTGCCATGCACAAAACTTAAGTCCAAATGGATCAAGGACCTCAACATAAACCCAGCCACACTGAACGTATTAGAAGACAAAGTGGGAAATAACCTTAAATTAATTGGTACAGGAGACTGCTTCCTGAACATTACACCAGTAGCACAGACACTGAGATCAACAATTGATAAATGGGGCCTCCTGAAACTGAGAAACTTCTGTAAGGCAAAGAATACAGTCAGAAAGAAAATACAGCAGCCCACAGACTGAGAAAAGATATTAACATACCCCACATCTGACAGACAGCTGATCTCCAAAATACACAAAGAACTCAAGAAGTTAGTCTCCAAAACACCAAACAATCCAATTAAAGATTGGGGTTCAGAACTAAATAAACAATTCTCAATAGAGGAATCTAAAATGGCTGAAAGACACATAAGAAACTGTTCAACATTCTTAGCCATCAGGGAAATACTACTCAAAACAACTCTGACATACCTTCGTACACCAGCTCGAATGGCCAAAACCAAAAACACCAATGACAGTTGGTCTGGAGAGAATGTGGAGAAAGGAGAGCACTCCTCCATTGCTGGTGGGAGTACAAACTTGTGTGGCGACTTTGGAAAACAGTATGGCAGTTTCTCAGGAAAATGGGAATCAATCTACTTCACGACCCAGAAATTCCACTCTTAGGCATATACCCAAAAGGAGCACATTCATACAATAAGGGCATATATTCAATGATGTTCATAGCAGCACTGTTTGTAATAGCCAGAAACTGGAAGCAGCCTAGATGCCCCTCAACTGAAGAATGGATAGAGAAAATGCAGTACATTTACACAACGGATTACTATTCAGCACAAAAAAACAATGGGATGTTGAAATTTGTAGAAAAATAGATGGAACTAGAAGAAACCATTCTGAGCGAGGTAACCCAATCAAAAAAAGATAAACATGGTATGTACTCACTCATATGTGGAATTTAGACATAGAGTAAAGGATTTCCAGCCTACAATACACACTGCTAGAGAAGCTAGTAAACATGGAAGACCCTAAAAGAGACATACATGGTCCTCTGGAGAAGGGGAAAAGGACAAGATCTCCTGAGCAAATTGGGAGCAAGGGAAGATGGGGAAAGGATCTAGGAGAATGAGAAGGGGAGAAGAGGAGGGGTGAGGAAGACATGAGCGAGGAAAAAGGTTGAGTCTGGGGAAGAATTGAAGAAAACAAGAGAGGAGATACCATAATAGAGGGAGACATTTTAGGTTTACAGAGAAATCAGGCACTAGGGAAATTTCTGAAGATCTACAAAGATGACACCACTAACAATGTAAGCAACAGAGGAGAGGCTACCTTAAATGCCCTCCCCTGACAATGAGATTGATGACTGACTTATATGCCATCTTATAGCCTTCATCCAGCAGCTGGTGGAAGTAGAGGCAGACACTCACAACTAATCACCGAACTGAACTGGAATCCAGATGCAGAGAAGCATGGGTGAAGAGCAAAGGGGTCCAGACCAGGCTGGTGAAACCCACAAAAACAACTAACCCGAACATCGGGGAATTCTTGCTCCCTAGACTGATAGCTGGGATACCAACATGGGCCTGATCCAGACCCCAGGAACATGGGTTTCAGTGAGGAAACCTCGGAAATCTATGGTACCTCCTGTAGTAGTTCAGTACTTATCCCTAGCATAGGTGTAGACTTTGAGAGCCCATTCCACATAGAGGGATACACCCTGAGCCAAGACTCATGGGGGTGGGCCTAGGTCCTATTCCAAAGGACACAATAGACTCTGATGAACCCTATGGAAGGCCTCATACTCCAGGGGGAGCAAAAAGGATATATGATATGTAGGATTTTAGTTAGGGGGTGGGGTGTAGGGGAGGAGGGGAGGGAGAGGGAACTGGGATTGACATGTAAAACAATCTTGTTTGTAATTCAAATAAAAAAAGTATTCACCTAAAAAAAAGACCATAAGTGACAGACGAACTAAGAATAATATAGGTTTATTTTTTTTTCACTGACTAATTTCTTAGAATCCCTAATGAGAGATGCTGGATGGCTACTCTAGCAGGGGTTATGATTGAAACCTTATCACAGGCATGACTGGAAGGAAAAGAAGGAAAAAAGTAGACATAACAATTTTATTTCTAAAATATAATCCCAAAACAAGACTAATCAGAAGAAGATACTAAATACTCATTGTAACAAAAATCTATGAAAGAATATTACAATTCTAAATATTTATTCACTGAACACAAGAGCACCCAAGTTCACAAAAGAAATACTACTGCACCTAAAATCATATATTGACCCTCACACAGTGAGAGTGAGTGACTTCAAACCCAACTGTCAAGAAAAGACAGGCCATCCAAGAAAAAACACAGAAATGATGACGTTACCTAACATGATACATCAAAAGGATCTAACAGACATCTATAGGACATTTCACCCAAACACGAAACAATACATTTTCTTGTCAGCAGCCCATGGAATTTTGTCAAAATTAACTACATTCTAGGACACAAAGAAAGCTGAAAGCTATAGGAAAATGGAAATAACACGCTAAGTCTTATAAAACCACCAAAGATTAAAGCTGAATGTTAAGACCAATTACTATGGCAAAAAAGTACACGAAATCATGGAAATTAAACAACTCAAAATTGAAGAAAAATTAGGTCAAGATAAAAATCAAGAGGAATTACACACTTTTGTGAATTGAATGGAAATGAAAACAAAGTATATGCAAATTTATGTGAAACAATGGAAGAAAGTTCAGAGCAAAAGTGATTTTTAATTCAGCATTTTTGTAATTACATACTCAGAAGTTTACTAATGACTTAAAAATCACTTCTCAATCCACACAGCATTCTTTGCTTTTATTGCTTATAGCCATTTGCTTAACTTTATTTTTTAACTTCTGAAATTGTAATATAACTAAAAACTTTTTCCCTCCTATCCTACATAATTCTCTCATTTCTTTTAAGAAAAATTCTGCTATTCATTTCAATTTCAGAAAGTATTATTACAGACAGTGTTAATAATACAACATTATTTTATGTATATATCTGAAATTTATAAATGTACTTGGGATATATAATATGCCTTAGAATAAATTTCACAGTTGAAGGAAAGAAAAAGGATATCACTGCTAATCTAGAAAGATGTTGCATTTGTGTTGATTGTTTTCTGTAATTGACTCTTATTTGTTGTTTGATATAGTTACATGCCTAGTTACTCCACCCCTCATTTTTCCTTCCCTTTTTCTTTGTATTACCTTTGATTTTTTTCCTTTAGGTCTAACAATATACCATGCACTAGAAAAGCAATCTATTGACCTAGTTGGAGAAGCACTACACAGAAACTAAATTTAAGTTAGAGGAATGGAAGAATGTGGAAAAATAGGAAACCAAAACTGACTTATTTCGTATTCCTAATGATAAGCAAAAAAATTCCCCATTCCCTCCACCAGAACTATTTTGCAGTTATTTTCCTGAGAGCCCCTTTGACATCCTTGTTCCTCAGACTATAAATTATGGGGTTCAGCATGGGGGTCACTGCTGAATAGAACACTGAAATCATTTTATCCTTCTCATTCATTATCTTGGAGTTTGGTCTCATGTATGCAAATATGGCTGAGCCATAGAAGAGAACAACAACAATGAGGTGAGAACCACAGGTGGAGAAGACTTTGAGTCTACCCTCCCCAGACTGCATCTGGATCACAGTGGAGATGATGTTCCAGTAGGAGATGAGGATGAGGGAGACAGGTGCTAGGAGGATTATCACACCCATTGCAAAGATGGCCATTTCTGTGCTGTAAGTGTCTGCTGAAGCCAGCTTCAAGAGGGCAGGAGGTTCACAGAAAAAGTGATTAATGACATTGTTTCCTCGGTAAGGAAGACGCAACGTGAATGTGGCATCTACCAGGGACACAAATGCACCACTGGCCCAGGACCCTGCAGCCATCTGGACACATACCCAGTGTGTCATGATGGTGGAGTAGTGCAGAGGCTTGCACACAGCCACATACCGATCATAGGACATCACTGCCAGGAGTGCACACTCTGTACATCCCACCAGAAGTAACACGACTATCTGTGTTGAACATCCAACAAAAGAAATGGTCTTTCTCTTCACCAGGAAATGGATGAGCACCTGGGGTACTGTGGTGGTAGAAAAGCAGAGATCGGCAAAGGATAGATTTCTGAGGAAAAAGTACATGGGAGTGTGGAGTCTGGGGTCTGTGTGGATGAGGATGATGATCAGTAGATTTCCCAACACCGTGAGCAGATAGATGAGGAGAAAGAGGAAGAAGAGCAGGACTTGGGTCTGTGGGTCCTCTGAGAGGCCCAGGAAGATGAATTCTGTCACGGAAGTTCTGTTGTCCTCACCCATGAATCATTATTTGTCTCTGTAGAGGAGCATCAAGAGAATAAGCACATAAACCAGTTATTTCAAAACATCTACATAACTGGTTATTTGATTAATTCACAATTTGACTATTGAGTTCTTTAAGGCTATTTCCATGTTTTGAAAGTCTGAATTTTCTTTTGGACTGTGTGTGCTGACAACAGAGAGCCAAAGAATATTTTTGTTCTCCCCTTGCATCTTTTAGTGACACCATTAAGGAAAATAACATTCTGAGTGTGTGGCATCACTAATGGACCTCTGTTCCTCCTAAGAGGTGGGAGGCCTGTGGTGCTGCTCAGAGTACATCCACCTTTTGTGTCGGTTTGAGGAGAGAGCATCTTGAGGTGACCTTAACTAGTTGTGTCTGACATTGTGAACTCCATGATTAGGTTTATGAAGCCTGTCTGTTTCATTGTTTGCAAAATAATTCTATAGAATCCCACATTAGAGTGAGGAATAATTAGAAGGTTATGATAAAGGGGTTAGTATTCTCTGATTCTGTTTATCGTAAAGAAATTTCTGTGAGTTATCAATAAAAATAGCTGCTTCTTTGGTCATTACTCTTAGCATTCTTCAAGTCTCTAAATCTGTTTCTGCACGATTTCATATTTTGGGAACATAGTCCTTTTGAACTCCTGACACCAGTTTCCATCTATTGGTATCACCTGGTGGCCATCATTGGTAACAGTTTCATTTCATTCCTCCCTAATCCACTTTACATAAGTAATATGTAGTTAATATCATTCCTATTTTACAGAATATAAATATTAAAGTGGTCTCATGCTAGTAATTCTGAGCATTTCAGACTCTCTGCATCCCAAGAGCTTTCTTCTTCAAGCATTACATGCATAGAAGGTTAAAATCTTGTGAGCCGTTTCTCTATGTGGTTCATATCTACACTTGCACAAACACAGACATCTTATCTTTCTCCACAGTGTACACCTAACCTTCCAGGAAGAGTAATCAACTGGCAACAAATAACAATCAGGCATACCTTTAGTTTATTTTCCATGTTTTAGTGATGCAATTAAAATTATTAAGAAAGTAGACATTACAAAATGAGACAAATATCACTTGAAGATAATTTGGTTGTCTTTGAAATATCCAAGCCAAATCTAGATATATGTGATGCAGTAGGACGTCATGGAAGGAATCAGAGTGAAAGAGACGTGAAATGATAAAAACACCATAGTTGTGTAATTCAATCTTGTTTGTAATTCAAATATATAAAAAATAAAAAAATAAAATAAAATAAAATTTGAAAAACACCATAGTTGCGTATGAAATTTCCAGAAAAAATAAAATTTTATAAAACTCTACTACTTTAACCCTTCTTTATTATTGTATCTCTGAAAGAGAAATCGACATAACCATGTCAGTATTAAACTGCACATTAAGATTTGCTTCCTCCCAAAAATATTTGCCCAAAGTTAGAAATAAAAACATAATTTTTTACTATATATTATGGCTACCAGTTGTATCTTCATGGGAATTTGTGTGTTTCTACATCTATAGGAGTTTATTGTGCTTTTTATTTAGATTTTTCATTTGTTTGTGTGCTTCGTCCTGCTTGGGGTGAGGAACCTAGCGGGAACAGGAAACAGCATAGGAGACATTTACTCTACTTTGTGCTTATATAAAGTGATTACTGTAGTTTACAATTTAGTATACATATGCCTGGTAAAAAGAGATAATATCTTGAAATAAGTAAGCAATTATAAGGAAAATATACAAGAATTATAAGTACAAGGTCACAAATAAAATAATGTCAGAGAATTTTAAACAGACACTGTAAGTTGGAGCAGGAGTCAGTCACAAAAGAATGCCTGAGGACTAGGACTTAACTCTAAGATTATCATTTCTAGTAAGCAAAACTAATCTGCATCATTAAGTACCCATAGTTGAATTATTGACAAGGTAGGGAACAAATAATAGGTGTTTATATGACTTATCTCAGTGAAAACATATCACTAGTTTTCAGCATGTTTGCCCATAAAAAGGACAAAGAGAAACATATATAAATAGGCATATATCTTTAAAAATAAGATTGTGATTGGTTGACGCCGTGGAGTAGAAGATGTTTAAGCCTGACTACAAAGATTCAGAGTTCAAATGGAACTGATAACTTTGAATCAAATGGTTTTAGTATATATTTGTCACAAATCACAATGGGAATAAAGAAGTGAAGAAATTTCTGTGATAGATGACAGAGCAAACATTTAAAACTTTTTAGGAACCTGCAGTAAATTAAAAGATGATAAATACTATGGGAGAAATACATTTATGAACTGGCAATTCATAGTAGATTAGAATCTCAGTACAATTTTTTTGTTTGTTTTTCAAGACAGGGTTTCTCTGTATTGTTTTGGAGCCAGTCCTGGCACTCACTCTGTAGACCAGGCTGGCCTCAAACTCACAGAGATCCACCTGCCTCTGCCTCTGGAGTGCTGGCATTAAAGGTGTGCACCACCAATGCCCGGCTGAATCTCAGTACAATTTAACACAGCAAAATAAAATTAGATGCCTCAGTTCTTCACCTGATGGACAATATTTTAAATATATGTTATGAGGTTCCTCTAATGACTGAAAATGCTTAATACTATGATTAGTGTAAGTATGATTTATATATGTAGAAAACACATTAAAATGAACATTTTCCTCTGAAATTCTCTCTTCAATATTTGTGCTTTCAAATATATAGTGATCGTGTACTTCTGAGAGTGATGGGATTGCAACTGACAATTCTCTTTTCAAGTTTCTATGATTTTGTTATCCGAATACTTAACACCAAAAGAAATCTTTGTATTTGTAATCAGACAATCAATAGTAATTTCTACTGGATCCTTTAGAATCTAGCTCTTGCTTATTCCATCACTGTCCCTCTTTCCAGCCTCACCTCTGTGTTCTGAATCTTTGTAAACATCTAGTATAAAGCTAATGTTGTGTAGAGATCTACTTTTGAACTGTCTGTATCTTCTTGTCTACTCTTCAAAAGAAGTTACTCTGTCTACATTGTATGTAGATAATGAAAATAAGCATCAAATTAAAGACCTGAATTTTCTAGAGCTTCAATGTCTAGAACAGAATCAAATTCCCTAGATGGAAGTCTTGTGCTCTTGATCACAATATTCAGTCTCTTTTCCTGAGAACCTGTTATGTCATACAAGGGTTAATGGTGACACCCTGCAAAGAGAAATCAAACCTACTTTCATTATCCTCATTATGACATCAGTCCTGTGATTGCAGGCTTCATACCGTCAAGGAGAGCTAGGAATGAAGCCCAAAATGAAATCCTAAATATTACTTTTAATGTTATGAAAATGGTTGAGATTTTTTCTGTCACCCATTTATGTTGTTTCCTATAATATATTTGTAGGTGACAGCATGGTGTTGCACAGTCAGAAGGCTGGCACCTCTGCAGGTATTAACACACACACACACACACACACACACACACACTAACTCCCTTTCTTGAAGAATTTCAATATTTCTTTCACTCCTTGATAGGATTCTTACTAATTCTACTCAAACATTGTTAAAGAAAAAAATAAAAACATCAAAAGTTAAATAGGCAATTGGTTGAAATAAGCCCATTGTGCAATAATAGAGAAATGTTCTGTTTTGTTCTGTCTAGCTATAAAAAAGGAAATTCTGTCATAATCTACTTTAGAGATGAGCTTTAAAGATCTGTTTGCTATTGTACTGAGTGAAATAAAATAGTCACAAAAGACAAACACTGTGATTCTCTTATATGTGCTGTCTAAAATGGCTATATTCACAAAAACCAGTAACTATACAAGGGAAGAATAATGTAATTTTTTCCAACCTGTAGAATTTCAGATTTATAAGGTGAAAAAGTTAGAGAGATTAGTCACATGGTATTAGTATAAATAAAACACTACCAAATTCTATAATTGATATGGAAAAGAGGTTAAATATTATATTTTAATCACAATGTGAGAAAGTAATTTTGGCTGAAATATTAAAGCTACATGAATCTTTTAATCTGTGTTTTAAGTATTGAATTAATCTTGTATGCATTCAGTACTCTCTGCTGATATTTTTATGATGCACACTATATACTCCTAAACATTTTCTACCTCATTTGCCCCCTAAGTATACTATAATCATGATCATTTTTTTTAACCAAAGCAAAACTCTCAACTCATCCTATAGCTTCTTCATTTTCTATGGTATTTGGTATATTTAAGTGAAAACATTTAAAATATTTCTTAAAACCTCTGCTGGCTTTGGTTGTTGGAAACCTGCATTAATGCCTTTGTTTTTGTAATCTACCTCACCTTCACCACTATCATCTAATATCTCTTTAAACATTTGATTGATGTTTCGATGTCATCTTGTCACAATCATGATTAGACAGATAAAACACTATAAAATACTAATGGTACTGCTCCAAACTGTGAAAATTTATCTGAGGTTATAGAACATTTGAGGCATTATTGAAAACACTGAACTTTTAGTGTTTAACTTGACGGTGATTGGGTTATTTAGTATTCACATAGTCAGCATTCCCTTTTTCCCTCAAGTAAGAAGACTTGACATCCAGATTATAGCACAGATAAATCATCTGTCTCTAACATGACAAATAGTAACTCCAAAGGACAAACACCCTCTAGAAAGGAGGTTTAACACTTTTTATCAGCCTCATCTACATCTTTTCTTTACTTCATGCTTTCCCACAATTGTGCCATAGTTTGTGAGTGTCATGACTTTAGACAATAGACACAGGATAAATGCATACCTACCCCTCACTCTCTACCCCAGACAAACATGCTCTCTGACTCTTCAAAACTGTGATTCAAAGTCTTTAAAGGGATTTGAGGGTCACATTGGCAGTAAACTTTAATAGAACTGCTTTCTAAAGTTTTCTACTTAATACACGGCAAGTTGGCTATTATTTTCATAGAATCCATAAAAATATGCACATAGTTCTCAGTTTCAATTTTAAGACTATCTAATACATGTTTTCATGATCTTGGAGTCACTTGTTGCCTCCACATTCTTTAAACATGCATTTATTTCTATCAGTTGTAGTTCTACATTGTCTGACACATGCTTCCGGTTAAATAAAAGCCAGCTTAATGAAACAATACAGTCTCATGCACAATAGCACAGTAATAAAAATACTGCACTAGAAAAGAAGGTAAGGTACTTTTTAACTCATTTCCTACATATTTTTCCAGTGTAGGAGCATCAGGTTGTGTACTGAACATGTCTGATTCCAAATTCAAAAACCAAAAGAAACTGAGGAAGAAACACCAAAGTGGAGACATTGGCAGAATAAGAGCCATAGGAGAATATGGGAGCTCAGATGTAAAAGCCAAGAAGAGCACAGGATAAAGCCTCTTCCTATGGGAAGGGAATCAAGAATCAGACTCCTTGGAAAGAGTTAATCCCCCTCAGCACCTTCACTAGTCTCACCTGGAGCACTGATAGTTGTGAACACAGGGCAATAAGACCAGTGATGGATGAAGAGTGACAAATGGAGGTGTGGTTTCTGCAGCCAGTTTTCTTATCCTAATAAGTAAACTCCATTGTTGTTTCCCAAATATGGTGAGACTTTGACATCACCTGGGCTTCTAGTCTTACTCTATCCTAATGCAAGGAGTATTGTTTATGAAGTGATTCAACTTCAAATCCACTAAGAACCACCAGCCTGGAGGAGGCTCCTCCAGGAAGTCATCAAACCTGAGGTCTTAAGAGCTGCTATTACCAGAACATTCCCTGGAGCACTGGGGCTGTTAACTTTTTAAAATGATTCCACAGGAAGAGATCCCACGGGAGTTAAAAATAATCATCTGTGACTGAGTTACTTTACTCTCTTCTGATGTCAAACCAAGATCATCTGGGATCTTCAAGTCTTTGAACTCTTAAAGTAGAGCATTCATTGGGATGGTAACATAAAATGCATCTGAAAGAATTACATTCATGCCTTAGTATTTGCAGGGAATTTGTTCTAGTATGTTTTCAGTTATCATCTCTTGCATAATTAACTATTATTTTCTTATAACCTGTGCATACACTCCTGTTCACTTTAAGTTCTCTAATTATTAGTTATAATAGATAAAATAATCTTCAAAAATCAATTTTGATTTATAGTTGGTTAATCCGTGCATGTAGAATCTGTGGGTACAAGGGACAGATAGTGGACTGTTCAACCTCTGAATGGTTCTTCCAAATTAAGATCTTTCACAGAAATCTAATCATCCATTTTTTGTAGTTGTGCCTAAAAAGCCCCAATCTCTTTATAGTCACATGGAAAAATCATGCTACAGGTACATGGTACAGAACAGGATGACTTCACTTTTAGATGGAGGATTCACTAGAGCCCCTGAAACAGATTAGAAAGAGAACCTGGTCAGGACACAAACTTCAGTGGTGAGCCACAGTCTGGACAATGTTTGAGTCCACAAATATTTAAAACTAGCAAATTAACTCTCTAGATGACAAGAAAAATGTGTCGGGGCCCACAGAGATGGCTCTGCTCAACTTAAGGTCAGAGAGTTCAAATTCACTATTGGTCTTTCAAGGTTAAACAACAGAATGTTTGGCCTGAGGTCTGGCTAAACTAATAGATATCTTACCTTGACAACAGGATATTTGTCCTAAGAAGTAACTAATGGATGTCTTATTTTAACAACATGATATTTAGCCTAAATTTGTGTGGCTATTGTCTATCTTGACAACAGAATACTTGGTTTAGGGTGTGACTACTTGATGTTTCGAGTATTAAGAAGGTAATTATGCTTGCTTGTTCTTTATATCTCTCAAGAAGTTTCTTTGACTCCCCCCAATTTTGATTGCAATTATAAACATTGTGTGTAATAAAGTTGTGGCTTTTTTCCCAATATATACTGAAGTTCCCTCCCAATTCTATCCAGTGTCTCTTTCTTTTCTTTAGCATCTATAATTTTTCTACCTGCCATTTCTTAATCCACATGCTTCCCTCCAAGCAACAACTGGATTTGTAAGTGGGGCAAGACACAGCTGTTGTGGTCCATTCACCCTACATGAATGACAACATCCTTGATAATATTAAGAAATACAGGAGAATAGAAAAATTGATTAGTTCTAAATGAAGTGATAATATAATAAACAACTATAAATTCCAAGGCAAGATCAGTGGGGAGGTCCCATAGGAAACAAAAGGCACAGAAAGAAATTGTAAAATGAGGTGAATATGGGTTAAATGAAAAACACCAAGAAGCATTATTCCCACACACAGTAATTTGTGCCACATAAAGACAACATCAAAAATTTCTGGGGGTAATCACTTCTATCATGATATTAAAAATATTACCTTAATTTTTCATTCTAACTTTTACTTTTCTGATGGTACCATCGTTTACCCTGTTGTACAATGTATAAGTCAGAGATCTCCTAAACTTATTAAGCTTATTGTCTAGGATGGCAGCAGTTCCATTAGCTGTATTTCAAAACAGTGTAAGTCACTAAGAAAGAACCCAAGTAAAACTAGCAGAGATATCCAAACCAAAAGATGAAACATGAACAAGTAAACACTGTAAATTCTTCAAAAGGTACTTTTCACTCCTCAACTAATAAATTCATAGATGCCAACATGTGAAAAATGCTAGATGAAGGTCAGATGAAGTTTAAAAAAGTTTAGTACTAAAAGTTACCTATGTATGCTGTGAGAGGGGTAAAATTAGCACATGAATGAAGTAAGAAAATTGGCCAATGATTGACAGGAAAACCAGCAAGGAAAGAAAACATTCAGCAAAAATGGTGTGAAATCAGCAACAGGAATGGAAAGACAGCAACAACTGCAGAAAGTAAACAAGGATATTTAGATTTGTAAACAAAACAGAAATGTTGTAAATAAAATGGCCTCTGTGAATCAAATAGAAGCCATAGTGATGGGGGATGTCCTTCTGTGTATATGTTTATCTTATTGGTTGATAAATAAAATACTGTTGGCCAATAGGGAAGCAAGTTAGGTGGGACTAGGAGTCAAGGAGGATTCTGGGAAAAGTAGTAAAGAGAAGTCTTGTGATCCAGGCAGGAAGTGACATAGTAGGCAGACTCAAAATATAAGCGGGGACAAGCAGGAAATTGCTCTCTTCTTCCTCCTCTCTTCTCTGGGAGCCACCATGTGAGTCCAACAAGAGAGGACACATGCCACCAGTATCCTCAATCAGATAAGTCTCTGATAAAAATGTATAGATTAATGATTATGGTTGATAATTAAGACTGAGCTAGCACATAAGAAATCCTAGTCATTGGCCAGCAGCATTGTACCTAATATAAGTCTCTGTGTATTATTTTGGCCGCCCACCTGGTGGTGGGGCTTGGGTCGCTTGGTGGAAAGATTTCTTTTTACACCATAGTATAATCACAACCAACAGACTCACCCAAATTAAAGCATGTAACTATAAACATACCTATGAATTCCTGCCCAAAAGTCAGAGTACCAAACCTACCACACTTACCTTGAGTGACCTGTGGACTTCCAATTGCTATGGTTACAAAGCTATAATGCATACACAATAGCCTAGAAGAAGACCTAGACTAGGTTCCTATCAAAATCTGAAGAGGTGAAGAAATGTTTCATATAAGCATGGTGGAATTTTATTCAGCCATAAAGAAGGATGAAATTATGCCATGTGCAATAAAATGCATAAAACTTGAATTCACATGTTAAGTGAAATAAGAGTAACTCAGAAAGACAAATATTACATGTATTCAGTCCTATGTAGAACCTAAATCTGATAATATTAAATAGCAGAAGGTGAAATAACAGCAATGAAATGTGTTAGAGAAACAAGAAGAGGGCAATAGAGTGAAGGAGGACAAAATGCTGCATGTCTTCTTTCATGTGCAAGGATCTGTGTGTGTGTGTGTGTGTGTGTGTGTTTGTGTGTGTGTGTGTGTGTAAAGCATAATGGGGGACTATTTGGAGGTGAATAGGATCAGTAAGAGAGGGAGTGAACAGGTGGGGAGATTTGGGCGGTGAACTTAAGTGAAGTGCAATGAAAATGTTATAATAGAACATTAGTTTGTATCCTAATTAACAAACTTTATTGTAAAACTATCCAGAACAAAACAGTGTTTGTTCCACAGTTGTCAGATTGTGTGAAATGTATATTGTATATAACAGTTCAGGGATAGTCTGTAGTCATCAGCAAGGCACATTTGAAGGTACACTCACATGCACGCACATGAGACACAAAGGTACTCATTTGCTTTTGTTGGTTCATTTGCTTTTGTTTACCTGCTTTTTCAAAGTGAGACAGAAAGAATAGATGTGGATATGGGTGAGTAGAGAGTGGGGAAGACTAGGAAGAGTTGGGGGGGAGGTAAAAAGGATGAACAGGATATATTTAATGAAAAAAATTGCAAAACAATTATAAAAAGCAATTGTCTACATTGTAATTTCCAACATGAGGTTTTTTAATTATTTAATTTTAATATCATTTTATATTCCCACCGTAGTTCTCCCTCTCACCATCCCACCTCCCCTCAGCCCACCCACATCCACTCCTCCCAATGGGTAAGGGTTCCCATGAGGAGTCAACAAAGTCTAACACATTAATTTGGGGCAGGACCAAGCCCTTCCCCCCTGAATTAAGGCTGAATGAGCATGGCATCCCACCATAGGGAATGGGCTCCAAAAAGCTAGCTCATGTAATAGGGTTAGATCCTGGTCCTACTGCCAGAGGTCCCTCAGATAGTCTGGGCTTCACAACTGTCTCTCACAAACAGAGGGCCTAGTTTGGTCTCATGGAAGCTCCACAGCTGTCAGTGTAGAGTTCATGAGTTTTTTCAAGGTTGGTTCAGCTGTCTCTGCAAATTTTCCCATCATGATCTTGGCTTCCCTTGCTCATATATTCCCTCCTCCCTCTCTTAAACTGAATTTCCACAGCTCAGCCTGATGCTTGGTTGTGGATCTCTGCATCTGGTTCCTTCAATTACTGGATGAAGGCTCTATGATGATAATTGAGGTATTCTCCAATCTGATTATAGGGGAAGGCCAATTTGAGCATCCTCTTCACTATTGCTTGGAGTCTTAGCTGGGGTCATCCTTGTGGATTCTTGGGAATTTCTTTAGTACCAGGTTTCTCCCAATCCCATAGTGGCTCTCTCTATCAAGGTATCTCTTTCATTGCTCTCCCACTTCACCCCTCCCCCTTAATCATCCAGTTTCTTCACATTCTCATCCTCCCTTATCTCCCCTTACCACCCCACTAGCCCCCAGTTTACCCAGAAGATCTCATCTAATTCCCCTTCACAGGGGCATACATGTGTCCTTCTTAGGGTCATCCTTGCTATCCATCTTCTCTGGAGCTGTGGATTGTAGTCTGGTTATCCTTTGCTTTACATCTAATATCTATTTATGAATGAGCACATACCTTGTTTGTCTTCCTGAGTCTGAGTTACCTCACTCAGGATGGGTTTTTTCGAGTTCCATCCATTTGCTTGCAAATTTCATGATGTCATTGTTTTCATAAATGAGTGGTCCGTTATGTAAATGTAACACAATTTCTTTATCCATTCTTCAGTTGGGGACCATCTGGGTTGTTTCCAGGTTCTGATTATTATGAATAATGCTGCTATGAATATTGTTGAGCAAGCATCCTTGTGGTATGACTGAGCATCCTTTGAGTATATGCCCAGGAATGATATTGCTGGGTCTTGAGGTAGATTGATTCCCAATTTTCTGAGAAACTGCCATAATGATTTCAAAAGTGGCTGTACAAGTTTGCACACCCAACAGCAGCACTCCATATCCTCTCCAACATAAGATGTCCTCAGTAATTTCGATCTGAGCCATTCTGGCAGGTGTAAGATGGTATCTCAGAGTCATTTTGATTTTCATTTCCCTGATGATTAAGGATGTTGAGCAATTCCTTAAATGTCTTTCAACCATTTACGATTCTTCTGATGAGAATGCTCCAACAGTAAGGTTTTTCAGTTTTAATGCTTGCTTGATTCTGGCTTATTATATTTTATTGAGACAGGGTCTCACTACCTAGCATAGTCTGTCTTTAAACTTAAGGTCTGCCTACCTCAAATTTCTGAGTGATGGGATTATAAGTAGTCATAATTATGCCCCATTCATTTTCTCTTCTATGTCCAAGCAGATTGCTGGGTTCTGAATCAATAGTGGCATGAAAACAAAGTGAGAAAATCAAAGGTAGTAAATTTTTATCATTCCCTGGAAACTGATCTCACATTCTGTCTTGTACTCTTGAGCAGAGTACAAGTAAGTTGCCCTGTTATCATCATGGTCTGAGATCTGGAACTGCTCTAAGGCTTGTTACATTCTGATGACTAGAAGTATAGAGTACCTATCAGAACAACTTTATCTGGTAAGTGTTATAGTTTCTAAACTGTGGTACTTACTTTTTCACCTTTTCTTCTATTTTTCACTTTTATTTTATATTTGAGGAACATACATGTATCTTTTATGGAAGCATGGGTCCACAGACATCCAATTTAAAAATAGACTGGTCCAACACTGGAAATGTCATAAATGTGCTATAAGCAGCTAGATTTCAATATAGTGTAGTCTACTTATTATTAAAAACTTACTGTGCTTTGGTGGTTATGTCTCAGAAATCACTGCTAAGATTAAATACACAGTTAATAAGAGGAAAAATAAACAAATAAATGGAAACAAACTAGTGGATGTAAACCAGTGAAAGTGGATTGTAGAATGACAAACCACAGAGACAATGAAATGTGAACCACCGCAGATTTTAAACCACATATGTAAAAATAGGATGTGATTTTTATTCTTGAGTAATAAAGTAATACTTATATACTGACAAATCACTTTCAGTGTTGAACAGAGAAGTGCTAAGAGGACACAACTGGTAGTAAAAAAAAAAAAAAGATCAGTGAGACCAAACTTTGGCTCAGAGATTGGGGTCTAAAAAGGGAGTATAGTAATAGAGAGGAGGTGTTGAGGTGGCTAAGCACATAGGCTGTGTGTAAGGTAAAATCAACACACCCTGCCCAATCTCAGTCTGTAGAATCCATGCTTGGTGCAAGAGACTAAAAAGCTAATTGGGTAGGCAATGGACAGTTCTCTGTTCATTTGTTTATGTGGGTGTGTGTTGTATGATGACTTGGCTCCTATTCTAATCTGTTTCAGCAGTGATATGAACCCTCTATAGAAATGGTCAGGATATCTGGTTGTGTACATGTGACTCCAGTATGGCTTTCCCATATGAGCAGAAGGCAACGGAAGTGTCTGGAGCACAAAGGCAGACACAGGATGTATTCCTCTGGGAGTTAGTGGTTTGGGAGATTTGCACAGAAGTCAAAGGGTTCACAGCCTGCTCCTCCTGTCCATATGTTCTGCACCCTCAGTTGCACTACATAATTGACCTTAGTTTTTTAATAATGCCTTTCCTGACTTGTGAAGATATATCAGATAAAAACTGTCACTATAATATTTAAAATGGAAGAAAATGTGTGCATGAGTTATTGGTAAACATGAGTTAATTATGAAAGATGCTCAAATATTTATGGATTTTTGTATCTGTGGAGATAAGAAAGGAATTGTTTCACATTGGGATAAATATAGAGGGATTAATGCACTTTTATCAGCTACATTTTACACTATCAATTTTGAAAATACTCTTAAATTTATCAGTGCAGACTTGGAGACCAGATATCCACAGAGTACTTTAAGAGACATTGGTGCAGTACCTGGCAGAAAATGAGACTGAGTTATATCACTTAGGAGTTATAATATTCATTGCCATGGGTTCTCTTATTGTGAAATATTTTTTAAGTTAAACACTGGGATTATGGCAGAGAGTACCCTATGAGAACAGCACTAGGAACCTCAGGTTTGAAGACTTCCTGGAGGAAAGTCATTTTGCAGTAGATTTGGGATTGAATCCTGTTGCACATCAGCATCCTTACATCAGGAGAGAGTAGGACTCACAGCCCAGATGATGCCCCAGATTCATCATATTCAGAAAATGCCAATGGAGATCACTTATTAGAATAAGCACAACCAGGCTACAGAAACCATTTCCTTCATTTTTGACTCTCTCCATCCCTGGGCTCACTACCTTATGTTTATACCTATTACAGCTACCAGTGTTCCTGGTGAGAGTGGGAAGATGCTAATGGGTTATTTCTCCTTCCAATCAGCCTGAACCATGATTCTCTTCACACAGTAAGAAGCTTTTCCTTTGCAGTTTACTCCTGTTTCCTAGAGTCTGTAAAGAATGGGTGATCTTCATGAACCTTGTTCTGAGGAATCTCTGGCTGGGGCTGTAAGCATGTGTAGCTATGCTTAAATATGATCCCATTATTAAAACAAGACTTTATATTATATGGTGAACTACTTATTATTGTCTTAAATTCTTTAAATAGCTTACATTTTATGAATCTTTATATCAACACTGTTAGATAAGTATAGTTTGTTTTATCATTTTACATTGAGCTAAACTGAGCAAAGCAAACTGGGTTATCTGCTGTTGGCCACACATCAACTACATAAACCAATATTGAAAGACTTATTTATTCATTTATTTGATTACTTGTGTGTGTTCAGACATACATGAGTGCATGTACTGTGTTTGTTTGTTTGCGTGTGTGTGTGTGTGTGTGTGTGTGTGTGTGAGAGAGAGAGAGAGAGAGAGAGAGAGAGAGAGAGGAGAGAGAGAGAGAGAGAGAGAGAAGAGAGAGAGAGAGAGAGAGAGAGAGAGAGAGAGAGAAATGTAAAGAGGATGTCCATGTAACTCAGTGAAATTTCCAGATTTTCTTCTGGTTCTGCTGTTACAGGCAGTTGTGATCTGACAATGAGTGTTCTGGGGATTGAATTCATATCCTCTGGATGAGCAGAAGGCCTAAATAAGCAAGGATCTAAACACAGAAGTTGAGCTATAGAGATCCAATGCTAATCAGTAAGTTATGCTGCTTCCTTTATCTTACAGCTGCTCATGGTCATTGAATACTTACTAGAGGAGAAATGTGTATAAAATAAATGCATATTGTGAGTGCACATATAAACCCAAACAGATCCATTGACATTTCATATAAAAATTTAAGTGACATGGCATATACAGAGTGGAAATGCTTTTCACTTAATATTCCATCACAGTTACCTTGCCATGGTAACTGTGGATGGAAATTGCAACTTTTAAATTTTTACTCAGAAGGCACAATACCATATCTGATATTTTGCTGTTTAAGTAAATATGTTTGATTCACACTTTCTGTGTGGCTTTGTTTTTACAAACAGGGGTTAACTGTTTTATTTATTTACACAGAATTTTGTGTATTCATTATTGATTTTAATAAATTATCAGCAATTAGTAATATTACAAACTTCTCTTACATGTATTTGGAAATACATTCTAAGTTCTAAAACATGTAAGGGTGATTTTTATTGTGTATATGTTAACACCTATTGTACTTTATGCTATGCGAACTCTCATCTGCACTACAAAGTTCAAGTGAATAAGTGTCCCGCTAGGGTCAAGAACAGTTTGCCAGGCTTCATCCTGTGATATTATCTTCATTCTCTACCATTACTGCTGTGAATCTCCCAATCTCCAGTTGCTTATACTAGATAAAGTCTGTAGCAGTAAACTCAAGGGTCTTCTCATCCAGATATCTTGATATAGCCATATATCTAGTCTCTTAAAATTATAAACACTAATGATATCTCCTGTTATTCTGCTAATATACTACCACTACAATTTTAGGAATTAATATAATTTCTATTAAAAAACATGCCAGAAATACAACATCAGTTTCCATGTCTATTTCCCAAGCTTTGTAAAGGGCCTCACAAAATAAAATATATCTGCAAAAATAAATGTAAAATGCATGTATAAATGATTCTAATTAACTTCACTGCTAGAAAAAATTCCTTTTTGTGAAAGATTACTATTCCTTTCTTTTTGTTTTGTTTTGGTTTTATTTTTTACAGACACTACTATGGTTTTTAATTTCCATATTAAATGTGTAAGATAGAAAAGAAGAATTGCCTCCCTTTCCTTCTTTTTCCCTCCTCCTTGCAAAACAACTTCCTTGCTTCCTTCATTCCAGTTTCTCCCTTTCTCCATTTGCAAATCAAAACTTGCCTTTCTCTTTTCTCCCTTTTTTAAGCTAAATTTCTTCCCATGATCTATTTAGATCACTTTCATTTAAATGATAATTAGATGAAACAGATAAAATATATGAAAATGTAAAAGAATGACATAAAAGGAGAAAAATGTCAGAGAAAAGCCCTTCTCTCTACCTCTATGTCATTCTCAGCACAGTCACATTGCCATCTCAGAAAATGTTATCTTGAAGTTATTCTTCTGAGAGCCCCTTTGACATCCTTGTTCCTCAGACTGTAAATTATGGGGTTCAGCATGGGGGTCACTGCTGAGTAGAACACTGAAATCATTTTATCCTTCTCATTCATTATCTTGGAGTTTGGTCTCATGTATGCAAATATAGCTGAGCCGTAGAAGAGACCAACAACAATGAGGTGAGAACCACAGGTGGAGAAGACTTTGAGTCTACCCTCCCCAGACCGCATCTGGATCACAGTGGAGATGATGTTCCAGTAGGAGATGAGGATGAGGGAGACAGGTGCTAGGAGGATTATCACACCCATTGCAAAGATGGCCATTTCTGTGCTGTAAGTGTCTGCTGAAGCCAGCTTCAAGAGGGCAGGAGGTTCACAGAAAAAGTGATTAATGACATTGTTTCCTCGGTAAGGAAGACGCAACGTGAATGTGGCATCTACCAGGGACACAAATGCACCACTGGCCCAGGACCCTGCAGCCATCTGGACACATACCCAGTGTGTCATGATGGTGGAGTAGTGCAGAGGCTTGCACACAGCCACATACCGGTCATAGGACATCACTGCCAGGAGTGCACAATCTGTGCATCCCACCAGAAGTAACACCACTAACTGTGTTGAGCATCCAACAAAAGAAATGGTCTTTCTCTTCACCAGGAAATGGATGAGCACCTGGGGTACTGTGGTGGTAGAAAAGCAGAGATCGGCAAAGGACAGATTTCTGAGGAAAAAGTACATGGGAGTGTGGAGTCTGGGGTCTGTGTGGATGAGGATGATGATCAGTAGATTTCCCAGCACAGTGAGCAGGTAGATGAGGAGAAAGAGGAAGAAGAGCAGGACTTGGGTCTGTGGGTCCTGTGAGAGGCCCAGGAAGATGAATTCTGTCACAGAAGTTCTGTTGTCCTCACCCATGAATCATTATTTGTCTCTGTAGAGGAGCATCAAGAGAATAAGCACATAAACCAGTTATTTCAAAACATCTACATAACTGGTTATTTGATTAATTCACAATTTGACTATTGAGTTCTTTAAGGCTATTTCCATGTTTTGAAAGACTGAATTTTCTTTTGGACTGTGTGTACTAACAACAGAGAGCCAACGAATATTTTTGTTCTCCCCTTGCATCTTCTAGTGACACCATTAAGGAAAATAGCATTCTGAGTGTGTGGCATCACTAATGGACCTCTGTTCCTCCTAATGAGGTGGGAGGCCTGTGGTGCTGCTCAGAGTACATCCACCTTTTGTGTCGGTTTGAGGAGAGAGCATCTTGAGGTGACCTTAACTAGTTGTGTCTGACATTGTGAACTCCATGATCAGGTTTATGAAGCCTGTCTGTTTCATTGTTTGCAAAATAATTCTATAGAATCCCACATTAGAGTGAGAAATAATTAGAAGGTTATGGTAAAGGTGTTAGTATTTTCTGATCCTGTTTATCACTAAATTAATTTATCTCCTTTGTAAAGAAATTTCTGTGGGTTATCAATAAAAATAGCTGCTTCTTTGTTCGTTACTCTTAGCATTCTTCGAGTCTAAATTCTGTCTTCTGCAAGATTTCATATTTTTGCACATAGTCCTTTTGCGATCATTACACCAGTTTCCATCTATTGGTATCACCTGGTGGCCATCATTGGTAACAGTTTCATTTCATTCCAAGTTATTTCTTTTGAGACATACATGAACACTGCATTTTTACTCTTCTTTTCCCTCTCCTCCATTTCCTATGTCTCCCTTCTGTTTCACATTAATGATCTCTTCTTTAATTATTGTTGTGTGAATATTCATGTATCTGTGAGGATATCAACCAATTGATTCCTGATGCCCTCTTCTTGCATGCAGGTGTACATGCAGATAGAACACTATATACATAAAATAAAAACTTATTTTAAAAAAAGATGGGGGACTGGAGAGATAGCTCAGAGGTTAAGAGCACTGGCTGCTCTTTCAGAGGTCCTGAGTTCAATTCCCAGCAACCACATGGTAGCTCACAACCATCTGTAATGAGATCTGGTGCCCTCTTGGGCCTGCAGGCATACATGCATGCAAAAACACTGTATACATAATAAATAAATAAATCTTAAAAAGCATAAATAAATGAACTAGAAAATGCAGAGTATAGATGACTGTGGGCAGTTTAGCACATCTGATCAATCTGGAATATAATCCTTATACCTAAGGCTCAGGAAACATGGAAGCAAAGGCTGAAAGGCTGTAAGAGCCAGAAGCCCAAGGTACCTGCTGCTAAATTGTATCCCTTAGACATGACATGGAAAATGCATTCATGAAATCTCAACAATATGGTTTCTTGAACAATATCTGCATAATGATATCCATTGACAACCCAGTGTAAAAAGGAGAAATTCCACATGGCCCCACCCATAGATGAAGTGCTTCAGACAATGGCTACTCATACAGAGAATCAGTTGCCTCCAGGGATGATCTACTACACAGGTTGTCCAATCCCAAGAGATCAGCCCAGGACACATGTACATATGGGCAACAATAGATAAATTCTGTTTCTTTAATGTCAGAAAATAATTTTTGCCTAAAAGACAGAGTAAAGCTGATTTTGCTACACAATACTTTTATTCCTGCATATCTGTCTTGTTGTAATTATTGAATCCATCAAGTACATATTCAGCACTCTCTGCTGATGTTTTTATGATGCACATCATTAAGTTGTTAAACATTCTCAAGCTCATTTACTCCCTAAGTATACTAATTGTGATCATATTTTTATCAAACAAAGTTCTTCTCATAGCCTCTTCATTTTCTATGGTATTTGGTATATTGAAGTGAAAATACTTCTTAAAACCTCTCCTGCCTTTGGTTGTTGTACATCCTATATTAGTGTCTTTCTTATTTTGCAATCTACCATATCTTCACCATTATCATCTGATATCTTTCAACATTTATTGATGTTTTATGTCATCTTGTCACAAAAATCACAATAAAATTCTAATGGTACTGCTACAGACTTTGAATGTTTTCTGACATTATAGAATATTTGAGGCATTATTGAAAAGGCTGAGCATGTGGTGTACAGCTTGATAGTGATTAGGTTACTTAATATTACTTAATATTCATATAGCCATCACTCCATTTTATCCTCAATTAATAAGCCTTAACATCCAAATTATGACACAGAGTAAATTATCTGTGGCTAACATGACAAATAGTAACTCTTAAGAAATAAAAAACAAAACTACCTACATAAAGGAAGTTTAAAACTTTAATCATCCTCGCCTACTTCTCTTTTCAACTTCATGGCATCCCCTAATTGTTCCACAGTTAGTAAATGTCATAGCTTTAGACAATAGACACAGCATAAAATTTTACCTATCCCTCACTCTGTATCCCAGACAAAAATAATCTCTGATATTCCAAACTGTGATTCACAGTCTTTGATTAGATTGTTCTGATAACATTGACTTTTTTCCTTTACAGTCAGTCTCAGTGTTACTCCTGAAAAGTATTCTTAAATTTCCTACTCAGTATACAGGCAGGTTGGCTATTATTTTCATAGAATCCATAAAAGTTTGCACATAGTTCTCAATTTCAATTTTAAGACTATCTAATGTGTTTCCATGATCTTGCACTTAGTTGCTTCCCCTGCGTTTCTTAAACATGCATTATTTCTATCAATTGTAGTTCAACATTGTCTGACACATACTTCTGGTTAAATAAAAGCCAGCTTAATGAAACAATAGAGTGTCATGCACAATAGCGCACTAATAAAAATACTGCACAAGAAAAGAAGGGAAGGTATGGACTAACTAATTTCCCACATGCTTTTCCAGTGTAGGAGCATCAGGTTGTGTACTGAACATGTCTGATTCCAAATTCAAAAACCAAAATAAAGTGAGGAAGGAACACCAAAGTGAGACATTGACAGAATGAGAACCAGAGGAGAATATGGAAGCTCTGAGGTAAAAGCCAGGAAGAGCAGAGGATAAAGTCTCTTCCTATGGTAAGGGAATCAAGAATCAGACTCTTTGGAAAGAGTTAATTCCCCCCAACACCTTCCCTACCCTCACCTGGTAGTTGTGAACACAGGAGATTGAGACTGGTAATGAGGTGTGGTTCCTGCAGCCTGTTTCCTTATCCTAACAAGTAAACTCCATTGCTGTTTCCCAAATATGGTGAGCCTGGGACATCATCTGGGCTTCATGTCATACTCTATCCTAATATAAGGAGTACTGTTTGTGAAGAGATTCAACAACAATTTCAACCACCAGCCTGGAGAAGGTTCCACAAGGAAGTAATCAAACCTGAGGTCCTAAGAGCTGTTATTGCCAGAGCTTTCCCTGGAGCATTCAGGTTGTTAACTTTTTGAAAATAATTTTACAAGACAAGTTCCCAGGGGGGTTTGAAATAATCATCTATAACTGAAATACTGTACTCTCAACTGATTGGAAACTGAGGCATCCTGAGATCATCTGGGATATCCAAATTTTCAAACACTTAACATTCAGCCTTCAATATTGATAGCAGCATAGAATGCACCTGATAGAATTGTATTCATGCTTAGTATCTCCGGAATTTTTCCCAGTATATGTTTATATATCAAAATCCTGGAGTACGCATCTCTTATCTAATTAACTAATATTGACTCATAATATATGCATGCACTGTATTCCTCTTTAAGTTCTCTACTTATAACTTATAATACCTAAAATTAAGCTTCAAATTTTCCATATACATATATATATTCAAAAATCAATTTATATTTATAGTTGGTGAATATGTGTGTAGATAATGAATATGGAAGTATCAGGGGCAGACTGTGGCTTATTCAACTTCTGAATGAATCTTCCCAAATTAAGAGCATTCAGAAGATTCTAACCATCCATTTTTTGTATTTGTGGCTAAAATGCCCCAATCTCCTTACAGTCAAATGGGAAAATCATGCTACAGGTAAATGGTACAGAATACATTGTCCTCACTTTTAAATGGAGGACTCACTTGAGCCTCTGAAAGAGATTAGAATGAGAACCTGGTCATCACACAAGCTTTAGTTATGAGCCACCATCTGGACAATGTTTGGTTCACACACATTTAAAACTAGCAAAATGTGGTTTTATGCCAAAAAATATTGGAAAAATAGCCCTCTAGGTGACAAGATGAATAACAAACCCTTAAAAATATTAATAAATACAGGAGAATAGACAAATTCACTAGTTCTAAATGAAATGTTAACATAATAAACAACTGTACTTTCTGAGGCAAGATAAGGAGAGAGGCCCCATGGAATACAAAGAGCAAGAAATGAACCAGGGAATTGGAAAATGAGGTAAAGATTTAGAAAAACAAAAAAACACCAAAAAACATTTTCCCACAAACAGTATTATGTGATATGTAAGTGCAGCATCTCACTTGATTGTGATATTCAAAACATTATCTTAATTTTTCATTCTAACTTTTTACCATTGTTTACCTTGTCCACTGTGTAAGTCAGAGATATTCTGAACTTCTTTTTGCATATTTTTGAATTAGAAACAAGATTGGTTTGCATGTCAATCCCATTCTCTCTCCCTCCCCTCCTCCCCTACCATCTCCCCCAATTAAAAACCTACCTATCACATATCTTTTCTGCTCCCCAGAGAGGGTAAGGCCTTCCAAATGGGGTCATCAGAGTCTATCATATCCTTTCAGATAGGGCCTAAGCCCACCCCAGTGAGTCTTGGATCAGGAAGTATCCCTCTAAGTGGAATGGGCTTCCAAAGTACACACCTCTGCTAGGGTTAAGTACTGATTTACTACAAGAGGCCCCATAGAACATAGGAACTGAAACCCATGTTCCTGGGGTCTAGATCAGTCCCATGCTGGTATACCAGCTATCAGTCTTGGGACCAAAAGTTCCCCCTTGTTCAGGTCAGCTGTTTCTGTGGGTTTCACCAGCCTGGTCTGGAACACTTTGCTCATCACTCCTCCTTCTCTGCAACTGTATTCCAGTTCAGGTCAGTGATTAGTTGTGGGTGTCTGCTTCTACTTTCACCAGATGCTGGATGAAGGCTATAGGATGGCATATAAATTAGTCACCAAACTCATTATCAGGGGAGGACATTTAAGGTAGCCTCTCCTCTGTTGCTTAAATTGTTAGTTAGTATCATCTTTGAAGATTTCCAGACATTTCCCTAGTGCCTTATTTCTCTTTAAACCTAAAATGTCTCCCTCTATTATGGTATTTCCTCTCTTGTTTTCTTCTATTCTTCCTCTGACTCAAACTTTCTGCTTCCTCATGTCCTCCTCACCCCTCCTCTTCTCCCCTTCTCATTCTCCTAATTCCCTCCCACCTCTGGCCATGCTCCCAATTTGCTCAGCAGATCTTGTCCCCTTTCCATTCTCCAGGGGATCTAGTATGTCTCTCTTAGGGTCTTCCTTGTTTACTACCTTCTCTAAAAGTGTGGATTGTAGTCTGGTAATCCTTTACTCTATGTGTAAAATCTACCTTGAGTAAGTACATACCAAGTTTGTCTTTTTGTGATTGGTTACCTCACTCAGAATGGTTTCTTCTAGTTCCATCCATTTTACTGCAACTTTCAAGATTCCACTGTTTTTTTTTTTCTGCTGAGTAGTACTCCATTGTGTAAATGTACCACATTTTTTTCTATCCATTCTTCAGTTGAGGGACATCTAGGTTGCTTCCAGTTTCTGGCTATTACAAATAGTGCCGCTATGAACATGGTTGAACAGATGTCCTTGTTGTATGAATGTGCTTCTTTTGGGTATATGCCTGAGAGTAGAATTGCTGGATCTTGTGGTAGACTCATTCCCATTTTCCTGAGGAGTCGCCATAGAGATTTCCAAAGTAACTGTACAAGTTGGCACTCTCACCAGCAATAGAGGCGTATTCCCCTTTCTCCACATCCTCTCCAGCATAAACTGTCATAGGTGGCTTTGCTTTTAGCGATTTTGACATGAGTAAGATGGAATCTCAGAGTTGTTTTGATTTACATTTCCCTGATAGCTAAGGATGTTGAACACTTTCTTATGTGTCTTTCAGCCATTTTAGAATCCTTTATTGAGAATTGTCTATTTAGTTCTATAGCCCACTTTTTAATTGGATTGTTTGGTGTTTTGGAGACTAGCTTCTTGAGTTCTTTGTATATTTTGGAGATCAGCCCTCTGTCAGATGTGGGGTTGGTGAATACCTTTTCCCAGGCTGGGGGCTGCCATTTGCTGACTGTGTCCTTTGCCTTACAGAAGCTTCTGAGTTTGAAGAGGTACCATTTACAAATTGTTGATCTCAGTGACTGTGCTACTGGTGTAATGTTCAGGAAGCAGTCTCCTGTACCAATTAATTCAAAGGTATTTCCCACTTTGTCTACTAATAGGTTCAGTGTGGCTGGGTTTATGTTAAGATCTTTGTGCCATTCAGACTTAAGTTTTATCCATGTCGATAGACATAGATCTATCTGCAGTCTTCTACATACCAGCATCCAGTTATGCCAGCACCATTAGTTGAAGATGCTTTTTTATTCCATCATATAAATTTAGCTTCTTTGTCAAAAGTCAGGAGTTGGTAGGTGTGTGAGTTAATATCAGGGTTTTTAATTATATTCCATTGGTCTGTCTATTTTTGTGCCAATACCAAGCTGTTTTCAGAACTATAGCTCTGTAATAGAGCTTGAAGTCAGGGACGGAGATGCCTCCAGAAATTCCTTTATTTTACAGGGTTGTTTTGGCTATCCTGGGTCTTTTTTTTCCATATAAAGTTGAGAATTATTCTTCCAAGGTCTGTGAAGAATTGTGCTAGGATTTTGATGGGGATTGGATTGAATCTGTAGAACGCTTTTGGCAGGATTGCCATTTTTAATATGTTGATCCTACCTATTCAAGAGCATGGGAGATCCTTCCATTTTCTAGTATCTTTTTTTATTTCTTTCCATAGAGACTCAAAATTCTTATGGTACAGGTCTTTCACTTTTTTGGTTAGCTTTACCAAAGGTATTTTATGTTGTTTGTGGCAAATGTAAAGAGTGATGTTTCTCTGACTTGTTTCTCTGGGAATGTTTCATCTGTATTTAGTAGGGCTACAGAATTTTTTTTGAGTTAATCTTGTATCCTCCACCTTCCTGAAGGTGTATATCAGCTGTTGGAGTTCCCTGGTAGAGTTTTTCGGTTCACTTAGGTAGACTATCATATCATCTGCAAATAGTGAGAGTTTGACTTCTTCCTTTCCAATTTGTATCCCTTTTATCACCTTTTGTTGTCTTATTGCTCTATCTAGAACTTCAAAGACAATATTGAAGAGATATGGAGAGAGTGGACAGCCTTGTCTTGTCCCCGATTTTAGAGGAATTGTGTTGAGTTTCTCTCCATTTAATTTTATGTTGGCTGTTGGCTTGGTATATATTGTTTTTATTATGTTAAGGTATTTTCCTGTTATCTCTGATCTCTTCAAGACCTTTATCATGAAGGGGTGTTAGATTTTGTCAAAGGCTTTTTCAGCATCTAGTGAGATGATCATGTGTTTTTTTTTTCCTCAGTCTGTTTATATGGTGGACTATACTAATGGATTTTTGTATGTTGAACCATCCTTGTATCCCTGGGATGAAGCCTATTTGATCATGGTGGATGATTTCTCTGATGTGTTCTTGGATTTGATTTTCTAGTATTTTATTGAGAATTTTTGCATGAATGTTCATGAGGGATATTGGTCTGTAGTTCTCTTTCTTAGTTGTATCTTTGTGTGGCTTGGGTACAAAGGAACTTGTAGCCTCGTAAAAAGAGTTTGGCAATGACCCTTCTGCTTCTATTGTGTGGAATACTTTGAGGAGAATTTGTATTAGCTATTCCTTGAATTTCTAGTAGAATTCTGCACTGAAGCCATCTGGCCCTGGGTTTTTTTGATGACTGCTTCTATTTTATTAGGGGTTATAGGTGTATTCAAGTTCCTTATCTGGTCTTGATTTAATTTTGGTAAGTGAAATCTATCCAGAAAATTGTCCATTTCCTTTAGATTTTCGAATTTTGAGGAATACAGGTTTTCAAAGTATGACCTGAGGATTCTCTGGATTTACTCTGTATCTGTTGTTATGTCCCCCTTTTCATTCCTGATTTTATTAATTTGCATATTCACTCTCTGCCATTTGGTAAGTTTGGATAAAGGTTTGTCTATCTTGTTGATTTTCTCGAAGAACTAACTCTTCATTATATTGATTCTTTGTATTGTTCTCCTAGTTTCCACTTTATTGATTTCAGCCCTCAATTTTATTATTTCCTGGCATCAGCTTCCCCAGGGTATATTGGCTTCTTTGTGTTCTAGAGCTTTCAGTTGTGCTATTAAGTCTCTAGTGTGATTATTCTCCTGTTTCTTCATGTGAACACTTAGCGCTATGAAGTTTCATCTTAGCACTGCTTTCAAAGTGTCCCATAAGTTTGGGTATGTTGGGTATTCCCATAAGTTAGAATTCATTCTCATTGAATTCTAGGAAATCTTTAATTTCTTTTTTTATTTCTTCCTCGACTCAGGAATTGTGCAATTTGGTGTTATTTAATTTCCATGAGTTTGTAGCTTTTCTGCAATTCATGTTGTTGTTGAATTCTAACTTTAAAGCATGGTGGTCTGATAAGATAATTAAAAATTATGTTAATTTTCTTGTACCTGTTGAAGTTTCCTATGTTACCAAGTATGTGGTCGATTTTAGAGAAGGTTCCATTTGGTGCTAAGGAGGAGGTATATTGTTTTGTATTTGTATGGAATGTGATATAGATATCTGTTAAGCCCAACTGGGCCATAACTTCTGTTAGTTTCTTTGTTTCTTTGTTAAGTTTCTGTCTGGTGTTCCAGTCCAGTGGTGAGAGTGTGGTGTTGAAGTCTCCCATTGTAAGTGTGTGCGGGTTTTATGTGTGATTTGAGTTTTAATAATGTTTCTTTTACGAACGTGGATTATATTTGGGACATAAATATTCAGAATTGAGACTTCATCCTGATGGATTTCTCCTGTGATGAGTAGGAAGTTATTTCTTTCATGTCTTTTGATTGATTTTAGTTTAAAGTCCAATTTGTTGGATTTTAGGATTGCTACCCCCACTTGTTTCTTAGTCCAATTGTTTGGAAAATTTTTTTCCCAACCTTTAATTCTTAGGTACTGTCTGTCTTTAAAGTTGAAGTGTGTTTCTTGTATGTGGCAGAAGGATGGATTCTGTCTTCTTATCCATTCTGCTAACCTGTGTCTTTTTATAGGCGAGCTAAGACAATTAATATTAAGGGATATTAATGACCATTGATTATTCATTCTTGTTTCTTTTGGATTTGTTGGTGGTGATAAAATTATGTGTGGGTTGCCACCTTTTTTTTCTTTTGGCTATTGGTAAAGTGGATTTGTCTATTGCCTATATTTTTTGGTTAATGTTATCTTCCTTGGATTGCAGTTGTCCTTCCATAACTTTCTGTAGGGCTGGATTGGTGGATATGCATTGTTTAAATCAGGTTTTGTCATGGAATATCTTTTCTCCATCTATATTGATTGAAAGCTTTGCTGGGTATAGTAGTCTGGGCTGGCATCTGTGGTCTCTTAGTGTAGGTAGAATATCTATCCAGGTCCTTCTGCCTTTCAGATTTTCCATGGAAAAGTCAGGTGTAATTCTGATAGGTTTGCCTTTATATGTTACTTGACCTATCTCCTTTTCTGCTCTTAATATTTTCTCCTTATTCTGTATGTTTGGGGTTTTGATTATTATGTGGCAAGGAGAACTTTTTTTTTGATCCACTCTATTTGGTGTACTGTAGGCTTCTTGTACTTTCATTGGCATGCCTTTCTTTAGGTTGGGAAAGTTTTCTTCTAAGATTTCATCGAATATGTTTGTTTTCTGCACCTTTGAGTTGGATTTCTTCACCTTCTTCTATACCTATTATTCTTAGATTTGGTCTTTTCATGTTAGCCCATATTTCCTGCATATTTTGTGTTAGTGATTTGTTGAACTTAAGATTTTCTTTGGTTGATGAGTCTATTTCTCTTATTGTATCTTCATCTTCTGAGATTCTCTCTTCCATCTCTTGTATTCTGTTGGTTATGCTTGCATCTGTAGTTCCTGATCATTTACCCAGCTTTTCTGTTTCCAGCATTCCCTCAGATTGTGCTTTCTTTATTGTCTCTATTTTAGTTTTTAGGTCCTGAACTGTTTCCTTGAAAGCTTTGTTATTATCTTGTCATTTTTTGGTTTGTTTTTTCTTCCATTTCTTTAAGGGATTTTCTCATATCCTCTTTGAGGCCCTCTATCATTTTCATGAAGATGTTTTTAAGGTCATTCTCTTCTGCTTCATCTGCATTGTGATGTTCAGATCTTGCTGGTATAGGGTCCCTAGTCTCAGGTGGTGTCATATTGTTTTTCTCTGTTGTTGAATATGCTTTTATATTGTCTTCTTCCCATCCTTTCTTCTGGTGGGTGTAGCAGGATTCTCTTTCTCTCCTGGTGGGTACAGGACCAGTGTTCTCTTCTGGTAGATGCAAACAGTTCCAATACTGTGATGTCTGTCCTCTTTTGTGGATGGAGGTGGGACTGTTACCAGGGCCTTGGCAGTCTCTGGATGGGCTGGATCCTGCTGTGTTCAGATCCCTGGAGCAGTCCCCAGGCCTCAGGTGTTCCCAAGAAGGGCAGTGGAACCCAATCTGGAAACAGCCACTGGCCTACCTAGTTCTGGTCCAGTGGATGGAGGCAGGGCTTTTAGCAGGGCCTTGGCAGTCTCTGGGTGTGTTGCCTCCCGCTGATTTCGGATCCAGTGATCAGTCCCCAGACCTCAGGTGTCCCCGAACAGGGCAGCAGAACCCCTATTCTGAACTTCTTAAGCTTATCATCTAGGGTGACAGCAGTTCCATTAGTTGTATTTCAAAACAGTGTGAATCACTAAGAAAAACCCCAAATAAAACTAGCAGTGATGTGCAAACCAAAAGTTAAACACAAAAAAGCACCATGACTCATTCAAAAATCCTTTTCACTCCTCAACTAACAAATTCATAGATGCCAGGATGTGTAAAATGCTAGATGAAGGTAAAATAAAGTTCACAAATGTTTAGTACTAAAAGTAAATTATGAATGATATAAACTAGCACATGAATGAAGTAAGGCCCATGATTAAAGAGGAAAGCCATTAAGAAAGAAAAACATCAGCAAAACTGATGTGAAATCAGCAACAGGAATGGAAAGTCAGCAAGAAGCCAGAAAAGTCAACAAGACCACTGAGAATTTGCAAACAAAACAGAAATGTTCTAAATAAAATGGCGTCTGTGAGTCAAACAGAAAACACAGTGGAATCATGACTAATACTCACCCAAGTTAAAGAACGTAGCTATGAACATACCCATAAAGTCTTGACTGAAAGTCAGAGTACCAATCTTATCAAACTTGCTTAGAACTATAAATTTCATAAAGCTATGGTTGCAGATCTAAAATGCATAATAATATCCTAGATGAGGAACTATAGTAGGTATCAATAGAAGAAGAGGTGAAGAAATATTTCATATAAACATAATGGAATTTTACTCAGCCATAAAGAAGGATGAAATTATGCCATTTGCAATAAAATGCATAAAACTTGAGATCACATGTTAGGTGAAATAAGACTGACTCAGAAAAACAAAATGTTGCATGTATTCAGTCCTATGCAGAACCTACATTTGATAATATGTCATAGCAGAAGGTGAAAGGCCAGCAATGAAATGTTAGAGAAACAAGAAGGGGGCAATAGAGAGAAGGAAAGCAAAATGCTGCATGTTGTCTTTGATGTACAAGAACCTCTCTCTCTCTCTCTCTCTCTCTCTCTCTGTCTCTCTCTCTCTCTTTCTCTCTCTCTAGGCATGTGTTTTGTGTGTGTGTGTGTGTGTGTGTGTGTGTGTGTGTGTGTGTGTGTGTGTAAGGCAAAAGGGGGGCTATTAGGAGGTGTGATAGATCTGTAAGAGAGGGAAGTTAACAGGTGGGAAGATTTGATGGTGAACTTAAATGAAGTGCAATGAAAATGTTATAGTGGAACCTATTAGTGTGTATCCTAATTAATAAACTTTATTGTTTTTCATCATTATAGATTTATTACAACCACATAAAATTAAATCCATGAAAAAAGTTGACATTCTTTTTTTAGTCTGAAAAAGAGTATGTTTTTATTTAAGGTTCTCTATTTCATTTTTTTTTTTTTTGATGGGGAATGTACTGTGTTTATCTTATTGATTGTTAAATAAAATACTGTTTGGCCACTGAGACAGCAAGTAAACGGGAGTAGGAGTCAAAAAGGATTCTGGGAAATGTAGTGTAGAGAAGTGCTGATCCAGGCAGGAAGTGACATAGCAAGGAGACTCATTTAAGCAAAGGAGAAACAGGAAGGGCCCTCTTTTCCCCTCAGCTCCTGCTCCAGCGGCACAATGTGAGCCACCAGCAAGGAGGGACGCCAATAAGGCGTCCGATAAGTCTTATAAAATATATAAATTTATGATAATTAAGACTGAGCTAACAGATGAGAAATCCTAGTCATTGGCCAAGCAACTTTGAACCTAATACAAGTTTCTGTGTATTCATTTGGGCCTAACTTGGGCAGGCAGCTGGCGTAAAGCTCACACGTGGTGGTGGGGCTCAGGCAGCTTTTGGTGGAAAGATTTATCGTAACATTTTTTTCTCCATTTTTATTTAAATTAGAAACAAGATTGTTTTACATGTCAATCCCCATTTCATCTCCCTCCCCTCCTCCCCTGCCCCCCATTAATACCCTACCTATCCAGTACCATTACTGCTCCCCAGGGAGAGTGAGGTCTTCCCCTGGGGGGGGGGGGAACTTCAGAGTCTGTCATATCCAAAGCAGCATTATTTGTAATAGCCAGAACCTAGAAGCAACCTAGATGCCCCTCAGCTGTAGAATGGATGCAGAAAACGTGGTAAATTTACACAATGGAGTACTACTTAGTGAAAAAAAATCAATGGAATCTTGAAATTCTCAGGCAAATGTATGGAACTAGAAGAAACCATTTTGAGTGAGGTAACCCAGTCACAAAAAGACAAACATGGTATGCACTCACTCATATATGGATTTTACACATAGAGCAAAAGATTACCAGCCTACAATCCACACCACTAGAGAAGTTAGGCAACAAGGAGGACTCTAAGAGAGACATACATGGTTCCCCAGAGGAGGGGGAAGAGATAAGATCTCCTGAGTAAAATTTATTGTAAAAGTATCAAGACCAGAATGTTTGTTCCACAGTTGCCAGATTGTGTGAAATGTATATTTTATACAACAGTCAAGGGATAGTCTGTAATCATCAACAAGGCACATTTGAAGGTCCATTCACATGCAGGCACATGAGACACAAATATGTTGGTTTATTTTTGTTGGTTTGTATGATTTTTTGCCTTGGTTTTTTTCCGAAGAGAGAGAAAAAGAATGGATGTGGAGTTGGGAGAGTAGAGAGGTGGGGAGGACTAGGAGGAGTTATTGAAGGTAAAAAGCATGATCAGGATATAGATTATGAAAAAAATCCAAAAAAAAAATTATAAAAAGCAATTGTCAGGCTGGAGAGATGGCTCAGTGGTTAAGAGCACAGGGTGCTCTTCCAGAGGTCCTGAGTTAAATTCCCACCAACCACATGGTGTCTCACAACCACCCGTAATAAGGTCTGGTGCCCTCTTCTGGTCTTCGTGGATACTTGCAGACAGAACACTGTATAAATAAATAAATTTAAAAAAAAAAAAAAAAAGCGGCTGCAGCAGCCTCTGGAAACCTGGAAAAGGGGAAACGAGAGCTGATGAGTGACTCAGTACCAGGGCAGCGGCGGCGGGCAGCACCAGCCATGCCGAATAAAAACAAGGAGAAAGAACCACCAAAATCGGTGAAAAGTGGAAAAGGTTCAAAAGAAGGACAAGAAGCAGCAGAGGCAGAGATAGCCAGCAGGAAAAACAGCCTGGTGGCTGTCCAGTCTTCGACATATGCTACAATAAAAGTCCCAGTCCCTCCTCCCTCCTCCCGTCGTCGTCCCTGTTATGAAAGACAAACGGCAGAATTCTTCACAATTTAATGCCAGCAATAACAGAGAACTACAAAAACTCTCGTCTTTAAAAGATGTTCCTCCTGCGGATCAAGAGAAGCTTTTCATCCAGAAGCTTCGTCAGTGTTGTGTCCTCTTTGACTTTGTTTCTGACCCACTGAGTGACCTGAAGTGGAAGGAAGTAAAGCCAGCTGCGCTAAGTGAGATGGCAGAATATATCACCCACAACCGCAATGTGATCACAGAGCCCATTTACCCAGAGATCGTCCACATGTTTGCAGTTAACATGTTTCGAACCTTGCCACCCTCCTCCAATCCCACAGGAGCAGAATTCGACCCAGAAGAAGATGAACCAACATTAGAAGCAGCCTGGCCTCATCTGCAGCTTGTTTATGAATTTTTCTTAAGATTTTTAGAGTCTCCAGATTTCCAGCCCAATATAGCAAAGAAATATATTGATCAGAAGTTTGTATTACAGCTCTAGAGCTCTTTGACAGCGAGGATCCTCGGGAGAGAGATTTTCTAAAAACTACCCTTCACAGAATCTATGGGAAGTTCCTAGGTCTGCGTGCTTACATCAGGAAACAGATAAATAATATATTTTATAGGTTTATTTATGAGACAGAGCACCACAATGGCATAGCCGAATTACTGGAAATACTGGTTAGTATAATAAATGGATTTGCCTTACCACTGAAGGAAGAGCACAAGATTTTCCTGTTAAAGGTGTTGCTGCCCTTGCACAAAGTGAAATCCCTGAGTGTCTACCATCCTCAGCCGGCGTACTGTGTTGTGCAGTTTTTGAAGAAGGACAGCACTCTCACTGAACCAGTGGTAATGACACTTCTCAAATACTGGCCAAAGACTCACAGTCCAAAAGAAGTAATGTTCTTAAATAAATTAGAAGAAATTTTAGACGTCGTTGAACCATCAGAATTTGTGAAGATCATGGAGCCTCTTTTTCGATAGTTAGCCAAGTGTGTTTCCAGCCCTCACTTCCAGGTGTCAGAGCGGACGCTGTATTACTGGAACAATGAGTACATTATGAGTCTAATCAGTGACAACGCAGCGAAGATTCTGCCCGTCATGTTTCCATCCTGGTACCGCAACTCAAAGACCCACTGGAACAAGACAATACACGGCTTGATATACAATGCCCGGAAATTTTTCATGGAGATGAACCAGAAACTCTTCGATGACTGTACCCAGCAGTTCAAAGCAGAGAAACTGAAAGAGAAGCTAAAAATGAAAGAGCGAGAAGAAGCATGGGTTAAAATAGAAAACCTAGCCAAAGCGAATCCCCAGGTACTAAAAAAGAGAGTGACACGGGAGTGTTGAGGCATTGCTTGAGTTTTTGATGGCATAGGATGGTCTGGCTCCACTCCGGGAAGGGATGCCATCGTCACTAACCCTGTATGTGCAAATGTCCACAATAAAACACTTTCCAACTTTGTAAAAAAAAAAAAAAAAAAAAAAAAAAAAAGCAATTGTCTACATAGGAATTTCTGAAAGTAGGTTTCTTTGTAATATTTTCTTGATTCTTGTTTGTTGTGTTGTTATGTTTTATTGAGACAGAGTCTCACTACATAATATAGTCTATCTTCAAACTTATGGTCTATGTACCTCAAATTCCTGAATGCTGGGATTACAAGTAGACATAGCTATGCCCCATTTATTTTCTCTTCTGTGACCAAGGAGTCTGCCAGGTGCTGGATCAATTGAGGCATGAAAAAAAGTGAGAAAACCAAAGGTAGCAGATGTTTATCATTCCCTTGAAACTGACCTCACATTCTGACTTGTACTCTAGGAGCCAAGCTGTATGTTGCCCTGTTCTCACCATAGTATGAGACCTGGAGCCATTTTAAGATTGGCTTGTTACATTCTGATGACTAGAAGTATATAGGAATTTCTACATCAGCTTATCAGAACTATTTTATCTGTTAAATGTAATAGTTTTTAAAATGTGGTTCTTACTTTTTCACCTTCTTTTTCTTAATTTCATTTTATATTTGAGAAATATACATCTTTATGAAAGTGTGAGTCTACAGACATGAAATTAAAACAAATACTGATCCAACACTGGTAATTTCATAATGTATTATAAGTATGTGAATCTATATTTGATATAGTATAGTCTACTTAATATTACAAACTTATATAGTGTTGTGTTTGGGTGGTTACGTCTCAGAAATCATTGCTAAGTTTAAAGACACAGTCAATAAGAGGAAAAAGTAAATGCATAGATGGTACCCAACTAGTTGTTGTAAACCAATGAAAGCAGTTTGCAAATGACTTCCCACAGAGACAACCCAGAGAATGGGAACCGTTAGTATTCAGGCATCTTACTGGCCTGTCCTTGGGGTTCTGACAGGATACTCCCTCAGCTGCAGCCACTAAGACCACCACCTGTGCACATTCACTGTATTCCCTTTTAAATGGGCCCTGCCCACCTCCTATCCTCCTCTCTTTCTCTCCATCTTTCTGTCTGTTCTCTTCTCTCTCTCTCTCCCTCTTTCTTTTTCCCCCTCTTTCCTCCCTGTCCCCTCTTTCCTTTCTCCTCTCTCCTGCTGCTCCTCTCTCCTGAAACCATTTCTTCCTCCTTCCTTTCCCCTTTTATATGATCCCATTCCCTGATTTAAAAAAAAACCCTCTGCTTGAATCCTGTCACATGATGTCTTTTTCTCATGTGCTGCCTTTCTTGAATTACAACAGGAACCACTGTTAATTTTTAAACAATATATGTAAAACTTGAAGGTTATTTTTATTCTTGAGTATCAAATGCATAGTTACATGTTTGACAAGAGGTTTTCAGTGTTGTACAAAGAAGTGATAAGAGGACCCAATTGAGAATAAAAAAAGCAATCAGTGAGACCAAGCTTTGGCTCAGAGATTGGGGTCTAAAAAGGAAGTATAGTAGTGGAGAGGAGGTGTTGAGGTGGCTAAGCACATAGGCTGTGTGTAAGGTAAATCAACACACCCTGCCCAATCTCAGCCTGTAGAATCCATGCTTGGTGCAAGAGACTGAAAAGCTAGTTGGGTAGGCAATGGGCAGTTCTCTGTTCATTTGTTTATATGGGTGTGTGTTGTGTGATGACTTGGCTCCCATTCTAATCTGTTTCAGCAGTGATATTAACTCTCTATAGAAATGGTCAGGACATCTGGTTGTGTGCCATGTGCCTCCAGTATGGCTTTCCCATATGAGCAGAAGGCAACTGAAGTGTCTGGAGCACAAAGGCAGACACAGGCTGTATTCCTCTGGGAGTAAGTAGTTTGGGAGATTTGCATAGAAGTCAAAGGGTTCACAGCCTGTTCCTCCTGTCCATATGTTCTGCACCCTCAGTTCCGCTACCTAATTGATGTTAGTTTTTGATTATGACTTTCCTGAAAATGCGAACCTATGTTAGATATTATATACAATAACTGAAAGATTTAAAATGTAAGAGAATGTGTGCATGGATTATATATTAATAATTGTGAAATATTAAGATGCAGAACATTTGTTTATGCTGTGGAATATTTCTCCAATGGTGCAAAGATGTTTTGCAATCTTTTATCTTACACTTCTTTAACTCTGTAAATCTATGTTTCTTTGCCTGTCTAAAATACCTTACTGATGTAATAAAGAACTGAAAGGCCAATAGCAAGACAGGAGAGGAGATAAGAAAGGCTGGCAGGCAGAAAGAATAAATATGAGGAGAAATCTGGAAGGAAAAGATTGAGGATCAAAAGAAGGGTCAACTACCCAGCTTGTCCCAGACATAGAATAAGAAGGTAAAAAATATATAGAAATAAGGAAAGGTAAAAGCTCAGAGGAAAAAGGTAGATGGGATAATTTAAGAAAAGCTGGCAAGAAACAAGTCAAGTAAAGGCCTGGCATTCATAAGAAGGGATAAGCCTCTCTGTCTTTATGTGGGAGCTGGGTGGCCTGCCACTCAAAGAATAAAGAGTAAAAACAACCAATTATAAATACTAGTTAAGTCTAATAAGATATTTAAATATTCATTGGTTTGGATATCTGTGAAGATCCCAGAAGATTGTTCCACATTGAGATGAATATTCAGAGATTAATGCACTTTTATTAGCTACATTTTACACTATCAATGTTGAAAATCCTCTGGAATTTATCAGTGTAGACCTGGAGAATTCAAATGTCCACAGAGTGGCATGATAAGCATTGCTAGAGTACCTGGAAACAGATGAGACTGAGGTATATTGCTTAGTAGTTACACTATTCAATGCCCATGGGTTCTCCTATTGTGGAATTTTTTAAAGTTAATCATGGGGATTACTCCAGAGAGTTCCCATATTAGAACAGCGCTTAGGGCCTCAGGTTTGAAGATTTCCTGGAGGAAAATCTTCCAGACCAAGGCTGGTCATTTTGCAGTAGATTTGGGATTGGATCCTGTTGCACATCAGCATCCATACATCAGGAGAGAGTAGGACTCTCAGCCCAGATGATGCCCCAGCTTCAGCATATTCAGAAGATGCCAGTGGAGATCACTTGTTAGGATAAGGACAACCAGGCTACAGAAACCACACTTTTCTTCCATTTTTACTGTCTCCATCCCTGGGCTTATACCTATTACAGCTACCAGTATTCCAGGTGAGAGTGGGGAAAATGCTAATGGGTGAGTTCTCCTTCCAATCAGCCTGAACCATGATTCTCTTCACACAATAAGAAGCTTTTCCTTTGCAGTACACTAGTGTTTCCAGGGGTCTGTAAATAATGGGTGATCCTCATGAACCCTGTACTGTGGCTTCTCCGGGTGGGGTTAAGTCTTGCTTAAAGGTAGCAGAGTGGCTTCAAGAGTTGTGTATAGCCATATCTTCTCCATGGATCTATGAGCTAAACTCTTGTTATCATCTGCTTCATTAACCTAGTGCACCCCTTCTTTCACAATTTCAGTTTGTTTATTGAGAGAGGACAAGTATGTGTACCAGAGCCTCTGCTCCTAGAGAAACAGCAGATAATTCATGAGATCTGGGTTTCCTGATAATCACAGAAGGCTGTGTGTCTACTGATGCTGGGGCAATGCTGCAGCTCTGTCCCTTTCCTCAGAGAAACTGAACTCCCATTCTTCCCTGAGATGCACCTGAGAGTCTATTAGCTTTATGAAACTAGAATTCAATCCTGGGGTCTGGAAGGCAAGACTTCTCCATCATCCTAGTCAGATGTCCAGGTCTCAGTATGCTCTGTGGCTCCTCTCTCAAACACGGTTCTCTTGGTATCAGTGAGTTAATGTGATATTGCTAGCACGAGCTTCCTTATATATTCACGGAACCCATTTCTATTAAATTATGACAATGTGCTAAGGGATCTTGAAAAATACAAATTGTGTAAATAAATGATAGATGTTTCAGAATCCTAAAACAGCAATGCAGCCTGAGAGCATGCAAACAGACTCTAAACCCTAATCTTAATGCTGTATGTAAGAAATGCATGTGCTCTCTTCTTATAGATAACACAAAAATAATTGTCAAATCAAACTCATTGAATGTATAGAAAACTTTAGAAAGCACTTACATGGAATCTGACCATATAAGAAAAAGCCAAAGGGAACAGAATGTTTCTGCAAAGTCTAAAGAAAGGGAGTACTGGGGAGGGTTTTTTTTTTTTTTTGGCAGAAGCTCATAGAGAAAATAAAGGAAATGTGTGGTTTTCACTGTAGATACTATCTGATGATAACAACTGAAGAATGATTAAGGATGTCACTTTTAAATACTTAAGGTTGTTTATAAGCATGTATATATGTGCAGTGAGTGGACACACATTCTAAATTGCCTCTGAATGTTTGTTCTGTATAAATTTATATTGACACATTTCTTTGCTACCTAATCAATCATCCTACTCTAACTTAGCTAATGATGTTAGTTTTCTGGCTTAAGGAAAATGCAGTTTTCAGAGCTGACCTAACTCTTAAGCAGTTTTTCTGATCTCATAGCTAACCTGACCCATGGTATCTCTGCTTTTGCAGCACTTTATCATTGTTTATATTCTGAGTTTGTATTGTCTGAATTCTAAATCCTTCATGTTTTATTTAATATATTCACTTATTTCAAAGATTTTTATTTTATCTTTTTGGATGGCAATTATAGGCTAAATTGTAAATTAGATCAAGTAATACACTAAAGCATTAAAAAGAGAAAGTTTCTCCTCTGGCCTTTCCCCTCTTTCCCTGGAGTCCCACTTCCCAAGTGTCACCACTGCTAACCAGCTCTTCTCTGTAGGCTGCCGATAATATTTTTCTAAGTGTCCTTACGATGGTTATTCAATCTTTAAGTTTTAACTTTAGGAAAAAGCTTTTGATTTAAGAACTTTGTGGTAATGTTAATTTGTCTTTGGAATTGCAGCAATGGAGTGTTTTAACAGTAGCTTTTTTATCACAATCAAATTAGTAAATCAAATGATCAACTAATTCAAGTTTTTAGCTACACCAGAATGTTACTAATAGGTTCTTACAGTTTTGTTTTGTGGCCTTTCTGAGTTTGTAGGCTTAAAACTTCTCATAATAATGCAGTTTCAAAAAAAAAAAGAGTGAAACCACTGGTTAAATCTGCTTTGCTACTCATTATTTGTACATTGAAGTCTTCAGTTGTCCCTTACTGATTTTAACCATAACTTACAAGGTTTCTATTAACATACTTTCACTTTCAAGGGATAAACAAAAACAAAGGGGTACAAATAGGAAAAACAACTGATGAAAATAATCTTTGTCCTAATGATACACAATAAGTCAGTCTCTCTGCCCTATACCAGCTATTGCCTTATGTTACAATAGCAATGGTATATAGAACCTAATCCTGTTTTTATTGCTATTATGTGAATTTTTGGAACAGGATCTTACTATGTAGCCTGGTTTGGAACTTATTATTTATACCAGACTGGCCTTGGATTCACAGAGATCCAAAGGCCCCTGTTTCTCAAGTGCTGTGACTGTTAAGCATGTGTAACCATGCTTAAATATGATCCCCTTATTATAATGAGATATTATATAATATGGTGAATATATTGACTGATTTTGTGTGTCAACCTGACACAAGCTAGAGATATTAGGGGAAGGAGCCTCAGTTGAGGAACCTCAAGAGATCCAGCTGTAAGGTATTTTCTCATTTAGGAGTCAATGATGGAGGGCTCAGCCCACGGTGGGTGTTTCCATCCCTGGGCTGTTGGTCTTGGGTTCTATAAGAAAGTGACCTGGGGAGCTCATGGACCCCAGACTGATAGCTGGGAAACCAGAGTAGGACCAACCCAGACCCCCTGAACATGGGTGTCAGTAGGAGGCCTGAGCAGTCAATGGGGTCTCTGGTAGTGGATCAGTATTTATCCCTAGTGTATTGGACTTTGGGAGCCCATTACACATAGAGGGATACTCTCTCAGCCTAGATGTTGGGTCCCAGCCCCCACGGGGTCTCTGTGAGTTGATAACCACAGATGCATCCTGTTTTCTAGTCCTGAATTACAGCCCAGTCCTTGCTGTCATCATCCACACCTGGGAAAACATGAGGTCTTATATCTGCAGTTTTTCCACTGTGCTGTAAGTCTGTATATAAGGCTCCTCCTTCCCTACAAAAAAGACAGATAGATGCACACACGTTCTCTTAGCACAAAAGACACTTGTGGTGGCGTGGACACCACTAGTGGAGGTGCCTTTATACTTAGTCGTGGTGCACGCACCATACCTAGACTCAAAGGGGAGGGTCTAGGCCCAAATGATGTGACAGACTTTGGGGATGCCCATGGAAGGCCTCACCCTCCTTAGGGAGCAGAAAGGGGATGGGATAGGGGGTTGGTGGGGGACAGGGGAGGAGGGGAGGGAGAGGAAACTGGGATTGACATGTAAAACAATATTCTTTTTAATTTAAATAAAAAAGAGAGGAAAACTAAAAAAGAAGGTGGGCTAAGAAAGAAATAGGAAGCAAGCCAGTAAGCAGCTCCCCTCTATGGCCTCTGCATGAGCTCCTGCATCGAAGATCCTGACCTTTTTGAGTTTCTGTTCTGACTTCCTTCAGTGATGAACAGTAATACTGAAGTGTAATCAGATAACCCTTTCCTCCCCTACTTTCTTTTTGGTCATGGTTTTTTATTATAGCAAAAGAAACCCTAACTAAGAGTAAACAGCCTATAGTGCTAAATTTTTAAAATATCTTATATTTTATTAATCTTTACATCAACACTCTTAGATAAGTGTATGGTGATATCTGCTTAAATCCTGTTTCCACCCAGCTAGCTCACTTCCTGCCTGTCTGTACAGACCTCCAGACCTGTATGGTTAGCTAGTGGCAAGTTCCATTCTCTGACCTTCAGACAGACTTTATTTGTACAAGCAAGTTATCACCACATAAGTGTAATTTGTGTTACCATTTTGCAGCTGAGCAAAACTACACAAAGCAAACTAAATAATTTCCTATTGGCCACCCATCATAAACCAGAATTGAAAAAATTATTTATTTATTCACTTATTGACGTGTGTGTGTGTGTGTGTGTGTGTGTGTGTGTGTGTGTGTGTAGAGAGAGAGAGAGAAAGAGAGAGAGAGAGAGAGAGAGAGAGAGAGAGAGAGAGAGAGAGAGAGAGAGAGAGATATGACAATACCCATGGAATCCATAGAAATTTCCAGATACCCTAGATCTGATGTTACAGGCAGTTGTGAGCTGATAATGAATATTCTGAGGATTGAACTCATGTCCTCTGGATAAGCAGAAAGCAAGAACAAGCCAGAATTTCAACACAGTAGTTGAGCTCCAGAGACACAATGCTAGTCAGTAAGTTATGTTGCTTCTTTACCTATAACAGCTATTCATGGTCATAGGACACTTACTATGGAGAAATGCCTATAAAGTAAATGCAAATGATGAATGCACACATGCACTCAAACAAATCCATTTACATATCATGTAAAAATGTAAGTGACATGGCATATACAAAGTGGAAATGCTTGCTTTTCACTTAATATTCTGTCATTGTTATCTTGCTATATCATCATAGTTAGAACTTTCATCATTTAAATTTTTACTCAGAAGGCAAAATATCATATCTGATTTTTGTTGGTTTGGTAAATATATTTTGATCCACACTATATGTGTGGCTTTACCTATTGTGCAAACAGGGATTTAATCTTTTATATGTTTTCTAGGTGGTTGTGTGTATTCATTAGTAATTTTAAGAAGTCATCAATTATGAATAATAAAAACTTATCTTAGGTATATTTGCAAATATTTCCTAAGATCTAAAAATGTTAGGATGACTTTTATTGTGTATTTAAGAAATATAACATAATGTTACTGAGTCAGACCACATGGCACATGTTGGCAATTCCTGTACTTGGGAGCCTGAGGCTGAAGGATCACATACTGAAGTGTACAGCCTTTGCTAAACAGTGAGTTACAGGTAAACCTAGGTCACAGATTTGGAACTATCCATATTACACAGTAGTGAGGTGACTACTGACTATACAACCTAAGAAAATGAGTGTCTCTTTTCTAGAGTCCATCAGCTACCAACAGCTCACCAAGGAATGGTAGTCTTTTAACACTAATCCACAATAAACAGTCTTGTGCATGTCCTGTTCAGAATACTGAGGCTGTTGAAATCATATTGGCAAAGGCTGTTTTATGCTTTGGCTATACATCTATACATTTCATAGCTATTTTCCTATATCCCAGCTGTATACTCCTCCTCCTCCTCACTCTTCTTCCTCTTCCTCTTTGTCTTCCTCTCCTCATTCTCCTCCTCCTTCCTCTTCATCTGCTTCTGCTTCTTCCTCCTCCTCTTCTCCTTTTTCTCCTTCTCTATCTCTCCCTCTCTGATCACTGAGCCTCACAGAAGTAATGTATATTTTATACTTAGCACTCAACAGTCACTCATTCTCAGCACTCTGGTTGGCATGAGTCAACATTCACCAGACTTCACTGCAAAGAAAAGCCTCATTGACTAAGGCTAAGACTAACATGTGCCTATAAGTAAAAGCATAAATATTAAGAGAGCAATTGGACACCATGGAAATTAAGCTGCTAACTGATAGCTGCAAATTTCCTTATAGGGCCAATGACTTCCCTGTGCATAGAGTTTTTGAAAGAGTTGACAAACCAGGCATGTATTCCCTTCTGTGGATTGGCCTGAAAACCAGAGAGCAGTTGATAACATCCATGAGTCATGCCACTATTACACCACTGGCCACATCTGACCTGGCAAGTTGGCATTGTAGATCAAAGTGTTCACAGCTGGTTAAGACCATTGATTTTTTTTCTCCTGGGCAGCCTCATCATATCATCCATACTATAAATAGAAGTAAAAAATGATCTCATATGGAATTAAAATGGCTAAAAATGAATAAAATGAAACTGTTAATAATGATGGACAATAGGTGGTACCAACATATTCTAAGTATTAACATTAATACATAAAGACCCTACAGAAAGAAAAAAAAAAGATTGCTGACAGCCAAAGAGTAAAACTTTTAAATAATAAATTCTTTATTCTGAAAAAAATAAATTTGGGCAATGATGAAGATCACAAAATAATATTCCATTTGTCTTACTTTTCAATGTTGACAAAGAGGATCTTCATAATTATCTTGAACACAAAATCAACAGAGTCATTAAAATGGTATAGAGTTTACAGAATAAAATATAACTAGTTACATTCATAAGAACTTGCTTGTATCTGAAACCCCACAGATTTCTCTGAATATATTTACTGAACCAGATGAAGTTTGGTCATGTAGCACATTCCAAATGTTTCTTTCCAACTGATACTGCTAAAATATTTAAGTAAAGAGAAACTAAACATTGCTAAACATTGTGTTTAAATCATTAGAACAGCAGAGCAAAACAAAATTTCAGTCTTTTGAAATATGGAAGCTATGAAGAGGAAAAATATTAATATGGTTAATAAAATGTGTAAGTTGCTCAGATGTTCTGAAACAAAATATGTGTGTATTTCTTTCCTTGATGGTATTCTACAGAGACAAATAACCATACATGGGTGAGCATAACAGAACCTCAGTAATAGAATTCCTGTTCCTGGGCCTTTCACAGGACCCACAGACCCAAGTCCTGCTCTTCTTCCTCTTTCTCCTCATCTACCTGCTCACTGTGCTGGGAAATCTACTGATCATTATCCTCATCTACACAGACCCAAGACTCCACACTCCCATGTACTTTTTCCTCAGAAACCTGTCCTTTGCCGATCTCTGCTTTTCTACCACCACAGTACCCCAGGTGCTTGTCCACTTCCTGGTGAAGAGAAAGACCATTTCTTTTGTTGGATGCTCAACACAGATAGTCGTGTTACTTCTGGTGGGATGTACAGAGTGTGCACTCCTGGCAGTGATGTCCTATGACCGGTATGTGGCTGTGTGCAAGCCTCTGCACTACTCCACCATCATGACACACTGGGTATGTGTCCAGATGGCTGCAGGGTCCTGGGCCAGTGGTGCATTTGTGTCCCTGGTAGATGCCACATTCACATTGCGTCTTCCTTACCGAGGAAACAATGTCATTAATCACTTTTTCTGTGAACCTCCCGCCCTCCTAAAGCTGGCTTCAGCAGACACTTACAGCACAGAAATGGCCATTTTTGCAATGGGTGTGATAATCCTCCTAGCACCTGTCTCCCTCATCCTCATCTCCTACTGGAACATCATCTCCACTGTGATCCAGATGCAGTCTGGGGAGGGGAGGCTTAAGGTCTTCTCCACCTGTGGTTCTCATCTCATTGTTGTTGTCCTATTCTATGGTTCAGGAATATTTGCATACATTATCCAAGATAATGAATGAAAAGGATAAAATGATTTCAGTGTTCTATTCAGCAGTGACCCCCATGCTGAACCCCATAATTTACAGTCTGAGGAACAAGGATGTCAAAGGGGCTTTCAGGAGAATAACTGCAAAATAATAGGCGTAGAATGTGTGTCATCACTGAGTTGACCTTTGTTGGAAAAGAAAACAGATTTTTCTTATGTTTTCCTTCTTTTACCCTGTTCTTACTGTTCCTTCTATTTTCCTCTATTTTTCTTTGTTTTCTAGCTATGTGAAAGAAATTTAAAGTTTAAAAATAAGTAAAAAAAATTATGAGGAGGCGAGGGTATAAGAATGAAGAAAAGTAGATAGGAAGGGAGATAGAGGAGTAATAGCAAAGAAGTTTCTCCTCTCTTCAGTCTCACAAGTCAATAATGAACTTGGCCTAATTATGCATTTAACTATATATCCAAAACATGAAAAGAACCATTAAACCATCATAAGTATTTATGGCAGCATAGTCATTTCCTTCATTGTTGCATGTATTCAATAATTATGTTTTGAACATATATGTTTCTCTGGGTGCAGTTATATAGTTTGGCATATAAACATGACAATTGTATGACATTTTAACACTATGTGTAATTTTAAAATAACATTTATTGAAATTGAAAATAGATTCAATTAAATCAAAAAGAAATGATAGAATTCTTCTTTTGCATTTTTATTAGTTTTTAAGTTAAAATTACATTAAGAGCATTACATTTTAAATTTAAAAATTCATTGAGTGCCAGGATAGGCTCCAAAGCTACACAGAGAAACCTCAAAAAAAAAACAAACAACAACAACAAAAAAAAAAACATTGAGAGCATTCCTTCCCAAGCCTCCCTACCCTTTTGTGTTTTTCTCTTTTCCCATATTTCCCTTAGTTTCTTTGACAATATTATTTTCACTTTTATACATCGATGCACAATTTATGTGACTATAATATCTCAAAACAACAGAGGTAAAAAAAATACTTTTGTGAGAACAGCTTAATTTACTTACAGTGATTGTCTTAATTCACCAATTTTCTTGAAACTTACTCTTTTTATATACAACCCATTTTTTTTTTCATTTTCCTGTTTTGGGTCACCAAGTTGGTTTGATGATTTTGCTATTGAGAACAGTGCTGCAAAAAAACTTTGACAGGCAAGCATTTCTGTGATGTGTTGAATTGTAGTCATTCAAGTACCTAGGAGTTGCTTCTAAAATCATTTAAAAGTCTATAACTATGTGACTACATTATTCTGTTGTAATAGTTTTACCAGGGTCAATAATACTGTGAATAACTATTTAAACTGCCTTTTCATCTATAATGCATTAGGATAGCTGAGAATTCCTTCATGAAAAGCTTCTCCAGTTGTCACTAATGAACACTTCTGTTTAATATCTAATTTAACTCTTGCTGCACTGAGGTTAACTATTCTTCATCCCTTTTGAGTATTGATTAAACTCCACATTCTTTCTTGTATTCTTCCCCATGGTCCTTCAAGTATCATTCAGGACTGACTTACAAAATAACAATAGGATGCAGTGTATATGCCTCTGTGTAGCTCAAATTCTAATTGGCTTTAGTAATAAAAAACCAGGAGTTAATGCTGAAAGATCAAAGAAGCAGAGAAGCCAGCCACTGGTTCTTACCTCTACTGAATCCTCAGACCAAAAGGGAGATCCTGTCCCTACTTCCCTGAGACTGAATGTACAATCCTGGCTTTAGGAATCCTCAGATTTAAGCCCGGCATTGGTGGCGCACACCTTTAATCCCAGCACTCGGGAGGCAGAGGCAGGCGGATCTCTGTGTGTTCGAGACCAGCCTGCTCTACAAGAGCTAGTTCCAGGACAGCCTCCAAAGCCACAGAGAAACCCTGTCTCGAAAAACCAAAAAAAAAAAAAAAAAAAAAAAAAAAAAAAAAAAAAAAAAAAAGGAATCCTCAGATTTAATGCTGTCTCTATGAAACCTCAGACTGAAAGCTCTGCATGCCTGTCTCCTCTCTCCATATATTCCTCTGTCCACCCAGTCATATCACTCCTGTCTCCACTTCCCTAGTGCTGGAATTAAAGGTATGTTATCCCAAGTGCTGGGATCAAGGTGTGAGGTCTGTTTATCTTTTATACTGATTCAATCTTGTGTAGCACAGGGTGGCCTTGAACTCACAGAGATTATCTGCCTCTATCTCCTGAGTACTGGGGTTAAAGGTGTGCCTAGCCACTGCCTAGCCTCTATGGCTAACTAGTGTGGCTAGTTTTGTACTCTGATCTTCAGGAAAGCTTTATTTGTTACAGCATAAACAAATTACAACATTTCCCCTCTTTTGTCTAAAATAAAAAATATATAACTAATACAAAAATCTATATACAATAAGTATAATAACTATATCCAATATAAACAGGCAATAAATATATCAGCAATGTCTAATGCATTTGCATTTGACAAATTAAGAGAAAATACTCCATTATCTATCCTATGGTGGGGAGCCCAAAATCTTGTACCTAATTCACTTTCTATTCTAACTTGCATTGTCACATTTCTATATCCCTTAGTTTCTTTTTACAATGAGATCACTGAATCTAAGCTCCTTTGTTCAGCTTTATTCTTGATCATTACCAATAACAACTTATACCTAACCACCCTTAAATGATAATAAATATCCCTGACCCATCTTTAAGGAATGTGGGCATAGTTGCCTAGACTATTTCCTACTGATTGGAGGTGCTGTTGATCTCCGGAGGTTTCTGAGAAAATGCAGGATTATGGGTAAGTCCTGACTGGAGAATTCTGCGAGGGTGGATCATCTCAGCCAGGAACCTTGAAGCCATTCTAGATGTAGAACCCAAAGGAAACTACAACAGAGGCACTCTGAAATGTTGGGTCATGTGGGACATTTGCTACCACTGGAGATTTTTCAGGGGGTCTTCCTCAATCAAACATGATTCTTCTTAACCCATAATGAATCCAGAGTCTCTCATTTTCTGTGAAAACAAGAGCAGAACCTCATCTCCAAAGTAACATATGTTTTTGACTTAAATTTTGAAATCAAGGAGGGGAGGCACAGGGAATAGGAGGAGAGAGACAGGGAACTGGGATTGATATGTAAAACATACTTTTGCTAATTTAAATTTAAAAATGGAGAAAATTGTGTGTGTGTGTGTGTGTGTGTGTGTGTGTGTGTGTGTGTGTGTGTGTGTGTGTGTGTGTTGGATTAAACCAGCAACATTTATAATCAAATGACTCTTGGCAGCTGTTGCTCCTTCCTTAGAAGTCAAACAGTTTAAAGACAGCACAATAACATACAGTATCCAGAATCTCTGTATTTTCCCATCTTTATTTTGTATTTTTTGATATTACTTTACTACTTTTCAAGGACTTTATTTTATTATTTTAAAACTTAATATTTCCTATTAATGACTATTTATACCTTCTCTTTACTCTCCCAAGCCTATGTATGTTTTTAAACACACTATCAACACGTTTATAGGGTTTTTATTTTAAACTAAATCTATTTTTACCTGCATATATCTGTCTTTTTCTGATCACATGAGGTTTTAAACTGCTAAGAGTTGTGGCTAGGACTAAGGCTGTGGATTTAGTGGCTGGTTCCAGCCTGCTCCTTGGTTCCCTGAGAGGTTATTCTCATGGGGAAGGTATGTTTACCACCAGCTCTGGGAGCCAGGATTACCACCCCAACTCTAGGAAGCTTCCAAAATGTCCATGCTGCATCCGAGTAGCATGCTCATAATACCCATTTAGGTATTTGGTAGCAGGGCCTCTTAAAAGAGCCATCTATTTTTTCCTCTAACGCCGAGTCGGAAAGCCATTTCTTAAAGCAGCACTGTTTCTGCTTGCCACCAGCAAACAGAACCCACCCAAGAGAAAGCAATTACCAATAAGCCAAGTTTGACTCCAGTTTTGTGTGTTTAGAATTCTTTTTAAAGCTTTCAAGGCTTTGTGTGTAAATTTTGGCCTCACATTGGAATACCGATGTAGCACAAATTCTCATTGGTCTTAATAATAAAAATCGGGAGTCAGATATATGGGTTAATGCTGAAGGATCAGAGAAACAGAGCAGCCAGCCACTAGTGTTCACCTATTGAATTCTCAGACCAAAGAGGCAATCCTGTCCCTATGAGTCCTTAGACTAAATGCAGGATGCTGTCTCTAGGAATCCTAAGACAGAAAGCTCAGTGCTCCTGTCTCCTTCTAACTTGTGTCCAACTTTAGGACAAATCTAAGCTCCTTTGTTCAGCTTTATTCTTGATCATTACCAATAACAACTTATACCTAACCACCCTTAAATGATAATAAATATCCCTGACCCATCTTTAAGGAATGTGGGCATAGTTGCCTAGACTATTTCCTACTGATTGGAGGTGCTGTTGATCTCCAAAAAAATTCCAAAAAAAAATGGGGGGGGGCCTCTTGCCTGTGGCTTTGCAACCACTGGTTTAGGCCAGAGCTACATGTGGGCACAATCGCTGCCCCACCAGCTAGGTTTTCCTTTTTTCTATCCTGGTGGGCTTTCTCTGGGCACCCTTCTCTGGCTGCTACCAAACCCACTTGACTGTCTACTGTTCTACTTAGCAGTAGTCAATCTCATATCTTCCACGCCTGTCACCGGTGCCAGCCAGCGCCAGCGCATTTGAGCAAAGAATCCGACCAGGCAAGAGTCTTCGGGTTAAGAAGGAAACAACTCAAGTCATTTGGTAGAAGACAATGCCATCAGTTTATTGCAGCCAGCAGTTTACATATAAGAGGAGATGGAAAAATACCACCTGCTAACAGAACTCAAATATGTGATGAATCCAATGTGTTTCAGTGAGTGCTCACCTGTGCATGCAAATTGGATTTCATCTTTAGTAAGTAGTAAAGTTATATGCTTGACAAAAAAATAATAAGTGACACACTGGAAGACAAATGTCACACAATTTCAATTTTATGTGTAACCTAGAAATGATGAACTTATGGGAACAGAGAGCAGAGTTGTGGCTATTAGGCTTCAATGTGGGACTTTTAACAATGGGGAAACGACTGGTTTAAGGATATAAAACTGCAGTTGGACAAGAGGCATGGACTCTCTGAAGTCTTGAGGTCTACTGAGAGCATGATAAATATGGTTGATAACAATATGCTATATTTTAAAAGTTGTGAGATAGTATACTTTAAGTGTTCTCAAAACAAAAATGATGAATGTGTGATATAACGTGTTGGTTGGTTTAATTTAGCCATGCCATTGTGAACATACTGTATTCTGTATCATAATTATGCATGACTTTATTTATGAACTAAATAAATGAATGGGAAAAAAAAGCCCAGGGCCAGATGACTTCAGTGCAGAATACCACTAGAAATTCAAGGAACAGCTAATACAAATTCTCTTCAAAGTATTTCACACAATAGAAACAATAGGATCATTGCCAAAGTCTTTTTACAAGTCTTCAATAACCTTGATACCCAAGCCACACATCTAAGAAAGAGAATTACAGACCAATATCCCTCATGAACATTGATGCAAAAATACTCAATAAAACACTGGCAAATCAGATCCAAGAACACATCAGAGAAATCATACACCATGATCAAGTAGGCTTCATCTCTGGGATGCAAGGATGGTTCAACATACTAAAATCCATCACTGTAATCCACCACACAAACAGACTGAGAAAAAAAAAATGATCATTTCACTAGATGCTGAAAAAGCCTGTGATAAAATCGAACACCTCTTCATGATAAAAATCTTGGAGAGATTAGGGATAACAGGAAAATACCTTAACATAATAAAAGCAATATATAGCAAGCCCACAGCCAACATCGAATTGAATGGAGAGAAACTCAATGCAATTCCTCTAAAATCGGGGACAAGACAAGGCTGTCCACTCTCTCCATACCACTTCAATATTGTCCTTTAAGTTCTAGCTAGAGCAATAAGACAACAAAAGGAGATCAAAGGGATACAAATTGGAAAGGAAGAAATCAATCATACACTGTTTACTGATGATATGATAGTCTACATAAGCGACCCAAAAAACTCTACCAGGAAACTCCTACAGCTGATAAACATCTTCAGCAAAGTAGCAGTATACAAGATTAACTCAAAAAAATCAGTAGCCCTAATATATATGGATAATAAATGTGCTGAGAAAGAAATCAGAGAAACATCACACTTTACAATTGCCACAAACAACATAAAATACCTTGGGGTAATGCCAACCAAAAAAGTGAAAGACCTGTACCATAAGAATTTTGAGTCTCTAAAGAAAGAAATTAAAGAAGATACTAGAAAATGGAAGGATCTCCCATGTTCATGGATAGGTAGGATCAACATAGTAAAAATGGCAATCTTACCAAAGCCATCTACAGATTCAATGCAATCCCCATCAAAATCCCAGCACAATTCTTCACAGACCTTGAAAGAATAATTCTCAACTTTATATGGAAAAACAAAAGACCCAGGATAGCCAAAACAATCCTGTACAATAAAGGAACTTCTGGAGGCATCACCATCTCTGACTTCAAGCTCTGTTACAGAGCTATAATCCTGAAAACAGCTTGGTATTGACACAAAAATAGAGAGGTAGACCAATGGAAGTGAGTTGAAAACCCTGATATTAACCCACACACCTACGAACACCTGATTTTTTACAAAGAAGCTAAATTTATACGATGGAATAAAGAAAGCATCTTGAACAAATGGTGCTGGCATAACTGGATGCTGGCATGTAGAAGACAGCAGATAGGTCCATGTCTATTCCCAAAAGTAAGTTCCCAAAAGTCAGGTCCCAAAAGTAAGTTCAAATGGATCAAAGACCTCAACATAAACCCAGCCACACTGAACTTATTAGAAGAGAAAGTAGGAAATACCCTTGAAGGAATTGGTACAGGAGACTGCTTCCTGGACATAACACCAGTAGCACAGACACTAAGATCAACAATTTGTAAATGGTACCTCCTCAAACTCAGAAGCTTCTGTAAGGCAAAGGAGACAGTCAGCAAGACAAAATGGCAGCCCACAGACTGGGAAAAGATATTCACTAGCCCCACATCTGACAGAGGGATGATGTCCAAAATACACAAAGAACTCAAGAAGCTAGTCTCCAAAACACCAAACAATCCAATTAAAAAGTGGGGTACAGAACTAAATAGACAGTTCTCAATAGAGGAATCTAAAATGGCTGAAAGACACATAAGAAAGTGTTCAACATTCTTAGCCATCAGGGAAATGCAAATCAAAACAACTCTGAGATACAGTCTTACTCTTGTCAGAATGGCTAAAATCAAAAACACCAATGACAGTCTATGCTGGAGAGGATGAGGAGAAAGGGGAACACATCTCCATTTCTGGTGGGAGTGCCAACTTGTATAGCCACTTTGGAAATCAATACTCTTCAGGAAAATGGAAATTAGTCTACCACAAGATCCAGAAATTCCACTCTTAGGCATATACCCAAAAGAAGCACATTCATACAACAAGGACATCTGTTCAACGATGTTCTTAGCTGCACTATATGTAATGGCCAGAACCTGGAAGCATCCTAGATGCCCCTCAACTGAAGAATGGATAGAGAAAATGTGGTACATTCAGACAATGGAGTACTACTCAGCAGGGAAAAAAAACAATAGAATTTTGAAATTTGTAGGCAAATCGATGGAACTTGAAGAAACCGTTCTGAGCGAGGTAACCCAATCACAAAAAGACAAGTATGGTATGTACTTATGTGGATTTTAGACATAGAGTAAAGGATTACCAGCCTACAATCCACACTGCCAGAGAAGCTAATAAACAAGGAGGACCCTAAGAGAGATATACATGGTCCCCTGGAGAAGGGGAAAAGGACAAGATCTCCTGAGCATATTGGGAGCATGTGGGGAGGGGAGAGAGAGCTAGGAGAACTTGAAGGGAAGAAGAGGAGGGGTTAGGAGGACATGAGGGAGCAGGAAGTTTGAGTTAGTGGAAGAATAGAGGAGAGCAAGATAAGAGATACCATAATACAGGGAGCCATTATAGGTTTAAAGAGAAATCAGGCACTAGGGAAATGTCTGGAGATCTACAAAGATGACACCAACTAACAATCTAAGCAACAGAGGAAAGGCTACCTTAAATGTCCTCCCCTGATAATGAGATTGATGACTGACTTATATGCAATCCTAAAGCCTTCACCCAGCAGCTGATGGAAGTAGAAGCAGACACCCACAGCTAAACACTGAATTGAACTAGAATCCAGTTGCAGAGAAGGAGGAGTGATGAGCAAAGGGGTCCAGACCAGGCTGGTGAAACCCACAGAAACAGCTGACCTAAACAAGGGGGAGCTCTTGGTTCCCTGACTGATTGCTGGGAAACCAGCATAGGACTGATACAGACCCCATGAACATGGGTGTCAGTGAGGGATCTCTGAAATCTATGTTCCTTTTATAGTAGATCAGTACTTATCCCTAGCATAGGAATAGACTTTGGGTGCCCATTCCACATAGAGGGATACTCCCTGAGCCTATACACAAGGAGGTGGGCCTAGGCCCTATCCCAAAGGACATGACAGATTCTGAAGAGCCCCCATGGAAGGCCTCACCCTCCCTGGTGAGCAGAAAGTGTATGGGATAGGTAGGGTGTTAAATGGAGGGGGGCAGGAGAGCAGGGGAGCAGGGGAGGCAGAGGGAACATGTATAATAATCTTGTTTCTAATTTAAATAAAAATGGTGAGAAAGAAAAAAGTTTAAAAAAATAATAAAAGAAAGTAAAATAAACATAACTGGGATTAACACTATGTTAATTATCATCTTGATAATGGTTTAATCTCTAAAAATGTTGGTTGATATGAGTGCCAAGATATAGGCCTTAAAAAAACTTACTAACCAAACTAGTGAAAAACCTTTATAACAAGAATTTTGAGTCTTTAAAGAAAGAAATTAGAAACCAGAAAATGGAAAGATCTCCCATGCTCTTCGATAGGTAGGATCAACAAAGTCAAATTAATAAGAAAACAGATGCATAACAATACACAACATTTTCAAATACTGTGTGTAAGAAAAGAGGCTGTGGGCTGCTGAGACCTGAAGCTCTAGTTTGAGAGTGGAAAGGTCTTGACTGAGAAACTCCCAGGATCAATCACCAAATTAAGGAGAACTCAAGATCTCACTGACAGATAAATGGGTGATTTAGTTGACCTGAGAGTAGAGACAGGGTTGCATGTCTGTACAAACATATCTGCAGACTTATACAGATTCTGTGGAGATACCAGTTCCCATTTGTGTCTCCAGGTCAGTATGTTTCAGGTCCTGCCTGCTTTGAATGCCCAAACCCAAGTGGCTAAGAATGAGAAAGGAACCCCTAATAGGTATAACATGGTACAGCAAGACACAGAAGACATTCTGGGCATAGCTTTTATAGCTCTGAGCTGGCCATCTTTATACTCATTATAGTAGCTTCAGTCAATAGCCTAAGCAGCTCCAAAACACCTGTGGAATACAGCTCCTAAAGAACACTTATTCTCCTTAGAAGCCACATGGGAAAGAGGGGTAGAGAGCAAAACAAATTCTTTTTTCATGGACCAAATCAAGATCAGACTCCTTGGAAGGAGTACCTCCCCCTCAGCATTTTACCCTCTCTCACCTAGAGACCTGGCAGATGACAGCACAGTACAGTGGTGGAGAAAGAGTGACAAATGAAGAAAGGTTCTGTTTCTTCAACCTTGATGTCCTTAGTCGACCAGCTACCTTCATTTCTGTTTCCAAAGTAAGTGGAGGTTAGGGCCTCAAATAGGATGTGCATCTTATCCCAGCCTAATGCAATGAGTACTCTTTTATAAAGAGACAGTTTGAAATCTTCTAAGAAAAAATCAGCCTGTGTCTGGCTCAGGGAGTATCCTGCAGGAATTCTTCAAACCTGAGGTCCCTGAGGGCTGTTCTAATAAGAGCACTCCCTGAAGTAATCAGTGCCATAAACTTTTCAACCTTTCAACAAAAAGAGACCCCACAGGCATTAAGAAAATAATGATCTGTGGCTGAACATACAGCCTAGCATGTGTAAGGCCCTTGGTTCAATCCCTAGCACCAAAAATGATAAAATAATTATCTAAAAAATTTACCAGAAACTCCTCTAAAGTCAAGTATTTTATTTTAAATGAAGAAAAGGCACATTTTATTTGATGTTAATATTTTTACATGGCATAGAGCTCTCATGGGAAAGGAAGTGAAAAACCACAAAGAGGCAGTCAAACACGTGGGCTTAAATACAATTTTAACAAAAGGCAATGAGTTTGAGGAGCTGTGACAAGACAAAGGAAAAGGACTTTAGTATCTAGGCATGGTTAATTGTGTGAAGACAAATACAGAGGCCTACTAGAAGATGAAGGTTGTTTAGTAAGGTTTGTTTTGCATGTTGTTTTTGAGCTGATAAGAGCCTTGAGTTGTCCCTGTGATGGTGATTAAGGATCCTGTGATTAAGAGTCTTCCTGCTAGGAGAGGGGGGAGAGGAAGCACCTTCAAATGGGGGATTTGTGCCCTGATTTTAACCTAACAAAGAACAGGGAAGAAAGCTTTTCTCTGTATGGACTCTTTTTTAATTATATTAAACCCCCAAATTGGAATGACATATTATAATACCTCTTATTCTTCTATCCAGGGGCAGTAGAGGGCTGGAAGCTGTAGGATAAATGGTCCTTCCCTCCATTCTAGGAGGTATGGTGTAGGGGTTTCAGTGAAAGTAGTGGCTCTCAATTTCTCCCTTTCCTCACGGAAGTTATTAACCTCACATCCTACACAAATTATTGCTTGTCCACCCAACTCTCCCCCTCCCTTCCTTCCTTCCTTCCTTCTACCTTTCTTTAGTTCTTCTTGAGACAGGGTCTCAGATGATTGCAGCTAGCCTCAAACTCCTTATATAGTCAAAGCTAGTCTTGAACTGCTGAACCTCCTGCATCCATTTCACAACTCTTGGGATTACAAGCATGTGGCACCAGATAGAGAGATAACTGCCTTAAAAGCAGTAATTTCATAGGTTCTATTTTCTATGGCATCCCACATTAGAATAGCCTTCTTGCCTTTGTATCTTTACAGTCCCACATAACTACAATAAAGACTAGTAAATTATCTTAAGCTGTTGCTTTCACATACCTTTTTTTCTATACCTTTCAGAAATCCCTTCCTATGGTATTAATGTATCTCTTACCACCCAAAAGTCATTGGAGTGATAGCATTAAGTAGAACTTTGAGAAAAATCAATAAACCATGAGTTCAGAGCTATCATAAATGACATTTTAAAAAGTGTAAGGGATTTGTTTGCTTCTTCTACCATGTGAGAATGCAATAAAATCTTGAAATCACAGATGTGTCAATACCTTGTGCTGCTTATAAATTACTCTATTTACATTTGGTTATAACAACACAAGAAAACAAAAATGTTCTCCAATTGTTGGGATTCTGAGATATAGTTAATAAAAATAGAGAATGCCCATTGGAATATAAACTCCAAATAGTTGTTAGCATAAAAATATGATTCCTGTAATATTTATAATACGTTTATATTATCTGTTATTTATATGGAAATTGAATTTTTTTCTCTTTTTCCTCCATTTTTATTTAAATTAGAAACTAGATTATTTTATGTGTCACTCCCAGTTCCCTCTCCCTCCCTTCCTCCCCTATACCCCCATTAACACCCTACCTATCCCACACCCTTTCTGCTCACCAGGGAGGGTGAGGCCTTCCATAGGAGGTCTTCAGAGTCTGTCATATCCTTTGGGTTAGGGCCTAGGCCCTCTCCTGTGTGTCTAGGCTCAGGGAGTATCCCTCTATGTGGAATGGGCACCCAAAGTCCATTCCTATGCTAGGGATAAGTACTGATCTACTACAAGAGGCTCCATAGATTTCTGAGGCCTCCTCACTGACACCCACGTTCAGGGGGTCTGTATCAGTCCTATGCTGGTTTCCAAGGTATCAGTCTGGGGACTAAGAGCTCTCCCTTGTTCAGGTCAGCTGTTTCTGTGGGTTTCATCAGTCTGATCTTGATCCCTTTGCTCATCACTCCTCCCTCTCTGCAACTGGATTCCAGAGTTCAGCTCAGTGTTTAGCTGTGGGTGTCTGCTTCTGCTTCCACCAGCTGCTGGATGAAGGCTATAGGATGGCATATAAGTCAGTCATCAATCTCATTATCAGGGGAGGACATTTAAGGTAGCCTTTCCTCTGTTGCTTAGATTGTTAGTTGGTGTCATCTTTGTAGATCTCCAGACATTTCTCTTTAAACTTATAATGGCTCCCTCTATTATGGTATCTCTTATCTTGCTTTCCTCTATTCTTCCCCCAACTCAACCTTCCTGCTCCCTCATGTCCTCCTTACCCCTCCTCTTCTCTTCTCATTCTCCTAGCTCCCTCTCCCCTCCCCCTTGCTCCCAATTTGCTCAGGAGATCTTGTCCCTTTCCCCTTCTCCGGGGGACCATGTATGTCTCTCTTAGAGTCCTCCTTGTTGCCTAGTTTCTCTCGTGGTGTGGATTGTAGGCTGGTAATCCTTTGCTCTATGTCTAAAATCCATATGTGAGTGAGTACATACCATATTTGTCTTTTTTGTGAAGTCAAGTATTTTAATGAGGGGTTCTCAGGCTACCCTGTGAACTCCTGAGGTTCCCAATATTTTGTCTCAATATTTGATTTAGATGTTTCAGTTCTGAGGATAGTATGAAGTATGTCTGATAGAAGAACAGTTGTCCATTAAAATCTGTAGGGTAATTGTTCCAGGACTGTGGATACCAAAATCAATGAACAGTGAAGACCCTCATAACAATTAAATGGTATTTACACAAAAGCTATACACAGCCTGTCCTATATTTTCAATCATCTACAGATTATCTATGATGCCTAAAGTGTCTTCAGAAGTTCAAGGTAGACCTTTAATAGACTTATTACAGAGTCTCACTATGTAACCTAGAATTTGCAATTCTATTGTAGCCTTCCAAGTGCTAGAAAAATATTTTTATCAAAATATAAATATATTTTGTATTCACAACTTGAATGAAGAATATATAGAAACAAAGAGCTGAGTTAGTGTTTATCATCTGTATTATATTCCATAAGCTAATAACTACCAGAAAATTCAAAACCCTTATCTGTGTTCATATTCAAAACGCTCTGTTTATGGGATCTAGAGAGATGGTTTGGGAGTTAAGGACACTTGTTGTTCTTCCAGAGGAGCCAGGTTTGACTCCTAGAACCCACTTTGTAGCTTATGACTGTCTGTAACTCTAGTTCCGAGGATCTGATGCCCTATTTTGATCTCTGAGGGCACCAAGCACACTCATGGTACATAGACATGCATGTAGACAAAACACTAACAAACATAAAATAAAAATAAATACCTTTTAAAACTAAAAAACCTTACTTTTTCTAATTAAAAATATATCATAGAAAAACAGAAACACACATGCATGCATGTATGCATGTGTGGACTGGCTTACATTACAGCAGACTCTGTCATAGTGTTTTCATAAGAGGAAATCTACTACTCCAGGAAATAATAGCAAGAATTGACAGACAGCCCCAGGCTAAATAGCCTCTGTACAAATAAGGAGACAGCTGCTGGATGAGAATTAAAGCTGTTTACCCTCTAAGATCTGAAAATGGTTTTCTCTGGTAACATAGGCATTCTCAGAACAGGTTGCCTTGGTGACTCTGGCCTCCTATGCACTATGTGTTCACCTGACTGTTGCTACACAGAAATTGACGGTCTGGGATCTAATAGGAGCTTGGCAATATCATTTAAACATTGCCATCAGTCTGATTTTCTTAGCCTGCTGACCTCTCTAATTTTCTAGTCATGGTCAGTTATGCAGTTTTTATAAAATGTGATTCACAGCCATGTCTTCTTTCCACCTTTGTGATGTCATTATTATAAGATTTTTTAAATATGTCTAGTTACAGACAAGAACTAAGCACTTTGTGAAAGGTGCTAGCCTTGGTGTCACATTGATTAGCAGTGTACCGTTCCTTTGGTTTTTAACACACAAGCAGACATGTAAGATGAACTTATGGAATTATTATGCCCTAATTCTGATATTCCAGATTTTCTTCTAATATCACCTTGGGCTGAGAACCCAGCCAACTTCCCAGTCATAAAAAAGAGTAACAAGTACATTATTCCTAGTCTTTGGAAAGTTGAGCACATGGCTTTCTCTTTTATCTCCATATACCTGGGTGTGACTGTACTTTGAAATGGAGTTTGCAAAGCACTACCCTCCTTGTGTTGCATATTATACATTTCAGACAATCTGACCACTGTGGGGTGATCATTACCTTTTTTAAATTTCTAAATGTAGCATGTGGGTGACAAAATCGAAGGTGGGAAGGTCAGAATTGGTGTACTGCTCTTTGCCAGAATTTTGAGGTAGGAATGTTACACATTGAATTCAAACAAGTTTGTCTGCAAGGAAAGTTACAAGTTCATATTGCGTAATTCTCTTCATGCTCCTTATTGAAAGGTTTTTATAGAATCATTTTTATCTCAAAGCTGTTCCGTAGTTTTGGCTTTACCTAGCAGTGATAAGCATTATAAAAATCAACTGTGTTCATCTGTCACTCCCCACACACCGGGATCTTATGTGAGAGCAGAGATCAGAGAATTTGGACTTTAACCAATGTGTCTCCAGAATATTTGTGTATCTTGACTTTTTACCTATCCTAATATTCACCATTAACATTTTTCCAATCCTAGTAACCCCCTTTGATAGAAAAGAGGGCAGAAACAGGAGTGCTGAAAGTGTCAAGTTGTTGCTGTCACTAGGGAGATATCAGAAACATGAGTCAGACAAGAAAGAGATAATAAAAAATTAAAACTATAAGAACATTTTATAAAGGTGCTTAGGTATTTTGTAAAGGGTGCTATGTAGAGTGATTGCATAACACTTGATTCTGAATCAAGAGAAGATAACAATTTAGATATTTAGGCAAAAATTAGCCAATAGTTCCTGCAAATATGATTCAACTTTCTAAAACATAAAGTCATTGCTTATTAAATGTTGAAAAGAAAGAGTTGGATAAGCATTCAAATGCTTTCAGAAGGTTTCATTGTTCACTTGAACTACAATAAGAAAACAAAGCAGTTTTTTGGTTTGAGAACTTCATATATTTTTCTAACATGTTCTGTAAAATTCACTCATTCCCTCCTCTCTGATTCCTTCCATACTCTCCCACAACTTTTTCCTTCAAACTTTATGTGCTTTCTTTTCATTAAAATAAAACTTTAAAAAAACAGTAATGAATCCACTTAGTGTTGCCTTTTCCGCATGAGTATAGGAACATCTACTAGGGCATCAGCAGCCTTTCAGAGTTCATATTCCTAAAGAAAATATTCTCCTGCCCCTGGGAGCCATAAATTTCCAATAGTTTCTAAGTGAGGAATGGAGTCTTGAAATCCTTGTCCCTATCCATAACAGGATTTTGACTGAGTTTATCTTGTACATACAGTCCCAGCCACTCTTGATTCATGTGCACAATTCTTATGTCTAGCAAACACTGTTTACCTTCAAACACCGACCACCCCTAGCTCTTACAATCTTTATGCCCCCCTTCTACAATGGTCCCATATATAGTAATCACTCCATAGTCAGATGAGTTCATTTTGAACATTTTCTCATATATTACATTTGATAATTTCAGTTACAAATTGTTACAAGACCCCACTCATCCTAAATTCATTCATAATACTTTAGAAATATTAGTACAAAATAAATTTTAATTCTTGTGTTTCAGATATATTGTCAAGTTACATATTAATAGATTTACATTTTTCAAGATCTTAACTGTGGGGATTCCAAAATTTTCTCAGAGACTCTGACGGAAGGACAAAGGGAACTTTAGTTCTGTGTGCTTGTATGAATAGATTTGGCAAGGCCAGTCTGAGGCTGGAGTCAGTGCCTCAAAGTAGTCAGATTTTGGCATTTGGGGACCTGACTCTTTCCCCTAGGCTGTTGTTATCACTTGTAAGACAACTCTATCTGAGGTATCATGTGTTCCCTTTTCCAGCATTGTCTAACTTAACTTTCTGCTGACCTTGGGCATTTTTTACCTTGCAAATTATATATGAGATGCTATACTTCCTTTATTGTCACTTTGGTTTTTTTCTCCTTTTATATAAATAGAACCCTTTCTCATATAATATACCCTGATTACAATTTTCCTTCCCTCAACTACTCCCAGTTCCTCTTCACCTACTCGCCCACCTGGATCCACTCCTTTTTGCCTCTCCTTAGGAAAAAGAGACTGCTAAGACTTAACAATGAAACATAACAACAAAACATAACAAAATAAAATATAAGATAAAACAAAAACTATCATATCAAAGTTGGACAAGATAAACCAATACAAGGAAAAGAGCTCAAGAAAAGGCACATGAATCAGAGACCCACTTGTTCACACACTCAATAGTCTCATAAAATTATTAGACTGAAAATAATATATACACAGAGGACCTGGTACAGACCCATGTAGGCCCTGTGCATGCTACTTCAGTCTCTGTGAATTCCTATGAGCCTTGCTCAGTTGATTCAGAGAGCTTTCTTTTCCTGGTGTCCTCCATCTCCTATGTCTCTTACATTCTTTCCACCTCCTCTTCTGGGTTCCCTGAGCACTGAGGGGAGGTATTCGATGGAGACATCCCATTTAGAGCTAAGTGTTCCAAGGCCTCTTTCTCTGCATGCTTCAGGAAGAAGCTTCTCTGATAATGGCTGAGCAAAGCACTGATCTGTGAGCATAACAGAATGTCATTAGTAGTCATTTTATCATTTTTAGTTATCAACTGTATTTGGTTTTACCTTAGGTCTCTGGGCTATCTAGTCTCTGGTTCTTGGTCATCCAGGCAGTATCAGGTATGGGTTGCCGCTCATGGAGTGTGCCTTAAGTCAAATTAGTCATTAGTTGGTTACTCCCACAAGCTTTGTGCCACATTAAGCTAGCATATTTTGCAAGCAGAATGATGCTATCGTTTTTAATAAACTTGCTTGGCATAAGTCACCAGCTTATGCAAAGCCTCCTGGTTTCCCAGCTATTGCTTTTGTTCCTTTGTTTCTTGTCTTCTCTATTTCTCATCCCTTATCCTCCCACTAAACAACTTTATTCCTGTTGGCTTGGGTCATTTACCTTCAGCTTCCTTGAAATACACATAGGTTAGAGATTTTCCAGTGTCTGCCAAAAGAACTCTAGCTTTCCTCAAAAGTCCTATTTCTTCTTTCAGATTCACTTTAGTTCATGTTGTCTTAAAATGCTACATATCACATGTCCATAGCAAATCAATCGTCACATATATTTATTGTCCATGCAGAATCACTCTACACATAATGCATGTAGTTCACCCAGGATATAAACTGCTTTGGACATGAATAACATTCTGTAAACATTGAATCTGTAATATCCAGAAATCAATATAGAAAAGTGGAATTTCATCAGCCCCCCCTTGCATTTTTCCCTCTCCTGCCTCATTCTTTGCCCATAATCATCTTGTTTTTAAAAGAATATAACAAAATGAGAGACAAGTTCCAATTCTAAACAGCTTCTAGGAAAACAAGTGCTTTTGTACTTTTCCCACTTTGTGAGAAGAAAAAAGAGGGGCTATCCTAAAATGAGCGGCAATGTTATTTCATGAGAATAATCCTTACAGAGGGCTCCATGGTGCAAATGTGGAACAAGATATATGGAAATCTGAGAAAAGAAGCACAGAAGATGGAATGCTTCTGTACCATCACAGCCCTTGAAGGGGAAATGGAAGACTACAGAGGGAAATGCAAATACCATTCTACATTGGGATCCTGAGTACTTTGATTATGGATTTACGCCATCACACCCAGTTATGGAAGTAGCTTGTATCTCCATGGATTAAAACTATATTCTCTAAAAAAAATGGCTTAGGATAACATGAGTTTGGCAAGTAGCTGTGGGATTTAGAGGAAAAAAAAATATCCCTGGGTAGAAAGAGGTTGGTTTAGGAAAGCTGCAGTTTATAGAATTTTCTCACTATTTTATATTTATTTTATTTATTTACTGTCGGTGGGAAAATTGTCACAAATCAAGGGAGCTATACCCATGAATAATAATCTTGGACAAGGTTGTGTAAAAAAACATTCCTTGGTAAACATGAGTGAGCTTTATTCTCAGATGAGAGATAAAAGTTGTTTAAACCATTGATGAACTTCCAAATGACCAATAACCATGATTACTCTTATATTCTTTTACCTCATCTCTCTTTTAAGAACCTTTTTAAATGCCTCCTTCACATCCTTGTTTCTTAGGCTATAAATGAATGGGTTCATCATGGATGTTACAACTGAATAAAACACTGAGATTACTTTATCCCCTTCATTCATTTTCTTTGAGTTTGGCTGCATGTAGGTAAATATTGTTGAGCCATAGAAGAAAATAACAACAATGAAATGGGAACTGCATGTGGAGAAGACCTTGAGCCTCCCCTCACCTGATTGTATTTGAACCACAGTGTAGATAATATTCCAGTAGGAGAAAAAGATGAGAGAGAGAGGACCTAGGAGAATTATTACACCCATTGCAAAAATGACCATCTCAGCTGTGTAGGTTTCTTCTGAAGCCAGCTTCAAGAGTGCAGGAGGCTCACAAAAGTAATGATTGATTAGATTAGGTCCCTGGTATGGCAAGCATAAAGTAAATGTGGTATCTACTACAGACACAAATATTCCACTAGCCCAGGATCCTACAACTAGCAGAATACAAACTCTATGTGTCATGATGGTGGAGTAGTGCAAAGGCTTGCAGACAGCTATGTATCTGTCATAAGACATGACTGCTAGAAGAGAACTTTCTGTACACCCCATTATGAGGAAAAAAAACATCTGCATTGAGCACCCAGCAAATGAAATGGTCTTTCTTACAACTAGAAAGTGGACTAGCATCTTGGGAACGATAGTTGTAGAGAAACAGAGATCATTCAATGACAGGTTTTTGAGAAAGAAGTACATTGGTGTGTGAAGTCGAGAGTCAACATGAATGAGGAGTATGATGAGCAGATTTCCAAACACAGTGAGCAGGTAAATGATGAAAAATACCATGAACAGCAAGATCTGAGTCTGATGATCTGAAGAAAGGCCCAGCAAGATGAACTCAGTCAGATAAGTATGGTTTTCTTTGCCCATGGAGGTATACACCTACAAATTAGCATACATGGAGCAATCAAATGTTGACTGTGATGGTCAAATCCAGAAAGTAAAAATGTCATGGGAAGAAAAAAAATTTAGGTTAAAAAGTATTTTAGTAAGCATTTAAGATGCTGGTTTTCTATTTATTGTATCCCTACTTAACCAGGACTACCCATGCCTTCCCAACAATTCTTGATGACAGAGTGCTATCATCTGTGGGGACATTGTTCAACAGTTGTGTGGATAATGTCAGGAAACATCTTCAGAGCAATCACAAGTTGTTAATCTAAAGAAAATCTGTGTTGTGAGAAACATCAAGATCATAGATGGGTACAAATATATTAGATGAGTTTGAAAACAATAAAGAATCCTTACTTTGATTTAAAAAAAAAACTCTTAGTGTTACTTTCCAGTTCACTGACCACAGAGAATATTTTAGCTTTGATTTAATCAAATATCAGATGGAAACGATCCCCTTCACCATTTTCTTTTCATAAGATTCTGTATCATCTTCCCCAGCAAGTAAGAGGAATTATGAAGTTATAACCTTGTCATGGTCTAAAAACAAATGGAAGAGTTAGGACCAGATTTAGGCAGTATCACATATGATAGGACCTTTCATGAGTCTACAGGCACTCACAGGAATTGTCTGAAAAGGACAATGTTTTATGTGACCTAATAGTGCTTAGCCTCATTTGTGCTGCAGTTTAACAGACTGATTGTGTAACAGACTAGATGTGTGGATTGGCAGGAAATCAGGAATTTGTGTAGTGTTTGGTAGCCATGCAGGATTCACAGTTACTATCTACAGTTTAGTATATATCTGCAACAAATAAAAAAGGTGGATACAAGATAAAGGATAAGTAACCAGAAAGGGGTAGAAAAGGTGAAGGTTGGAACACAAAGCTTGAATTCTCCTAGGAATGCCTGAAGCACCCATGCTCTTTAGAATGAAAGTATTGTCAGAAAAGAAAGTCAATCTTGCTGGCCATAACATATTAAGATAGAAAAGTCAGAAACTGCAAGCATATTTGTGTACACACATGTGACCCTCTATTTGGTTGTACAGTAGGAGAAGTGTGAACCGAATCACTGAACTGAACCACTGCCATGAATTGCTAAGTATATCTTGAGGCAAGACCACAGAGGCAGTCTTCAGTTAAGGAATTGCTATCAAGACTGGATCTGAACTGGATCTAGTCTAATTTACAGAAGGGTGCAGACCAGCAAGATCATGTCAGAGAGCACATTACAGAGACCAGTGCAAGTAAGAAAGATCCTGCCTTTCACTTTAGTTTCAGATGACAAGAGGATCAGTGACAAAGTCAGTGCCATCAACCATCAAAATGGACAATATTTTTACAATATTTTCATTCACAAAATAATATTGTTAGTGGATTGACATTAGAATTTTTTAATTGGAAAAATAAAAGAAAATACTATCTTTTGCAATAATAAAACCATGGTTTCAGGAAAATATTTGCTTCAATATGTATATGCATTTTTGAGTATAAATCTTGCTATAATATAAAATGTGTTTCTTATTAAAGTCAATATTGGAAGATTTAAGAAGAATCTTGTTATAAGTCCAAAATGCCTAAGGATACCAATAAAGGCTTCATCGCCGATCCCATTTTTTGATAGTTTTAGTAAATGGAATCTCCATGTTTTATTGTAGAGAAGTTTTATGCAATGAACTGTGCCTATTCCTATCATCTTGGTAAATCTGGTAAATATTAATATGTTTGTTCATTAAATATTCATGATTATATGTTCATAAATATCTGACCCTAACATGAATCTAAGGTTTTCCAGGTTAATATCATTATTTTAATACTAACATTACATATATCTGTATCTCTTGGCATGAAATAAATTTTCAAAACTTTTGACTAGCTGAATGAATAAATGAATGAATACAGGAATTATTTCCTCAATGTTGTCATGTATAATCCATAGGCATTCAAATATCCCAAGCATTATTTGCCCTATTTGAAGCATAATTTACATTCAAAGTCATAGATAAGGTTTTTCTAAATAAGTTATCTATTTAGAATTGGGAAATCTTTTGACAAAAATGACAAGTTAATATGCCCATGCCTCTTGTGCATGTGGAAAGAACCACTGGCTGTTATTTGAGTGAGATGGAAATGCACCATCAGTTGCAGTAAGCGTCTCTTTCTTGTTGTAGCCTCAGGCAGAGTATATCATTCTCTACACACTGTTCTACTGTGCCTACAAAACCCACAAAAATCAATGTTAGTACTCACAGGCTCTGGTCTCCGCCAGCTTCACAGAGTAGTCAATTGTACAAAGCTAAAGCTCTACATTATATTGCAAGCAATTCCCTATATTTCCAGTGGTCTTCACATAGAACAGACATGAGAAAAGTAAAAGAGGAAGAAAACATCACTGGATAAGACTGAATATTCAAAGACCAGTGAGATACTAGTGGGTGGAAGATGATGAGTAGTTTTTTTAAAAAAAAATATTCATTTATTTTCTAGGAAAGATTTTTAGAATGCAAGCTAGTACCCTTATAAAATGCCAAGATTTCCAAGGTTTAGGATTCTAGAGAAGATAAGGGAAAAGAAAAACATCCTATCCCAAAAAGGCTGTGGATTAAAATTAGTATTTGGACTTCTCTTTTAATAGACTTAAGGTTTCTGGGTTTGAGGGTATGTTATTTACTTCAAGTTCATCCTCCTTGTTCACCGCAACATGGTTCTCTTACCCAGAGGCCTGGGATGACTCTTTTCTAGAGAAGAGAATGCACAGATGAGGAAACCTCACACTGAGTACATTAGACCTCTGCAACTCTAAACTCTGGAGAGTTGGGCACAGTGATTCTCAGTCTTCTCTCCTGGCAGCTGGACCTCTCCTGGCAGTAGTCCCCATTATCAGCTCTTGCTGCTGTTGGCTGGCATATACAGGTATCTTCCAATCACCAACCATGATCTCAACCCTTTTGAGAGAGAGGAGTTCTTTAAATATTGAGATCTTGAGGGAGAATGCAAACAAGATATTCCCTGGGGCTCCTTCTGGCAATAACAATAACTCACTTTATTACATTTTCACACTATGAGATGCCTTGGGACATTTTGTTTTGTTGATTTTTTTGTAATCATAGCTTGAATTCTATGAAACTACTTTCTAATTCTTCCCTAAACAGCAAAAAAAGCCTTGTATGCTCTAAGTCTCAGAATGACACAATAGGCCTATTCTACCTACCCCTGCTCTGTGTATGGCAACAAAGTGAATTATAAACTACATACAAGCAGGCATCTCAACATCATGACCTCCATATATAAATTTTCATTCCTTTTATTGGTTCTCTAAAATATTCAAAGGTGTTGTTTACCTGAAAAGTCATGAGTACTGTTAAATTATTTTAGCTTACATATAAAAAATGACAAAGAAAACCTCTGTTTTTGTCTGGTACAATTTATTGAAAGTGTCCAGTTACATGTTCTATGTATCAATTTTATTTCTTTTAGATGTATATATTCCACATATATATGTGTATATATGGAATAATTTTATTACTAAATTTCACACATCTTCCTCTTTTCAATTCTGCTAGTAAAATAATTATTTGTATGAATTTTGTAATTTATCACTTAAACAATTTTAATTCTACTGACTTTTTGATCATTATAAGTTTTTTAATAAGAAACTTGTAGGTGTTGATAAGTTTTGAATGAGACGAATAAGAAAGAAAATTGATCAAGAGTGGAAGACAACACTAGTGCTTGTGACATTCATACAGGTCACAAATGTAGGCAAGTATTAGAGTAAGTTGTTATCATTATGATCTCTTATTATAGAAAGGGGAACTTAGTGGCTTTTCTTAATAGAATTAAATAATACAGGGCTATCTCTTGTACCTCATCCTGAACCACTTCACCATGTATTCCACTAGCACTAGCACCTTTCTACAAGAGTAATTAGGCTGTCAGAGGCCAAAGAACAACAGGTTATAAAGTGTCTCTTTGATCTCACTGCTTGGTTGAATTTAGATTGAACAGGCCTGAAGAGTATAATAGTGAGTTAAAGTAGGTTCAATGACACAGAGTCATTTTATTTGCTTCATTTAAAGGCCTCTTAACTTTTAAAAAGCAGATCTTCTCTAGTGATAGTAGAACAGGATTGTGTAAGTTGTATAAGTTTCCTCTTCTTCGAAGTACTACAGTCCCTGAATTAGTACCAGGAATGATCTCATTTTAACTGGTGATCTCTGTAGACATCATGTATGTATCAAGTATTTTGTAAGGAAACTTGCAAAGTTCGTCCCTGTGGCTTTTTCGTGCATTGTTATGTTATTTATCTCTTCTTTCTTCCTTTCCCTTTCATAACTCAACCTCCATCTACTCTTGTTAAAGTCCTCCTCTGCCTCCTCCTCCATCCCTCCCTCCATCTCCGCACTTTACTCCTTCATAGCACCTGTTTCTACTATCTCCCTTTCTAGAGTACTGCCATTGTCCCTCTACACGTCATAAGCTTCTGAAGTCACTGCAAATTATACACTCAAATCTAAAGGGATCATGGGCTATTGAAGATGGGAAGAACTGAGGGGTATATATGATCAAGGTACATTGTGGCCATGTATGAATTTTCAAAAAATAAATAAAGTTTTAAAAAGACGTTCATTTTGGAGAGGGGGTAAATGGGGTCTGAGAGGACTTGAGTGGCTCAGGGAACAGGTATGATCTAAATATATTATATCCATGTATGAAATTTTCCAAGATGAATAAAAGCTTTCAAGGAATAGAAAAGCTAAATGTAAATAAAAGTATTCCTTTGTATGCTGCCTATACAAGTCATTTCAACTTTAAGGACATAATACACAGAAAGTGAAGGGATAACCAAAATTGTACACCAAAAAAAAAAACAGGGATAATTACTTATATGTCAATAAAATAGCCTTAAACTTGGAAGTACAAAATGACACAAAGTTTTTATGTCATTTATAGTGAAGAAGTCATTCAATATTTGTAACAGTTATGAATCTATATATCATAACAGTTATGAATCTCATTTTAGAGACAAATAAATGTAAAACAAAAATATTAACAGACATGAATTATAGGTAGGTAAAAAGCAATGAAGGCCAAAAAGATCTAAATAAATATAGGTAGGAGAGATGTTACTATATTTGATAAAGCTCCTTCACCTTTTTAAACCACTCATTCAGCATTATAGCACTAAATATTAAAAGGTAGGATTTTAATCAACAGGTTAATAAGAAGCAAAGGTCAAATCAAAGATGAGTGAATAAACAGTCTAATTAAAATATATGAAATTTGGTACCAACATGCTGGTTGAAAACAGTACACCTGTCATTTTTAAACTCTTTTTTTTTCATTTTTAAACTCTTAGCACATCATATTTCATGAATTCAGTCATTCATCATTCCTACTGAGCCAAAGAGAGCCCATTTCTCTTCTATTATCTTATCCAGCATCTGCCTGTTCAAAATCAGAAGTAAAGCTTACTAAAAGGTTAATATAAAAACTTGGAAAATTCCTCACATCCATGCCAAGGAGTGCCTGACCAAAAGCACTTGGTCTTATGTCAAGGCCAATACTGGTTTGTTTGTTTGTTTGTTTGTTTGTTTGTTTGTTTGTTTGTTTTTCACCTGAAATGAATGTACTTTACTGAGTAGCCAAGCCATATCTAATTTCCTACAATCTGACCTTCCACTATTGAGAAAAACAAGTAAAAAGTGTGTGTGTGTGTGTGTGTGTGTGTGTGTGTGTGTGTGTGTGTGTGTGTGTGTGCGTGTTCATTTTCCCTATGTCATGAGAAGGTAATGCATGTACTACTTTACAGTATTCCTATTACAGTTAGAAGAATTTTTTCTCATTTTACTAAATATTAACACTAACCAAAATGAATTGTGGTTGACTATAAAAGCCAGTCTCTAACCCACATCAAAAATGATAGTCCATACCTATAAAATTTTTCAGAGACCTCCCTTTGTGTACCTCTGCTGAGTCAAAGACTTTTTAAAACATAATAATTCAAAATGGAATAACATCACCAACAGAACTCAGCAATAGTTCAGTAATAACTGATTCTTTATTCAGAGTATTTCACAGGTAATAAAATCATTTTATAATTATTTTGCTAATGTATATTTTAACTAAATCTGTTTTATAACAAGAAAAGCGTTTAGCTAAAACCTGACAGAAAAAGTGGTTTCTCTATTATCTTTCTGATTCTTAATTTTTCCATGTCCTTAAATTGTTCCACTAAGTCAGTATGTTTACAATTACAGAATTTCCTCCTATAAGTGTGCTTTTTGAGACTAAGTCATGCTGAAGGTCTAAGTCACTTCAGGAAATAGAATCTCCCAAGGACAGGGCTCTGCCACCTGCTATGGTTTTCCTGATGGCGTCTTTGACTTCTTTGTTCCTTAGGCAATAGATGATAGGGTTGAGCATGGGAGTGAAGACTGCATAGATAGCTGAGATCAATTTGTTAGAATTAAATGAAGCAATGGCCCGAGGTCGGACATACATGAAGATCACAGCTGTGTAGAAGATGACCACCACTGTAAGATGAGAAGCACAAGTGGAGAAGGCCTTCCGCTGCCCAGTGGCTGAGGGTATATGCAGGATTGTAGATACAATGAAGGCATATGAAAGGACTGTGGCTGAGAGAGGAAACACAAGGATGACAATGGCTAGAGCAAAGTCTACTGTCTCCGCCATAGATAAGTCCATACAGGCCAGTTTAAGGATAGGCGACACATCACAGAAAAAATGGTTCAAGATATTATTACCACAGAATGCAACTCTGGAGATAAAGTATACCTTTGCCATGGAGATGCTGAAGCCACTCACCCAGGAACTGATGGTCAGCTGAACACAAAACTCTGTGGTCATCATGACTGGGTAACGAAGAGGCCAACATATGGCTACATACCGGTCATAGGCCATGGCAGCTAAAAGCACACATTCAGTACAGGCAAGAGATATGAAAAAATAGAGCTGGGTCATACATCCCAAGAAGGAAATGGTATTGGGGTGAAATAGGAATCCAACCAGCATCTTAGGGACAGTGACAGATATATACCAGGCCTCCAGAAAGGACATGGTACTAAGAAAATAGTACATGGGTTTGTGCAGGGATCCAGTGACCCACACAGTAAGGATGATGACCAGATTCTCCAAAAGCACAAACAAGTATGTTATAAAGAAGATGAAGAAGAGCAAAATTTGCAGCCAGGGAGCAGTAGGGAAGCCCACGAGGATGAACTCTCTGATGCTAGTAAAGTTTCCCTTCCACATAGTTGCATCACCAAAAGACAGAAGATTTAATGCTAATATCAAAAAGTCCAATAGCAAGATCCAGTAGAGCAGCAGAGGTCATTAGGCTGGAGTTATTTTTTTTTTTTTTTGCCAAAAAAAAAAAAAATCTTACTCTAAATTCTTCAACTATGCTGGGTATGATGGGGGAAACATGAGAGGCCACAAGATGACTCCAGAATACAGAGACCACCTAAAACAAAGAACACATGGCCAAGAACATTGAAGCAAGATCATGATTTAGGGTTTGAGTTTTTGGATCTGAGTCAGGAGTGACTCTGAAGATGGCACTATCTTGTTCGTATATCCCCAGGTTTTGAAGAAGCTATGAGGCAGGAAACCATGCGACTGGACAACATTCCTGGGATGGGCCAGCAGGCAGTGCCAAGAATGAGGCAAGTTCAAAATCTGGATAAAACAGAAGCTGCATAACTCCTAGATGAGAAACCTCCTGGTCAGGATAACTGCTGGTTCTAGATGGTTGTACATCTTTTGAAGACTACGTTTAGAGCAGTGACTTTAAAAATAGAATAAAAAATTTGACACCTATTATATGGCTTGTATTATTACAAATAATAATCATTATATATACTAATGTAGAGAATTATATACACATGAATATGGATGTGATATATAGTAGATATTCAAAATTTTGGCTAGTGTCCCCCTCCCTCTCCATACGCTCTATTCCTATACAGACACATACATACAAACACACACACACACACACACCAAAAATTTAAATTTATGCTTTAATCACAATAAGATGTCTACAATCATGGTTAATAAACTATAAGCTAGACAATAATAAAAGTATAGTTTTAAATTGTCATATACAGCTAATATATTCGCTCTTAGTTTCTTTCCCAAAATTTCTTACTGAACCATAGATCTTAGCAACCTTGGCATACAATGGTTTTTTTTTCCTTTCCTTATTATTTCAGGAAAATTTACCAATTCATTTGCCATTAGTATTACACCTTTGAGTCATTGTTACATAAAACAATGGTCCACTTGAACTGCCACAGGAGAAACCATTAAAAAGCTAAGAAAGAGGTGGTGCAGAATAGGGTACCTATGTTGAACAGAACAATAATTCATGTAAAAGGAGGATGACATGGAACTTCATCATGCTGCTTGGAAGAACATAAAATTTAAACATATTTACTTCGTAATTTTCCACTTAATGTTTTAGGCTGTAGTTCACTATCACTAGAATCATAGGAATCAAACTATAGAGAAAGGAGAAGCATAGCATATGAATATACTCACAAATATATGTGCACTCATACCATACCTCACAATATTTAATTCCAACTTAATTTATCAACCTAATCCATGTTTTCTTCAAACATTGGTTAAATTTAAATATTAAAGCAAGTATCACTTGATTAGTTCTATCTAATTCTTGATTGTAGTTGTTATCACTTTAGATACAAGTTGAACATAAATTGCATTTGAGGAGCTTATTGGGGAAGGGAGGATTCAAGAGATGAATTCAGACAGGTCTTGGGGACAATATGATCTGAGGACACTATTTCAAATTTAATAGAGTTAGAAGCTAGCATAAAATTACAAACCAAATGAACTAAAGAGAAATATATTCTCAAGGAAACAGAACTTTCATCAGAAGAAAAAGGCAGAACTTGGGGGATGGGAAATAAGATGTGAAATATCCTAACTGTCCACTGATTACTTCTTTTTTTCACCATTTTTAAAGACTCCTCAAACTGACCATAATTCAGTTGGTTATTATATATTGGGATAGTAGCTATAGTGAAGTAGAACTCAAATTTGACTTCTTTCTCCACTAAAAAGAATTATCCATTAGTTAATGTTAATGACATCTCTCAGGAGATGTTTACACCCTAGAGGTATAAGACAGGGAAGAAGCACATAGCTTAGCTCTGAACCATTACAAATGAGGTAGTAAAGGAATGTTTATATATAGATGCACTTAACATGTCTGATTTTAACATGTGACAGGAGAGTCTACATGGAAAACAGACTCAGTGTCTGAAAAGCACAAAGCAATGAGAAAAATACTCACCAATGGAACATACCAGTAAAAAGTCTGATCTCTATTCCATATCTTACTGGTTTCTGACTTTATAATCTGAAGCAGACCTCAACTGTCTAAGCCAATTCACTCACTAGTGGGAAGGTGCTAACTAGTATAATTAGTTGTAAGGAGGAATTAATTAATCCTGTTTAAGCCTCCCCTGGATATTAAAAACAGAAAATGGGCATTCAATACAGTAGCACATACCTTTAGTTTCATTGCTCAGGAGACAGAGACAGGCAAGTCTCTGTGAGTTTGAAACCAGCAGTCTACAGAATGAGGCCCAGGAAAGTCAGTGCTAAATAGTGAGACCTAGTCTCAAAAAACTGGAAGGAAGGAAGGAAGGAAGGAAGGAAGGAAGGAAGGAAGGAAGGAAGGAAGGAAGGAAGGAAAGAAGGAAGGAAGGAAGGAAGGTGAAAAAGGGTCAGATTCCTCTGTTGGAAGACATGGAAGGAAAGAAACAAATAAATAAGCAATTATAGTCTGATGATTTATAGCTACAAATATGCATGACCTGGTATCTCACTGGAGGAGGAGCCCAACATTCTATCTAATAAATAGTATTTTCTTATTTGAACCTGGATAGTTGAGCCCTAATGAGGGAAAATTCATACAAGTGGATAGATGATAGTATGATAGTTGAATTAGGTTTGATGGCACACACCAATAGGGAAGTTGGTGCAGAATTACTGCAGGTTTGGATTTAGGCTGTTCTACATGGTGAATTCTAAGACAGCCAGGGCTGTGCAATAAGATATGTCTAAGAAACAAAAAAAGAAAAAATGGTAGCTAAAATATAACACATTTCAGAAAATAATCAACTAGCTCATCACTTTTGTATATTAAATTCATTTGTTTTACAAATGTTTACTGAGAACCTACTATGGGACAAGCACTGTTTTGTACCTTTAAGTGGCTCAGTTAACAAGGTAGACAAATCAGGCAAAGTGCCCTTCGGTAATTATATCCTGGAGAAGAAAGCAGGCAATCGACGGTGAATAGAGCATATTTAAAAAAAAAATAGAAATAGAAAGGTTCTATGAAGAAACTTACCCCACACACACACACAAAAAAAAAAAAAAAAGAAAAGAAAATAGGAGTGCAGCCACAGGCAAGGTAAGGACAGGTGTGAAGAACAGAAAAGCACTAGCTATGCGGCATCCTGATGAAGAGGATTTTAGACAAAAGACAGAACTTTAAACACCTTACTTACAGTGCTCTATAGAATGAAGAACAACAAGGAATCTAATGTGATGGAAGCAGAGTGTAGAGGGAGACACAGAGTCATAGAAGTAAAAAAGCAAGAGATCTGACCATGAGCAGATCATTGTACTCCTTCTAGTGTGTGGTTCACATTTGCTGTTTACTGAACTGGTTTAGGGAGGTTTTGAGCACTTAGATAGGGAAGAATTCAGAGGCTTGTGCATGTGGCTCATTGAGCATTAGCATGTGTTAAGACCTAGGTTTAATCCCCAGCACTTCAAAAAGGCCTTAAGCAGGTGTTGTTAGCTGAGTTATTTCCTACACATTTGAAAGTTAATCAATCTATCAATCTTGTCTCTATAATAATCATCCTGTTCTTTAACCATCATATTTCTGTGTCTGCTTTAGGACACTGGATATCTACTAACCTCACTTGACTTCTTTTTCTTCTACCGTCCCCTTTCTATGACAGCTACCTTTCCAGAAACATACAAATCTTTTCCTTCTTATATTGTCAATCGGCAACGAGTGTAGTTGCACATATCTGTAACTGTAGCATTCAACAAATAAGGGAAAGACATCATGAATCCAAGGCTAGCATGGAAAAAATCAAACAAGATATTTTCCACTCCTTGAACCCACATTTTACTTTTTCCTACTATGAGCTTATCCCTGTAGTTGGAAGCAGTTGAGAGCCACCACCAAGGCATTGCAGTTATCTAGCAAATGACCAAGAGAAAGAAACAGAGGCATCTGTAATAAGCCTCACATTAGAAAATCCAGTTCACTGAGTTCTTGTCTGAGGAGCTCAGAAAGCATTGAAGGAAAAGTTTTGACTTCATGAAGCATTGCAGAGTTTTGAAAAGGGAGACACTAGCAAGGAAAGAAAACAAAAAATGCAAAAATATAGAGTGAAGAAATGGAAGTGAATGATGGAGTTAGACTTTGGAAATAATTGGGGCAGAGACAAGGGAGATGAACAATGAGAAAGCTGGAAGGTAGGGCTATGTAGGATTAGTTCTCTATACACTTTGTTATAGAACCTACTAATTTTCTCACTTATATAACAGATTGACAGATACTTCTTGTCACACTGGACACATTTGGAAAAGAGGTTGAGTCTCTGTTACATAATCTCAAGTACTGGCCTGTGATTCCATTATTGTTTACTTACATGTTTATCTTAAAAACCATTAGTAGGACTGTATAGCTTCAAGCATTGTCTAGATCCCTAGTCATACTCTGTCATTCTGGGTAGGTGGCTAAGGACCACATGAAGCTAATGCCCTACATTTTCACCTTGCTGAACATTCACCAAGTTTTCCTGCCTGACTTTTACTACCTTTATTCTTCATGATAGCTTTTGTTTCCTCCAAGATCATGTAATCTATAATAATAACAACTAATAACTTATTGGGTCTATGACATGGCAAAATACACACCATTCCTTTACTAGATGTCATATTATATAATTCTCATCACACCATAATGAAGTAGCTATTACTGGTGCAACTCTATAAGTAATGGAGAAAATATTGTGACTAGATTCACACAAGCTACTAGTGGCAGAGATGGAATTATAATGTAAGACTGTCATTCTCTAGAATCTACAGCACTTCTACTTTATTTTTACTGTATAACAGTAGTATTTCTTCAAATATTTCTCCCCCATCTCACCACATGGCATTGATATATTCCTAATCTACTCCTCAATAATTCTGCATCAATGACCCAATCTTTCTATATTGATCACATTCTGATCCTTCATGACCCATCATCTTTATCCTTAAAATGAAAGAAATTTTCTTTTTCAAGCTCTTTTACCCAAATTCTATAACTATAATTTAACTTTTACATGGAAGTTGAGCTTTTAAGTTTTATCCTTTTTATTTATTCTTCTCTCATACAATATATCCTTACTACTGCCTCCCTCCCTCTATTTCTCCCAGTCTTCACATACACCTCCCCTTTAACCCAGATCCATTGCTCCTCCTTTTCACTTAAGAGAAGGCCTCCCAGTGATACCAACCAAACGTGGCATAAAAAGATGCAATAAGACTAGGCACAAGTCCTCATATCAATGCTGAATGAGACAACCTAGGAGAAGGAAAAGGTTCCCAAAAGTGGATAAAAGAGTCAGAGACACCCCCACTCCCACTGTTAGAAGTCTCACAAACACCCAAAGCCAAATAACCTGAGCATGTATGCAGTATAAACCCATGTAGGCTTGGAGATTGCTGTTTCAGTCTCTGTGAGCCCATATGAGACCTGCTTAATAGATTATGTGGGCTGTGTCTTCTAATGTCCTTGACCCTTCTGGCTCCTACAATCATTCCGCCCCCTCTTCCACAGTGTTACCAAAGCTCTATCTAATATTTAGGAGTGGGTCTCTGCATCCATTCCCATAAGCTACCAGAGGAAGCCTCTCTAGGAATGATTGAGCTTGGCACTGATCTATGAGTAGAGCATTATATCATTATAAATCATTTCATTGACTTTTTCAGGGTTTTGGTCAATAGTGTTTAGTTCTACCCTAGGTCTCTGGATTATGTAGCTTCCAGTTCCTGCCCAGAGCTTTTATGATCATTTCAAAATCCCCAACATCTAAAATTGCTTGTCATGAGAAACTTTCACGTTTATAAAACATTTAAGAACTCCTAACACTTGTAATGCTCTTCATTAAAAACCATCTGAGTCTGCTTGACCACCCTTCTACAGTACATAGACCTCTGATCCTGCCACAGACTAGCTGTGCTATATCTACTTTTTAACTGCTCGAAAGTATTTGGTAGGATTGGAATATTGGTTCATAGAAAGACAGTGGCTTAACTGGTGAATCAAAGAAAAAGAACTGATATAGGTGACCCAGAAGATGCTCCAGGTTAGAAATAGGTTTTCTAAAGAAGAAATGAGAACCATTGGAATACTACAAAGGGGGGGGAGGGATTGTTTACCTGGGTGGAAGGCAGGACTTAAAATAAAAGTTTGAGCAGAAAAGTGTGCAGAGAATGGCTCTGGGGGCCATATAGACACTGGCAGAATGTTACTCATTAAAAACAATACTAAATACCATTCCCATCTGCAGTCTGAAGGACCTTACTTAAATATGAATGTGAACGCATGCATTAAATCCATCTGTTTCTTCCTGTGCTACTAATTCCATATGCCCCTCATGATCTCAGTCCTATATTCCTCTAATTTCTAATATTCTTTCTCTGCTAGATACTCAACACTAGCTTGAACTACTCTGAAGAGTGTGAGGCTCTTCATTATGTCACTGTTTACAGTAGTCCAGTCACATATACTCTTCCTTGTTCCTGAAATTCTTCCTAATTCATACCTGTAGGAAGGAAAGTGCTTGTTCAAATACTATCCTCTACGAAACCAACCATGGCCACCAATCTCCCTCCCCACACCATTCTCACCTTCCTGCTATTTTTCCATTGCAACCTTTAATTTTGTAACATTTTGCACCTTCAAGCATCACATAATAACATTTTGTTTTGCTTACCTGTCATTGTTAGGTGTACAAACACCTTGAAAATACCAGTTTTATCTCATTTTTTACTTATCTTATTATCTCTGTTTTCTATCACAGTCCCTGGGTTGTGTTTGACCCTTGATAAGCAAATTGCTTGTGAAATACAATTAAAACTGGGTAGCTCACCAAACCACATTTTGCTGCACTGGTGAGGCAGGTCACCTAGTTTAAGACTAATTTAGAGATCTTGATTTAGTTGTCTACTTACCAGACTGATGGATGAGTGTCCTGGTGAACCCAAACTTTATCACATGTGAATCTTTGTCTTTGCTTCTGAAAGAGGTTGGAAAACAAAAGGTAACAAAAAGGGAAAGAAAGAAACCAGCACCTTTGGAAGAGCCTGTTCTAGATCTTGGGAAGTTGTTTCTCAATAAAGCCCAAGAATTTCTCAGCTTTTATTCTTCTCCACAAAAACACTATCGGGTCTAGAGTCCAAGAAAATGGTAACTAATTCTGTTATTGATCCAAGGAAAATGAAGCATCGCTTCAATTTGAACATATGAGAAAATTTTAAATCTAAAAATTGTTGTTTCAAATGGGCTTGGTTGATACCCCTAGGGCCCAGGAGAGGAGAGATTTTCCTGTTGTTTGGGATGTTTCTCTATCACTGTTCATTGTATTTCCCAGTCCTCCTTCAATCTTTCTCTGACTATTGTTCTACCTGTTTCTCTGACAACAACCCCTAGTTGCTTTATATGTTGGCTCCTCCCACTGTTCTCCCAGGCAGAACCTAAGCCTAGATATGTTCCAAGCCTTTATTTTCCTCCCTCTCTGTGATAAAGTAACTGTCTTTTTAATGTGTTAATATTATTTGAAAGAGGATAAAGGTGAGGTGATCAAGGCACATGAAAAAGAATTTCATGAAAGTTTTGGTACATACTAGGCTCTTGGGAGGAACAAGACTTTGTGTCTACTCTCTTCTTCTAAGCATTAAAAATAAGTAATTGTGCTGGGCGTTGGTGGTGCACGCCTTTAATCCCAGCATTAGGGAGGCAGAGGCAGGTGGATCTCTATGAGTTGGAGGCCAGCCTGGTCTCCAGAGTGAGTGCCAAGATAGGCTCCAAAGCTACACAGGGAAACCCTGTCTTGAAACCCCCCCCCCAAAAAAATAATTGTACACAGGGATAGGAAAGTGAGCATTGAGGATAAAACAGATTTGACATTTTTGTCTTCTATGTAGCATGATATTGGCCCTCTTGTTTTATTAGAAGAATTATCTTAGGTCTTCCTTTTAGAAGCTTGGTACCAGGAGTATCCATTCTTAGAGATCCATGGGGAAAGCAAAAATGAATCCAGAACAAAGGAGAGTAGGAAAGAGAAAAGTAGGGAAGTATACATGGAGCAAACAGCTTAGAGTATTTCTGTTCTAATTAATTTGCAAATTTTACACTGTTGTCTAACTTAATTTTTCCATCTCTCCTGTTATTTTCAGGATTCTAAGAACTAGCTAGACAGCTATGACTAGACTTTGGATCAAGGGGAAAAACAAGGAAAACTTTCAGGTCTCTTAGAGTCTGGAAATTTGGTCAATGGAAGAGGAAATGACCTTATGTATTAGGTAGGGTCCAAACCTAGTCAGAAATGATCCACACCTGGTCATCAATTGATTGTCAAAAATATGTGACAAGGTGTGTCCTAGCCTACAACCTTATTTCTTCATATACCTCTCTTTGAGAACAGCAACTTAAGTGGCAAAAGGTGAAGGTTATTTGTTTTCTCAGTCTGTTAAATGTTCTTCTATTAGACAACACTAAGAAAAATGTGGCTGATAAAAATAAGGTGTGATCTTTACAACAGTCAAGTAAACACATTTTTGTACTAACTCTACAACTAAAAACAAGGATATGAATTTATTTTCATAAAAATATAAATATATCAATTTATGCATTCAATGAAAACCTTCATTTTATAACAAGAAAATTAAGGATGTAAAAAAAACCTGCTATATTTGGTTGTTAATGTGGGGTTTATATGATATTGTTCTACATATGCTTACAAAGAGCTGATTTTCTACCTTTCTTAGGCTTACTACAGTTAGTAATAACCTTTACCACTCTAGGCTATCCCAGATATTTCAGAAACTTTTGAAGTAATATAGTATGTGATTTATTTACCATTACATTCCTCAGACATTGAGATGACTAAGATTGTCTCTGGGTTTTGTTTTGTTTTGTTTTGTTTTTTGGGGTTTTTTTGTTTTGTTTTGTTTTGGTTTGGTTTGCCAAGCTGTGACTGTTTATTAACTGACCAGATTACAAAAATACCACAGGCAACACCTTAGTTCATCAGTCTAATAAGCCTGTTTATCTGGTCTTTCCTGCTGCCAGCATCACTACCTTCCACAAAATGAGTTGTCTTTTTCTTCATTCCACCTCGTGGAGAAGATAATTTGAAGGGCCACAGGAAGTTATTTGCTTCCTTGAAGCGTTTTCCAACTTTATAGATCTCATGAATTAGATCCCCCGTGCAGATGATGCCGTATTTACCAAGAGATTGAGCAATCAAGGAATTATCTGTCAAGGCAATTCTCTTGATTTTGCCATAGCCGCTCTTGTGGATGAGCTCATTTACTGACTTCAGGTTGGGGTACCCCCATGCAATGTATGGTTCCACAATCCTCAGCATGTTAATTGAAGCCTTGTTGAGCTTAACAAAGGTGCCATTGAAGATCTGATGAAGACCGAGCAGCTGCAACACCTTCCAGACCTTTGGGCTTACACCACTGATACCTCATATTCGGATGACAAATGCCAGCTTGGGTTCTGCAGGCACGTAGAAGTTTCCAGCTTTCCTTGCCATCCTCGCCATGCGAATCTCCGTGCGGTACATCTGCCTGTATTCCTTGTGGCAATGCTTTGCCTTTTCATAGGTGAGCTTCCTCCGTGCCTTCCGCGGTGTCTTCAGTGCAAAGTTTTTCCCAAAGTGCTTCACCTTCAACTCTGCGAAATTCCTTTGCTTTTTCTTAAGGGTTTCTGGCACAGAAGGAACCTTCTTTTTCTTCTCCGGCACAGCCTCCGTGGTTTCAGTCGGAATGATTGTCTCTGTTTTAAACATGTGAGCTTTCCAATGATAAAGCCATAAAAGTAATATGTCTCCACCATAGAAACCATTCACCAGAAACTGAGACTAATGTTGGCAATCAAAATGCCTCATCTATGGCAGAGTCTTCAGATATGTAAAAGGTTATTACCCTCTTCTGTTTCATGATCAGAAAACAAGGCTTCAGAGCAAGTAATGATTTTCCTATGGTGCCTGCATTGTCAATATTTTAATAGCAACATCCACTGTAATTCTAGTAATAAAAAGGAGAAATTACTACTGATAATATTCTCACAAAGACTGGAGTAATATTCTTTGGGTTGGACGTCAGAGATTTTTTTACTTCAGAACTCTTATCTCAGTCATAGTAGAGAAAGTTGCAGTTGTTGATGAATGACCAGTGAATCATAGTTACCCTAATCCTCATAAATTAAGGAATGATCCCACACCCTACATCTCCCGGCATGCAATCTGTGTATGAATAAACACCTCACATAGATTTCACGTACACCCAATATCACTAGCATTTGTCTTCCTGTGCTTGGCTTGTTTACTTGGCATAATGTCTTGAAAATCCATCTGTGTTGTCACATATGACAAGATCTTCCCCTTCAAAAGTTTGACTTGGTGGAAAGATAAGCTCCAGTGATTTATCATTCAGATCAGTGACTATATCAAATAGTAGAAGTACACCATGTACTTCAAAATTGTTGAAATGTTAGACTGTGTTTTCGTTAATCATAAAAATGCAAGTGAGATATTAGATATGCACTAACCATTCCCTATTGTGAATCTATATCAAATCTATCATTCCCTTTAAGTTTGTATAATTATGATTTTCAATTAAAATTGAAATATAATAATAAGTCCCAGAGAAGCATTTAAAGATAAGTGAGGGCCTTAAAACTAAGGTATTAAGCTTTCTTAACTCAGTCTATGAAAACTGTTGAAGTAGAAATAAAAATATCCAGGATATTCACATCAATCATAAAACCAAAAATTTAAACATTTTATGAAGAATGTAATATTTTAAAGTTGGAGATAGGCTATAATTTTGGAAGGTACAGGAATGTGGCTATACATTTAAAATATTACAAAAATTATATATTAAGACAGGGAATGGCTCATCATAGGGTTGTTGACAATCAAATGCATATTAATAAGGATTAATTTGGGGAATTTGGCCATAAACAGATGTGTAAGAAACTTACAAACTAGAATGAGAAGTTATGTTTGCAAACAAATTGCTATCCATAGGGTAGATTACTATAATCAAGATACTGTTAACCCTAAATGGAAGTTAAGCACAAATAGCAGTAATTTCTTCTTGACAAGTGAGGTGTCAATCACCACAATCTGGAAACTGAGAAAAAAGAAGAAAGCCTCATAGAGCACCCAGGAACATATTCTTGAAACTATTTTTGATAATCTTTATGCCAATTTTGAATTTAGATATTATGATACAAATTTTACAGGTGAGAAAAATGAAATTCTAATGACCTATGAAAGTCACAGAGCTAATAATTGGCAACACCAAAACCTTTGCGTATGTGGATAAATGCAGTTGGTATATGTGTGCTCGTGCATATGGAAACCAGAGGACAGTCTTGAGTGTCATTCCTCAAGAAGTTATTTAATATTTTTTAAACCAATTCTTTCATTTTTACTAGAACATACCAGTTTGGCTAGGCTGACTGACCAGAAAGCTCTAGGAATCTATTTGTCTCAGCCTCACCACCACTGGGATTAGAAGCATGTCCAACCATGCTTAATTTTTTTTACATGTATACTAGGGATCAACTCAAGTCCTCATACTTGTGTAGTCCACACTTTACCAACTTTGTTATCCCTAGTCCCAGAATCTTAAGCTAAATGTTGACCTGGAATGTGCATTCATTCTCCCAATATCTTCCCAATTACTCAATTCCCAATAGGGTAATTTTTAAAAATGGGTTTTATTCTAGGAGATAGTGAAACTCAGAAATTGATTAGAATTACTTGGAGCAGCATATTTAGAAAATTCTTTCACAAACCTTACAATAAGACTGTTTCCTCTGATGTAAACAACCCAAAAAGGAAAAGTTAATGGGATACTGGTTCATAAGTTGTTAGAATTCATAGGGTCATGACGTCCAGTGAATAAAATCTCCTAAATATTCTCTCTCTCTCTCTCTCTCTCTCTCTCTCTCTCTCTCTCTCTCTCTCTCTCTCCTACTTTTCCTGCTGACAATTTCTATTTGTCCAACTGATTGAAGCCAGTGGTAATGGGTTGAGCCATCCAGTCCATGTGATAAATTCCTCTTTCCTCCTTAGTTATAAAGTGTACAAAGAAAAAGAAGTATGGGGGCACAATGGACAAATGGTGATAAACAACACATGGGCTTATCATATCAAGCACCGCAGCAGGCATTGTAGAGATACAGATGAAGGAGTTGCTTTCAGCTATACAGGAGCTTGTACTATGATAGAGAGGTCAAATACAAACTGAAAACTGAGAACCTGTCACCTATGATGAAAAGGTACTGCAGTCTAGGCTGACTATCAAACTCACCTTGCTCAGTAACTACTGTTAATTTGATAAAAGTTTCAGGAATATCAAAATTTTATATTATGAAAAAATTGAGCTCACCTCTACAGAAATATTTGAAAAACAGAGCTAAGCATAGAAGAAGGTTACAAAATTATAAACATTAGTATTTAAACCAACAGTATTCATTGCCAGTAACTCGGTTCAATTGCAAAGACTACAATCAGCACAGTACTGCTATCAGTTATCATCACATCTCTCTATGTACATTAATCACTAGATTGTATTTTCCCCATTGGCCTCTGGTTTCATTCAATTGGACTAATGGAAAGTGTCAGCAGGTAAGGTATGAGGCACACACACGGGGGGGGGGGGGCGGCAAGGAGGAAGGGAGAAAGAGAGAGAATAAAAATATTTTGAGAACATTTAGATTTTTTTCCTGGATGACATGACCATATGAATTGTAGCAACTTGTAATGGATAATGTCCTCTTGAGCTATTGTCACAGATCAGAGATACAGAGAGAACATTCATGAGCGAGATTTATTAGACTCAGACAAAGGCATTAATATTAATTTATTTTCAATCATGGACAATTTATTTAATCTCATTGCACTTAATTTTCTCAATTTTCATATCAGCCAGCTGACCATAAAGTTCTCTGAGAATCAAATAGTTTATTTTGAGTAAAATACTAATAACAGCTTCTATATGCTATATGTTTCTTGGTATAAAATCATATCAAGATGCTATAACTATCTAGAGTTGTTAATAATAGCTCATAGTTGAAGTGATAAAGGTTAATTCCATTTATTTATTTATTGTTTTGCCTGTATTATGATTTCTTTACAAATCCAGGTTTGTGAAGTGAAGCTATTAATAAAAGGGCCATGTTAATTCTCATAAATTACAAGGGCAATGGCTTTTTCTCAAGGCAAGGGGATCAGCTGAGCAGGAAGCACTGACCACCTCCTAAGGTCTTCTTGATAGCATCCTTCACTTCCTGGTTCCTTAGGCAGTAAATGAAAGGGTTCAGCATGGGTGTGAGGACTGCATACACAGCAGAGATGAGTTTGTTGGAATTGAAAGATGCAATAGCTCTGGGTCGGACATACATGAAAATCATGGCTGTGTAATAAATTATGACCACAGTGAGGTGGGAGGCACAGGTAGAGAAGGCTTTCTTTCTTCCCTGGGTGGAGGGTATACGCAGAATGGTGGACACTATGTAGACATAGGAGAGCACAGTAGTAATAAGAGGGAAAACGAGGATGACAATGGCCAAAGCAAAGTCTACTAACTCAGCTGTGGACATGTCTTTGCATGCCAATTTGAGGATTGGTGAGATATCACAGAAAAAGTGGTTCATGACATTGGAGCCGCAGAAAGCGACATGTGAAATGAAATAGACTTTGACAACAGAGACCATGAAACCACTGAAATAAGAAAGGGCCATCAGCTGCATACAGTAAACTGTGGTCATAATAACTGGATATCTGAGAGGATGGCAGATGGCCACATAGCGGTCATAGGCCATAGCTGCCAGGAGCACACACTCTGTGCAGGCAAGTGAGATAAAGAAGTAGAGCTGGGTCATGCAGCCTGTGAAGGAAATGTGCCGTCTCTGCAGTAGAAATCCATCTAGCATCTTGGGGACTGTGACAGAGACATACCAGATCTCTAGAAAGGACATGCTACTTAGGAAATAGTACATGGGCTTGTGGAGGGAACCAGTGGTCCAGACAGTGAATATAATTACAAGATTCTCTGCTATAATCAACATATAGACCACAAGGAAAAGGAAGAATAGGAGGACCTGTAGCCAAGGAGCTGTAGGGAAGCCCACCAGGATGAACTCACTGACCAGAGTAATGTTCATGTTCAACATGACCAAAGGTACTGGGAGATGTTGAAGTCTTCTGTGGTAACACCACAAACAAGGGCAATATCTAGGGCATTAAACAATATAAAATGAGTTAGTAATTGACTCTTCTTGTGAATAATATTCAGAATAAAATTTGTATTAATGAAGACTCTCCTCTTCAATATGATAAAATAATTTCAATCAAAATGTTTTAGAGAAAATTTCCATAATCAAAAGTTCAATTTCCCACCACTCCTATACCAACAGACCTTTAGTGAGTTCACCAGAGTCTTGTCTACCCCTGAGTTTTCCCCTACTCTCAGGTATGACTGGGGTCATGTAGCTTATAGACCAGATCAGTCAGATAAGTATAGCTCTCACATCTCAGCAAAGTTCCTTTCTCAGTAGACAGAAGCTATCACAGAGATCCGTAATTGTTCAAAATGCAAAAATAAGTGGCCATGTAGTGCCCAATCCCAATTCATATATCTGCAATGCAACTTCTACACCTAAATCCCAAGAAATACCACAGAAGGGAGAAGAAAGATTTTAAGAGCTAGATGATGAAGCCATCTGCTGCTAATGTTTCCTAGATGTGATATGAAATGTGTACTCACTAAATTTCAACAAATAAGGTTCCCTGAACAAGACTGGTTGACATGCCAATGCAGATAACAAAAATTTCCCAAGGCTCTGTCCCTACATGAAGGCATTCAATCAATCAGTGGATAGTGAGATAGGGAAACTATTTCTCCATGGATGAGCCCCCTGGTAGGTTATCAAATTCCAAGGGGTCAACCCTAAATGCATGTGCATACATGCCATACTAAATGACTCATTAGGTTTTGTGGGTGGGAGTAGTGAGGGATGAAAATTATGAACATAAAGTTCTCATATATGAAATTCTCAAAAAAAAATAAAAAAATCTAACCTGTCTCTGCATGTAGTTTATACTCTTTAAAATTAATAGAAATATGAAGAACAAGTTCATACATGTAAGTGTATTACAGTTTATTTCATGTATGATAGAACATTTATTATGATTGGAAGTTTATTCTATTGATTCCAAAATGTTCTCGCAGACCCATGTTCCTAAGCTGCTAAGTGTGACTGACTCACAGAATCCAACACTGCAGCTGTGTAGGGTGGTCCATGGTACTTTGTCTTTCTAGGACAACTGAAAACGATCAAAATGAGCCTTATTTTGATTAATTTACTTCTGAGTGTTCTCTATATTAGAGAGATGTTTTAATAAATTAGAATAAAGGATTTTTGTTTGAAAGAAAACCACTTCTACACTAAAACTCTTATCTACAGACAGTGGTTGGAATGTCAGTTCCATTCCTAGATCCTTTGTTAGAGAAGATAGACACCTTTGCCCCTCCACATTGATTCTATTTCTGTTTAGCTAGGAAATTACTGAACAAACATTTATGTATTCCTGAAATAAAATGATGGAGAAAAGCATTTAATCAGAAAATCCTCAAAAAGTTTAGTTTTTAGTTTTTGAGTGAGATTCTAGCTATATAGTCCTTTGTCCCACAATTTCTTCAATTAGAGTCTATGGAAATTTTTATATTATAGTAACTATTGGAAATGTACACTTAGGAGGCATCTGTAAGAACTATATGAAGAGGCTGTGAAGATGTCTCAGTGGTTGTAGCACTTGTCATCAAGCATGAAGACCTGAGTTCAGATCCCCAGAACCCATGTAAATGGTAGGTGTCCATGGTAACCTGTCTGTAATCCCCACATGCTGGAATAAAAGAAAGAGAATAGCTGGAGCAAACTGGCTAGCCAGACTATTAGAAAAGACCCACTTGAGGTTCAACAAGTGACCCTGCATTAATATAAAGAGAGCTCAGAAAAGACATCTGATGTAAACTCATCCCATGTATAGTAATCTTCCCTTCTGTCAAGGGCCACATACTTTACCTCATACTCACCTCTACATGCAATTTAAGAGCATAGATTTTACAGTCAGAGCCAGGTGTTAGTATTCTTTATAATACGTGGTAGCTGAGTTCTGCATCACTGAACAAGTATGCCCTCCCATTTCCTCTCCTATAAAGTGAAAAGCCATAGAAGCACATATCAACATCATCTGAGATGTGAGAATTGAATAAAACAGAGCATAGGAGGCATGTAACATAGATTCAACTCATAGTCATCTCCTATTAGTAGTGACTATCACTGAGTTAGACTAGACCCATAGATACTTACTCAATCATAAACATGTGCGTGTTTTCACTCATGTATACTCAGAGACACATGCAGTTATTCTTCTCTTTGTTTTGTTCACTTTTCCTATTAAAGTTCAGGGAATAAAATAATCAGAATTTGTTAGAAAATTGAAGCATAGCATCCATGAAAAATCTCTGAATTATAGATCGTTCATGACTTTTTTCTAACTCACTTTTTGATTAAATGTTTTCATTATTCCAGCACATCCAATTCATTCTTCATAATTTATGATCTAGTATTTAAGCCTAAAGGAATACAGAATCACCCCATCTGTGTTCCTTGTTTAGAAGCCAAGACACTAAGCTCTGGTCTCTTTTGGTATCCCAAGGAAGAATGCCGTTTCATTTTGTTCCCTGACTCCTTCTTACAGTCCTTAATCTGCTTGTTCTAATGGATACCAACACTCACTGACCTCTTCTAAAATAAGAAATGTATTTTCTGTGCCTCTAATAGCTACAAGGTGTGCATTTGTCACAATCTGTTGAGTCTTAGTTACTCATGTTGTATCCCTGGAATATTATTTCTCTTGTAAAAGAATACAACCTCTGACAGCTTCACCTCTCCTCATCTTTCTGGGAACCTTCATCTGGGTCTGTCAACCTCTCTTGCTATCACCAACTACTAAGCATCATCCTCCTTTCTTTACTCTCAGAATGGAAAACTCTTCAGACATCCACACTTATTATGAGAAAGAGAGCTAGTCTGTGGATTCTTACACTCCTGAGAGAAGCAGACTGGTCCTTGGTCTGCATGGTAGTTATGGCAACTTCAAGGCAAAAATAGACAGCACCTGCTCATCTTTTTTCTCTTGTGCTATCTCCCCAAGGACCAACTTATATCACCCTGTCCTGGCTCTGGGTAAACTTGGTGTGCTCTACAAAGAACCTGAGAAGCTGAACCTCTGCCTACTTTTCAAGTTCTGTTTAATATTGAACAATATTTATTTGTATTTATCAATATATGAATAAAATCACAAAAACAACAGTGTATCAAGAAACTAGATAGAATAGAATAACCTAACTTTAAATCAGTAGATAAATGTAAATAAAGACTAATGCAGATATATTAAATAAAATATATTTTTTAAGAAAACATCAGTGAAGGTAAGCAAACATGAACAAATTAATAAAGGAATTCTGGTTTATCTGTGCAATAGACATTATTTACTCTTATTTTTAGGTTTATTTATGTTATTTTATGTATAGGAATATTTTACCTCCATGTATGCATGTATGTATGCATACCACATGCATAACTGGTGCCCATGGAGGCCAGAAAAGGGCACTGTATCCCCTAGAACTACAACTACAGAGAATTATAAACTGTTATGTAGGTGCTGAAACCTGGAACTTGGTCCTCTGTAGAGCAACAAGTACTCCTAAGCACTAAGCCAAATCCCTGGCTTCAGCATTATTTATTATTTAAAAATAAGGATATTCTGTTATAGCAACATAGATTAACCAGAGGTACATTTAGCTAAATAAATCAGAATTGTTGATATATATATATATATATATATATATATATATATATATATATATATTTCTGATCCCATATTCAGGTGGAAACAATTTAAATTTGTATTCACTAATGGAAAATAGAATGGTGGCTGCTAGTTGCTAGTCCTGGGACCATCAAAAAGGAAAAGGAAATATTAGCCGAAGAGTATATTTTCTTTTCAAATCTAAGGTGAATAATTTCTGAGGATTGAATGTATAGCATGATAACTGCAGTTTATAATTAAGTGTATAGTTGAAATTTGCAGTGAGACATAAAATATACACAGGTATGTGATGGATGTACTAATTAGCTTGATTTGGGTCATCATTTCACAATATATACATATGCTAAATCATAGCATATACCTTAAATAAATAATTTTTACTTGTCAGCCATACCTCAACAAAGCTAGAAGAAGCAGAGTCAACTGAGAATACTCAGGAAAAAATCCAAAACAACAGAAAACAGCTCTAAAATTTCTATGGGCTAACTACACAAATGTTGAGTATTGTTTGTGCTGGAATGTGAAGCTTGGCCAGGATTTGATCAGCAGGGATGAGTTGAGAAAGGTTTTTGTTTAAACAGTAGCACAGAAAAGACTATGGAATGGTTAAAATATCCAAGAGATGACAAAGTAATTTGGTCTCAAAAGTGAATAGAGGTCATGCCCATTGCCTTAAACTCTCAAGCATATTCAGTTACTGAATGGATCTTTGTAATATGTATTCTATATGCTAAGGAGGAAGTGTTAACTCCATCTGTCAGGTTGCCACAGCCTAGTGATTTGTCAATATCTGCTATGAATTATTCCCCAAATAACCCAAAAATCGAAATCCAGTGCTGGACATTTAGAAAGAATGAAGGCACAGAAGATGCACTCTAGGAGTCAAAAGCAGCTGATAGGAACTGTGGAAGGTGCTTGGAGAAATGAAAAACATGAAGATGTTTTGACCAAATCAATGAGAATCTGTGTTAGGTTAGTAAGAATTTGGTGGAATGTGGGCCTAGCCTGCCCTTCTTCCTCCTCCATTCATATTCTTTGTCTGAGGATACATAGTGAGTTGGTATAAATCTAGAGAGGCTGGGATCACAGAACTTTACTAACTGAGACTATGGAACATAAAATTCAGAGAAGGAAAATTCTCCCTGAGGAATGATTCTAAGAGAAAATGAGGAGTTCATCCTCACAGACCCTTGCCCTCTGTGTTACATGGAGCCATCCACTCCATATGCCAGCATCTAGCTAAGAGTTCAAAAGTGGGTATAATTTGTAAGAGTTAAAAAATGTATAAAGTAGTGAGTGTGTAGAATAATTATTTAATTTAAGTCTCTTTTACTTATCAGCTAATTTTTTTAAAAAAATTCATGTATTACCTGGCTCTGTGGCAAAATGGATAGACGAAGAAAATGAATGTATTTAGTGAAATTTAATTCATGAAAAAATAAGTTGTTCATAAAATACTAATGTGTTTCCTGTACACTTTACTGTAATAAAAAAGGAATGAATAACATACCCTTATCAGCCATGGGAATCATGCCAAATTCTATTAAATTGTTTAATATAAATAGACTATCAATAAACATCACAGTATAAGAAACACACAACAGACATACAAAACAGACAAGACAAGAAAATCCCCATGGCCTATCATAGCTAAAACACTAAATATAAAGAACAAAGAAAGTGTGTTAAGAGCTGTGAGCTAAAAGACACAAGTCACACGTAAAGGAGAACCCATCAGAGAAATGGCTGTTTTCTCAGTGTAAACTTTGAAAGGCAGACGAGCCATGAAGCAATTCACGATGGTCAACCTAAACTAATACACTTCGTACATTTCTTTTTATTTTTTTTATTTTTTTAATTTTTTTGGTTTTTCGAGACAGGGTTTCTCTGTGGCTTTGGAGACTGTCCTGGAACTAGCTCTTGTAGACCAGGCTGTTCTCAAACTCACAGAGATCCGCCTGCCTCTGCCTCCCAAGTGCTGGGATTAAAGGCGTGCGCCACCAATGCCAGGCTGTCTTTTTAAAATATACATTTTAACTGTGATTTATTTTAAATTTATAGAAAAGTTTCAAAAGTAGTAAAGAAAGTTCTCGTGCAGCCTCAGTCAGTTTCAGTTCCCTTTAAAACCATGTTTCAGTGGCATCAAACTTGCAGAAAAACCAAGGAGCTGTAGTTGGAGACATGACTCATTTGATTTGTTTGTTTTTTTAAAGACCTTTGTTCAGTACGTGGTGACTCATACCATCCAAAACTCCAGCCCCAGAGGAACTGATGCCCTCCTCTGAACTTCACAGGCACCAGGCATACACATGTCACACACACATACACACATGTGAAACATCTGTATACATTAAATAAAACAAGCAAATCTAAAATAAAAACTAAAGAAGACAAGAAACCAAAACTGATACTTACTGCTAACTAATGTTTTCGCTAGGTTTTAGTCATAATTTATTGATAAATTTTCATCTGATAAGTATTTTAATGAACAAAATCAAGATTTTTATAACTAAAAATGAGTTACAATTTTAGATAGTCTTTACCCAGGTAGATTTGGAATTTGGTGCCTGAGTCTCTTCAATATGAAATGGTAGAATGAAGTAAAAAATATTGAATCATATATTTGAGATTTAAAAAGTAGTATTAATATCAACATGAGATTCATTCTTACAGTTTCACCATGTGAATGATGTTGCAAATAGGATCATTAAAAGCATGCTTAGAAATTTGAAAGGGAAACTAAGGAACTGGGAATTTATTCAAAGTTGGTGAAAACCAATAATACTTTTGAGAGCTGAGTTGTATTTTGATGCCTTATAAATATTAAATAAATGCTAAACATAAAATTATATGTAATTAATCTGTAAGAAACATTCAGCATATTGAATGTGATATCATTTGTAAGTTACTGCAATATCTATAGCAAAAAAATAATAGTTTATAGTAATAGCAAAAAGTAGTGTCTTCCTTCCCTTTTGAGTTTAGGTTTTTATCTTGTTTAGTTTTCTACTGTGATTTCTTTAGGAATTCATGTCTGTGAAGAATTGCTAATAACAAGCAGGTCCACAGTCACTTGTGGTACATTACACACAGGGTAATGTATCCTTCTCATGACAGGGTGATCAGCTGAACAGGAAGCACTGGCCACTTCCTAAGGTCTTCTTGATAGCTTTCTTTACTTCCTGGTTCCTTAGGCAATAGATGAAAGGATTCAGCATGGGTGCAATAAGTTTACTGGAAGTAAAAGACATGACAATAGACCTTAGAAATATGTTTGTTGTAAAAGTATTCTGAAAGTGCAACCTCTGTATGTTTCAAACATGTACGATCTGGTAGACATGTGCCTCATGCCGCTGGAGACTCAGATATATCTCCCCTTGCCTGTAACCTATTTCCTGTGGATTTTAAATGATTAGGAAATACATGACTATGACTATAATCCCATATTTAGTTAATATTCATATGCTTACTGGTTACAAAGTAGATCAAGTAGGGAAAAGGCAACCCAGTCTCCGGGCCAGATAGTTCAGGATAAGGCATGGGGTATGCCAGCTAGGAACCTGTAAACAGGTAAGAACTGAGGGATGCTAGGAGAACCTGGAGGCTGGGATTTGACACATTGAAAAGCGCCTTAGTTAGCTATTTGTCCCAGGTTTGAGACCTAACATTTACAAAACTCAAGCCTCTAATCTTGAAGACTACAATTCAGATACCTAAGATAGTAATTAGTAAACATATTTCTAAGGTCTGAGAAATTAAAACGGAGCTCTGGCCTCCACTGAAGACCTCTTAAGTTCACATTACGTAGGACCTCTTCCCCATATTCATGCTAATGAATTCTCATGTACTCAGACATACTTGTTTATTTAAATACTGTTCCATTCTGTTTGCTACTAATGTTCTTTCTTCTTAGTAAGCTCTATATTGAGCCATTGAGTAATGAAGAATTCCCTCTATTTTTATTGCCTTATTTTCAGAATAAAGAACACCAAGCCTGTGTATCTCTATATTACTAAAAGAGTCCAATCATTGTGCTACAAAATGTGTTTATACTCTGTAATACTTGTTCTCAAGAGACAACACAGTCTAATATTTTTTCTAGAACAAGAAACATATCTTTTATGTTTTTGTCAAATGCTCTGAATATTCTACACAAGCCCAAATTTCTCCAAACTTTAGTAAAGGTATAAGGTGCACTGAACTTCCATTATTCTATTAATTTCCTTCAGAATTATGCATAATCCCAGAAATGGTGCTTATTGTCATTTTACAAAGCTCCTCATTTTCTATGGAGCTTTCTTCAGACCTAACTGATTTTACCTGGTACCTCTAACCACTCACCATAATCAAAATGCCCTTTTAGAGAACAGAGTTTGCTTCAGACATTTATACTAGATGGGGCCACTGTAGGTGGTTTCTCTAACATCAATGTCTAGTACTGTTTATGTTAGATTGGAATTACTGCAGCATGGACACAAAAACTCAGTCTTCTCAAAAGGCTAACTTAGGCATTTGTCCTGACTTTAGAGAAGCTCTGTGCACTAGCAAGACTATATATGTCCAAGGGACCTGGACAGAAAAAATGAATCTACCCATCTGAAGATTCCTGATTACACAGGAACTATGTCTCTATCTGTGGGCATGGCCTTTTTGTCTTATTCTTATATGAAAACTGGTGTGATGCCAAGTTACAAAATCCTCTAAAAGAAACTTAACTAGGTTCATAAAACAGTACATTAATTTGTAAAAATGGGTGATGAGAGCCAAGTTACAATTGGTAAGGAAACATATATTACAGTACTCATTTATTTATTCTTTATATTGAAAGACTAAGTTCAATTCTTCAAAATAAAGATATTAAACTATGTGCATTTCTTTGGAAGCTTATGGAGTTCTAAGTAAAGTAATATATACTAAGACAGACATGTGGAGAAGTGAGAAATCCTAGGAAAGCTTTGTCAGTCCCTAAGATCTGGATCATTCTGTTTGTGTAACTTACTGGAATTTGGTGAAGGAGTCTGAACCTAATACTTTCTGTACTTACTGCCTCCTCTTCTTCTACACCTTCCTCCTCATCCTCATCCTCTAGTCATATTCACTGGAGAGTATGTGTAGCTAGTTCAATGGGCTTCACTCTTTTTTTCCCATAATTCTGGAGTTAGCCACAGTCTCACAGGTGATAGGAAGTACTGCTGACTAAGCTACAACCCTAGCCCTGCTGGTCTTCTTAAAATGCAACCATAGAAATGAAAAGGCACTAACTCAATAACCTCAGGAAATTTGGTAATGCAATCGAAACCACTATGGTCCAAGAGTTAATAAACTGCCAGCACAAAAATTCAGTTTGGGCTGGTGATGTAGATCAGTTGGTAGAGTGATTGCATAGCAAACACAAAGTCTTGGTCCATCTATCACAAAGGCACAAAGCTTCAATCCCAGAACTTCAGAGGCGGAGGCAGGAGGCTCAGAAGTTCCCAGGCTCCTTTCCTTACATAGAAAGCTCAGTGGCAACCCAGAATACATGAAAATCTATCTAAAAGTCTTACTTTCTTATCTCCTTTCTAGGAAACCCACCATAGATTGTTCACCTTCTAGGCTTCAGTTATTTCACAGACTAGTTACTGGCTTGTGTCATTTCCCTCTTGGAGTCCATGCTTCCTCTAATGTTCCTGATTTGTGTGAACTGCAACTGTCTAAACAATACTAGTCCAGATCTTACACCATAAACTAGAGCCCTATCCTGCAGAAATCCAACCTCTACCTTGGAATATATTCCTCTTCCTTTTCTGGATTAGTTTCAGGAACTAGAAACTCTGACTCCTAACTTAATCACCCTCATTTAGAGAGGGGGGACGGGAAGGGCGAAAGAGAGGGAGGGAGGGAGGGAGGTAGGGAGGGAGGGAGGGAGGGAGGGAGGGAGGGAGGGAGGGAGGGAGGGAGGAGGAGGGAGGGGGAAGGGAGGGGGGGAGGGAGGGAGGGAGGGAGAGAATTGAACCCAAGTTTTACCAGACTTATCAACTCCTCCCTACCTAACCATCTCTGCCAGGTTTCTTGGCATTAGCATCCTGGCCCTGGTGCAAGTGCAGAGTGCGACGTAAGGCTCTTTTGACCTCTTGGTTGCGCAAGCAGTAAATGATAGGATTGAGCAGCGGTACGATGACTGCATAGAGTACAGAGACCAGCTTGTTGGTGTCAAAAGCTGAGAGTGCTTTAGGCCTGGCGTAGATGAAGATACTGGCTGCATAGAAGATGATCACAACAGTAAGGTGGGAAGCACAGGTAGAAAAGGCTTTATGGCGGCCAGCAGCTGAGGGGATGCGCATCACAGCACCAGTGATGGCCATGTAGGAGGCTCCAGTGACAGAGAGTGGCCCCAGCAGAATAAAAATGGCCAGGATAAAATCTGTAAGTTCTGCTGTGGACATGTCAGTGCATGAGAGGTTGAGCAATGGAGAAACATCACAGAAAAAGTGGTTGATGGTGTTGGGCCCACAGTAAGACAGACGAGAAATGAGGAAAACTTTAACCATTGAGATGCCGAAACCTCCAGCCCAGGATCCAGCTGCCATCTGCACACAGAGCCGATTACTGACAATGACAGGGTAATGGAGTGGGTGACAGATAGCCACATAGCGGTCATAGGCCATAACAGCAAGAAGGACACACTCAGTGCAGCCCAAACCCAGGAAAAAGTAGAGCTGTGTCATGCAGCCCTCAAAGGAAATCAGCTGTCCGCGGTTCTGATTGGAGCTAATGAAGCCATCAAGCATCTTAGGAATTGTGACAGTGACATACCAAATCTCCAGGAATGACATATTAGCCAAGAAAAAATACATGGGTTTGTGGAGCGTGGGGTGGCTCCTAATTGCTGTAATGATGAGTGCATTTTCAGTCAGCACCAACACATAGGCCAGCAGAGAAAAGAAAAACAGTAATGCCCGCAGTGGTGCAGGAGCTGGGAAACCCAGCAACACAAATTCGCTAACTCGCCCACTGTAGTTCCTTCGCTCCATGCTTTCAGTCTTGTTCACTGCTCTTCAAGAGATGAGACCAAAGTGTCTTATGAAAGTAGCAGCAAGAATCTAGCTGTGGAATTTATTCTGATAGCCTGCAATACATGTGGTACATACAATTAATAACAGCTGCTCACTGAACTGAGCAATGAGCCAAAAAAAAAAAACACAGACAAAAATAAATGATTGTGTACTGCATCCACAATAAAAGATGGTTCTAATCCTTGAAGAAGTATGCACTGAAAGATAGCAGGTTAAAAAGAAGACAAGAGTCCCAGTGTCTGTCCTTTAGTCCTATATAAAGGGAAGAAGAAAACATCAAAGCCATAATGTCGATGGTGAAAACATAAGTGATGCATTTCCATAGAAGTAATTAAACACCTAAAATAAAAGATGATAAAATTTTAGGCTTCTCTAAAGTATTTATCATAAGCCTATGATATCTCTTTCTTGAGGAAATAAATTACACACTGAACAAATAGCAACTGTATATAACACAATTGAGTATCTACAGTGTATTAATATTGAAGGCATTGTTTTAAAATGTTTGTAGTACTACTGGCTCTTGAGAACAACTCTGAGGTGCTATCACTAATAATTCCACGTACACCTAAGAAAACTGAGATATAAAAATGTTAAGGGTGCGGCTGAAAAGATGGTTGGGAGCACTGGTTGCTCTTCCAGAGAACCAGGACCCAAATGGCAGCTCACAAACATCTGTAACTCCAGTTTTACAGAATCCAGCCACACACAGGATAAATGGGCACAGATGCATTCAAAACAACCATACCTAAAGAATTCAATAATAAGGAGAAAGTTTTTTAAAGGGAAAAATTACACAGATCTTAAGAAGTGGAACAAGAAGTTTGTGACATTAGAACCTGTGAAATATTCTGGTGATATACATTCCAGAGTTACATTCTAGAGAGGGAATCTACAAGTTCAGCTAGGCATTCAAACTTTTCAGGCAAAGAAAGGAGACTAAGGCAGAAAACCAAAGGTTACAGCAACTGTATAAGGCTCAAGTACCATAGAACTTAAAACTTACGAAGAAAGCCTAGAACTCACTTAGACATCATGTAATGAAGTAGTTTCTGGATGATCTAAGCGTTGAAAAGTCTATTGGATCTGAAAGTATGGCTAACTGTTTTCCAGAATAATGTCATTCCTTTAGAAACAAGGTTAAGCAAGCAAACACTCAAGTGAAGAAGTCTCTCTCTCTGTCTCTCTCTCTGTCTCTCTCTCTGTCTCTCTGTCTCTCTCTCTGTCTCTCTCTCTCTCTCTCAATATTGATAAAAAAGTCAGAATTTTCCCCTCCCAAATCCACAACCCTTCTCTGAATCTGATGTATGAATAAAGCTGGCATTCCAACACGACAGTTTATATGAATAAAGGATGCTTTTCAGTCAATGTCTTCTATGGTCATAGCATCAGTAAGGGAGGCAGAGATCACAGTGCAGAATGAAGTAGAGTCTTCTGTATATCTGAATGTTTTTCCTCCCATAAGTTTCTTCCCTGTTTCTTCTATTGCCTGGGCCTATGACGTGGGAGGGTTAGAATGTACTCAAAAAGCAAAATCTAATAACCTGTAATGACATTAGAGCTACATTTCTCTTTTTATGCTCAGTTATCAATCCTTGGGCATTTGACATCTCTCTCTGTAAGAGAACTACTGACATGCTCGCTTCTTAAATGGAAAGTTAACAGCTACAACTTTCCTTCATGACCTAGCCACAACCATATGCCTCCATATCATCCTTTGGTCTCAGACCTTCAACTTTTAATATTTTCTAACTTCATATTTCAAAATCTGGGAAAGAAAGACTATATATGAACTACAAATTTTCTATACTTATGATCTAGTCCCTTCAGTCCAAATAATCATATTTTACTTTATTTAAGATTCATCCAGAGTGTCTTGTTGACTTCACAATAACATTGAAACTCTTCAACAAAGCATATAGCTATTTCATCATCTTGCATTGCTTTAAACAAAACATTACATGTTGCCACGTTTTTTGCCATTGTATTCTTGAAGTGCAATTCTATGTGTCACTGCATAGTTCTGACCCTGCTGCAGTCTCCATCATCACAACTGACTCAATCTTTGTTCAGGAAGCACACCTTGATATGAACACTATCTACCCTTCTTTCTTTCCTATCCTCCTCATAGGGCTGGTAGTGTGCCTCTCATTACCTCTTCCATTAAAACCTGTATATACCATCACTGCAGTTGCTCAAGTGGATGTTACAAAAGGTGTGATATGTAGGTAGAGTAAACTTACTTTGTAGAAACAATGTCGACGACAGAAGATTATATGATGATTTCTAGAATATGGAAAATATGAAGTAGAAGTGACAGATCATAAGGCTGTATTGAGGTAAGCATAAGATGAATAAATGATAACAAGCTTTTAATGAAAAGGCTAAGAAATTACTATTAACAGAAGTGGCAGATGTAGATAATATAAACTGAACTTTGGAGTTTTTATTAGGTATAGAGAAGAATAGCTAGATGGATATTCTTTATATAAATAAAAGATTGATGGAAGAATTGACCACTTGCAGAGGAACTAGCACACAATAGAATCTACTTACTTTTTCATATGTACTCAACTTACAAGAGTCCTTCTAAGATGGCCATGTTAGCTAGAAGAGAACTTAGGGAATAAGTGAAAAGAAGAGTTGAGGTAACAAGACAAATAAAGCTGCTATGGAAACTCCAACTTCTCTTCCTTCCATGACCAGGAAACTCTATCAAACCAGAAAAGATTCCTCTATACACTACCTCCCTACTCTAGTCCCAATTCCTCCCTCCTCCTTCTGATGCTTTGGGATGATACTGAGCAGGAGCCCAAGAGACCAGAGTGTTACAAGATGAAAATAAACAAAAAGGCTAAGATAAATGACATAGAAAGAAAATGTTTGGCAAACTTGGGAAGTAGTTTGTCATGAAAGTTATATGAAAGGCATGGTGTTCTAATTCTTCCACATTCTTGTTGCTGCTCCCTTGGGCCTCTCACTGACAGGCAGTCTTCGTTTTTTTCTTGCTTGATACATTTCTGCTCAAACGAATGCTCAAAAGGATGTTATAAGCTTTGGGCCAGGCCAACCTGGATATCTTGAGAAATTAAGATTTCCTCTTTGAACTTTATGTCCTTAATCTATGTAATAATATTAACAGACCTACCTCACAGGATTATTGAGGTAATAAATAACAGAAACATAATATGACTCAGCTATACTCAGATATATAGTCAAATTATTCAAAACTAGCATACAAGACACACTTTCACATCCATGTTTATTGAAACATTATCCATAATAGTCAAAATATGTAACCAGCAAAGATGCCCACCACAGATGAATATATATAAAGAAATGTGGTATATGTGCAATGGAGTTTTATTCAGCCATGAAGAATAATGAAATGTTTCATTTGAATAAAATGGAATGGGTTAGCAAACATAATGTTAAGAAAATTTAGACTCAGAAAGACAAAAATGGTATATTTTCTTTTATATGTAGAATCTAGAGAATCTAGATTTAAACACACACACAGATGTGTGTGTGTGTGTGTGTGTGTGTGTGTGTGTGTGTGTGTGTGTGTGTGTGGTATGTGAAAGTGTAAAGGTGACTATTTGGGAAAAGGAGCAGAGAAAATGCCGGGGGAGGCAACAGAAGATAATGTGGGAATAGATGTAGATAAAATTCAACATATGTATGTACATTGTTTCATACAGTAAAATGACACTAATGATATCTTTAAACTAAAAATAAGAAAATTAAGGGTGGTGCCAAGAACATGACAAAGAGTCAACACTACTGGACTGTCTCCTGATCACATTTGGGTGACTCCTTAATTCAGTCACAAAAGATGTTCAGGATTGAGATTTCCATATCTTACTCATTTTTTATAGTTTATACTTCATTAATCTGTGGATTTTTATACAAATTTATTTTCTGTAAAATGATGAAAATATATTTCAAGAACTGAGAATTAAATGAAATCATGAAAATGCTTAGCACTGTTACTATTAACTCAACTAATGTAAATGTTGACAATGTGAAGTCCACATTCACACTGATAGTATTAAAATATATGACCTTGGCAAAAATTGTTCAAACTGTATGGTTCTGTGGTCTCATCTGCAATTATGAATGCTTCAAATACTTTACTGATAGAGTTGTAGAAACTAAATGAGTTAGCATACATGAAGAAGTTTCTTAGAATCACAGCATCTGGAACACAGTGTTACTACTAGAGAAACATTTACTGAATATGTATTGATTTTGGAGATAAAATATTAGTGGGAAATGGAAATGTAAGAGAAAAGTCTTTGAGATTCTGAGTTTAAGTGGGATTCTACTAAGTATTGGGGTGAAATTTTCCAGTTTTTTTGAAACATAAATGATCAGGAAAAAGTATGGTTGAGCAGTTATCACTGTATCACTAATAATAAGTCTCACATCCATGACAGATGTATACACACACACACACACACACACACACACACACACACACACACACACACAAATCTTCATGGCTTTTATTACAGGAAATGCACTGAGTTATAAGAAAGTAATCAGTATTAAATAAAATTGCCAGTGTCAGATATAAGATACTTCCCCATATACCATTGGCCAGTAAGATGCCAGAGATCCCCAGAACAGAATAGGCAATCATCACTGATCTTCATTGCTCACCACAACCACCTGGCAAGCCATATTGCTGACACACCCCACACTTTGGTTGAATACTACAGAGGAATCAAGCTAGAACTGACCTAGAAATTTCCTCTCTGTTGCCTAGCTTTCAAGGTGTTGGAATATAGTTAAGGATGCTGGAAGAGAAGAGCCAATAACTGTTACCCAGATGTGACCCCATGAGCTACAATAAGAAGTGCCTGAAAAAACATGCTGACTTTGTAGTAGTAGCATGACTATTATGTAGGTAACCAAATGCCTTGAGGTTCAGTTTAAGGCCTGCTACAGATGAGGAAATTCATGCTTAGTACTGAAACCCAATCAGGAGTCTATAACAGGAAGATCATAGGCCACAGGAAGGAACCTACTACTATTATTGTGGTAATGAATATGTCAAACTACCTATACTTATACCCATAGATCAGTGCTTCCCTCAGCATTGCTTAGAGGAGATGCTTTACTGTGGTTAAAACAGATTCATAATTAGTCAAAAGTGTTGAGAACAAGTGAATTTTGAGTGCTCAGCCATAAATAATCTATGCCAACCCCTCCAAGGTTCGGGTAATGTTGGGTTGTATGAAAAGAATATAAGACCCAAAGGATAGGGAGCAATGATGGAAAACAGTGTCCTCTGAGCATTACAAGCTGTTGCACTCATGAAATTCACTGCAGTTGTGTCTGTCTGAATAGACCTGTGCAAAATTGGACCCATCAACACTGCACTATGGATGAAGAAGGAGCTCATAAGGCCCCACTCATCACTATGGACCATGGCAATTAAGGGTTGCTGGGGGTAGGGTATCATTTAGTGACTTAGTGGTGTAGCCACTGATAAGTTGTTTGTGCTTGAGTACACCCATGCTCTTGCAAACATCTTATTTAAACACAGTGAGTCACAAAAAAAAGACAAGAAAGTTGGAGCAAGGTTTGTTAGTAAGAAGACTTTCGACAGTAGAGGGTAAATGATTAGAGAGGGCAATAAGAGTGAAAAATGACATAATTTTTATATATGTCAAATTTTAAGACAGAAGAAAACTGGCAAAAATTACAGAGAAATGGTATGTCATATGTAAAATAATTTAATAAACTAAACTAAACTAAAAAAATTTAATATGAAAAAGTACCTACAATAAAAACACCATTTTGAGTAAAAACATGTTATTGGTATTGTATTTAAATATTATATTCTCAGTTTAAAAACTTCAACACAAACAACTTGTTGAATTATAATTTATTTGGTTGTTTAAATGAAGAATGTTTGCAAAACTTTACATTTCACATGAATGTCAATTTTTCTTTTAATGTATATTCATTGAATGTTGTGATGGGCTTCATAAAAATGTTTTCATTCATATACATTATGTACTTTGACTATATACATTCTCCCTATAGTCTCTCCCATTTTTTATTTTCCCTGGAATTCTTCTTCTTCTACGCACATAATTGTGGGTTGTTTTTTTTAACACGGTACCAAATATGTTGTATTTTATTTTCATGTGTTCTTTTGAATTTCTCATTTTCCTTGAATGTCTGTTCCAATTCTTCTACTGTGTCTTCAAGGCCTGATATGAGGTCACCCACATGGTTCATTTTGTTGTTGAGGCTGCTACTTAACTTCTTATTAGATTAATTGAATTTTAAATATTTGTATTAATTCTTTGAAAATGTCATAGTGTATTTTGTTCATATTCACCACCCTTATCTAATGCCTTCCAGATCCACCTCCAACCTCTATCCACCCAACCTCATGTCCTCTATCTTTTTAAACCTATCAAGGCTAATTTGTACTGCCCAACTACTCTTTAGTAGGGAGCCTGCCCTGGAATATGATCAACCCACCAAGGGTCATGTCATTAAAGGAAACAGACTCTCCCTTTTCCAGTGGCTATCAAATACCAATAGGTCCTCAGCTAAGGTCAAGATTTTGCTCACATCCTTCCATTCATGATGAATTTTTGCCTGCCTTGAGTTTTCACAATTGTTGGGAATACTGTTACAATCACTGGGAGATCATATGTGCAACTCCTCTGTTGTTTAAAGTAAACACTGCTTCCTTGAAGTCACCTACCACTTCTGGCTCTTAAAAGTCTCTCCACCCTCTCTTCTATAAAGATCTCTGTGTCTTTGTGGGAAAGATGTGATATAGCTGTCAACTTTAGAGCTAATCCCTGTGCAGTCTCTTATTCTCTTCATGTTGACCAGCTGTGGAGATCTCTGTACTAATTGATATCCAGTGTAAGAAGAAACTCTCTCATGATGATGGAGAGATGCACTAATCTATGTGTATAGAAATACACATCCTATACATCTGACAGTATATACAGAGAATGACAAAACGTCAACACCAAGAAAATAAACAAACCAATTGGGGGGCTGAATTCTTTGTTAAGGGGTGTTTGTAGCAATGTTTACCATACATTCATTCATTCTCATTTTATTTCTTTTTTATTAAATTTTCATTTATTTTACATCCCAACTGCAGTTTCCCCTCCCTCCTCTCCTCCAATCTCCTCTCCCAACCCCCACCAATCAACTCCTCCTCCCACCTCTGCTCAGAAAAGGGCAGAGTCCCCAGAGGTGTCAACAAAGCATGGTATATCAAGTTGAGGAGGACTAAGCTCCTCCTCCCCACTATTAAGGCTGGGAAAGGCAACCCAGCCTAAGGAATAGGTTCTCAAAAGCTAGCCAAAGCACCAGGAACAGATTACCCATATTTTTATAACACATTGCTACTGTTCCATCACTACCTCTTATTCAGTTTACAAAGCTCTTCATCTGCCTCTATCTGGAGTAGAATCTCTTATTGTTTCTTCTAAATTGGATTACTTGGAAGCAGCATCTATCCTATTATCTTAATCTAGAAATGCCTCAATGTATTTTTAATCTCCTTTGAGACTGCTTGATCAGCTGATCACTTCCAAGTTATTTTGGCTCCAGAATTTGGACATTTTTCTGACATCATACGTACTAGTATTTAATGTTATTCCATTGTGTTTAGAATATATTTTATGTGATTTCAGTATCTTAAATATGTTGATGATTGCTTAGGTGCAGAGATATATAACCTATTTTGTTACATTTTTTAGGCAGTTAAAATGTATTCTGGGACTTCAGAGATGGCTTATTCAATAAGCTACTTGCTGTATAAGCACAGTGACCTGAGTCTATATCTAGAATGGTTGTAAAATAGACCATGCCTAAAGGTGTACACTCGTAATTCTTGTACCTTGGAAGGAGAAACAGGGGCATGCTGGCAGCCAGCCTAGTTTAATAAATTTTCTGATGTCGTTGGAAAAATTGCCATGTATTGTCCATATCCTGCTGAAGCCCTCCTTTCTTTGCATCTTCTTCATCTCTAACCTGAAAACAAAGACTTCTCCAACAGCCCCATCAGGTGTCAATGTCTGCTTTTTAAACTACTTTCCCTCTGTTCTGGTTGTGTCACTTCTGTTGTTCTGTTTTTCACTTCTCTGACACATATTTTTATTCTCTCCATTCTGCTACTGAGATCAAATATGCAATTCATTCTACTTATTTATTTTGTAGTTCAAAAGTTTTCATTTTTATCTTCATTTTTATCCCATTTCTTTGCTGAGATTTTCTATATTTTCATTTTGTTCCATGTATTTATAATTTTTCCTTGAAGTGATTTTGTGATGACCACTTAAAACTCTCTGCTAAACAGTTACAATGTTCTGTAATCTCTGTGTTAGCATCTTTTGGTTGTCTTCTCTCATTCAGTTTTAGTTCCTCCTGGTTATTAATATGTTGAAGAATTTTCCAGGAAGTCAATATACTTAATAATCCCTTATGACCCTTGTATCTTATTTAAAACTTTGAAATTGTTCCAAAATGGAAAGAAGTACATGGCTAGATGGAGCTAGAAAGTTTATCATTTTCCTACTAATGATATTAAAATATGAGAGTTTCTATCTGGGAATTGACATGTGTTTCAGATCTTTGATTATCCACTGATAGTGCCTTACCCAATTATGACTCCTCATATGGTCTCCACTAGTGGGTAGCCCTGTCCTTATGAGAAGATATTGAAAGTTCTAAGTCTCCAGAATTCGTCTTCTCATATAACTTAGAATGAAGAAGACAGGTTACCTCCTTATTACTGGAATGGGGTGGAAATCAGAGCTCTCCACATCTCCAAAGGCACGTAGTGGAATTAGACAGAGAAGCTCATTACTTTCCAGTGGTGTTGACAGTTTTGACTAAATATAGGTAAAGAAAATCTGCACTCCCCGCCAAGCCTTTGCTGGTAAGAGTGGGAATAAGGTTTCGGTTGTTCTTGATGGTATAGAATTATTATCTAACATGTCACACTAGATTGCCCCTTGGTTGGTTATTGAAAAGGTGTACTTTGTTGAGGCTTTATGACTGTACATGTTATCATTTCCAGATTTCTTGCTTTTCTAACAGCAGATTTGAGATACATAAAGCCCCAGAAAATCCAGGAAATATACTGTAACCATTGGGTTACAAAGTCCCTCATAAGACAATTTTCTTTATATAATATTTCAGAGTCTTATATTTGTTTTCTGTATAATACTCAAGGTTTCTCAATACTGATGAATCTAATAAAAGTTCACAATAATTTTGAGGCATAAATAATAATACATGATAAGATTTACAAAATATCCATTGGTAGAATATTTGAGTTAGCATAAAAATCAAAGTAAGAATATTACTTATATATGAAAATTATGGCATTACTTCAAAGATATATTGTTACATGCTGAGGATGAATATTATGTTCTCTATAGCAAACATAAAAATAAATAATCAAATTATTTAACACATAGTTCACAGACTATCTATCACAAATCTATCCCAACAGAAATGAGATGAAGTGACAAACACTGAAAGTGACATAAACAACTTCATCTCCAAGAAGGTATGCTACTGTTTTATGACTATTATCTCCTAGTGACTCTCAGTTTCTATTACTGCAATGAATTCACATTTTGTTTACCTAGCTTTCCAGAATTTGGTTTAAGTAATTTTATATCTGTTATTTACTAGAGGTATATATTCATACCCTATATGTTCAAAAAAAGTTAGGTAATATTTTCTAATTGATACTAAGTAACAAAAAGATAAGTTTACAGTCCAGGTTGAATGGGCACCTGCTAAAGTACCTACACAGAGCACTAATCACACTGTTGTTCCTGTAGTGTCTCCTCTAGTAAGCATTATGTTTTCTTACAAGGCAACATATCACTATCTTGTAACACAAAGTTTAGTTCTTACTGATTAACTTGGCACTTCTATAATTCATGATATATTATTTACGGTTTATTAAAAATTGCCTGAAGATTCAGAATGCAAAGTCAGCTACAAGGTATAGAAGCCAGGCACACACGTCTAATCCCAGCAACCAGAAGCTATGAGGTGTTGGTACACACTTTAATACTAGGACTCAGAATTAAGAGATAGATGGATCCCTGTGAGTCCAAGGCTGCCCAGATCTACCCAAGAGTGAATCAGTCTAAAAGAGAATTATAGCTCACACCTTTAATCCCAGGACTCATGAGAGATATATAAGTCAGTAACAGGATTCAGTGGGAGACATTCGTTCTCCATCCACACTGAGGAGAGGCAGCAGTTTGAGACTTGGTGAAGAACTTGTGTGTGGATCAGCCCTTTCAGCCTCAACTAGAGGTAAGAGGAGCTCGTGGTCAGCAGCTTTGCTTCCCTGATCTTTAGCTTGAACCCCAATATCATCAGTCTGTGGGTCTTTTTTCCTGTTACAGTCCAAAACTGTAAATATAGAAAAATTGGAAATTGGGCCTTAATTTCCTTTTAAGTAAAAGGAAACAACTTTTCAAATGGGATTATGTGATGCTAAAAGGTTATTATTTTATTCCTCATATGTTGAGAAACCTGAAAATGAGTCAGAGAGGAAAACCTGGATATAATATAGGAGTCTACAGCAGTAGCCTAAGTGAAAAACAACAAAAACTCATAGAATGGGAAATAATGGGGAATTACAGCTATGTGAGAAATAGAAAATAGTTGATAGTAAACAGTTAAATGGAATAGACAGTGGGGAAGGTTGTTTATGAGTAATTTCACAACAAATTAACTTCTTATGATAATTTTAACTGTCATCTTATAATAACCTAGAATCACCTGGAATGAAAATCTCAATAAGAGGTCTTCTAAGTCAGGCTGGCCTATGTGGATGCTTATGGGAGATTTTCTTCTTAACTAGGGTAATTGAAGTGGCCAGTCTACTATGGTGAACCATGTCCTGGCTTGGAGTCCTGGACTATGTAAGAATGGAGAAAGAAAGCCAAACAGTAAGCATGCATGTGTGTTTACTTATGATCTTGACTGTGGATATGATGTGTCTGGCTGCCTTGACTTTCTGATGGGCTATAATTTAGAATTATGAAGTAAAATATGCCCTTTCTCCTCTAATTTGCTTTTATCAGGGTATTTTAATCACAGAAACAGTAATAAAACTAGAAAACTAATCAAAGTTTTGTTCAGTCAATGTGAGAATTAATACATTCATAAAACAGTGGTAATATACAGAGTACACATATAAGGCATTCATGGTTGTATTATCTCATTGAGTACTCATAGTGTGTGAAAACTAATATTACAATGTAGATGAAGATTCATTGCCATAATGATAAGTAGCTTGCCCAAGATCACAAAGTCAGTGGGAGAAATAAATTTTGAGCTCACATTCTTACCCATGGCCACCTCGATCAGATTTACCACACACTACTACTTTTCACCTACTAGAGAGATCCACAAAAATTGTTTCCATGTCCTCAGATAGCAAAAGCAACTTTTTCATATAGTTATTTAATGTTTGTCTTTGGAATATCTGTCTCTTAGTTACTGTTCTATTGCTGCAACAAAATGGATTCAGAAGTATAGAGTCCATGATGGTAGAACAAGGGCATGGCAGCATGAACAGCTGAGAGTTCACATCTTGACCCCCTGGTAGGAGACAGAAAGAGAACTGTGAATGGTGTAAATCTTTCAAAACCTCAAAGCCTTCTTCCAATGACAAACTTTCTCCAATAAGGCCACACCTACTAATGCTTACTCCCACCAATTGAGAATCAAGTATTCAAATACATAAACCCATGGAAGGCGTTCTCATTCAGACTACCACAGTCAGTAATCTTATTAGTAGCTATGGATGGAAAAGTCAATTGTATACATATCAGCTATTGTTTCTATTACTTATTGGGAGTGAAGTGTTTCATATGTGGGATCTTTCATTTAGAATAATATCTGCCCAGGTACAATGAGAATAAACTTGGAGATGAGATCCATGTCTGAGTACAAAATTTGTTCATTTATCATATAGAACTCATATACATATCCTAAATGTAATTTCATACAATAATTTTGTGCACTTGCATTTTGATTCTGACTCATCAAGTTTTGACCACTGCCAATAGAATTCCTTCATGCTATGATTCAAATTTCCATGTCATGTCTTTAAGTTTCCCTGTATTTTCAAATACAATTGGAATTGTGCAGTTATTTAATGTCTGTCTTTGGAATATCTGTCTCTTAGTTACTGTTCTACTGTTGTTTCACTGTTGTTTCACAAGCAGCATAGAGTTGATTTGTTGTTTTCATTTCAATGGAGGTTCTTCTCTGGACACATACATTTGTATCATTTATTTTAGCAACATCTTACTTAGGTACAGTTTTATTTTTACTGTCCCTACACACTTTTGGTATATTGTCATATATTTCTTCACATTATTTTCTGAATAGCAAAATATAATGTTTTTGTAGTCATTTACTGGAATTTTGGAAATAAAAGCAATGAATTTGTGTGTCCAAATGGTGTTGCTTCAGTTTCTTCTTGTCCCACCAGGTCCTGCCACCCTTAAGCCCCAAATAAACATGCAGACTCTATATTAGTTATAAAATTGTTAGCCAATGATTAGGGCTTCTTACTGGCTAGCTTTCTCTTATTTATTTCACCCATTTCTAATAATCTAAGTATTTCCACATGGTCTTATCTTATCAGAGGAGGGTCTGGACCTATTATTCCTTCCTCTACTACATGGTGTCTCTCTGCGGTCTCGCTCTATCTACCTTTCCCAGAATTCTCCTTGCCTCCTAGTCCCATGTATCTTCCTGCCTCTATTGGCCAAACAGTGTTTTATTCATCAACCCATAAGAGAAACATAAATACAGAAGGACATCCCCCATCATCTAGGCTCTATTGATTTTCCCATTAACATCATGACTTTATGTTTCTTTACTATCATGTGAAATTCCATTATGTGCAATTGTCTAGGCTGGTCCATTACCTAACTGTTGTGAATGAGACAGCAGTGAGTATGGAGGTATATAAGTATCTCTGTGGTATGCTGACTTGCAGTCCATATGTCTACTCCCAGGAGTGATATGGCTGGGTCATATGGCAATTGTACTTTTAGGTTTTTGCCAAAACTCTATACTGATTTCCTTGATGATCCCACCAGTTTACATACATGCAGCAGTGCATGGGGCTCCTCTTGTCCCACATCCTCACCAGAATTTGTTGTTGGTTGGTCTCTTGATCATAATCATTCTGATTGGAGTGAGATGAAATCTCAGAGCCGACAGTCTAGGGAAAATTCACTGCTTTTCTAGATAGCAGTCAAACCTGTAGGCCAAGGAGGATGTGTTCTTGAGGAGACCCCTTGCTGTGTTAAGCTTATCAGGAGATATGGCTCAGCTACCTGGGTCATTGCCCTTCCCCAGATCTGATACTATATTTTCACCTAAATTTCCCTCCAGGTCCCCAGTGTAGGCCACTGAGATCATTGATCATCTGTGCTCTCTGGAATCAGAGTGACTCATTAACAACATTTTAATGAGGACACAAACAGTAACTGTCCATTAGTACATCATTTAGACTGAAGACCTGGAGTTCAGCCAAGAGCAGCACATTGGAATAAAGAGAGTGGACTTCTCTTGGCAGAAGTCAAGAAGCTTTTTACTGTTGGGTCTCAGGGGTCCCTTGCAGGTCCCAGAGACTGTGGTTCTGAATACAGGTCTGGAGGGACAAGGGACTTGCTGGGAGGATGAAAAACAGTGGTGAGTGGTCCCAGGTTTATCACTTCTCTCAGCAGAGAGACTCTTCGGGATATCAGATGCCTAAGTGTCATGTCTTTGTTTCCTAGGTCCATTAAACTCTACTTGTCCAGGGAAACATTGACCTTCTTCTCCCCTCTTTCCTGTATATACTCCTTAGACAGTCCATCTGTTCTCAGACTTTTAACAAACCACAACCTCTGGAAATGAAACTTGGGCATGGATCAATGGTAGAGCCACTGAGTTGGCTTCTTTGCATGCATTAATAGTGAAGTCTCTCTCTCTCGCTCTCTCTCTCTCTCTCTCTTTCTCTCTCTCTCTCTCTCTCTCTCACACACACACACACACACACACACACACACACACATTTCATTTTATTCAACCCTTCTTGATGTATTCAGAGTTCATTTTAAAATCATTTGAGGTAATCTGTCATTATTATACTCAAAATCTTTATGTTTTGTTTCATCTTAGAATAAAACATGTTATCAGCAAGCAATGTAAGTCCCAAAACTAGTTTCCTGACCCAAGCTCAGTTCTTGTCTTTATTTATCCACTAAATTATACTCATATTTAATTTTTCCCTTTATAAAATGCATTTTAGTTTCTCTAAATACTACCTTATATTCCCTTAGCAGCACAAAGTCTATAATGTCTTGGTTCACATTCTGTGTGTGATCCTTACCAGTCATGCAAGTTCATATAATGGCTCTAAGTTTCCATCCTGCCATTATTTAATTTGTAAATGTAATATAGTAATAAAATTATATGTGCATATTATTCAGTCTGTAATGATAAAATAATAGCAGTTGAAGCCAACAACTGGTTTATGTGATCACTTGAAAAACTGTTATATAAATATGTTTTATTATTTGTTGAATTTCCACAAATGTGGTTTCAAGTTTGTCATTTATCATTTAAATATTACACAGATATTTATTCCTATTTACATGTTAATCTAAATACAAAAATTCATCAAGGTGAGTAGTGTGGAAATTATGGAATAAAGAATAAAATGAAATAACTTCATCAAGAGGAACAGTGAAATGAATACATTGGCAATTTTGACATTCATGGATATAATGCTATTTTTGAAAATTAACATATTTGCCCTAAGTAAGCATAATATTTATAACATCCACTGAACTAAACATATGGAATATCTTCTAATGCTATTAAACTTTTACTTATAACACAGTTCTAAATGGCTGTACAGAAGCCCATAATAAATCAATTTATGTCAAATGTTGCTGTATCTGTTATTTTCACTCATTAGTTGATGTTATAATATCATAACATGTATGAAGAGGCAAATTCTAGAAAACAAAATTCTCCAAATGTAATCTAAAATTGTAGAGCATACCTAGTTTAAAATTTCTTTAGTATATAATTTTAAACATATCTGGCATTTGACCTATAATGTTTTTCTCTTAGCTTTTAGCACAATTGAGTACCATACTTTCCATTATTGAAGACTATCCATTGTACACCCATGACACATCATCAAATAAGAGTTTACTGTGTGAGCATGAATTGATATCTGGGTTTTCTAATCTATTCTCTTGGTCTTTGTATTTGTTTTTATGTCCGTTTGCATGTTTTTCTACTCTTGGGAAATTTATCACATAGCCTAGATATCTTTCTGATTTTTAATTTTTGTTCAATTTTTAATTTTAAGTGTTCAAGAATACATAATTTCTTAGGGACAGAATCATCTTTCTCCTTGTGAATGTTGCTGTAGTATCCTGCAGCACTCTAAAATGTATATTCTTCACAATTGCATACAGCTTAATTTCAATATTTACATCATTTTCCATATCAGATATAATCATATACTAGTAAATTGAGGATTAAGCTGGGCTTTATTGTATTCTTCTTATACTTGTTATTCTTGTACATAAATTCTTGTGTCTGAAGCATGTCTGTACTTCATTTGTTTCTACATTTAGAATTTGTTTTTGCTCTAATATTTTCATAATTCATAAAGGCTTTCATGCCTATGTTTTAGCAAAGTTTATTTCTCCTTGCCTAAAAGTATTAACTGTTTGTGTTAGGTGTTCTTATTCTTCCTATGCACCCTCCAAGATATTGTATGCTTCATTTACATTTCATTAATTTTTTGAATCACAAATAAATACTATATTTATATCATTTCCACTTTTATCAGTTATTTTATACCTATTTAAAATTACTCAAATATCTCTTCCATTAGACTCAAGATATCAATCAGCCCTCACACATCATCACACAAGTTACTCTGTAAGAACTGAATAAATACTGAAATTTTCATATCATTTAAAATCTGTTTCTTACATCATGTTGTTGATGAACTATTGATGAATGTTTGCCTTTGAAATTTCATGATAATGTTCCTCAGAAGTTTAACAAAAACTTTAAGGAACCTGTTATTGGAGGGGTTGTTTGTTTGTTGGGATGCTTGGGGTTGTTCATTTCAAATTATTTGAAACCCATTACAAACATCAATTTTCTACTTCCTTATATTTTATTATTCTTGGGACCTTAATTTTGAGACACAATGGATTATACAACTACTGACAACCTGTTGTCAATTCTGGCTATGATAGACTGAAGATGAAGCTCCAAGGATTGGCACCCATTAACTAAGTAGGTAATAAAGAATTACAATTTTGTGAGTTGAGGTAGGCTGCAGTTCCTATAATGAAGATATTGCATTGATCTGACCTACTAAAGTAGTTTTTAGGAATGCCTTCCTCATTTCCCTCCCAAGAACCCAAACAAAATCTAATAAACTGTGTAATTTGTCAAAGTGTTCTGGAGTCATGGTCTCTGAGGCACTCATAAAAGTATCTATTAATTTTGCAGTAGATAAATATTGAAACAATGACATATTGATTAATGGTACTTAATATATGATAGATAAATGGAATTCTTACACTATTTTTTTCACTTTGCTTCAGGATACTTTTCATTCAGCCTAGTTACTAAAGGAAGCATGGGCTGCATAAACTGCTCAATTTGTTTTATAAAATCAATGATTTTTTTAAAAGTATAAAATAAAGGTAATGATTACCAGTGTGAGAGTTTTGGTGTTTGATCTATATCTTTATCTTTGTTTTTAAGCATCACAAGGTCCTTTTTCTTTGAACAGATTTGGTTTTAGCTCTTTCCCTGACAATTATCAGGAGTCTGAAAACAAGTCCAGAATTGGATTTGTACAATCAAGAATCTATGTCCATGAGCACACTGGATATTTATGTCCATGTCCATGGCTGCAGGAAACTGGTCAAGAGTAACTGAGTTTGTCCTCATGAGCTTCTCTTCCCTGCCTACTGAAATACAGACCTTACTCTTCCTGGCATTTCTAGCCATCTACCTGCTCACTCTGCTGGGAAACAGCCTCATCATTCTGGTGACCTTGGCTGACCCTATGCTGCAAAGCCCAATGTACTTCTTCCTCAGGAACTTGTCCATCTTAGAGATTGGTTTTAACCTGGTCATTGTGCCCAAAATGTTGGGAACCCTGATTGCTCAAGACACAATTGGCTGTGCCATTCAGATGTATTTCTTCTTCTTCTTTGGAGTGGCTGAATGCTTCCTTCTGGCCACTATGGCATATGACCGCTATGTAGCCATCTGCAGTCCCTTGCATTACCCAGTCATCATGAACCAAGAGACACGGGCCAAACTGGCTGCTGCCTCCTGGTTTCCAGGATTCCCTGTAGCCACTGTGCAGACCACATGGCTCATCAGTTTTCCATTCTGTGCCACCAACAAGGTGAACCACTTCTTCTGTGACAGCCCACCTGTGCTGAGGCTGGTCTGTGCAGACACAGCACGGTTTGAGGTCTATGCCATTGTAGGCACCATTCTGGTCGTCATGATACCCTGCCTGCTGATCCTGTGTTCCTACACTCGCATTGCTGCTTCCATCCTTAAGATTCCATCGGCTAAAGGGAAGCGCAAAGCTTTCTCCACCTGCTCCTCACATCTTCTCGTTGTCTCTCTTTTCTATGTGTCTTCAAGCCTCACTTACTTTAGGCCTAAATCAAATAATTCCCCTGAAAGTAAGAAATTGTTGTCATTGTCCTATACTGTTGTGACTCCCATGTTGAACCCCATCATCTATAGTTTGAGAAATAATGAGGTGAAGAATGCTCTCAGCCGGACCTTCCACAAGGTCCTGGCCTTCAGAAACCATATCACATAAACATCCTCTCTCCTCTTTAAATGTCCACTGGAGTGACACCACTTGTTAAATAGCTGTTAGGAAGCTCAGTAGAGACAAAAAAAAAAGAAAAGGAGAGAGGTCATTGAGATCCATCTATACTTCTCTGCATTCCCATTGTGTGAACATTGTTTTCTCATCAGTGTAATTTGTATTTTTGTTACTCTGTGGCCAATTTGTTCAAGGTATTTATTTTGTGAATAGGCATGAAAGTGACATACATTGTGAAACTGTGTGGAGATCCTTCTAATGTGCACTTGGGATCATATAGAAAAAAAAAAAAAACAGTAAAAAGCACCAAAAGTCATCCTGCCCCTTTTTTTGGCTTTAAACAAGTCTGGCTCCAGGCATGAAGAAACATCCGTGTTCTTCTACTTTTGTTCTTTCCTTTTATTTCACTTTCCACCTAGGTCAGTGGTTTGGGGACCTCAAACAGAGGAAGGTCAACTACTAATCCACAAGCATATTTACATAACCTCAATAGTCTCATTGACTTTTTCCTCAGGTTATTTTGGCCAGGTAGAATAAGCCTAGTCTACAGTTCTCCCAATTCCATTTTCAGGCTCTAAACATTTGTTTTAAAAAGCAGCTGCAAATTTTCTACTATGATACTGTCCTCTTCAAGGATTTCCATGGATATTTGCAGACTCCAGTACAGATCCTTCTAAAAACACTATTGTATTTAATTTAGTGACTTTGAATTTCAAAGTTATGTGCATTATCAGCATAAAAAGACAAAAGCTCATCACAAATAAATAAGTTAATCAATACTGAGAAGTTCAAATACAGTCACTGATAAGAGCAAATTAATTTTATGACTGACTAAAGTAAAACCAAAAGACATTTAAACAAATATAACTGAGATACAATTCTAAAACCCAAGTGTTTGAATATTACTTTTGCTTTTTTCAGTGCCATATAATATATAGAAATTATCTAGTTCATAGTCATGGCAAAACAATATAAGGGTGCATTGGAAGAGAAGTGAATGGGCAAGAGTATGTTTGAGAAAAACATAAAGAGCATACATTTAATACACACCTCAAAAACTTTAGGAAAAATACAGTTAAAATTATAAGAATTCAAAAGCAAAGAACTTCACACCATACCATGTTGATCAGATTTCATTTAGAGCATCTTCACTTAAGATACACATAGATAAACTAAAAAGTTTAAATATCCAAAGATAATCACACCCCATACTCACCTTAAGACTTCAAGCATTCAAGTGAAGAAAAGAACAATGTTTGTAAATGATAATTTACATGAAACACTTACATAAACGAGTCAAGCTCGTTTATGTTACTAGATGACAGAAGAGTACTACACTCTCAAGAGTGCAAGTGAACACAGCCTTAAATCCTTCACAATGTGCTATAAGTCAATATACTGTGGAATGAAATAGTTATTTAGAACATACTGGGGAAGTATATGTTCAAATAAAGAGACCACAAAACACCATACTAGACATGAGGGTTTTAGAGGATAAGGCTGCAGAGTGTAAAATTGGGCAATGAAGGCCAGATGGAGAATGATTTGGAAATGGGCTAGAGTTAGTTGGTGCCTTCCTTCATTCTTTTAACACAAATTTATTTCCTTAACCATTCTATCTTAGTCACCCTGTTTTTGGCAGCAATCAACTATTTTCTAAGGTTAAGCTCCATGAACTTGTAATAAATGTTTTATTTGAACAATCCTAATAAATATTCAAGAACCAGCTTTGTAGTTCCTTTGTAAATTGTAGCCTTAAAGTAGAAAATAAAACCACATATCTTGTCTTTTGAAAACTTGACAAAATTTTGTTGCTTACATTTTACTTTTGGTTTATAACTTAGGAGAATAGTAAATGTCTTCATGACAAAAGAAAGAGGGAGGGATTATTACTATCTCTTCATATGTGACTGACAGAAAATGAACATTTCATGGTGTTGTTTTCCAAGGTCAAGTTATAATTAATGGGATGTAATTAATAGAGGACTATTTTAAATAAGTCATTTATTTGTAGGTACTCTTCTACATCCAATACTATGGAGAAATAGACTCATCATCAATAATCTTATCCCTGAGAACTAGACCATGAATCTAGACAAATTATACACTCCTAAAACTCTCTCTAGTCAGAGGTTAGAAATCAAAATGGAAGAGCATGAAAAATGGTTCAGTGGCTAAGAGCACATGCTGCTCTTGCAGAGGACCCACATTTGGTTGCCAGCTCCCACATGTTGGCTCACAGCTGCCTGAAACTCCAGTTCCAGGGATCTGATGCCCTCTTCTGACCTGTGAGGGCACAGCATGCACATGACGCATACACACACACAGACAAAATACTCAAACACATAAAATAAAATGCATAAATATTTTTTCAAAAGAAACCAAAATATAATAATTTGTTCTAAGTAAGAAGTTGCTTCACCTATTTTCCTCAGTAGAACATTGTATTGCATATACACTGACATATAAAATGGCTCCAACTCAGTGTATCACCTCCTTGACATAAGCACTGATGTCCCAGGATCTAACACCACCTGTCCTCTCTTTCTCCAGGATAAATACATGTAATATGCACACAATTCTCCCCACTGTTATTTCCTTCTTTTCCTCTAATGTTCATTAACTACCTCATGCCTTATTTAAACTAAATTGCACAATTACTTTAATACTTATCAGTCTTAATTTTTGAATGCTAAAGTAAGAGGTTAGTAATGAGATATATTATATAGTCCAAAAAAAACACTTACAGATTAGTAAAAAAGGGGAACTGTAAAAAGAAGAAAAACAACACAAAATTTTTACTATACAGGGACAAACAATGATCATATTCTCCTGCACATAACTTAGTAATCTCTGACCATTGTGGCCTTATCATATGTAATTTTTATTTTATTATATGTGTGAAAGTTGTATTATACATTTTATTAATTAAAATCATTGATAAAGTTCCAGGCTTTGGATATGCACCAAGCTATTTGTTACATTAAAAGTTTTCTCATCTAAAAATGGAAATAACTGTGATAATTTGTACCCATAATTGCAACATTTGATTTAAGTAATCAATATGAAGAAAGGTCTAAATCCTAAGCCTAAAGTGTTTTTCATCCTTCTGTAATTATATGTAAGAATAGGAAATATCTGTTGTTTACAAAATATAAAGCATATTAATATGTATAAGTCATTAATTCATACAGTTCCTTGTTTCTGTAATTCAATTGGATTATTTAGCATATAATTCTGAAATGTATACCCAATGATATATTTATCAAATATAAGCAGTAATGAGATAAGCATTTTTAGTTTGACTTTTTATGAAGATAAAATTCCATATAGAATTAATGAACCAAAATATATGAAGAATCATATTTTAATTGTTTTTCTTGTGCATACACTTACTATAAGCCAAGCACTGTATTTATCAGTATTTCCCAGGATAAACATGCACAATTAATGCTTGATAAAGTGGTTAATTTCATGAAATAGACATAGTCAATTTAATGCATATCCATATAATATGAAAGCCTCAAGATATAAGGAAAAATAGAACTGAAATGAAAAATGAACAAATTCTTAAATATAGTGGAATAATTTCTTAAGTCATTTCTCAAAAATCATTAAGCAGAAAGAAAAATAGCAAGCTTATAAAAAGTCTTGAGCAAGAAAACATAAACTTGGCCAAATTAGCATTAAGAGAAGACACTAGGAGATAGATGGCTCAGCTGTTAAAAGTGCTTGCTGCTCTTGCAGAGGATGAGAATTCAGTTCCCAACACTGCAAGAAACTGCTCACAACTTCCAGCTACAGTCACCTGCACCCATGTGCAGCCAAGATTAAGACACTTCAGGCTTTTAAAAATATTTCTAAGTAACTTAACAATATTTACTTATTACTATACAGACAAAATAAAAATTGATTACCTATAACCTCAAGGGAATCTTCAAAAACTGTTAAAGAACTTGAAATTTACACAGTCAGATTTCTCTAAACTTTATAAATAATAAGGAAAATAGTTAAGGTAATTATCATGTAAGTGATTTTTTACATGATTCTGGAGCTATGGCTGACTCCCTGGCATTTGAATGAATGGCACTACACCTTTCAAATTAGAAGTCTATTCGTTGGGAAAAGGTGAAGCATGGAGGGAGAGAAAAATCATAGAATTTAGTTTCCTAATTATGAGGGTTCCACGTTGTGGATATGCAATTCCAGCGACTGCCTAATTTAACAAAATAGATGCAGAGGCATGACTAGGACAGGAGAACAGATGGGAAACATGACTTCATAGTCCAATGGCCTTAAATATTGGCACTTCCACACCTGCAAAACTTTACAGATGAATTGTTTCATGCTCTCTCTACATTCTTAATCCATGGGTTATGACACTTAAGGGCAGTTTATATCAAGTTATACTAGTTTGTTTTTCCCAAATTTAATGAATAATATTCTCAAATAGTTCCATGTAATGACTAATTTTTAATCGCTGTAAATTCAGCTTGTACTCTTTCACTAAAAAGGTGATTCACATCAGTAATGTCACTCAGTGAAAATAACTTTCCTGGCTAAAGATAGTTTCTGCTCCCTAATCCCTAATTCTCCAAGTATCAGTGGTTTGTCAGAAGCATTAATTTTATCCAGACTCATCTTGGTTTTTGCAATCAAACATAATTAACTTACTGGTCCGGCCTGTGTCTGTTTTCTTACAGCCCTGGGAGTCAAATCCAGGGCCATGTGTATAGCAGAAAATTACTGACGCTTGCATCTAGTTGAATAACAATTGATCCCTACTCTACTGCACCCAGAAAGTGTAAACTTCACTTTCTATTATTTTTCATAATGCATGCACTGACAATAAAAAGGAGCATATAAAATACTATTGAACAGAAATATGTGCAGCACTGAAAATACTGACAAGTAGTGACTAGACACTGTGACTCTCAATGCTCAGGCAGCAGATGACAGAACAATAAAGGGATAAACTGTCAAAGCCACCCAGCTTTGCCTTTCTAGTGTTAAAATAGCCATAGTACACAAACACATGAGTGTGGCTCTAACCTAATAAGCCCTTCCTTCCTTGTGCTGACATTCAGATTCACATAACTTCCAATTAATAATATTGTTTTTATTGTCCTCACCATAGATGTGGGGTGGCTGTCAATAATAAATGAAAAGGAATACCTAAATGCTCAGAGTCAGGAAGTATAATAAATCACAAACCAGCTAATAAAAAAGAAACATACTGCTGGGTGTTGGTGGCACACGCCTTTAATCCTAGCAGAGGCAGGTGGATCTCTATGAGTTCAAAGCTAGCCTGGTCTACAGAGTAAGTTCCAGGACAGGCTCCAAAGCAATACAGAGAAACCCTGTCTCAAAAACAAACAAAAAAAGAAACATACCACATTTATCAGGCCAAAAGTATTGAACACCAAAAATAAAAGCAAATGCTAAGCAACAGTAAGAAAGGACACACACTATCCATACTATGCAGATGAGGTAGAAAAGCTAACAATGAGCTTCTTAGCAAACGAAGATAAACAAGATAATGGAATAGATTGGGGATGTAAACACACACACACACACACACACACACACACACGCTCACATTACAAATGACATGTACATTGTTTGATAAGAGATGTATTGTTCTGATAAAGAAAACATGAAATCTGTGTGTACTAGTTACAATTATAATTTTTAAAACCTCTGCATTGACCTATAATTTCAATCGGCTGTGATTTCAACTGCAATGAGTTAAGTGAAAAAAATTGTTTTTACTGTTAGCACATATTTGTATAAAATAGTCTCGTGACCTGTTTTTCTACATGTATTCAACCTACACACCTCACTATTTTCTCACGCCATCCACTCACCCTCTCCTTTCCCTTCCCTCCTCTAATATTCTCCTTTCCGCTTTCCTTTCACTAGATGGGATATATGAGCGCTGTTGGGATTTTTCTTTCTGGATCTGGTTTGTTTTAATTTACTCCATTTTCTCACAAACAGTAGGATTCCATTCTTCTCTGTTGGTAAATAATAGCCTATTCTTCATACACAACACGCTTGTGTCTGCTTCTCCACTAACAGACACCTAAGCTGAATGTTAACTGTTTTATTTATGAAGCGTATGGATATTTTTGTCATTATCAGCATTGGTTTTTTTTTTCTTTCTTGTTCTAAAAATGGTTGATTAGTGTTTTCTTTCTGTAATAATTTAGTAAGTATTGCACTTGAGAAATAATTGTCAGATTGTCCCACAAATCGTCATTACACAAGCTTGACAGCGACTATAAAAAGGCTTGGTGTCTTGGCTTCAAGAATGCAAACTGAAACTGTAGTGCCATCGTGTGACTGCGAAGTTTATTGCGGATTGGTTTTCTTTGTTTTGTTTTTTGGTTGGTTAGTTAGTTGGCTGGTTGTATTTTTTTTTTTTTATTCTTCGTTGTTTTGTTTCGTTTTGTTTTTTCCCATCTTTTAGTTAGCATACAAAGTACCGGGCTTCATAAGCTCATTTCCACGGCCTCCGGCTTCAGCATGTATCACAGACATCAACATGGTCTCCTGTGACAGCCCTGCTCAGCACGGCCTCGCGCGACTGCACTGGCCACCAATACCAACATGACCCTCAGAGAGATACCATGCTGATGTCCGTGATCAGAACTGCCACAGGAGACCATGTTGATGTCTGTGGTCTCTGGTGACACAGGAGGACATGTTGATATCTGTGACCGTATTTGAACTGTGTGCATTGTTCCCGGTCTGTGCAAACACAAAAAAACATGTGGAAGTCCATGATCTGTACTGTCTTGGCCTGTTACACGGGCAAGGAAGCTTCAGTCACAGTGGTGTTGATGACTCCATACTCACATTGAAGGTTTCTGCAATAACCTCCCCTTCACACACAAAGAAAAAAAAAAAAAGTCTAGACAGGAAGTCATTGTCCTTTAAAATTGTGATGAAGCTGCTGGATGTCCCTCCAAAGAAAATGGGCTCCAAATAGGCAGTTCAAGCACTAGGGATAAACCCTGGTCCCACTGCCAGTGGCCCCACAGACTGCCCAAGCCACAAAATTGTCACCCACCTTCAGAGGGCCTAGTTTAGTCCTATGCAGAATCCCCCACTCTCAGTCCAGAGGCAGTGAGCTCTTGCTCAGCCTAGATGAGGGTCCTTTCTCAAAGTAACATGCCATACTTTGTTGCCTTACCCTCTCTTAGGAATGGATGGGGGTGGGGTGGGGAGAAGGTGGGAGGAGCAGAAGGAGGGGAGAAGATGGGAACTGGGATTGGTATATAAAATGAGAAGATTGTTTTAAAATAAAAGAATTAAGAAGATGCTGGAGTATAGGTCTTCACAGTTGTTGGCTTCTAGAGGTCAGGGGTAGGGGTTGGGAAAGGACTCAGTTATCTGTAAGGGGCTGGCCACTGGGGGTTTGAGCATGATCCAATGAGTATATATGCAACACAAATTGTTCTTGGTGTATTTGGGAAGAGTGGGAAGGTGGACCTGGGAGGACTGTGAAGCTAGTGTGATCGGGATGTATTGCAGGAAATTCCCAAATAATCTATATGAATATTATGTTGGGAAAACAAACAAATCTCATTTTCATATACATTTTGTTTATGTTGAATTGTCAAGAGCTAGAGGGGCTTTCTCTTTCTCTTTGATTTGCAATTCTTTAATGGCAAGTGTAGTGGATACTTTTCATATCTTTTGCCTTCATATCTTTTTATGAACTCTGTACATCATTTGCCCACTTACTGAATGACTGGCTCTTTAGCTGTCAACATTTTGGGTTCTTTATTTACTCTAGATGTTAACCTTCTCCTGGAAAATGGCTGCCAAATATTGTCTCCCATCCTCTGGACTCTCTTCTGCTGTTTCCTTCATCCTTTAGAAGCTTTGGGACTTCGTGTGATACTACTTTCTCCTTCTTGCTGTTACTTCCTAAGATGTGCCTGCATTTTAAAGTGTTCCCTCCATTTTTCACCTCTAGACTTCCAGATTTTCAGATTTTTACATTAAGAGTGTTGACTTCTATAGGATGAGAAAGCTATCTAGTTTAGTTGTTCTACATGGGGACAAGATGATGTCTTCCCTCCAACATAGGTATTCCTAAACTTTTTATGCCTTTATTGAAAACCGGATGCATTCGGTTGTTTTTTATTTCTGGGTCCTCTAATCTACTTGTGTATGTGTCTGTTCTTATCCCAAAACCATGCTGGTTTTTTTCTATGACTTTGCAGTGCATTTTGAAATCAAAGATTTTGATCTATCCAACACTGTTGCTGTTGCTCAGGGCTGCTTAAGCTATTTGGGGTCTTTTAGGAGTAGGCTCCATATGGATTGTTTTCACTATTTCTGCAAAGAATGTTACTGGTAGTCTGAAAGAGAATTCATTGATTTGGTAATTTGATTTTAGTAGCATAGCCATTATAACTATACTAATTATGCCAATATATGAATGACAAGTCTTTTCTCATAGACAATATGTAGACTGGTGGAGGGTTGAATGTAGCTCATGACCTGTACTTCTCAAATACCCTAAGAACATGAATCCAGAAACTAAAATGCATAGGCTTTGATCTTGTCACTTATCACTCCATAATGCTGGGCCATTTGCTTAGAATCTCTTGTGCTTTAGTCTCTTCTTCCATAAAGAATGACAATCATATCCCTTCTTAACAACTTGATTGGGATAATTCTTGAGTCAGTGTGTGTAAGTCAGTAAAGAATGATTCCAGGAGCACTGTAATTTCAATAGAAATGTAAGTCATTATGGTGACATGATGACACAGTGTTTAAATTAGTAGAGTAGTAAATATAATAGACATTAGAGCAAGGAAGAGAAAACTTGATGATGATGACAATGTAGGCGTAGCATGAAAACACACATTGGAATGCTAGCTTGTTTTGAACACAATATTGTGAACTATAAGAAATTAATGTTAGGCTGTTAGGACAAAGAAATAGCTAAATCTGTATATTTTGGCAGTCATAAAAAGCATAAATATAAAAACAAAAAAGGCCTGTAAGATATATCAATAAAAGACTTTTGTAAGGGAGCAGAATTAACTCTAGGAGAGTCACTTCTTTATCTTAGAAGTTGAAGTCTCCTGTCAATACAAGTCATCAGAGTTGGTACAAAGCAAATTTGAGTGCCCAGTGGAAATCCACTGCTGCTCTAGACAGCAGCCACTCCATAAACCTGCAGACAGCCGGGACCACTGATTCAGAGGTGGCCTCTTGCCAAGCAAAGCTCATTGGGAGGTATAGTTCTACTGTCTGTGCCATTACCCTCTCCAAATCTGATCCTGTCTATTCACCTTAAGTTCCCCCCAGGCCTCATAGTGGGCCACTGGGAGTCTCTGTCATCTGCACTCCCTGTGCAGCAGAGTAGTTCATTAACAACTTTTTAATGAGCTCACAGACATTGACTGCTCATTAATAAATTGATTAGTCTGCAGCCCCAGAGACTAAGAAAACTGAGACAGAAGTCAATGACAATAGCACTTGGCTAAAGAGTAGCTGTATTGGAGCAAAGAGAAAGAACTTTTCTTGGCAGACTCCCAGACATTTACTGTTCGACCTCTAGAGTCCTTGCAGCTCCCAGAGACTATAGTTCTGAAAATACAGACCTGGAGAGACCAGGACCTTGGTGGGATAAAGAGTCAACAGAGCCCTGTGATCCCAGGCTTGCAGCAGCTCTTGGTCTAGAGAAACACTTGGGGAAGTCAGATGCTCTTCAGGTTTTGTGGGATGCTGTGGAAATGAGATGTTGCTCTTGGAACTGTTTAATATCTTGTCTTCTGTATCTATGGATGCTCTTGTTTCCCCTTCATATTCAAGCAGATACCTTGTTTCCTAAGTCCTTTTAGACTGTGTTCTAGGGAACCATTAGCCTTCTTTCCACTCTTGTGTACATTCCTCAGACACCCCATCCATTCTCTGGGTTATAAAGGATCATCCCTATGGAGATAAGTCTCAGGCACTGGCTTGTACTTTCTACAAGGATCAGTGGTGGAGCCTCCTAGTTGACCTGGATGCCTGCAATAATGCTGTATGTTTACACATCCTTTAAACCACGCTCCTTAGCTGCCCTGAATGCTTTCTAAATTTGCATATATCAGTTATTATCATGCATAAACCCATTATCACGCTCTTCATCTTCAGGATTAAACTAATGTTCTTTGTCATAAAAACTTTCAGTTCAGTTCTGGCTTCTTTCCAATTACATTTTGTATTACATCCCTCCATTAGTTGAATAAGCAGTCAAGTATTGTCATGCCACAACTACAGCATAAGTTATTTATCGGGCTTCTTCTTTTTTTCCAAGAGAGTACTATTGGTTAAAGGTAATAACTTATTAATGGTAAGTATGGACTACATCTGTGTAATGCCCCTCTCAATAATGGACAGAACGTACAGAAGAGGACAAAGTAGTAAGTGCGAGAGTCTAGCTTGAAATCCACGAATACCTACCCCAAATACTGTGTTCTTTTCAACATATCTTATTCTGCAATAATATGCAAAAACTAACAGGGAAGAGGAAAGAAAATAACAGTGACTGATATGGGATGTCAAAAATCTTCAGGTGTGTCAGAAGGAGAAAATATACTGAAGTCATTAAATGCAACTACATGAACTGTTAATATACACAAATAACTATATCGCTGAGGTCATGGAACCTTAAAAGATATATTTATTTTATGAATAACACTATTTTATAAGTAACACCACTTGAAACAGAGTGGTCCTTTAATAAAAGTATATTTTATTATGACATTTTTGTGTCTTTTCTCAGCTTTTCTGTCTATAGGCCCTTCCTTTGATCCCATCTGCCATATACCAAGATGAGTCTAACATCATTTACGATTCAGTTCTGAGGTCCTGTGGTGGCGCACGCCTTTAATCCCAGCACTCAAGAGGCAGAGACAGGCGGATCTCTGTGAGTTTGAAATCAGCTTGGTCTAAAAGAGCTAGTTCCAGGACAGCCTCCAAAGCCACAGAGAAACCCTGTCTCAAAAAAATCAAAAACAATAAAAGAGATTCAGCTCTGTTTTTCTTCCTATGACTGCATTTATACTTGTCAAATCTAAGCTCATTCTCCTTTATGTAGATCATTTTTCATACACCTTGTATGATGTATAGTATGCATTAATTACATTGTGCTGTATTTCATAGATACAAAGGATACAGTGAGGGCAGTTTATCAATTTATCTTTATTTCTAACACTAAATCTAGTGTAACCCCAACTCCAGAGGATCTGATACGCTCTTCCAGCCACTATGAATACTACACTCACATACACACATAAGCACTTGTTTAAAAATAAAAATCTTTGTTTAAAGTAGACTTCTTTGCCAAAACTTTGTGCTCCTATTCCAAATGCAACTACTATTAACTTCTTATAGATTCTGTCTGAGATTTTCTAATAATAAGTTTTGTTTATGTATTGATGGTTTTCTTTTTATGAAATATATGCAAATGTGTTGTAGCTATATCTAGATTGTTCTTTACCTTTACCCTTTACATTTTTATTTATTGCTGTTGTTCTGCTTGTATGGTGTGGGTTGGGAGCATATAGGCGTCATGACATACATGCTGAGGTCAAAGAGCAATTTTATGGAGGTGAATCTCTCCATCCATCCACTTTTACATGATTTCTAGAGATTGAAATTGCTTCATAAGGCTTCCCCCGAAATTGGTTTTACCCACTGAACTAAATCACTGGCCTTTTTTCTTGACTTTTAAAAAATAAAGATTTAAAGGAAATTATAAGTTTTAGATTTATAGAAAAGGTGTGGTGCTATAACAAATTGTATTGACACAGAAGCTCCTGCTGTTCACACCTATGTTAAAGTCACTGATTTAGTCCCATATCCTCAGCTCTCACATCATTTTTTTCTATTCCAGGATCACATCTAGGATACCCCTTCATATGAAGCCACCATGTCTCTATTAGGGTTCTTTTGGCTGTATCAGTTTCTAAAGACTTCTCTTGAAGAATTCTAGGCATGTACTTTGAAAAATGCCATGTTCCGGGTTTGTTTTGCAGGCTTTCATATAACAAGACTGGGTTTATGACTTTGGAAAGGAGAATTAAAAGATGAAAGTATCATTGTCATCACATCCATCAAGGACACATCATCTTAGGGCTGTTGATCACCCAGTGGAAGCAGTGCTTATCAGGTGTCTATTATAAGCTCTCTCTCTCTCTCTCTCTCTCTCTCTCTCTCTCTCTCTCTCTCTCTCTCTCTCTCTCTCTCCATACTGTATTGTTTATAGGGAAAGTCACTTTTTCTGGACCAGTGGAGGCAGTGTTTATCAGGTGTCTGTTAAGTTACACACACACACACACACACACACACACACACACACACACACACACACTTCCAAACTGTACTGTTTAGGGGGAAAGTCACTGTTCTTGGCCTCCAGCCAAAAGGTGGAGAATTTGGCTGAAAGGGTGGCTGGGTAAACCTCTTGCCACATAAGAGGAGTTCTGATCTCCAGAATCCATGTAAAACATGGTACAGTGGGACACTTCTTTAATCTCCTACTATGAAATGTGATGGGGAGACAGGAGAATCCTAGAAGCTGGAAGGTCAGCTTGCCTGTGATACATAGCAGAGGACAACAAGGAGACCTTTCTTTAAACAATGTGAAAAGAAAATTCCAACACCTGAGACTGTCTTCTAATCTCTTCACATGCATCTTGGCACCATACATCTGCACAAACTATACACATACATCACACACACACACACACACACACACACACACACACACACACACACACACACACACACCTCATAAACCCAAAATGTGAAGCATTGCACTCTAACACTTGTGTCAACATAAATTCTTTGGAATCTTTCTGCAAAAGAAATTGTCGATTCTCTTCATTTTACTATATTTCCTTGCCCAATCATGTATTTATATCAATATATACTCATGAATTTTAACCTTTATTATTATCTGTTACTACATTGATTTTTCCTGAAATTATTACAGCTTTGACTATTGAAAGCTATTTGAGGTCAAGAGGTAGTTCAGTGGTTAAGAGCACTTGCTGTTCTTGTAGGGGACCCAAGTTTATTTCCCAGAACCCACATTGAGCATCTTACAACTGTTCCAGGGTCTTTAATTCCTTTGGACTCCATCATAAACTGCACTCATGTACACATACACACATACATAAACATACACATTTACAAATAATAAAAATAAATCTTTTACAATGTTATTTTTTAAAGATCTTGGATGCTTGGCATCTGTGCCTCTTTAATATGACCTCTCTTTTCCTTCCTTTTTATTTTTGGTATTTTAAAAGCTACTGGTTCCTTGATTAATGTATATAATATACTTTGATCATATTCAGTAATTCCTTATCCCCTCCACTTAGCTTCTCTTGTAAAATATTTGTTTACTTACTATGCGAAGATGTGTTGCATTTCTTTAACTTATGTAAGTATATGTTGCAATTTTATGTTGTAGAGTATTTGTTTAACTAGGTAAAGATGTGCTGCATTTGTTTAACTATAAAAGATGTGTTGCTGTTTTAACTTGCCTGCATATGGCACCTGACTGAACTAATAAAAAGCAGAATGGCCAATAGCAAGGGAGGAGGTATAGGTGGGACTTTCAGGCAAGGAGGGTAAGTAGGAGGAGGAATTTAGACTCAAGAAAAGAAAGAAAAAGAGATGCCAGGTGCCAGACAGACAACACAGGGGAAACAGGAAAGTAGGACATACAGAATGAAAGAAACATAGAAAGGCCTGAGCTAAAACAAAGATGAATAGAAACAGGTTAAGCTAAAAGAGCTAGTGGAACAAGCCTAAGCCAAGATTGAGCATTCATAATTAATGATAAGTTTCTGTGTCTTTATTTGGGAGCTTGTTGGCAGCCCAAAGAAAATTACAAATATAGGCTTCCTCTCACTCCTCCTAGATACCTTCTTCCCAATAAGTCTCTTTCTACTTTTTTAGTGACCCACTTACTTTAACTAGAGTGACTTATACAGGCAGGAGTATAAGGTTACTTATGGGCAACTTACCAGTGGCTACAGTGCTGAAAAAAATTATTCTTCCTCCCTCCAGCATCCATTAGTATGCAATAGCTCCTAAGCTTGGGTATGGTCTTATAAGCCCCCTACCACCTATTCTGGAATGTTGAGAGTCTCAATCATGTGCAAACATTATACGGACAACATCAGATTCCAAGTTCATGAATGCTGTGGCCATCTTATAACAAGAAGACAGCATTTCACAGCACTCCTCCACATCTTCTAGTTCATATAATACTCTTTCTCCATCAGTTTCCACAATGTTCTCTTAAGAATTAGTGGGAGGAGGGTGATATAGATGTCACATTTAGGGATGATAATGAAACTGTCACTTATACTTAGTACTTCAACCAGGTATAGACCTCTGCATTAATTACTATTTACTGAAAAAAGAAACTTAACAAGCCACAGCTGAAAGTAGCAGTAATATATTGGTATAAACATAAGTGTAAGAACTAGAGAAATGGTTCATCAGTTAAGAGCATATATTGTTCTTGCAGGAGACCCAGGTTCTATTCCCAGCATCCATACAATGGATCACAGCTATCTGTTACTCTAGCTCCAAGGGATCTAATGGCCTCTCCTGTCCTCCAAGGACGACAGACATGTACATAATACCTATCTACTTGCAGGCAAAACACTCATACCCTTAAAAAATCTAAAATAAACATTTAGAAAGCAGTTTTACATGCCCACTTAACAAAACAGTACTAGCTGGTGTCCCCATTAGGCCTACCGGTATTTTCCCCAGCCATGTTTCTTTGAACCAGCTTTACAGTACCAAGAATAAATTCCTATCTGCAGAATAGGACTCAAAACCAAGCAGACCATGGGTGGTTACTACCATAACAATTGTATCACTATTTCATCAGTGGACACATCTTGCCTGGAAGGTCTTCCAGTAGCCTACACAGCACTTTATGGTACTGTGAAGACATGCTAGCCAGATGGAAGATTACCGTTAAATTCCAATTTGATTCCTCTATGTTCTGTAATCAAAGTGTGGAGTGTCTTCACTTACTGTCTGTGGTGGTTTGAGAGAAAGACCCCCAAAGGGAGTGGCTTTATTAGGAGGTGTGGCTTTGGAGAGCAGGTGTGGTCTTGAAGGAAGAGAGTGACTGTGGGGACAAGCTTTGAGGTCTCTTTTGCTTAAGCTTCACTCAGTGTGACACTAAGACTAATTGCAGGAGCCTTCTGATGTAGCCAGCACCAAGTCTGCCTGCATTGCCTCCATATCCTACCACGATGATAATGGACTGACCCTCTGAAACTGTAAGCAAGTCACTTCAAATAACTGCTTTTCTTATAAGAGTTAACATGGTCATGGTGACTCTTCATGGCAGTACAAACCCTAACTAAACACTATCTAACTATGATGGGCATTCAGGAACATTATCAATAGTCTGTATTGTTTGGGGTGCCTCTGGGGCCTCCCTCACCAATGATGCATAGGAAGATATCCCACTCCTGGGCCCAGGAAATAAAGTGAATTAAGTATACATAAAAAAATTAACTCCATTATACTTCTGTCTTGAACTGCTGACTAGCTTCTTCAAATTTAATAGCCTAAAGTCCACCTGAACAATTAGGAACCAAGGATTTTGTCTCCTCCTTATTCCTAGAGAATATCAGCATAGAATAGGATAAAACTGGTAAATCTAAGATTCAGGCCTATGTATTTGGGATCTTTATTCTTTATAGTTTTCTGTTTCTTGTGTCCTGGACATCTAGAAGCCACTTAGTCTTATTTACTGCTAGTCTACCTGAAGATCCCACTAAATATGGACTAAGATCACTTGCTGGTGTGCTTACATAACATACATGATGCACTGGTTCAACCCCCGGAACTGTACACATTGAGCATGGTCATCCACAACCATTATCTCAGTATTTGATAAGTCATGACAAAAGGATAAGAAGTTCAAAGTCATCTTCATCTACATAGTGACTTCAAGGACATCCTGGACATCATGATAGCCTATCACAAAAAAATAAATAAGTAACATATATGTCATCTAAGCCCAAGAACCAGAACTGTCTTACTTGTATAAATGAATGGGCAGACAAGTGCCTGGTATGTGGCAGTGTACAATATGAATATTTATAAACTGTTACCTGTTTTAATGAAGATGTGCCATTTTATTTCATCATAGTATCACTTCTATCCAATGAGAAAATTATCTTTAGTAAAAATGGAAACTGAAACTCAGAGAGTTTAACAAAAGTGCTAAACATCCCAAGCAGAGAGTTCCAGAGCTTGGGTTAAATTTAAGACATTCAGCTGCAGGCTGGTACACAATGATGAAGCTTCTTTTCACTAGAGTTTGGTTTTCTTTTTTAGAGTTTATCCTATTGGTAGTGAAACTTCAACACATCCTCAAAGGACAATGGATTCAAGAAAGGTCAGGTCCCATGGAGAATAAAAGAAAGTCTAGTAACACCTGGGGGAAACCACCGTTGCAATACCTTCATCTAAAACCAAGGACAAAAGAGACACAGCTGAGGACAACTAAAGCAATGGATTTTCTGTGGTCTGCTTCAGCTTTCTTTTTGGTCCTGTAAGTACAGTGTAGGAAAAGAAGCATCTTTTAACAGTTTCTCCAGCCTTCTCCAGCTGTATCTAATTTAACATTTTAAGTATTAAGAGAATAAGTATTGGCAAATACATAGGAAGGAAGACAAATGGAATAAATTTATTTTTGGTTATGCTACTTAGTCATCGATTCTATGATTCTGACCAACAAATATGCAAAGATTTTATAGATATTTCTAATCTTCTTAAACAAAACTTCTCTCATTAATTAATTGTAAGATATCACCATTTATTATGCCTTCATTGTTACCATTGCCTTGTTCATTTTTAGTTAGCACTCAAAGTGATGAGTTCCATTAAATAGTACGTCTTTTGAAATGCAATCAAAGTTTATTGTTATTCTGTATCTGACAGAATTTTTTAATTTGGTATAAAATTATGTTCAGTTTATATGAATAAATATGGTAATTTTGTGGAAGATACAACCAATTATGACAACAAACTGATATGATGAAGATATCTCCAAATAGCTAATCTCCCCTCATCATAAAAGTTCCTTCACAATGATATTTGTTTCCATTGGGTGAAAAAAGACCTTTACTTTAAAGATACATCCTTCTATTTTTGTATTTCTTTTTTTATCACTTGAGGTTAGGGTTAGGGTTACCTGCATGCAGTTGCAGGAAGTGGGGCAGAAAAGTCCAGTATATCCCTTCTCCCAAGGATAATAGCTTTAAAACATGCAAATAATACCAACCTAGGATGGTAAAATTTCCTTAAAAATGGATGATGGTAAGAAATTTTCTTTTTTTCCCATAACTTGTGATTTATAAGGGTATTTTTATTTATTTTGTATTATTTAATTGTTTTTCTAACCAAGCCACTTAACGTAATTTTCCTTATTCTCCCCCCAAAATTAAGTAAAATAAAATACAGAGCAGTTTGTTGTAGAAGAGTCACTGTGAATTTTTTAATTCATCACTTGTATGACAGCTGGCTTGCCTCTCAGTGACAGTAAGAAGGGTTTCTACTTGAAAATTTCTGCTGCATTATTGATCCTTCTGCTATTTTATAAGACTCAAGACATTACATGTGTGAGGAAAATCATTGATCAATTTGACCATAATTATTCTGCCATAACAATTTTCTGTTCCTTTGTAGATGCTTTGGGATTTTAAACATAGCCTTGATATTCAGTAACATTAAGCTTTCTTCATTGAGTTTTTATCCTGCTTCAGAATCTGCTGATACTGAACACTCATGAGAAAGGTGAGTATACAGCCTGATCTTGCTTTGGGGCACATAGCTTTCATCCCTCTCCTTCATTCCACCTGGTCTCACAATTGTCAGTGATCTTTCTCCATGATGTATATGAACATGTCTTTCCACCTTCCCAAAATTCAGGTGGTTTCTTCATCTATAAAATAAAGTCCAATTCATTAGCATGGAAAAAAATCTAAGAGTATAAATATCCAACAACATTATTTTTGCTATTCACTGTATAAATGCCAGTTTGGTATGTTTTTCAATCAATTTGTTTGTTTCACTTTATTTTTGAGAAAAGCTTTACTCTCTGGCCTAGATTGCAGCAATGATGCTAAGGGAAGCAATTGTTGTTAATCAGCAAATTTAGAACCAAATAATACATCTAGGACCCAGCTAGATCTAGGGAACCTTCTGAACATGCTGATGCTCATGATATGGGTTCTCCACATTATCTTTTCCTCTATCTTTGTTGCAATTATTTTTAGAAATTCCATTAATTCTCTGAAGCATCAATGAACAAATCCTCAAGTAAAAGTAGAATTAGGTAACACATGATTTAGTAGAAATCAGAATAGGTTTGCAATTAAATAGCTCTTGCTTGGATTAAAAAAACATCTGCTGCATTACAGGAGTGGCAATGCATCGTTGTATTTCCAGCAGAGACAGGAGGGTTGTGGGTTTAAGACAAACCTGAACTACACAGTGAGACCCTCTCTCAGAAAAAAAACAACTGTCCTTATCTTGCTTTTCCACCATTGATATGAGGTCAGTGTGATCACACAGGAAACAAATTTCAGGGAGATAGGATACATAAACTGTTCTCAGTAGATGCTACCACACCACTCAAAGTCAAGATTTATGCAAAGTAGGAAAATAATTAGTTTGCCTATCTGCTATTAAAATTCTATTTCTAGAATTTTGGTAAATGCCTATTTTGTGGAGGTTGAAATTATAAATAATGAACATATTTCTCAAAAGTTTGTGTGTATTCAGAGCTATCACAGCTCTAAAAATATATCCTTCATTGCCCCTTCTACAGACTCAGAGATCTGCCTATGTTTGTCCTTCCTAGGTGTAAATGTGCAAACAGGAAAAAAATCCACTTCAGGAGCTCACTGAAGCATGTCTCAGCTTAACGCACTGGGAATTTGTTCTCTTCCAACAGATCCTGATTTTGACTCTGTCCCTAAAACTAATCAGTAATCTGAAGGGAAAAAATCCAGAATCTGATCATGCAATCAAGACTCTGTCTTCATGAGCACACTGGAGATGTATGTCCATGTCTATGGCTGCAGGAAACTGGTCAAGAGTAACTGAGTTTGTCCTCATGAGCTTCTCTTCCCTGCCTACTGAAATACAGACCTTACTCTTCCTGGCATTTCTAGCCATTTACCTGGTCACTCTGCTGGGAAACAGTCTCATCATTCTGGTGACCTTGGCTGACCCTATGCTGCAAAGCCCAATGTACTTCTTCCTCAGGAACTTATCCTTCATAGAGATTGGTTTTAACCTGGTCATTGTGCCCAAAATGTTGGGAACCCTGATTGCTCAAGACACAAGCATCTCCTTCCTTGGCTGTGCCATTCAGATGTATTTCTTCTTCTTCTTTGGAGTGGCTGAATGCTTCCTCCTGGCCACCATGGCATATGACCGCTATGTAGCCATCTGCAGTCCCTTGCATTACCCAGTCATCATGAACCAAGAGACACGGGCCAAACTGGCTGCTGCCTCCTGGTTTCCAGGATTCCCTGTAGCCACTGTGCAGACCACATGGCTCTTCAGTTTTCCATTCTGTGCCACCAACAAGGTGAACCACTTCTTCTGTGACAGCCCACCTGTGCTGAGGCTGGTCTGTGCAGACACAGCACGGTTTGAGGTCTATGCCATTGTAGGCACCATTCTGGTCGTCATGATACCCTGCCTGCTGATCCTGTGTTCCTACACTCGCATTACTGCTTCCATCCTCAAGATTCCATCGGCTAAAGGGAAGCGCAAAGCTTTCTCCACCTGCTCCTCACATCTTCTTGTTGTCTCTCTTTTCTATGTGTCTTTAAGCCTCACTTACTTTAGGCCTAAATCAAATAATTCCCCTGAAAGTAAGAAATTGTTATCATTGTCCTACACTGTCGTGACTCCTCTACTGAACCCCATCATCTATAGTTTGAGAAATAATGAGGTGAAGAATGCTCTCAGCCGGACCTTCCACAAGGTTCTGGCCCTCAGAAACTTTATCCTATAGACATTAAAGGTAAGACCGATATTTGTTAAATGGAGAGCATATATTTGTGATTCATATCTACCTCTGTTGGGATGAATTCCAGTTGCCAATATGGCTGTTGGAAATCTCATCAGAATGAGAAAAAAACACAAATGTAGTTTAGACCTATTATTGCCACTTATACAAAATGTCCTGTACCTGCCAATTACACCTGACAAAAGTGTATCTTTATCTTTCTTATTTAGTTTCTATTCATAATCATAAACTTAACTCTGAAGTCTTCTAGACTTTGAGGCAAATAAGGAACAAAAGGAACCCAGAGAACCTCAGTGAGGTGAAATGAGAGTATTGTGAACAGATGAGGTGGGGCTCTCCTGAGTTTAAAAGGGATTGCCCAGTGGTTTTGAGGTACACAAGTCCTGGGGCTGCCCGTGATGACCTTCTTCCTAGCCTTGCCATTCCTGTACTCCAGCTGCTCCATGTTTCAAAATGCCCATGCTTTAAAACAATGCTTGCCATCCAACCATTCCATCTTGGCAAGGCAGATGGACTTGGAACTATTTATGTTTGGTTCAGCATTTGACATGGGCAAAATACCAGTACCTGTATGCTTCGGGATGAAGTTCTCATCTTCAAATTTCCCCCTGCGGATGGACTTCCTAACAGTGTCATTATGGCATGTGAAATCACCACTCTGACACATGAGTCATGGAACAATTCTGTGAAAAGCAGAACTTCTTATTACCAGGTCCTTCCTCTACAGCCCTCAGAGTATAAAAGTTTTCTGCTGGAACTTTGTCTGTAAACATCTCAACCACAATATCAGAGAATGGTGGGATTGATGAAAGCTGATAGCAAGTGGCTACAAGGGACAGCAGTATCTTCAAAGCCTTTATATTCTTTATTTATTGGTTCTGTTGGCATTTCAACAGTTCAGTGCCAATGATTTCAAGATTCTTTTAGTCCTATGTAACACACACTTTGAACATCATAAAACAGCTAGTAATTTTAACATGGGATCATAAGCATAAAAAAGAGGGAAAACCCATCCTGAATCACAGTCACTTCCTCTTCCTTTGTGTAGTTCTGACTCTCCATTTATCACATTTAAAAGTCCTGATCCCTCCCCCAGCATCAGTCATCTCATTTCCATCGTTCACTATTCATGTCCTGGAGGCAATGTTAGTTCTTCTAAGCTAATTAGGGTGCATCAAGGAACAGTAACTCAATAACCCTCATGAACATGTCTGAATAACTTCAGTGGCCATTTTCACCCCTCTGAATTCTTCCCAGAAAGAATGTCCTGAGATTCTATATGCAGCCTGTCTCACATGTAGGTTCTTACACTTTGTGTTTTTGTAAGTGTCAGTCATAGTGATACTTTTATCAAAGCATTAATTAGAGCCTAACTGATTCCAACAGATCTTCTTTAATCCTAGGATTCCTTTCATGACCTCATGGCACTTTATTTTATAGATCTGTCATTTCTTTATTTAATCATTTACTATTATAAATCATGTATCAAGATCAGCCTTTTGCATATGTCTTTTAACATTTCTAAAGGTATATCTGACAGATGTAAATCTAGAAATTGAATTTCTGGGGCAAAAGATAAATACAAGCATATATTACATAATGAAAATTCAAACCATTTAAAATTTCACCAACAATTTTTAGTATGTTTATTTCCCTGAGACTTCATCAGTAATATTTGTTATGAAATAATGAATGTTGATTATTTTAAATGTAAAATAAACTCAATGAATTTTTAGTTTAAATGAAATAAATCTTGAAAAATAGATATCAGTGTGTGAGAGAAAATGCATGCATTTCATTTGAGTTTCTGAATACACACTTCAGATAACTAACACAGGTAATGCCTTGGTATTCCATTTTTTCTTGAGAGATTATCACCATTAGTTTGGACAAATTCATCCAAACTTTCAAGGACCCACTATGATGTCTCATATAGTGTGCATTACTCTGTGTACTTATAGTCCAAGTTTAGCAATAATTTCAATTTTTATAAATATTGATTTTTTTACAAAATTGTCTTCTCTTGAAGTACCTGTAACACTTTGAAAACTAAAACTTCACAGATGTTTCCGTTTATGTATATCCAAAGCTTTATATTCCATATAACTACACTAAAAACACTAGGAGGATGTAGATAGCATTAAAGTCAGATTAAAAAAACACAGAACTTGGGGCTGGAGAGATGGCTCAGAGGTTAAGAGCACTGACTGCTCTTCCAGAGGTCCTGAGTTCAATTCCCAGCAACCAAATGGTGGCTCACAACCATCCGTTATGAGACCTGGTGCCCTCTTCTGGTGTGCAGATATACGTGGAAGCAGAATGTTGTATACATAATAAATAAATAAAATCTTTTTTAAAAGCTTTCAATTTAAAAAATCACAGAACTTCAAATCCGTAGTATTGCCACAAATACTATGGATATACATAATACAGACTTCCTAGACAGGCAGATAAGTGAGGTGGGAGGTTGCCACCATAGGTATTTAACATACACAACAAGTAAAATGAAAATTCCAATGATGTTTTCACTAGGACATTTGGTGCTGAGGCAGATGGATATGATAGTCTAAATTAATGAAGCATTCTACAAATGATCTTGGAAGCTAATACCATATGCCAAAAGCCAAAATCAAACCAATCAAATGTTTTCCCTAGCTATGGATGAAGCCTTAGGTATAAGCACTATTTTCAAAGTTTATAAAAAGAATATCCATGAAGACTCATAATGCAAGAGTTAAATGATAATTAAATCAATGTTGGCTATAATTTCTTTATTTGTGTTTATCTTGCCCAAGAAAGACTTTAATTTATAAAAGGTGTGTTGTGTTTTGTGTTGGGGAAGGGTGCACTCCCCGGTGCATGCAAGTGCATGCATGTAGAGGTGAGTGTCTTCATTGAGTGTCTTCTTCTATCATTCTCTCCCTTGTCCCTTCGAGACAGGATCTCTCATTGAACTAAAAGCACCATTTTGAAATAGGCTGACTGGCTAGCAAGCTCCCAGAGTCTACCTGACTTTGATCCACAGTGCTGGGACAGGCACACACACACAGCCCATTAATTCTGGCTTTTTACAAGTGTGCTAGGGATTCGAATATAGATCCTTAGATTTGGGTAGCAAGCGAGGCAGCCACCTCCCCTGTCCCTGATTTTTGTAGTATAAAAATTGATAAGTGAATGGGATAGTCCAGCTTTGAAAAATGATTCTAATTTGAAGTGGTATGAAAATGAATTAATTCAAAATAACTTTTTTTAAGAAAAATTGACAGAAAGTGATGGTATGTAATTGTGCTACTCAAAAGACAAGGGATGACTTGGGAGAAAGACTGATTCCTGCAGCAGGACTCAGGAAGGTTGGAGAATATACACAAACCTTGCAAAATGGGGAACTTCTGAGTGTTTTCTTTCTTACATCTTCTGCCTGTTAAAAACATCATCCCCCAGAGCAACAGGAATTCTGCTGGCTGAGGAACCCAGAGGTGATCACCACACACCATCATCTCAGAAGTGGTTCAAGATGACTTGATTACTAAAGGAATAACTGCATAGGGCCAGTACAGTAGAGAGGAGACAAAATGCAATAAAGCTTCAATTTCATGTGAAATCTTGACATAAGCCTGATTCTTCAGGGAACATCGAAGCATAAGCAAATCTTTGTGCTTACCCTGGATCATGTCATAGGAGGTGGGTTTTTTATACTCACTTCCCATCAGTGAGGAAAAGAAGAGAGAGATAGCAGGCACAACAGTCTCAGAGGGGATTCTTAGGATCCAAGGACATTCTTCTAAATGTACCAGAATATCTGAAAGTAAAGCTTGTACCAACTTTAGGGGGTACTATAAGTGTGTTTATTACCTTTTTAAAATTAAAGCTTCTGGAAACTGAGGAGGGGTTCACAAAGTCTGTAAAACTGGCACAAATAAAGAATGTAAGACCTAGAGGATGGGGTGAAATGCTGTAAAATGTTATCTTCTGGACATGGTATAGCTATTGCACTAATGAATGCATAACAAATGTAGTTACTTGGACAAGACCTGTACAAGATCAAGACAACAAAATTCCAGCATGGGCAGATAAGTCCCACTCCATACCATACCCTTAATAGGATGCATTGGCAGCAGATAGCTGCTGGGATAAAGAGCATTTTTTTTTAAAGCTGTTCCCACTGGTAGGCTCCCCATGCTCAGGTGGATGGCCTACACCCACTGACTGGACTTAGTGGTTTATCAAAAATTAAGTTAGAAAACATATTGTGGGGCCCCTGGGGAGAGTTGGAGGAGAGAAATAGGAGTGGATATGGTCATGTTTCATCATATGCATGTATAGTATTCTCCACAATAGAGAGTGGTCCAAGAGAACTGAAAAGAAATGTACCAATTGTGCTATGTGTAATCATCCCTTCAGGAACTTCAATCATCTAATTCTATGGGTTAAGAAAATAAGAGAGGAGGGGAGGGGAGGGAAAGAGGAAAGAGGAGAGGAAAGGCACATGTGAGCGAGTGAGCACGAGTGCACGCACGCGCTTGCGTGTGCACACACACGCACAGGCACACGCACGCACACACACACTTTAACCAGAACACAAAACAACTTTAAAAAAAAATAATGATCACACTGAGACATTAAATCCAGAATGGCTGTATGAGGTACTTCTATGAGTTCAACACTACCCACAATGTAGTTTTCTATGGATACTTCCATGATGAATTTAAGCCAAGAATAAATATTCAAACTCATCTTCCAACACTACATATTTCTCAACAGCAATAATGCAGCCTAACACATAAGAACTAAGTATTTTCCTTACTTGATCAACTATTTTTATGACATGTTTATTTACACTATGGATTCAGAATCACACAAGCCCTTACATAGGCCAGTGACAGTGCTATTTCATTGTCTCCCACTTAATACAGAGTCCTTTGCAGTAGATGTGACCAAGATAATATACAGACTCTTAATTTGTTAAAAGCATCCTTTTTGCCTATCCACAAATATGTCTTCAACTGACTCACAATGATCTATTAAATTTTCCTATTATTTATTCCTTCTAATAGTTTATGCCTAGAGAAAAGAAAAATGCCACTGTGGTTTTTGTTGCTGTATCTTTTTCTCTTAGTTACACGTTTATCACAGTTGTAGTTTCATATTTTATGATTCTGTTGTTTGCTTTCCTTCCTAAAATTTCTATCCTATTAAGTGGTGGCCATTTATTACTGAGTACCGAGTATCTGTTATGTGATAGTACCTGATAAACTCTTATTGATGAATGACATTCAAAGTGGACCTTCTGCATTTGTTCTTTGGTTATGAGGACCCGTGTTATGATTGGTTCTCTTGAAAATGCTAAAATGAGACTGTGTTGAGGAAAGGATGAGAGGTGGAATGACAGAGAAAATTTGGGTAGCCATAACTATTTTCACATCATCATGTGTTTTAGGTATCATGCTGGATGCCAAGCAAACAATAATGAACAAGTCACATATGATTAATGCTTCCAGTGAGAAATTAAAATCGAACACATCCTTCAAAGGCATTTTGAGAAAAGTTCAAACATCCATTTAAGCATTTTGTGCAAAGCTCTTATTATTTGGTGGCTTTTATCTCAAAACACTGATTTTATCTTAATTCTTAAAAATTTGTGTTACAATTTTTTCATGCACTGTATTCTGATCATATTCTTTCCCCTCACCCAACTCCTCCCAGATTCCCCATACCTCCTTACTCATTCCATTTTCCCTGTCTCAAAAAAAACCAAAACAGACAAACTAAGAAAAACAAAATCAGTAAGACAAAAAAAATACCTAAATGAAACAGAAAGTACACAAAAATGGAGAGCGTTTTGTGTTGACCAACTACTCCTGGGAATGAGGGTCTGGCCTGGAGTGTGGTACATTTACACAGTGAGATCCCATTGGGGAAAAATGATTTTCCCTTTTTCCAATTGGTATGAATTGCTTACAACATCTTAGTGAGGGGTGGAAATAGGATTTTCTCCTTTCTCAACTTCAATTATTGCCCAAGAAGGGCTGGAATTTGAGATTCCCAGTCACATTTTCACTTCTTCATCCTGCTTCGAGTTTAGTAACATCTCTGACAGCTTATCCCGTCACAAACATTCTGCACCTGGGTTAGATCATGAGTAATGCATTCTAGTTCCCATGCCTGAAGATTTCTCTTCAGTTGAGGTTAAAATCACCCAGAAAACTAGCAAAAGTAAGGAAATGTAAATGGCACTCTCTTCTAATTTCTCTAGCCTATAAACCTTGAGGTATAGATAGACCAGTGAGTTTTGACCCTTTCTCTTATGGCTTCACACCTACAGGAAAAGTTGGAGCTGAAATAAAAACTTACATTCAATTATAGGATCATGGGTTCTTCATGAAGTTTCGTAATTGACAGTTTCCCCAAACACATATCTGTTGGAAAGAAAATCATTGGCATCACCTGATGAAAAGGAAATGTTGAGGGAAATAATTTGGCTATGATAAACAGCAGGGAATGAAATAGTCTTGAGACCCAGGCTGGAATCCTCTAGAGTGGCAGACATAGGCCCAGCACAGAGTATCTCTGGAGTGATGAGCACTGCACATCTCAGAACCTATTTACAAGCACTGACCCAGTCATTGCACAAGATTTACCTGGGGTGGTTGGCACAGCCCTGAAACAAAGTATCTTGGAGACCTTGATAATGGCACAACCCAGACTCCATCAGCAAATGGGATGGAGATAAACCCAGCCCAGAGTGTCTCTGGAATGACTAACTCAGAACCTGGTGCTTATCTGGAATGACTAGCACAGTCAATGCTATAATTGGGGCCTCTCCTGGAGTCACTCATTCTCAAATAGCCTGAGACTGCTCCATAGTGACTGTCACAGAAGAAAGATTTTCCAGAATTTACACTGACAGATATAACTCAAAGGAGGTGAGTAAAGGGTAAGGGACCTGTTGTAAAGAGGATGGATCACCATCAAAAATATCTTTTCTTTGACAAATTTCTAAGAGATGGGGAACACATGGCAGAGTCTCATGCAAAACACTTAGAATTTTATAGAACTTGATAAAGAACAGATTCTGAGAAATTATGTGAAACAATACCGACATGTGTGATGTTCTTTAAAATGTTCAAGGTGTTTATTTGTATATAGATTATCTCACTTGGCCCTTCACTGTCACCCTGTCAAATAGGAAATAGGTGAGGCATTTAGGAGAATAATAGTTTTACTTATCAAGAAAAGATAGCTCTGAAGTTATGTCAGTGTCCAGTTACATATCAATTCAAAAAGTTATCTGACCTCAGAACTCTGATCTGCACTTACAACAACAGAGTCCTCAACAATAAAAAAAAAAAAAAAAAAAAAAAAAAAAAAAAAAAAAAACCTGTGTGGACTGAAATCATTGGTTATGTGGAAATTTTGCTAAGCACTCTTAATGCTTAAATTCTGCAAAACACAGAATATCCAAGGTGTTAGTCCTGAAAATGGACACTGTTAACAGAGAGATGTCACTGTCTAAGCCCAGCAACTTCAACTAAGTTCCTCGTTTCTTTCACTTCCTGCTGTGGTGCTCTCTCTCTCTGCCCCGCCCCCCCCTCTCTCTCTCTCTCTCTCTCTCTCTCTCTCTCTCTCTCTCTCTCACTCACACACACACACACACACACACACACACACACACACACACACACACACAGTCACAACCAATTAGCAAAAGCTGTGTACTCAACGTTCTCCTGCACTGCTAAGATCTCACAAACGGAACCTCAGGCACAGGAAGGCTGTACTCAAAATCTCCCCAGTGACTTACTTCTCTGCTATCCTTTCTCAGTATAGTGGGCAAAACAGAGAATCTAAAACAGAAGCGAAAGATGACTGGAGTGAAATAAAAAAGAAACAATAGTTCAAAGGGAGGAAACATAAAGGGGAAGGTTAGCAACTGTGCTTACAGTGGCTCCAACTGTAACTGGCTGTGGTTAAACTTGACTGGATTTTTTTAAACTAGTCAACATTGTTTTACCAGAAGCTTCAATGAATCTTCAATGAAGCTGTAAAAACTAAAGTTGGCACTTCCTAAATTTTCTCTTAATGTGTAAACAAATATCAAAGATTTCTTTGTTGTTTTGTTATTGTTTCAGTTTTATTGAAAATACTTTCTTCACACAATGTATCCTGGTTACTGATTCCTCTCCATCGGCACCCACCCAGTTTCACACACACACACCAACCCTCTTATCTGGATCCATCCCCTTTCTGTCTTACATCAGAAAACAAATAGGCAAGCCAGGCAGTGGTGACATACGCCATTAATCCAGGAACTCCAGAGGCAGAGGCAGGGGGATCTCTGTGAGTTTGAGGCCAGCCTGGTCTACAGAGAGAGTTTCAGGACAGCCAGAGCTGTTACACAGAAAAACCCTACTCGAAACCCACCCACGCACCCACCACCCAAAAAAAGTAAGAAAACAAACATGGTTCTAAGGGATAATAATATAATATAATATAATATAATATAATATAATATAATATAATATAACAAAATCTAAAATACAAGAATAGGAAAAAACAAACAGAAGAAAAAAAGAGACAAGAAGATGGCACAAGAAATGGATATAGACACCAAGATCCACATAGAGAAACTGAGGTTGAGCATTTTTAAACAAATGTCAATCAGCAAAAATATTAAGTAGTCCCTTCTTTGTATCTCCCTTTCCATTCTTCCTTCCACTGGCTCCTGAACCTGCACAGGACTTGAGTGTCTTCTTTTCAGTGAGGCATTTCTAATGCTCTCTACAGTCAGATACCTTGATCACCCACTACTTTATTCTGCAGCATTGCTCTTACTCACCATCCACATAACACACATTCTATTAGCAAAACCTGATGATACATATGTAGTTATGGAGAAGGAAGTTTCTACTAGAGCAGAGATTTTTTTTTTACTCTAGTCATCAATTATAACCTTTGATGACTACCACATCTAATATTCTCATCATCAAAAACAATTTGAGGTTCTTTATTTTAAAACTTGGTTGTTAATGAAATCTTCTATTTCTTTCTCATGGAAAGTCTTTCTTATCAGTGGCATCTGGATTTTTGAGGTGGACTTTTATTAACCCATAATATGTGACCATCAAATGCCTTGAGAGCCAAGCACAACTTAACCAAGAGGAGATGATGTAAAGGCTTGCACTAAATACATCAGAATTCTCCCATGGTTCTGATGTTATCTTCATTCTGTTCTCTTTGCTCATGCACAGCTTCATTGAGAGTCCTTCCTCCATGAGATGCATATACATCCACTTCTGTGTTATAAGTCCTGATGAGCATAGAAGTAAGGGACTCTGCAATATTAGGAATCTTGCTATTGGGACCTTTTAAAACTATTACACAGGAATCATTTGCATTTAATTGTACTGTCTGTTTCTTGATTTTTTTTTTCTTTTCTGGTTATTTGTTATACAAAATGTATCCAGTTAGACCTCACTCATCTTCCATTGTGTAACCAGACTTCAAAAACACTTCCCCTGTCTTTCTTAGCCCCACTGACTGTTGATAGTGCTAGGGTGAGTGAGTAAGTGGAGCTGTGCCTTCCTGCATTCTCTCAGAAGACAAAAGCTTGGACATGTATAACTACATAGAGTGAATCTCAGTTTAATTGGGGGAAAAAAATCAGGATTCTGTGAAGACAGCTGTGAACTCAATAGTCAAAATTATTTTATGCATTCTGGAGAAGACTGATACTTGGCATTCAAAAATCACAACAAATTTAGAGTCTGTAACCAAATGAGGTTCCTTATTTAGAGTACAATAAGCTTATAACATAACATGTGGAAGCTTTTCCCTCCTTCCTGAATCTTGACTGCCCAATGTGCAGAAGAATGACCTGGGGAAACTGGACAACTGTCAGGGAATTTATTCTTGTGAGCTTCTCGACATTGTCCTATGAGCTACAGGCTCTACTATTTCTCTTGTTCTTGATCATTTACCTAGTCACACTCATGGGCAATGTCCTCATCATCCTGGTTACTACAACTGACTCTGCCCTGCAAAGTCCTATGTACTTCTTTCTCAGAAACTTAGCCTTCCTGGAAATAGGCTTCAACTTGGTCATCGTGCCCAAGATGTTGGCTACTTTGATACTCCAAGACAAAAGCATCTCCTTCCTGGGCTGTGCCACTCAGATGTATTTCTTCTTCTTCTTTGGAGCTGCTGAGTGCTGCCTCTTGGCCACAATGGCTTATGACCGCTATATAGCGATCTGTGACCCCTTGCGCTACCCTGTAATTATGAGCCGCAAGTCCTGTGCCCAGCTGGCAGCTGCCTCTTGGTTCGCAGGATTCCCAGTAGCCACTGTGCAAACCACGTGGATTTTCAGTTTCCCTTTTTGTGGCCCCAACAGGGTGAACCACTTCTTCTGTGATAGCCCCCCTGTCATAGCCCTGGTCTGTGCTGATACTTCACTGTTTGAACTGGAGGCTCTAACTGCCACTGTCCTATTCATCCTCTTTCCCTTCTTGTTGATCCTGGGTTCCTATGTCCGAATCCTCTCCACCATCTTCAGGATGCCTTCAGCTGAGGGGAAACATAAGGCCTTTTCCACTTGCTCTTCCCATCTCCTGGTTGTCTCCCTCTTCTACACCACTGCCATCCTCATGTACTTCAGGCCACGCTCAAACACCTCTCCTGAGCACAAGAAAATGGTGTCACTCTCCTATACAGTCGTCACTCCCATGTTGAATCCCATCATCTATAGCTTACGGAATAATGAGGTGAAGGCTGCACTGAGGCGGGTCATTGGCAGAACTTTGAGTCCTCGGAAACTATGACTGACTTGAAAACTGGCAAGGGCTCAGTGTAAGGACAAAACAAAGAACATTGAATTCCCCAAGTCTCTATTCTTTTAGGGGACACTTTGCACCTACTGAAGTTTTGGACTCTCCACTATGATCCATGAATGAAAGAACATGGGAGCTAAAGGATACTGAAGGCTCACTCTGAGACTGAGATACCAAATTCTCTGGGGTACTCCTGGTTACTTCAATTAGGATCCTCTGTAAGTTGACAATTTCCTACAACCCATCATATATTTGGGGGGGTTGTTTTTCGAGACAGGGTTTCTCTGTGGCTTTGGAGGCTGTCCTGGAACTAGCTCTTGTAGACCAGGCTAGCCTCGAACTCACAGAGATCCACCTGCATTGACTTTAATCCTGAAACTCTTTATCCAGTTCATTTTAGAATCTGCTATACTTCCCTCAATTTTCCCCAATATTTTAAAGGGACCTTTATCAGTTAGTTAAAATAATTATACTAATAAAACAAATAAATGATTTTTACTAATTATTTTCTATTAATTTCTCATGTGCTTCCACAATTTGACTCTGAATTCCACATCGGAACCCATCTAGACCCTGAACACAAACTCATGAACAAAACAAACTTTTATTCTAGTGAGGAAGACGGGCAATAAAAAGGTACTTAAACCTCCAGGGTTGATGCTGGTGGGCAATTAAAGAGCTCTGCCTCAGCTGCCAAAATTACAATGTGACTCATCTACAGGAAGAATATTCCACATGTAAAGCTCCTAAATATCGTGTGCCCTGCAAAGACAGTCACAAACTATCCACTGGCAGAACAAACAATCATTGATAGAAAGGCTGCAGACTCTCCAGCTAAGGATAAGTACAGAATTATGAGGACCTGCTGTTTGTAACTCAGAGGCTTTTTTCTTCTCTCAACTTTTTTTTTCTGTGCCTTTATTGTGATTGGATGAAATCAGTTGTCTTTTCAAGACTGCATATTTGACCAACAGAGCAGCCTCTTTCCAGGATTCTTCCCGTTGAACACAAACAACTCTGGACTTTCAGAAATTAGCTGCCTTACCTGAAACATAGGAAGTATACAATATAAAGCACCTAATATGGCAAAATGCGTTCAATATAACCACTATTAAAACTCAATGTGGACAGGGAAACAGATTGACTAACGCTAGAAATTCACCTTTTCTTTCTCTCTTCCAAATTCATTCCCACAGTCTCATTGCCAGTTGGGTAACAGACCAATGCTGCAGCCTCCCTTCCCCCGCCCCCATCTCCAGTGTGTCAAGCAGATATCACCTCCAAATTTTCTTCCCCCAACTCATCCCAATATCCCAGACCCCAGTTCCAGCAGCCATTCCCTGGGACCCTGATGGCCACTCTAGCTAGGGAAACATGTAGGCTAACTGCAAATCTCCACCTCCTACTCCTCTCCTCCAAATTGAACCCCCAAGTCTCATCACCAGTTTTGTAGCATAACACTTTCTGCAAACATCCTTCCTCCAACCTTCAGTGAGTCACACAAATCTCCTCTAAACTTCCTTGCCCTACTCGACCCTTTATCCCAGCCTTCAATTCCAGCAGGTATTCCCTGGGAAATGGCCACCCACACCTGCCAGAGAAGCAAATAGGCCATCAAAGCAGATCGGCAAGTTTCAGATCTTCAAGTTCACTCCTCTTCTGCATATTCAATCCCACAGTCTTATGCCCGGGTCCTTAGAAGACTACCTATCATGGCCTCTCCCAACTCTCTGGCCCCATTACCAGGAAACTAAGCAGATCCTGGTATAACACTCTGCTTTCCTCCCTCTTGTGGGTCCCATCTGCATGAGTCAGCCTCCAATACCTAGAAAAACATTTTACCTGGAACCCATAGTGGCCACATCTAGCAGGATCTCAGAATTCCCCCACTAGGCAACATATAGCAACCATGCCCTCCTAAGACTGGAGAAGGCAACAGAAACTAAGGAGGGAAAAACTTCCACCTAACAAAGATAAGATCAGATGTCAGCACCCATATTCACAAGCTTCCAAAACCCAGATACCTAGATGATAGCATAAAAACACAATCAATAGCATCCATGACAATGTGTCTCCATTAGAGCCCAGCAACCTACCACAGTAGGTCCTGAGAATTGCAACACAGCTAACATACAAGACAAAGACTTTAAAAATCCCTTTTAGGGATATAATAGAGGTCTTAAAAATGAAACAACAACTACTTTAAAGAAATATATGAAAACACAATAGTAGGAGGAAATGAAAAAAAATGTTCAAGACCTAAAAGTAGAAGTGGGATCAAGAAAACCCAAGATGAGGGAAAGCAGAGGAACAAAATACTTAGGAACTAAAACAGGAACCCCAGAGGCAAATTTTGCCAAGAGAATGAATACAAGGCATGGAAGAGAGAATCTCAGACATTGAAGGCACAATAGAAGAAATGGATATCTCAGCTAAAGAAAATGTTAAATCTAAAAAAAAAAAGAAAAGAAAAGAAGGAAGGAAGGAAGGAAGGAAGGAAGGAAGGAAGGAAGAAGTCCTGGCAGAAAAATAAATCTGGTACACTATGAAAAGACCAAATCTAAGGATAGTAAGACTAGAGGAAGGAACAAAACTCAGGTCAAAGACAGAGAAAATATTTTCAACAAAATCATAGAAGAATATTTCCCTAGCCTAAAGAAGGGGTTACCTATCTAGGTACAAGAACCATACAAAATACTAAATAAACTGGACCAGAAAAGAAAGTACCTTAGGCATATAATAATCAAAATATATGAAACAAAGAAAGAATATTAAAAGCTTCAAGGGAGAAAGACCATGCAACATAAAAGCAGACCCACTAGAATAAAACCTGACTTCTCAATGGAGATCCTAAAAGCCAAAGGTCTAGACATATGTTCTACAGATTACAGGAGATCAAAATGGCAGCCCAGACTACTATATTCACCAAAACTTTCAATTAAAATAGATGAAGAAAATAAGACATTCCATGATAAAAGCCAAATTTTGACAATGTCCATTCAGCCCTTCAAAAGGCACTAAAAGGAAAACTCCAACCTAATTGCAGAAGAGGTTAACCATATCCCCAAAGAAACACAAGGGTTAAATAATCCAAGACCAGCAAATCAAAAGAGGGGCAACCCACACACCCCACAATAGCAAAGTAACAGAAATCAACAAACACTGCTCATTGATATCTCTCTATATCAATTGTCTCAATGCCCAAATGAAAAGACACGGACTAACAAAACAGATTCAAAAACACGATCCATCCTTTTGCTGTACACAAGAAACACAATTAAAAATCAAATGATAAATACTTCCTTAGAGTAAAAGGATGGAAAAAGATATTCCAAGCAAATGGATCTAAGAAGCAAGCTGGTGTAGCCATTTTAATATTAATATCTGACAAAATGGACTTCAAATCAAAACTAATCAGAAGATACAGTAAAGGATACTACATACTCATCAAAAGAAAAATCCACAAAGAGAACATTGCAATTCATAACATTCATGCACCAATGTTTATGAAAGAAATACTACAACAGCATAAATCACATATTGATCGCATACACTGATTGTGAGAAACTTCAATACCCAACTCTTGCCAATAGATAAGTCATACAGACAAAAACTAAACAGAAAAATGTTGGAGCTAACTGACATTGTAAACAAAGTGGGCCTAACGAATATTTCAGAATATTTCACCCAACACAAAAGAATATACCTTCTTCTCAGAACTTCACGGAACTTTCTCCAAAATTGTCCATATACTCAAAAAAGGAAGTCTTAATAGATACATCCTATCTGACCACCATGTACTAAAGCTGGTATAAGGAACAACAGAAAGCTTGAAAACCCATGGAAACTGAGCTAAATGAAAAATGGGTCACTACTGAATGAAAAAAGAGTCAAGACATAAATTTAAAAAGGAACTAAAGACTTTCTCAAATTGAATGAAAATTAATATACAGCATACCAAAACTTCAGGGACACAATGAAGGCAGTTCTAAAGTTCATAGTGCTAAGTGCCTACATTAAAAAAGTGGAGAAAATCATAGAAGACTGAAGTAAAATTGCAATACTGCCTTATTGGTTGTTTCTATTTCCAAGAATAAATAGGGTTTCTGAAATGCACTGCAGTCAGGAAAGACTGTGTGTGAAATCAAGAACCTTCACAGGCATTAATACTTCTTTGAACAATAGCACTAATTAAGTAGAAATCAAAAAAAAACAACAAAAAGGAATCTATGAACTTACTCTCAGGAAAGAAATTTTAGGTCACCACTGCCAACAAATTTCCACAAGTAGAGGCTAAGGCAGAAACAAATCCATGAGAGAGTAGTGAAATAAACATTATAATTACCAGCTTAGGTCTGTTGACTAGGATCAGAAATACAGGTTTGTTTCCTAATCAATTGTGGTATGGTTATTTTTCATCCTTTTTTATCCTCATTCATTTGCGTGAATAATTCTGGCCATGTTTTTCTTTTAAGTATCAAGCAGATGTGGGCTGTACTTTATGCCACACTATGATAAAGTCATTGATGGAATTTGGTGTTTTCTGTACTACAAACATAATCAATCACTGGGCAATGAACAAATGCATGGTGAGGGCAGAAAGGGTAAAAGCACCTTCCTTTGGCCCTTTCAGATGCAACCTCTACACACTCACCCTGCCATTTGACTCAGAGTATCTGCTGGATTTATGGGTTGTATAGATAGGTTCCCTTGTTCTTTGGATTGAAATACAATATCAGAGAAGTAGAAAGTAGCTGGAGAATTACCTTTAAGTAACTTTTCTCATGGATTGCTCGTACACATTATCCAGTCCACAGCTCTTGCCTCGTGAACTTTGCATACAGCTACCTTCCCTGGTTCTTAGTTCCTTCCTCTTAGTCATTCAGGCATAGAGTTGATTAAAGATTTGAGATGTGTCATTATTTAATGTTGGTTTTAAATCTCTGTATTCACATTTATGGGGGCTTATTCTGATAAATAGGAGTTTGTGTCTCTAAAAAGAGTGCAGACTGTCAAAAGAGTCTCATTTATTCCACTTCACTGTTCTGTCCCCTTCACCACCCACCCTTGACCCAGCCACACACGAATTCACACACAAGTAGCATCTAGGTCAGTGTGGTATTAAGCATAGTTTCAAATTTTTATTTTATGATGTAAAGAAATTAAGAAATGACAAAAGAAAACCTAGGTTAGGGTCTGGCAGAGCCACAACATATGCCATAGTTTAAAAGATACATTTTTGTCTTAGGAGGTTTTCTAATTCTTAGAAAAGACCTCTGGGTCATGATGTTGGGGTAATGCAGAGGGTTCAAGGTTGCCACATCTCAATCATAGGGCATCACTGCCAGGAGAGCACATTGAATATTCAAAAGAAAGAAAGAAATACAGAAACTCAGAGGCTCTTCACTGTCCAAGGATATACCGGAAGGAAGCATATCTTCCCTCCTATTGCTCCATAGATTACTTCCTTCTCCTTCCACAAAGAAAGCACAAAGGCTAAAGTGTGCGTCTATTGACAGGGCCCAATGATGAGCATATCCCCATAGCATAGGTTCATAAGGAAGACTATCTAGCACGTGTTATATGTATGAAGTCAAGAGGATCTGAGTCAGTGGGTGGTTCTAAGCCTGCTTGAGAAGTTTTTCATGGCTACTTTCCACAGAGCTCCCTTTACATCTTTGTTCCTCAGGCTGTATATGAGAGGGTTAATCATAGGTGTCACCATTGCATAGAAAACAGACACCAGTTTCTCCTGCTCTTTGGAAGACTTTGGTGTCATGTAGGTGATAATTGCTGACCCATAAAAAAGGATGACAACCATGAGATGGGAACCACAGGTAGAAAATGCCTTGAGCCTCCCTGCGGCTGACTTCATCTTGACCACAGTCACTATGATGTGGCCATAGGACACCAGAATTAAGGAAACAGGTATGAGGAGAATCACAACCCCCATGAGGAAAATGGCCATCTCTGAAGTGTGAGTGTCTGTAGATGCCAGGATCAACAATGCAGGGGCCTCACAGAAGAAATGAGCAATACTGTTGCTGCCTCAATAGGGAAGACTTAGTGTGAAAGTGCTGTCCACCACGGACACTAAAATGCCACTAGCCCATGATGCTGTAGCCAGCTGGATGCAAACCCTCCATGTCATGATGCTAGGGTAATGCAGAGGGTTGCAGATAGCCACATACCGATCATAGGACATCACAGCCAAAAGGGCACATTGTGTACACCCAAAAATGAGAAAGAGCAGAAGCTGAGCTGCACAACGTCGGAATGAAATGACCTTTTTCCTCAAAAGGAGATGGATGAGGGCCTGAGGAACAATGTTGGTGGAAAAGCAGAGGTCGGCCAATGACAAGTTACACAGAAAAAAATACATGGGTGTGTGCAGCCGAGAGTCAATTCGAACAAGGAACATGAGAAGTAGGTTTCCAAGCACAGTGACCAGATAGACACCCAGGAATAAGAAGAATAGCAGCTTCTGGGTATGTGGGTCATCAGAAAGTCCCAGAAGGAGAAACTCAGTAACCTCAGTCTGATTTGTCTGCCTCATAGTTCATCTCCTTTTTCAGCAAGAAGTCTCCATGAATGCAGGTGTGTGATAGCCCCAATCGGTGGGAAGGAAACATTTCAAAAGTTCCCTTTGCTGGTTCTTCAGATTATCATGCTGCAGCACTTTGAGCATTTCGATGTTTGTACAACAGTGCTTTGTGAGCTGGAACATTTATGGTTGGTATCATCTGGAAAGTGGTGAATAGATAAGAAGAATCATCATTTTAATTCTGGACATCGGATTTCTAATAACACAATGATAGATCAGATAGAAAGCTTATTCTGTTCCCATCACATTCCACACATCTTATGATTGTGCTTTTTTTTTTTTTTTTTTTTTTTTTGATTTGTCCAGACAGGGTTTCTCTGTGGCCTTAGAGGCTGTCCTGGAACCAGCTCTTGTAGACCAGGCTGGTCTCGAACTCACAGAGATCCTCTGCCTCTGCCTCCAGAGTGCTGGGATTAAAGGAGTGAGCCACCACCACCCGGCAATTGTGCTTATTTTTAAAAGGTATTTTAGACATGTTGTATCTTCCTTGAAAGGACAGTCACAAAGGGGTAAGGACTCAAAAAGGATCCAAAATTCCTCATTGGACTCATTGACTTCTTAAATAGAGAAAATAACCTGCATTAAAGGAAGACAACACCTCGAAGAGTAAATCTAACTGACAACCTTTGGCAATCCTGTCCACGGCATCAGCTGTAGCTCTACCAGAATCATGTGAATGAACTCCCAAGACAGTGGACACATCATCACCACGATAGAAGTTCCATTTAAGCCATCAGCTCAGCTGGTTTCCTGGCATGCTTAAACAGTACTAACTCCCTGCATCGAGCCAGTCATCTCTTTCACTTTCTCCCATTATCTATCATGTACCCCTCCCAAAGACTATAAAACATCCTTTAAAACATCAGTTTTACCACATCCTTTAGAAGGCATAGAGTAGTACACTGTTCAGCCCATGACCATGAATTAAATAAATAAATATACTTTATACTAGAGCAGTTTCTAGAAGGCATGCCAATATCCTTAAAGAGATTGAATAAATTTTTGAATAATAATCAATTTCATGGTGCTTTTCTAAAAGTAAAGTAAATTTAAAGCATAAAGTTTAAGATCCTATGAAAGGGTTGAACTATCTAATCCTTTATCTATCTGGAAAATGTATTTCAAAATAGTGTTTTAAATTGCATAAAAATAAATGTATAAATAATTACTGGTGAAACCATTTATATTAAAATACAGTTTCAAGATAGTTTTAGAAAACAGATACACAAACAACAACATATGAGCTTCATTGGCATGATAATAAATATGATGGCCCTTTATCAGCAAATTAAATGTTATACATAATGGTGGGTATAGAACAGCTTTATTTCAAAATAATAACTTTAAATATTTAGGGATATCGTCAACAACTACATATTAAATACCTCTGACTTCTACTGCTAGAAAAGTCAGATATTTTAATACTGGTTTAAGTTGGTTCCTAAATTTAGAAGAAGAGTCAAATTCTGTTAGAGGGGAGTAAAATAGAGATACAGATTTCACATCCAGATTGAAGAACACATTTTAGTCCAGATTGAGGATTGCTGTATGCATTTCCCTTTAAAATATGAAAAAGACAAAAGCACACCTCATTAACAGGCTCCTAGCATCTGGATAGAGCTGTGAGTCTAAGTGACACAATGTTTCAATTCATAGCGGGCTTTAAGAATAAGGTTGGGACAGTCATGAGGAGGAAGGTTCTATTGCACTTGTGTTTAACTAATTGATACTTTAGTTGCTTATTTACATGTGCGCAGAAACTCTTAACCAAACAAAGTGGTACAACCTTGCACCACTCTATTAGATATATTTATTGACTCTGTGACAATATGCCTAACAAAATCAATGTATGGAAGGAAGGGTGTATTTTGGCTCACAGTGTGAGGGTTCAATGCATGGTGGTGGGGAATTTATGAAAGCAGAAGTGTGAGGTTATGGGTCACATTACATCTGTAGTCTAGAAGCAGGGAAAGAGATAAATGCTGGCACTTAGCTTGTTCTCCCTGTTGATTCTGTCCTGGATCCCAGCCCACAAAAATGGCACTGTTCACATTCAGGGTGGGATGTTTCTCCTCAGTTAAACCTTTCTGGAAATACCCTCTCAGATACACATAGAGGTGTGTTTCTATGGTGATTTCTAAAAGCAGTCAATTGGCAATGAAGTGTATACATTGTTAAGTACCCATACGACAATATCACAAAGAATAACCATGTCAGATTTACCCACAGCTATTTACTCTTAGAATTTTTCCCATAATACCTTTCCCCATTCTCCATTCTAAAACCCTCAATCACAATAGACATATATATGCAAGTATACCCTTTCACAAATACATATTTTCAGATACACAAATATGCCTGCAGCATTATCTAATTACCTGCACAGTAGTTCTTAACAAATTATATTTGAAAACTTTTGCCTTTCCGTGTGCCTATAGCTGATCAAGAAGAGTGACTACATCAGAATCACCTTTATTCACAGAAATATGATCAACTGTGGTACATAATAAGAATCTACAATGTTCTTATACTGCAAGACTAATGTGACTATGACTTGGCACATGGCAGGGCTCTCGCTATCTCTGGGATGGCATTACAAGGGAAGGCACCCAATCTCCCTTATTGTCTTTTTTAAAAAATCCCATGCAAATATGAAGATGAAAATGTCCCCCCAGGTGACTGCAAACTTGTCCCTAAGGTCAGGAAGTTTCTTCTAAAACACCATTTCCACTATCAAGATTTCTAACATTTCATTTAGCTTTTTCTATAGAGTTTTTGGGAAATTTTTTCATTTCTTTAAAGATAAACACCCCTCCAGTGAAGACACATGAATACACACACACACACACACACACACACACACACACACACACACACACACACACACAAGACCAGACCTGAGTCCATGCAACTTCTGTTTATATTTCCATAAGATGAGAACCAAGATTCTTCTTCACTGGGAATTCAACATTGTAATTATGATTTGATAAGGTAGAGCTATCCTAGAGAAAAAAAACCTGGCTATATCTATGCCAGAAGATAAATAAACCCTAAAATCAAATCCTTACCTAGATTTATTTATCTCCAATCTATTTCCCTGCTTAGTTCACCTCAGGCCTTCTCTATTACTTTACCAATCTTGCCAAAATTTTCTCTTCTGTAGGAAAAACTAAAGATTAAATTAGCATATCAGAACTAGTGAGTGCTTTTCAGTCTCAAAGCAGAAAGCTCTAGGGTAGTATTGGCTAAAGCAGAGAGCAAGCATCTTTCCATGAAGGCACGGAGCTCAGTCAAAGCTTGGACATTAAGACAGGGCAGAAAGGAAGATTCTCACAGTCTCTCACATCCTCCTGATGTTTGTAAAGCTTTATCATTGTCTTCAGAATATATTGTATTACAGTATCTCCTTTTAAATGAGGCAAATGAAGTAGGAAGTAGAGGTGTCAGAAGCTGCCTCTGGAGCAGTTAGAGCACTCCGGAGAATTCTGAGTCATTAGCGTGAATGGATCCTGAGCTGTGTTTTCTGCAAAAGTCTCCCAAATGATTGTATAATGGCTGTAAAGAGGTCAGGAAAATAACATATACTTATGACTCCCATCTTGCTTTCAGATCCTATCACTGGGTCCTTCCCGGCTTCTTTGGAGAAACACTGCATAATTCCAATTAAGTATTTGGTTTCTGGAAGAAAAGGAATATTAGATTGAAGGTTAGCTCCATTATATATACTCCCTGCGTGAGTTAGAGAAAGTTTATCTGCAGAATATGAAGATAGTATGTCCTAGATAACAGTACATGAACATAATTAGCATAATGTCTCTATGTAATTAGAGCATAATAAATACATTATTAAGAGAGTCAATGTCTGAATTTGGGCAAATATCATGTATTTGACATTATTCTGGAAATTTGCTATGAATTTGCAGAATCCTAAATTGTCCAGATGAGGGACTGAAAATGTAACACAAATCAATAACAAAAAACATAGCACTTGATGCTAAGGTTGGTGTCAGTGGGAAGAAATAGAAACTATGATCTGAGATACAGTCCTTCTATTTCTAGTCCCTTCAGGGTTTTTATCATGAAGCAATATTAGATTTTTGTCAAAAGCCTTTTCCACAACTACGGAGATGATCATGTGATTTTGTTCTTGAATCCATTTATCTGATTTCTGTATTTATTTATTTGCATATGTTTTACCATCTGTACATGCCTGTTATGAAGCAAGGTTGATCATAAAGAATAATCTTTCGATGTGTTCTTGAATTCAGTTTGTAAATACTTTATGGGAAATTTTGCATCTGTGTTTATCAAGGAGATTGATAAACTTCTTTTGGGCTGTGTCATTTTCCAATTGTGGTACAAAGATAATGCTAGCTTTGTAAGGAGAGTTTATTAGCAGTCTACCCTTTTCCACTTTATGTTAGTTGGTTTTTCGAGGCAGGGTTTCTCTGTGGCTTTGGAGGCTGTCCTGGAACTAGCTCTTGTAGACCAGGCTGATCTCGAACTCATAGAGATCCACCTGCTTCTGCCTCCGCAGTGCTGGGATTAAAGCGTGTGCCATCACCACCCCGCTGGTGTTGATTCTTTAAGGTTAGAATTTAGCAGTGAATCCACTGGGACCTGGACAATTTTTAGCAAGATTTATTTTTTAATTGCTGTTTCCACCTAAGTCCTTAATATAGAACTATTTAAATAATTGTGTCTTGATTTAATTTCATGGGTAGCATGCATCTAGAAATTCATCCATTTCTTTGGGATATTGCAACTTAATGGAACTCAGTATTTGTTAGGATGTCTCAAGTTTCACCACTCTCTTAATTTGGCTCTTCTTACACTGTCTTGTGAGAGTTTAGTTTAGCTAAAGTTTGTCAGTCTTCTTTTTCTTTTCTGAGGATAAATTCTTTGTTTATTGGTTATTTGTATTGTTTTGGAATTTTTTTTAATTTCAGCCCTGACCTTAGTCTAATAATTTTGTTTGGCTCCTAATTGTTCTTCCATGTCCCTAGAGTGTTTAAGTAAGTCATTTATTTGAGATATCCACGATTATTTTAGTGTAGTTGCTTTTATTTATGGATTTCCTTCTTAAGACTGCTATTACTTTATCTCAAAGATGGTGATGTGTTGTGTTCATTTTCATACAATCCTGGGGATTATTTTAAGTCCTTCTTCATTTCTTCAGTGACCCATTTGTCATTTAATCACTATGCGCATCATGTTTTCTGTAGTTTATCTTGATATTAATTTCTAGTTTTTGCTCATTGTGGTCAGAAAAGAACAATAAATTACTTAAAATTTCCTATGTTAATTAATATTTGCTTTGTGTCATTTTACATTATCTATTTAGGACAAAGTTCCATGGGATGCAGGGTAGGATGCTTCTCCTACAATGTTTGGATGGTAAGTTTTGTAGCCATCTGTTGGGAGCATTTGATCTAAGATGTCATGGTTTTTTGTTTGGTTGGTTGTTTTGCTTTTGTTTTTGTTTTTTACTCAGGATGACCTATCCTTTGGTGATAATGGATCCTACTATTATTGTGTTGGGGATTAATCTGTCTTTACAACTAGTAGTGTTTGTTACATGAAATTATATGCCAATCATGTTAGGTGTGTATATATTTGATATTCTAGTGTCCTATTGATGCTTTGTTCCCTTAATTGCTATGAAATGGCCTTTGTATCTTCCAGTTTTAATTGGAGGTTTATTTTGATAAGCATGATTACAACAACCATTGCTTGTCTAGTTCCATTTGCTTGAATGACCTTTAACCATCTTTTGCCCTAAGGTTGTTTCTGACATTGTGGGTTCCTGTTTTTAATTTAATCTACTACTTTGTATCTTACTTATTGATATATTTTTATGACAGGGTCTCATTGTATAGCCCTGTGTGACCTGACTTAATATGTGGATCACAAAGGCCTCAAACTTATAGAGATCACCTTACCTCTCCCTCTGGAGTGCTGGGATTAAAGGAATACATCACTTGACCTGTCTGGGCTGTGTCATTTGATTGATCAATCAAGATCACTGGTGTTTAGAGTGATCAATTCCTATTATTTTCTTAATTTGTAGTATTTGACATTTTCCTATTCCTCATTTACTTAGCTATTGTAGCTACATGGGTGTGCTTATCTTTCCCTGATACCTTAGTCTGAAAGACTTAGTATATTCTATAGAGCAGGCTTAGTGATATGAATTCCTTCAGCCTGTTTTTATCATGGAAAGATTTTCACTCAGCTTCAATTATTGCATATAGCTTTCTTGGGTACAATACTCCGAATTAGCAGTTGTCTTTCAGAGTTCAAAATACATCAGTCTAAACATACCTGGCTTTTTAAATTTTCTATTCAAATATCTTATTCTAGCAGAATTTCCCTTATAAGTGACGATGTTTCTTTCTTTCAGTTTTCAATATAGTTTATTCTGTACATTTGGTCTCTCAATTATAATATGATTAGGAATGTTCTTTTCTGGTCTATTCTGTTTGGTGATGTAAATGTTTCCTGTATCTGAATGGTCATCTCACTCCCTATATTTGGGGAGTTCTCTGCTGTGATTTTATTGAAAATGTTTTCTATGTCTTTGGCATGAAATTCTCCTTTTCCTTCTTCTTTTTTTTCTTCTTCATCTATTCCCTGATTCATTGATTTGTTACTTTCATACCATCCTATTGATCTCAAATGTGATGTTCACATATACTTATTAATTTAGTTTTTCATGTCTGAAATTTCCAATTCTTCTACCTTGTCTTCAAACTCTTATAATCTGTCTTTCTCATGATCTCTTCTGCTGATGATTTCCCAGGGTTATTTGACTTTTGTAGCCTACATCTAATATACACTTTCCTACACTATTCCTGCTGTGTGAACCCTGTTCCTATATCTAAGGATACTTGTTTATATTCCCATGGAAGAAATGCCTCTACCTGCCCCAGGAATGCTACAGGCAAGAAGTATCTTTTCCCTAGTTTATGATGTTCAAAGACATTATGTAAACAGCCCTCATTTGACTGAGACTTTCTGCCCCTTGAGCACATTGATGAAAGTAGTGAGAAATATTCTCTATGTTTATCATTGCTTCTCTGTTCCTGCTTTGAACACTGAGATAGCTTGGCATAAAATTTCAGAAAAGCTCAGTAATTGACTGTTGAGTCATATACACTACAGTACCCTGGTTCTATTGAATCTCAAGTTCATCAGAACCATTGGCTAATCATGATAGATCTCTCTCCCTTTCTCTACCTCTCTCCCACCTCTCCCTCTCTCCCTCTCTCCCTCTCTCCCTCTCTCCCTTCTCTTTCTCCTCTCTTCTCTCTCTCTCTCTCTCTCTCTCTCTCTCTCTCTCTCTCTCTCTCTCTCTTATTTTTACCTCATTGTCAAATTTGCTTTCATATCTTATACTGACTTTATTACATTCTGCTATTTGTTTTTTGTTAGCATTCACTCCAGAAGTTTTGTGTCCTCTTTTATTTCTTTGAACATTTATGTGATCATTTGAATGAGAATTATCCTCCATAGCACACATACTTGAACACTTGGTCCCCAGCTGGTGATACTGTTTGGGGTAGTTATGGAACCTTTAGGAGGTGGAGTCTTGCTGAAGGAAATAGGGAGAGTTTTGACAGTTTATAACCTTGTTTCATTTCCAGTCTACCTTCTGCATGTGGCTGAAGCTGTTATCTCTCAGGTCTCTGCTTGGCTTCCCTGTTTCCATATCCTCCCACCTTATAGACCCTCACTCAGAAACCATAAGCCAAAATAAACTCCTTATTTCATAAGTCACTTTGGGTCATGGTGTTTCATCAAAACAATGAAAATTAAATAACACAATTTATATTTCATTTCTCCAACTCCTTTTTCTGAGATTTTAATTCACTCTCATTGAAAGTCATTGCTTTACAGTTAATAATTTTTTAAGTGTCATGTTGTCTTGATTTTTATTTTTCTTGTATTTTTGTGTTGAGACTTGTTCATGGGTAGCTGAGTCATTGGTTAGATTTTCAAACCATCTTTGTTCTTCCTGAGAGTATTTGTAATGTTCAAGAGGCACTAGGCTGCAATAGTGTTGAGGCTTCAATTTCCTCTGCTAGACTAATATTGGCACCTTAGGCAGTCCTCAATAGGAAATAAAGTATATCTTTATGGTTCCAGTCTTTACTCTCTCAGCATGCCTTCCCAGGCTCTAAGATGCCCAGACAACACAATCATTCTTTAGCTTCACAGTCCAAAATACAAATACAATGGAGAATCCTTTAGCATAAAAAGAAGCAATATAAAAGTACCATCCTGATATGAAAAAATAAGCCTGAGATATAAATTTAGCACAGTGTAAACATTAAGTTTGATTACTTTAGTATCTCAGTAGATTTACTCTCAAATTTCTAAAGGGAAAATAGGAATCCACATATAGAAAATAGCCTTTTGAAAGTAGTTGGTTTGAAACTCTCTCATACATGTTAAAAGCCATGCCACAAAGATTAAAGTGGGGGGAGGATTAATGAACAGAGTAGAATTGAAAACTCATAGATAGACCCATGTGGAGATTTAATGTACAACAGAGGTGTTTTAAAATATTTATAGAAAAAATAGTTTAAGAAATAATGTTGGTAAAATAAGCATGTTAAGTTTAGAACAATAAAACTGGATTTCTCACTAACATGACACATGAAAGCAAATAGTGAGTGAATTAAATATCTTAAAATATAATAACAATATTGTATTATAGACAAGTAGGAGAATTTCTTTATGACCTTCAAGGAGGAACTTCCAAATTACAATAAAATAAAAATGATGATTTTTTGATTGGGCCATAATCTGGCATTTTTCTTCAGTAAGGGAAATTATGAGCAGAGTTGAAAGACAAATGATCCCTGAGCCATGGGAAAAGGAGTTATAAAATGGATATCTTGTTCCACAAGATTGATCCCATACCTGGCACAGTTTTGGGGGTCAAGAACCTGTGGCTGGACAGACCATAGGCCCTAGTGGAGAGGCTGCTACCATAATTCTGCTTAAGGAACACTCTATTAAACTGGCTCCTAATTGGATATTTTTGTCCCAATAGACTAGTACATCTCTCAGAACCCGTCAGAGGAGCGTCTTTTGTAGTAGATAGTCATTAACATGGAAATCCTCAACTGGACCAAGTGCAGAGATTAAGCGGTTGCAGAATGCTCACCCAAAAGGAGACATCTGTATTACACTTCCACCTCCCAAAGATCCAGGAATTGTTGTAAGAGAGGAGGCAGAAACATTCTAAGAGCCAACGGATGAGCGGGAATACAAGGAAATGGTGTTTTCTGGTCCAATAGGGCAGTTGCACATATGAACTCACAGTGGTTGTAACATCATGCTCAAGACCGGTGTAAGTATAAGCCAGAAAAAAAAATTCCAACATGGAAGAGGGGAAATGAGGATGAAGTCATATCCCTAGTTGTGGCAATATTAGCAGTTGATAGCTGTTGTAAGGGCAGCCAGGGTTTTGTTTTGTTTTGTTTTGTTTTTATGAATATGATCCCCTGTAAGTCTCCTGTGGCTAGCCACACACCCAAGAGTATATGGACAGCACAAATGGAACTTTACAGGCTTATTTTTTAAGGGACACAAAGATGGGTAGGTAGAGAAGAGGAGGTGGATCTGGGAGGAGTTGGAGTTTGGGAGATAAATATGGTCAAAATTCATTGTTTGAATTTCTCAAAAAACTAATAAACGTGAGGAAGGAAAACAGCTTTTTAAAGAGAACCTAAAGTCTCATTCTTAATATTGAGTGTGATGGCACAGCAGCTAAAGACATCTGCTGTGAAGCCTAACAGCCTGAGTTCAACTGCTGAGGCCAATATACTAGGAGAGAACTGATTCCCACAAGTTGTCCTCTGGCCTCCACATTCTGTGGCACTCAGGCGTGTATACACACAGACATAAATGTAATTTCAAAATTGTCTGGTTATAAATTATCACTATGAACAAAATCTTTGTCTTTATGTCCAGTAGAAGTATCTAATTTTAATAAGCAACACATTAGAAATACCCACTGCCATGTTAATATTAGGACATGTTGGGAGAGATGTTGGGAGATGTTGGGTCCCAGCCCCCATGAGGTCCCATGAGTTGCTTGTCAGCCAATAATCACAGGTGCCTCCTGTTTTCTAGTCCTGGATTACAGCCCCAGCAGTACCTCCCTGGCATAAAAATACACGAGCTCTTACACCTGGGGTTTTTCCATGTAAGTCTGTATATAAGGCTTCCCCCTCCCTGCAAAAAAAAAGACAGAGGCATACACATTCTCCCAGCATAAACAACTGACCGGACTTCTCTGTTTTTAATTAAATCTCTATCTAGACTTTCGCCCGATACTCAGACTTAGTCTTGTCTCAGTCGCCACAAGTGAAGGTTCCATTAGACTTAGTCGTGGCGAGGAAGCCACAAAGACAGTGTTAAGACAATTAAATTCTTGCTATTTTAGGTTGTCTTCTGTTTACTTTAGGTGCCCAAACCTCCACAAAATGAATGAAAAGTGCAAGCCCAGAAATCAAGTTACGTTCCTCAACTGTAAAGCCAACACTCAGGTGAGCCAATGCATGCTCATTTTGATTTCTATGCAATTACCTATGAGCAAAAATAAAAGATAGCTTTGTGAATCCCTAGCAAATATCTGCTGATGCTATTTTGAGCAAAATTAGAAATACAGACATATATGTGTAATTTGGAAAGTTTAGCCTGTGATTCTAATTATAACACAAAGTGTCCCAGGGTATTCCTGTAAAGGACTGAGGACTCTCAACACTCCAGGGAATACCCTGTTTAGACAACCCTCAGGACCTTACCTTTAAATAGTTCCTCAAAGGAAAATATTCAGAAGCAAGACCTAGATGTGGAGCTTATACTCCGTGAAGTAAAACAGAAAGGCATAAAGCTAAAATTCCTAAGATCAGTTCAGGCTTTGAGAAAAAAAAAAATTCCTGGAAGCCAGTGCTGTCCTTCTAGTGTGGAACTCCGGACAACTGAAGTCTCTCCTTAATGCTAGGTTCCTTCATGGAAAATAACCCCCAGACTGTTTCTGCTCCATGTCTGGGCTGAGGTAAGAGAGGCTGCTAAAAGTCTAGTCTGTAGTATTCTATAGGGTTGGCTGAAGATTGAACTGAAAAAAAAAAAAAAAGGCTGTTTTATTTACCCTCCTACTCATTCATGTTTTTCCTTGCTAGGTTTCCAGGCAAAAAAAAAAAAAAAAAAAAAAAAAAACTATTCCCGTTCTTCCCTAGAATCCCAGTCTGGAAACTAGAGTCCAAACTTTGCTGCTCCCATACAAACCACAGAGGCCACAGAGGCTAAACCTTCCAGTATTGCTCTCCTTTGGTGTAGAAGGCAGCTCTGTCTGGCTCACCCTTCCTCAGCTGTAAACCTCCAGTTTTTCATTGTTTCTCTGGGTTTGCACACACATTCCACCATCTCTCTCTGTGGATGGATGCCACACTAACTAGAGTGGGAGCAGAAAGGACACTAAGAATTGCTTTGAGGAGTTCATCAGGAATGTTTTTCTCTTAGGCACTACTCTGTGTGTGGGACATGTGAATGGACTAACACTGCTGGCTCCAATACCCTGATGACACCATGGAGGAGAGAGTCCAATTACAACCAAGACAGTCCTCCTAGTTGTAGAAGAGGTAACAACCCTACTATTGACACTATCAACCTTTAACTCAGTGTTTGAATATTCTTCTCATACACAGCAGGCATGATGAGTTCCTGCATGACTCAGCCTAAGTCAGCACTTACTCTGTTACGGTGAAAGAGTTGGTGGCTATACAGATGCTACATAAAAGAATATGTGCTTCCTACATGAGTGTATCTTGAATTCTGATATGTTGTATCAGATAGCTGTAAAGCAGAGAGTAAACAGATGCAGTTTGTAGAGTGTGTGTATGGAGAAGTCTCATGTGTGCAGCTGTGTGTCTGTGAGAGTTGTTAAATATACATGTATGACATTGTCAAAGAAAAAGATCAAACAGTAAGAATACAGACATCTAGAGTCAGGTATGGTGGTATGTGCCTGTAATCCCATCACCAGGGAAGTAAAGATTCAGGAGTTCATGAGTACATGAGGAAAGTTGAAGGACATCTGAAAAGAGTTTATTATTGCAGTGTTATTAGGGCACAAGGGATAAAGACTTATTGCATATCCCTTCAGAGGCAGCTTCCAGACTTACTGACCTCTTCCTGTGTTCTCTTCCTCCTGCCTTTTCTCTTCATATCTAGATCCTTGTAGTCTTTGGTTCTTCTCCATTTCTTGCAACTTCTGTTTTCCTTCTTCTATTTTCCTTTTTTGCTCTTTTTAAATTTATTTTTTTATATTTCAATCCCAGTTCCCCCCTTCTCACCTCCTGCCCCACCCCAGTTCCCCCATTCTATTTTCCTTACTCTTATTGATTATTCTTCATATTTTCTCCACAACAGACAGAGATGTCACTGTTTACTCACTCAGAAAAGTTGATGGTCATATAAAATCTTTAGAGTGTGAAGGGAAAGTGTCCCTGACCTGCTATGAAATATAAATAAGTTATTCCCTGTATCAGATGGGATAAACTCCTTGTCCTCAAGAGGCAGGAGTGTTTCTTGCTATGTGTTAGGATGTCTCTGCCTTGTCTTGTAGAAGTGAAGTGCCCCTTGATCACGCCCATGTTTTGTCTTTCACTGTCTAAATCATGTTCCAGCTGCTTGGCTCTATCATGTGGGTTCAGAACTCTTTTGGGACATAACTACTAAATCTCTTTCCAGATCAGTATAAGAAAGGAGTGATGTGCAATTAAAAAAGGAAATATAAATGACACTACATTTAATGACTTAGCCTCTTCTCACTCATTTACTACTCTACTGCCTCTTTTCCTATTTTGATATTAAACTACATTTCCCCCTATGTGTGTATGTACAAATTCTACATTCTTTATTCAGTACCGATATTCTTAATGCAATAGTTCTATGATTTCACTATCTCTGACTTCAGTCACCCATTGTTGATCACAATTCACAAATACTAATGGTTGTATTCATTCTTTCAAAACAGAAAGATTATGTTCACCTAACATTCATTATACTATATTTTCACAACTGTTCTATTTTATTAGTTAATATTGTTAATGCTCTGCTGTACTTAACTTATAAATATAACTTTATCATATGTATGCATATATAGGAAATAAAGTTACAGGATTTGATATCACAGACTCAAATATTCACTAAGGGTCTTGGAATATATTCCCTGTAGATAAAGGGGAACCCTGTATGACTACAGAGCCTACAGAATTCTAAGTGCTTGGTGTTGAAATCATTGTAGTGATAAGAGTATCATTTCCATGTTATTACCACAGATACAAAAATTATATCCATATATGTATCTTTCAATCTACTTCTTATTATGCTATTTCTTTATTGCATGTGAATGTGTGGAGGAGCAACCCACTTTTTAACTTGACATACATCAGACATCTTTTCATGGAAAACATAGATGTACTTAATAATTAATGAATTTAATTAAGATCACCATACCTTCATTATCTTTATCACTGTGGCTATTTGTTTAATTAGTTTCCAGAAATAGTGCAAATTTCCTATTAAGTTTTTATTTAATCTTTATATCTGCATCACAGTTTTGCTATAATATTAATTTTGTAGATTGACAACAAAAGGAATATCCAAGGCTATAATACTAAGAAAACAAGAAATGAAAACCCAATGCACATATGTGTAACTCAGATGTCTGTACTCTTACTAATTCTTTATCATACTGCATAACTTCTATTTTATAGAAAAACTATGTTATTTAACCAACTTTAAAACTGTAGGTTAGTTTATTCTAAGATACAATATTTGAAACAAGGCACTATGCATGTCTATAGTTATTCATATGATACAAAATGCCAAAAGTTGAGTTTTTCAGAGAAAAAAGAAATATTTCTTATAATTATTATTTTTGAGATTATATCTTTTCCTCCTTCCTTTTCCTCCCTGGAATCCTCCCATATATACCTCCCTTGCTATCTTTCAAATTCATGGCATCTTTTTCTTCAATTATTGTTATATATACATATGTACTGGTACCAGGCATAATTTCACTCTTGTTGAGCAGGTCTTAAGTCTAATTAGAGAACTGATGTTTACCACTAATGCATGTGTGCCACTACTGCAGTCTTTAAGTTATTGTACCATGCTGGTCGTTGTTGTAGTTCATTGACATCATAGCTAGGTAAGACTGTTGGCTGTTTTCTGTCCTTTGGAAGCTTGCACAAAGCCTCTGGTACCATGAAAGCTAATCCTTGGATGGGAAGGTTTTAGTAAAGGCTGGATCCAGCTCTAGGCTTCTAGGCCTTGTGTCCAAAGTACATGGTGTCTTTTGCCACAGGGACTTACCTTCTATCTCCAGGAGGCAGGGTAGCAACCAAGGGTAATAGCAATAGCCTATAATGTTTTGGAAGTCTCCTGGACAATCCTGGTCAAAAACTCAAAAGAGAGCTTCTCATGCCAGGTATTGGGTCTTTGGGTCTTTGGGACATTGTCATTAAGATTGGATATTTTCATTTAACTATATATGTATACTTATACATTGGCACATATATTATATTGACATATTTACCGGCATTTTGATTTCTTATGACTTTTTCAGACCTCCTGCTATTTTATTCATCTTTTTCTGTATTTATCTTCTCCATGCTCACTAATTAGAGCCCCCTTGTTTTCCCATTTTTCCTTCAGATGACTATTGCCCTGCTATTCTACTCTCTCTTGCTTCTACCCTACCCTGAGATGGTCCCTTTTTACTTTCCTACTTTCTGCAGTTAGTCCAGGCTATGTACTCACATCTAAAGCTATGGAGTGGGAACCTCAGGTGAGGAATAACATACATTTGTCTTTCTGGGTCTGGTTTACCTCACTCGAGATGATCTTTTCTAGAGGAACATTCATCTTGTAATTTCTTTGATTTTCAAGCTCCTTTGAGAGATATTTTATAAACACTCATGCCTATATGCTAGTGAGTGACTTCATCCACTTCATCTCTGCCAATCTGCTAAACAGTTAATTGTTGCTTCATTTTACATTTCTATGGTTCTAAGTAAGGAAGATTGATTCTTTTGTCATTTTCATTCTCTGTGATTTGCATGTTAAAAGCCCTTTTTACAAGTTGGCAGGAAAAATCAGTCAATAAAGCGCTTGCCTTGGAAGCATAAAGACCAGAGTTCAATGCCCAGAATATATTATAAATTGAACCAGGTGTGATGACACAGGCTTAGAATCCCAGCACTGTGAAGGCAGAAACAAAAGGATCCCTGTACTCAATGACTTGGAACTGGCCATGTAGATTAGACTGGCTGGAAAGTGAGCCCCAGGGATCTGCCTTTTTCTGCCTCCACAATGTTGGGATTACAAGTGTGTGCTACCATGTCTGAATTACTTATGTGGGCTCTGGGAGTGTAACTCAAGCCCTCATGCTTGCAAAGCAAGCACTCTCCTGGGACCCATTTTTTCCATTTATTTCTAATTAACAATTCTTTTTTTCTTAATTTTTCAAAGTCTTTTAATATAACTAGATTTTCTATGTAATCCATATTGTCATTCACTTTTAAGCTGCTGTGCAACAAAAGATACCAATCTTAATTTTTTTAACCAATCTTAATTTAATGGCCATGCTTTTCAATGCCCTAAGAATGTCCTTCCCCACTCAAAGATTACACAAAAAATATTTATTTTTGGATACATTATAGAATGTTTTATTTAGCCTTGTTTTACATTAGATTAATTTTGAGAAAGTTTGGTTTTCTAATCAGATAGCTGTCTTTAGTATGCCTTTTCCCTATTGACTTGGATGTTCCTTTTGTCATTATTTATTCCCAGGCTATTCTTAAGTTTGACTCTGAATTCTCTATTAATTTCACTGAGATGCTATTATCTAAGCTACTATGATATAAATAAATTACTTTAACTCAATAATTTCTTAATATTTGATATATTGAATCTATGCACATGCCCCACACCCAATTTCTTCTTCAGAGTCTATGTATGCTTTTTGGACCATCACTTTTTGAGCTTAATTTTTTATTGTGTTTCATGTGGGCCGAATATCATAGTTAACTTTTATCTAGCATCTCCCTCAAATATTCCCATTTTGTGGGTTTATCTTCCAATACTGTCATAGTATTATTTCACAGACACATTTCCAAGTATATAACAAACATAATTCATATTTCCTTCATGTAGTTGTTTCAGATGTATTGCTAACCAGGTATCACAACAATTTTATCTTCTTTTTGTTTATGGATTTTAACCCTCATATCAAAATTAGCTGGAGAGGATTTTTTAATGTTTATTTCTTTGAATGTTTTTTTCTGCATTTATGTCTGTTCACCATGTGTGTGCCTAGTGCCACTATGAGCTGCCATGTGGGTGCTGAGAATTGGGTGTTCTGGAAGAGCAACCAGAGCTCCTAATGTCTGAGCCATATCTCCAGCACTTCCAGGAAGAGTTTAAACTGTATTGTATTGTGTCTATTAAAAAACAGCAGTGGTTATAAGAAATATCAGGGGAAATGAGGTTGATGCAAACTATACACTATAATTAAAATAAAAATAAACACATGTATTAATTAGAACATGTTAGATAAGAAAGTATAAAAATCCTAGAAATACCCAGTTAGATGTCAGTTTTAACAGAAGCCACTTTTACAGGACTTAATGTCATAAACCCAAACATGCTGTGTTCTTGTTTGTGGCAAACAGGTAAACAAGCATAAATCTCAATGGGAAGAGAAAACCAGACCTTTGTAGATGAGTTTTTGTTACTGGGTCTTGCACAAGATGCACAGACTCAGATCCTTCTGTTTGTCCTGTTCTTCATCATTTACGTGCTGACTATACTTGGAAACCTGCTCATCATTATCCTCATCTTCATGGATTCTCAACTTCATACCCCCATGTACTTTTTTCTTAGAAACCTCTCTTTTGCAGATCTCTGTCTCTCAAATAGCATTGTTCCTCAAGTATTGTCCCACTTCCTGGCAAAAAGGAAAACTATTTCTTTTTGGGGCTGTGTGATTCAGATAATTGCCACCCTTCAGATTGGATGTACAGAGTGTGCACTGTTGGCAGTGATGTCCTATGACCGGTACGTGGCTGTGTGTAAGCCCCTGCACTACTCCACCATCATGACCCAACAACTATGTCTCCAGTTGGCCTTAGGGTCCTGGGCTAGTGGGCTCCTAGTATCCCTGATAGACATTAGTGTTGCTTTCCATCTTCCCTATAAAGGGCAGAACACAGTCAGCCATTACTTTTGTGAAATTCCTGCCCTTTTGAAGGTGGCTTCAGCAGACACTTACAGCACAGAAATGGTCATCTTTGCCCTGGGCATAGTAATCCTCCTAGCACCTGTCTCCCTCATCCTCATCTCCTACTGGAACATCATCTCCACTGTGATCCAGATGCGGTCTGAAGAAGGGAGACTCAAAGTTTTTTCAACCTGTGGTTCCCATCTCGTTGTTGTTGTCCTCTTCTATGGGTCTGGAATATTTAATTATATGCAGCCAAACACCAAAACCACGAAGAAGCGAGATAAGATAATCTCTGTGTTTTATACAGTGGTGACTCCAATGCTAAACCCCATAATTTATAGTCTGAGGAACAAGGATGTCAAAGGTGCCTTCAGGAAACTAGCTGCAAGAATGTCCTTCCTTCACAAGAAATGACCTGTGGGATTGGGTTTTATCACCATAGTAACATCTTTGAAAATGGAGGAGGATTTTGGGAGGCTAGTATTAATTAAGTCATTTCAGGAAAAATTGTGAAACAAAAGAACACACTGTGGAAATGGTACAAGCCAGGACACAAAGAAAAGGAAAAAGGTGGGAAATTAGGGTTTATCACCATCATCATCATTATTATCATCATCATTATTATTAAAGGTGGGAGCTACTGTTTTAATGTGTGCATAGTCAATTCAGCTGCCATGGACCTGTTTTAGGCATAAGCACAGCCAAATCTGCCAGCATAGGCCTCAAATCCCAGTGTGTTGGCTAGTTTTATGTCAATTTGGCACAAGCTCTTGTCATCCGAGGAGAGAGAACCTCAACTGAGAAATTGCCTCCATAAGGCCTGGCAGTAGGCAGTCCTGCAGGGAATTCTCTTAGTTAGTAATATGGGAGGGCCCAGCCCATGGTGAGTGTGGACACCCTCTGGGCTGGTGGTCCTGGGTTCTATACGAAAGCAGGCTGAGCAAGCCATGAAGAGCAAGCCAATAAACAGCACCCATCCATGACTTCTGCATCAGCTGCTGCCTCCAGGTTCCTTCCCATTTTGAGTTCCTGCGTTGGGTTTCCTCGATGGACTGTGACTCTTTTTGCCCTGCATGCATTATAGTCATCCTCCACTGAATAAGCCACTAAAAATATTTTCTTTCAAAACTGAAAAGGAATCAGAATGTAAAAAATTGAAAGTTCTCTCCTAAATTGATGCCTCCACAAGCTTGAATGCTCGCACACCACATCTCACGATGTCTTAGCATCTCTAAAATGGCCTCATCAGAGCCTACTTTAGGTTCTCATAAATCCTTGGTCCCGGTGAACCAGCTAGGAGCTACTTCTCTCTTTCACTTCTAGTTACCTTCATGACTGGGGAGCTTTCGTTTTTTGTTTGTTTTGTTTTTTGTTTTTCGAGAGACTGGGGAGCATTCTAAGTTATGCGTTTTAAGAGATTCCCGTTGGCAGTCATTACAGAAGTGTCCATGAATGTGTGTCCAGGAGCCACAGACTTCAGCCTGGCTCTGCCGTAGAACTGACTCTCCTAAGTGACAAGCTATGTTGGATCTACTTTGACTTCTTTCCTTAATCCATTTATCCATTTTCAAAGCTACTTCTTGTACTCTTATTTTATTTTATCTTGTCTAACTCTGATTAATGGCTAGGATAAAACATGTTTCAATGATATATATGTTAGAGCAACAATAATTAGCCATGTTGATGGAACCTTTAATATGATGTGATAAAACTGCCATTCTATCCTTGTCCCTGTAACTATTATCACCAAATTTATAGCCTCAGTCTCACCATGAGAAAAATGCCAGAAAAAAAAATCCAATAAAGGGAGAACCTACAAACACCTTTTCAGACTTCCTGGATACTGCCAAGGTTTTAAAAAACGGGGAAATTCAGCAAATATCACAGTCATGGAGGACCTACAGATATACAATTAAATGGAATATGGAGAACTGGGAAAGATCCCAATTAGGAAAATGATAAAGGGAAGATGCAAGGAAACTAACTAAAGAAATCTGATCAAGTATGTCTGAGCTTCAGATAAAAATGTGACCAAGATTATTAATTGTAGCAACTATACTTAATAATGTAAGATAACTCTGGGCAGTAGTGGCTCACACCTCTGCACTTGGGAGGCAGAGGCAGACTGATCTATGTGAGTGAGAGGCCATCCTGATCTACAGAGCTAGTTCCAGGACAGCCAAGGATACCCAGAGAAATCCTGTCTCAAAAACAACAACAACAATAATAATAATGATGTAAGATAACAAAATCGGGGACATGCTTAGAGGGTATATGAGAACTCTATTATTAATCTTCTCAAAGTTTTGAAATCTGAAAGTTCTCTTTTAAATAGCCTGCTTTTAAAGTTTTCATAGAGTATGTTCATTTTACATGGCACTGTTGCATACATAAAGACATTTCATAGGTATTCATTGTGCCTTGAGCATATCACCCATAAAGTCTTTTTGTAAAAGAAAGATTGGTTAAAACTGCTTGCCTGCTTTTGTTTTTCAAGTTACTGTCATACAAGTGTATTTAGGTGAGTGAATACACTTGTGCCCTTCGCTGTGCCCTTCTACAGCAAAGCCAAACAAAGTGAATTTGGGGTACATTTAGCCTCTGTATAGGCCTGGGAGCAGACTCGCTTCCTCAAAGGTTCACATAGGACTATAAAGGCAAAAGTATTCAGATGGGCAGGAGCTAAAATGAACAAATCTCTGTGACATACGACCTAGGAAGCCAAATCACACTAAGGCATTAATTACCTCCAAATTCCAGATTGACCAGTACCACCCACCAGCTAGTCAACACAGCATCCTCAGGGCACATAGCCACAACACCAAGCGTAGGAATGGAATAGTTTAGCCCAGGAAATGCATGCTTTTGGTGATGCCCAACAACAGACCCAAATAAAATAACAATTCCTTGCAAGTCTAACTTGAGTTTTTCTGTGTTTATTTATAGGCATGAGTGAAGCATTACTTTGGGCAGTGTGGATGTCCCCCACACAGTCACACGCTGAAATGTCTAAACCCCAGCATGGATTACTTCCTCATAGCCACACAGATGGGGGTCCCCACCACCACACTTCAGTCTACCTTCCACATACTCTCACCGCCCTACAAGACCGTGACACTTAGCAGAATTATACACAGCTGAGAGGGTGGTATGGGCAAGAGTGCCTGGAATCTCCAATCTAACCTAATCACCCTCTCTACTCACTTCTACCAGGGAAGGAGGGCAATAGGCCTGATCTTGGGAGTTGCTTGCAAGTAGCTACAGCTGCTCAGCTAAAGTCTGTAATGGCTGTTATGCAAGAAAAATAGGATTCTACAAATAAATAATAAAGACATTTCCTAGTTGGTTTCACTAATGGATTTCCAAAATCTATCATACTACCTGCCAGATATTAAGGTCTCAACAAAAATATGAATAAGTAGGAGCGCTGAGAAAAACTGATGACTTGAATCAAGCTTTATCTGTGTCTTTAAATAAACAAAGGCAGGCTCCAATCCAGAAGAGATGACTTTGTAAAGATAGAAAGGAACAGAGTTTATAGCAGACAATTCCAAGCATCCCATGGGCTCCAGGATCCTTTACCTTTATAGTGACAATCAGACAGTCATTTGTAAAGAGAAACCTTATCAAGTTGTGCCCCTAACATAGCTGGGCCATGGGGTGACTGCCACCTGCAAATAAGCCTCAGAGAGCAAGGCCAGGCTGTCAGGGAACGTCTGAGCCTACCTGGTGAGAAACTTCACTCCCCTGAGGAGACCTGGTAGAAAGGCAGGTCATTTGCCCACCATCTGTGCCTTTTGATTCACTTCCATACTCAAGACTGTTTACTCACAAGTTGGAATTTTAAATTGGTCCAGCTTGTTAAACACATCTGTAAAGATCATTCCTCTCATGAATCTTAAGTACCATCCATCTGCTTTTACCTCAGTGGACTCCTGGCCTAGATCTAAAGCCCCCTATGGAAAGCATTTTCCAGTTTACTAATTTGACTTATCTCTGCTCTTGCAGCACTGTGTGCATCCATCCACGCCCCAATGGTGTCATCAGAAGACTACTAAGCCTCCCTTCCCTGAGCAAACTGTCCTGCCCTTGTGTCCCTATACCTATCACGTGGCCTCATCTCTTAAGTCTCAGGCTGATCTTCCCCTATCAAGCTATCTGTATTTTGTCCTAGAGCCAGTCCTATCCCTCTCACCCTATCCCCCTCTCCTCCCTCCCCTCCCTCCCCTCCTCACACCATTACTCACCATCTACCCAGAATCAATACACATTTCACAACCTGCCCTAGACCTACTTAAACTCCAGATCACAAAAATCCAAGTGGCTAGTGACAAGGCTTCATGTATGTCACAAATTATCTCTCATGCAGCTAGCCAACACTGAACTAATACCTCAAAGACCTTTTACCACCATGCAAAACTGAATGAATTGATGAATTCAATAAAAGCTAGTCGATGTTTAAACGTTTGTCCATGGAAAGTGCATCCGTTTTTTTCAGCTCCAAGTAAATAAGGGGCAGCAGAAAGTAGGGAAAGCTTGAGTTTGAGTCAGTTTTTCCAGATGGGAAAGAGAATTCCAGCATGTTTGATACAGTTCAGCAATGGCGGACAGCTTTGTTAAGAGAGCAGGGCCTTAAAGAAGGCAGAGTTGAAAAAGATTCTCCCTTGTGCTGCTTTGAGGTAGCAGGCAAGAGGTATACTGGATACTTCTTGCATATCTGTTCATGTCCACAAGAGGGCGCAGTGGTGAGTTGTGAGCCTGTGTTTGAAGGTCGAAGTGAGGGCCGAGATTTGGAATTGCTGTGTAGCTGAGCATGGCCAGCTGTTTCCTTAACTTGTCTCTGGGCCCCTGCGTGAGTGAATAAAGCCCTGGACTCAAGTTGTGCTCACAAGTGTCTCCGAGTCGCTGCACTCGGGACTCAGAGGCTCTGAGTTTGGGATCACACAAAATGGGTCCAGGTAGGAAGTGCAGTCCCAGCCTAAGTGGAGATCCAGGCTCCTAACCTTCCTTGTCCTGGGTTCTAGGTGAGCTGGGGCTAGAAAGAGAGGGAGAGAACCTGTGAAAGCATGAGGTGAAGCGGGATAGTGGACTGCAGAGCAACTGCTTCTAGATAAGCTTGTGCGGTGCCGGGAGTTGAACTTCACTGCTATCCCCTCCATGGCTCTGCAGTGGCACCACACCGTCTGCAGGTGCCCGGCAGCCCTGGTAGAAACAGTTCTGAGCTGATGGTTTAGAAGTGGCTAATGGTTTGGCAATGACTGGTGTTGATGCCTTACCAAAGTATCAAGTGTGGCTGGATTGGTCACCTGGGAAAAGAAATTAAATCTTTATTATTATTATTATTATTATTATTATTATTATCATCATCATCATCATCATCATCATCATCATCATTATCATTATTATTTCTTTTATTTTTGAGATTATAATTTAAGTACATCATTTTCTCCTCTGCAAGCCTCCCATTGCTAACTTTCAAATTCATTTCAAACTAACAACTTCTTCAGTTGTTACATATTTTTCCCTAAATGCATAACTATAACCTTCTCAGTCTGTTACTTAATCATTTGGTATTGGAAAACAAGTCACAAGTTTTTCTCTGGGAAAGACGATTCCCCATCATGCTTGCTTCCCCAGACATTCCTAGCCAGCCCTGACAAACGTTAAAATTTCCAGGTATCTCACTTTTTTCACATACTCTGTTTTACAAATGTTCTGCTTTTCGGTAGACTATTTTCTCAGTTGCCCCAACTGTGACCAATCTGACTACATCAACATCACTTTTCAAAGATATTGTTCTTTACACTTAACAACTGTTCAGGTTTCACTAGGCCATCACATCCATCCAATTTCTGTCAGCTGGTTGTATTTATCTAACCAGATTCCTGTAACCTGCAGTCTTCTGGTCCTCAAGTAGAGGCACTGGCTTACCTCAGCTCTACCTCAAGTCTCACTATCATCTCCAAGGACATTTATTCAGTGTGTTTTTGTTTTGTTTGTTGAGAACAAATTTTCACATAAACCTTGAACTTTTTTAATACTTTTTTATTTTATATTAGGAGAGGTATTTTTCCTGCATATATATATGCACATCACATGCTTACCTGGTACCCACAGAAGTCAGAAAAGGGTTTCAGATCCCCTAGAACTGGAGTTACAGATGGTTGTGAGCCAACATATGGCTACTGGGAATACAACCTGGGTCCTCCAGAAAAATAGCCCAGTGCTTTCAACTACTGAGTCATCTCTCCAGCCCTAAACCTTGAACTTCTGACTCTGCCTCCACCCTTCAGGGCTAGAATTTAGGGCTAGCACCACCTTGCCCTATTTATGACGTGCTCAGGGACTGAGCTCAAGATTTGGAGCCAAGGGGCAAGCCCACTATCAAGTGAACTACACCCCCACCCCAGGGGGCTTTATTCAATACTGTAGTTTAATACTGTTGCTTTTTGCTATTCCAGCATTCATTACTTATTTGTTTACTCTACAGTCAAGTCTGTGGTTTGAATGCTCTAACTTAGAACTGTTCTCCCTCATAAAGTTTAAATGCCGACATACAAAATGCAAGCATGTCATCCTGAACCTCTTGACCTGCAGCTCTATAGTGATCTGCATGGGGTACTTCATTGGTTTGTGCTTTTAAATCTTAGGTCCTTCCTGCTTTACACACAGGCATGGTTTTGACTCCCTGAATTTAATGTTTAATCATCTCAATTTTGCTTAAACATGGGTAAAAATGAGCCATTGCCTAATAAAGCTTAGCTTTTGATGAAAAAACATGCTTTACTGTCTTTTCAGAGATTTTGTCACTGTTCCTTTGATTTTTTTAATGAGGTTTTGATGATGATTTGAGGGAGGAGCAAAAGTTTAAAATTTGAAGTAATTTTTCTTAATGCTTGGTGTTAGCTCATGAGTTTACATTAAAGTAACAAATGACCTCTACTACACTACTTTGCCTTTCATTCTATTTGCAGAAGGTTCTCTTTTTTATGTCCCATAAAAGCTTTTGTATGCATTCCTCTGGGTGTTTGAATAGTAACTACATCCTGTCTGATTTTAGATAGCTATTAAATGGAACATATTACCTATGTCCTCTGTGTTATATCTCTACTAAGGTTTTTGAAAGCTGCTTAGTCTCCCATCTATGCTATATTGTTCACTGTCGGTTTCAAAAGTAGCTTGACAAAAGTGGATCAGCTGGTGAGGCCAGGTCACAAAGGTGATGGTTATTCAACAGGTGAGGCAGATTTGGGGCTTCCTTAATTGTGGGCCTCAGCCAATTGGGAGAAAGATGGACTTTTACTAAGGGTTGAAGGAACTGCATCAGGAGAGCTTCATTACAGGAAGGATTTCTTCTGGGAGAGCTAGAAGTGAGTCCTGTTTAGTAGGATCTAGACATGGTCTAGGAAGGGTACCATGACCCAACCTCTTCCCTAGTTGTAACATCCTGAGTGAGAGCTTCCAAACAGAAAACACCACCCTCTGTAGATTTCTACTTCATGGGGGGTAGGGGACCTAAATGAATAAAGTTACAGGAAAATTAAGAAAGTAGAGGAGTTCCCATATATCCAGCATCTGGTGTTCCCATTTGTAACAGTTTATGTTAATACTGTACATTTATTACAAGTCATAGAATAATAAATAAGATCTAAGCTTTATGCAGATTTTCACTCATTTTTTCTGTATTTTAGTAGGAGTCTCAGAAATTTATTCAGGCACATTGTCTGAAGCCTGAACCTGAACATCCTTCTTGAAGATGTTTTGTTTTGTTTTTAAGCAAAACCAAATTGGCATCTGGCTCAGAATGTATCTAATTTAAAAAGTGCCTGCCTTTACCATTTGTTTCCTCAGGGTTTGTCTTTTATAGGGGGTAGCTGAAGTGAACGGAAACCTATTTTCCCTATTCTAACCAAAACAAAGGAGAGTTTGTATTGATTTATTAGGTAACTTAAAGATTATTTATAGTATCTTACTTTTAATGTTACGTTAATAGATATATTATCTGTGGGTCATGTTTGTGTTTTACGTTTTTCAACCTCTGAGGAAGCTGTCTATTGGCTCTATGTCTGAAGTAGAATTCTTTGACCTGTTTCAACATCATCCTCCATATAATAAAAAGATACTGGTGCCTCAGAAGTACTAGAGTGCTATAGTAAGGCAGATTTGAATCGCAGTGAACCATACTGTCTCTAAACAAGTAGATGGCTGTCACAAAATCTCAAAACCTGTCTCTTTGTGGACAAAGTGAGGCCTTGAGGGTGTATAGAGATGTATGACTGCCATAGAAAGACATGCCTCTGAAGCATCTCTCAGAAGTTCAGACACTCTCCGGATTTAGATGTGTCTAACCTCCACAAAGCCCTGAGCCAACTCTGGGAGTTTTGTTTTTGTTTTTGTTTTTGTTTTTTTGGTTTTTTGGTTTTTTGTTTTTTTTTGTTTTGTTTTTGTTTTGTTTTGTTTTTGTTTGTTGGTTTGTTTGTTTGTTTGCCTTGAGTGACTGAGACCAAGGTTCATAGAAAGGAACGGATCCTACAGCTGCTGGTGCTAGAACAGCTCTTAGAAATCCTCCAGGAGAAAATGAGGACTTGGATGTATGTAATGACCTCATAGAGGGTGTGCTTGAAATACTCGGCTACCAAGGCGGAGGGCCTAGAAAATTAGGAGTAGAAAACAGTGGATCCTTCCAGTAGGAAGAATGGGTACCTTCTTCTTCTGACGCTAGAGGGCGGCAAAGGGTAAGGCCTTGATTTTAAAAAGTAGGGCGGGGCGGGGTGGGGCGGGGAGACAGACAAGGAGCAAGGAAGCAAATTTCCAAAGGATAGGAGGACATGGTTTCAAATGGATTTATTCAATTTTATTCTCATGGCAGTACAATTCTAAACAAAAAATAATTGTGACTGCTAGAAATTATATAGCAGGCCTGTCACCCTAAGTTGTTGGAATTGCCTGACAGCTTTGAAATTACATACCATAATACTATAAAAAATATCTGAAGTAGAAAAAAAATGAGCCAAATAATCAAAGTTGTTATTGACAGAGCAATTTTGATGTAGTCATTCACAATAGACTAGGCTCACTTGTGCAGCAATTTTTATGTTTCATGTTATAGAGGGGTGGGACAGCAAATTTGTGTTTAAAATAAACTGGTTAACAACCTGATGCATTACAACAGCAAGAATAGGATAACTAACAAACATAAAAATTATTTCACATGAGAAGTTTTTATGCAGAAATGGAAATAAGGAAGTACCAATATATCAAAGCTTTCAAAATAATAGCTTTTCAAGGACACTGAATGCATTCCCAAAGAGAAAGACCAACGTTCTATTGACTGGCATAGAGAATATGAGACTGAACAGCTTAGGGCCCCATAAGGTCTGACAGCCCTGGTAAAAATTAGACCACAATCGTTTTTTTTTTTTTTTTGCAGCGTTTAGACAATATGTTACTAAGAAATGATGAGTTTTAAGAAGCTAAGGTAATTTCAGTTTTCTCTGAGTCCAGTAATACAATAGAAGTCTAGGAGTGATTCTCAAATACTGAGATCACTAGAAGTTTAAAAACTAGGAGGTGCAGATGATGTAGATTGACAACTTTATTTTCAAGGAAGTTCATTTTAAAAATCCATATGAGAGACATTTTAACAATGAAATAGTCCTTTAAATAAATAAAATCATAGCATGCTGACTATATCACTTATTTTCCCTGAATCCCTATATCAATAATGATTTTGTCAGAGACCAGTATTGGTCTGTAGCCTGGCATTTGCAGATCACTGGTATAGCTTGTTACTCTAGGAGGAACTTCATAATAGTGGACCTGGGATGTACATCTTACCAAAAAGATTTTGATTACCTCTAGATTTTTATATTCTAAATGTGTTTGTAGTTCAAGGTGACCTTAAATCTGTATATAATAGTCATGGAGCAAGTTAAGCAACTCAATACAATTCCCAACCCTGAATGTATGGTTGGATGCAACATTTTTTAGCTACAGGTAGAATTGCAGCCTGCAGTGTTAAGCCTTAGTTAGGTTTCAGTTATGATGAAATCAAAGTTATTTTTTTAAAACCTCTATAACCACTTTGGCATGTTTTCTGAGATTCAATAGATGGTATTCTTTGATAGAATATTGGTCTCACTTTTAGAGTTTTAAAACTATAAGATCTCTGCCTTGCCCTTGGGAATTCTAATCAGTAGACCTAATATTGTTTTTACAAATTTCTATAGATGATACTGATAAATGACATTTTAAAATACTATTTTGTTCATTAAAAGTTTCTTCAGGGAAAAATCTGTCTCCCTGAGATTTTTCCTTCATCTTCCTCAGATACATCCTGCAAGGACTCTGCCTTCCAGAAGAGAAACACCAAGGAGGAGCATATGCAAACTAAGCCACAAACACACACATTCCAGGTGAATTAGAAACCTATTCTTTAATGGAAATGTGTCACCAAGTCATTTCTTAAAAGAACATATTTTTTGTCTTTGGGCTTTTGTTAATATTTTCATCCAACAGCATGCAATTTTTACTCTTTCTCTTAGACATTGAACCTGTTTTAGATTGTGATAGACTTTAGTTTTATGTGTTCTTTGTGTATCTGTTCTCTGTAGAATGTAGATGACAATTAAAGCTATAGATACTATTTAATAAAAGTGAAAGGACCCCGAGGGCACAATCCTGAGCAATATTATTTACTGTAGCAGAGTGGAAGACACCTCAGGATACATAAAAAATATGGACATAAGTTAGAGAGGAAGATATGCTACAGAGGACAAAGTATAGGGTCATTCGAAGGAAAAAGATGCTTTAAGTTGTCGGAGTACAAAGTTGAAGTACTGCCCATTCATTTCTCATGAAGATAGAAGCCAGGTTGCACTGGATTCCAGAAAGAGGAGGAGGCGAAGAAGTAGAAAAATATTAGTGTAGACAACTTATTCACAAACACTGAAAGAGAGAATTGAAAAACAGTGTACATTTGGGTGTATTCAAAGGTGCTGATAAAAACACAGTTGAGGAACTTAAGAGACAAGGGACTGGTTAATTCACACTGAGAGCCAAGAAGTTTATTCATTAACAAATATTTAGTCATGGTCTGGTCTATCATCCAGGGACTAAGAATATGAACCACAAACAAAACAAAATCCCTCTCTTGTGGAGATTTCATTCTAGTTGTGGTACATGGCTAGATGCAAGTAGATACTACAAAGAAAAGAAATAAGCCTAATACAGGAGATGTCAGTCGGTAGTCAGATGATGTTGCCTGAATGACAAAGTGACACTGAATTGTGAGACCTGAATGGCAATCAGTCACCAGGCTGTATGTCTAAGAAAAAAAAAAAAATCCTATCCTACATTGCTTTACATTGCTGCATAGTCCAGCAGAGTGTTTTTTATTATGAATTCCCCTTAACTATACATTGAACTCTTTCTGTCTGGAATATTTATATGCTTTATCTTGTGGGTTTTTTTTTTAATCCCACAATTATTTTAACTATCACATTGTCCTCAAAGTGTAAGCAAATCTACACAAAGGACTACATTTTTTTGTTCCTTTGCAGCACTCACTGGGTGTATCAAAACCAAGCTGACTATCACTTGATATGTAATTTTTTATTTATCATTTAAAGCCCAAATGTTATCTGGTCAATTTCTTATATATATTCCAGTTCCTATTCTGTTCTTACCAAATTCATCCCTTCTGTGGCGATGTCTTTGGAAGTGGCCTCTGGCTTAAAAGGAACTTTGTCTTTCAGGAACCACTGACATTCAATGATGTGCTTGTGGAATTCAGCAAGGAAGAGTTGGGGAAGCTGAACTCTGCTGGAAAGAATCTGTTCAGGGATGTGATGCTGGAGAACTATAGGGACCTGTACGCAATGCATAAAAGGGGCCCTATTTATTTACATAATCCTTGAGTGGTCACTTCTAGTAGGAGGTGTAGGGCAGCTAATGTAGTTGTATTCATTTGCTTATGGGTGTAGATATCCTTGGGGCACCATAGTGGATTTCTCCTCCAATGTTTGAAAAGTCCTTTCCCATCTAGAGCCACAACTATGCAGATGCCTTTCTGGCCCTCTCCTTCAGCAGCTTAACCTACTGGGTTCAAATGGAGTTCTTTCCCTTACTAAAATGTTTGAAGTATTGTGTATGTGTTTTTGTTTTCCCCTCTATGTACAGCTGGTGTGTTTTCCAGATCAGTTGAGTCTGGAATGTAAGAAAAGAAGGATAATTGAGGAAGAAATCTTTGGAATGGCCATTTTGGGGTAATAATAAAGATTAAACACGTCTATAAAAGGCTGCTTATTGTTACACCCACGTAATGTACAACTCAGGCTTAAAATAGTTAAGGGGACGACAACAAAAGTACTCAAATTTGAGTAGGGAAAAGTGTCATTGCCTTTGTTCATGGGTTCCTTTTCTTTTTTGATGTGCTTTAGTGCTGTGCGTGTGTACGCACAGATGCATGTGTGTGGAAGCCCAAGGTTGACACTCACTGAGCTCACTGAGCTCATCAATTTAGTAGGCTGGCTGACCAATGAACTTGAGGGGTCTGCCAGTCCCATCCCCCAATTCTGAGATTACAAGCACTTGCTGCCATAGCCAGGATTTTCTTGGGCTCCTACAGTTTCAAAGTTGTGTCTTCATGCTAGTGTAGTAGACACTTTACCCACTGAGCCATCTTTCTAGCCCAAAGTGTATGTGTGTGTGTGTGTGTGTGAGAGAGAGAGAGAGAGAGAGAGAGAGAGAGAGAGAGAGAGAGAGAGAGGTGAGAGAGAGAGAGAGAGAGAAAGAGAGAGAGAGAGAGACTTGAGGCAACCTTGGTGCTACACTCCTCACCTGTAAAGTTTTTTTTTGTTTTTTGTTTGTTTGTTTGTTTTGTTTTGTTTTTTTGTTTTTTCGAGACAGGGTTTCTCTGTGTAGCTTTGGAGCCTATCCTGGCACTCACTCTGGAGACCAGGCTGGCCTCGAACTCACAGAGATCTGCCTGCCTCTGCCTCCCGAGTGCTGGGATTAAAGGTGTGAGCCACCAATGCCCAGCTCACCTGTAAAGTTAATAATCATACACTATGTGGCAAACCTAGAACATTGCCTGGCACATAGTAAATGCTCAATAAACATACATGAGCTAATCTAATATCTAACACTGTTGCTCCTTTAGAAGAGAAAAGTCTACTTTATGCTAGAATAGCTTCTGATACTTTTCTTTGTCCATGTAATTTAACTTGTGCCTTATCACTTTGCTTTCAATCATAATTTCTATATTCTTACTAACACTCTGTAAGAGGATATGAAATTTCAAGATTAGTATCAATTTTAGTGAGTATAGAAAAGGATGTATAACTCAACCCCTGCCTCATTCACCCGATCTCTCAGATTATCACATTGTTGTTGAGTTGGGTTTTTTTAAGCAATTTTTAAGCCTGTTCGGTTTCTGCCTATGAAGTCTTCTTTTTTCCAAAAAAAAAAGTGATTTTTTTCTATTGTTTTTCAAAAATTCATCAGAATGTCATTTTACTTCCTGTCTTTCCACCTATAATGCTACCTTAAACAACTACACATTTCACTAAGCCCTGCCTAAACATGTGGCTTTCAAGTCATATGTTATATCTGTTTCTATGCACATTTATGTTTAGCCATCACCATGCATACTGCTGGGCATTCAGGTTGCTGAAAATGTTCAAGTATATCTGAGGTTTTCTGTAAGGGATCTTTAGCAGAAGAACTTCAGCACCAAAGGGTTTATACATACTTAACTGGTTGCTACATTCTGCTAAACTGTTCACAGTGAAGCTATAGTCATTTGCATTCTCCCTTACAGAAGAGTAATTCTTTATTTTCTATGGTCACCAAGGCAAATACTAGGTGGGTATCATTTGTCTGAATAGACAAACTATTCTATTTCTTACTTTCTAGTGTCAATTATTCAACCCTCTCCTGGTCTCTGGGCCTCATTTCTTGCTGCTCTTCTCATTACTTCATCTTCTGCTAATGGCTTGTAGGGCTGTAGAAGTTCTTATTAGATCAATGGGATCTGGTTGCAGATGTCCTGGAATCATTTGGACACCATGGGCAGTTTCCCTGCTCTGGCTAACAGTCCTTTACAGCACACTCACAAATACATACCTTGAACATTTTCTGGACATTGCTAGTTTTTAATAATTTTCTCATGATCCAAGATCACTAAACTAAGAATAATGTGGCTTCAAATAATACTTTTGGGGTATGCATTTAAATTTCAATTCTTGAGGAACATATACAGTCAACTGACATCTTCCAGGCATTTTCCCATAACCTTAGTAACTTAACATTTTTAATTGACAGTGTATCATCAAAGAAATTTAAGATAATAGTGAACTAGCAGAGACAGGTTATGTATAGCAGAGTATGGTCAGGTATGTGTAGTGAAGGTTGAGAATGTCAGGCAAGATGACACCACAGAGGAATTAAGATATGACATATTAAAGAGACATAAAGTCATTGGCTGGAATATGTACTGGGAAACAATGGATCTTCCACGTTGTAGACAGATAAATCTAGAAAGAAATCCAACAGATTTTATCCTAAGAGATCTTTTAAGCTATGTTAGGAGTTTGGCAAGGGTAATGGCAAGAAAGATTCACATTAACTTCATACTTAGTACTTTGAGTTTAATGAGACTGAAAATTAGAAAGAAGGAAATCATTCATTGATACGGTTGATCATTACAACTAATAAAACCAACCAAAAATATTAGGTTTAATGAATTAATCATGATTCTGTATGCACTGACTTTATTTTTGTAGAAGGAACAAGAAGTAGCTGGGGTTGGCCATTTTTTAAAAAAAAAAGTAGTAAGAGGGACTTTACAAAACATAGTGTGAAGTTGCAGAGGAGTTGACATCTAAAGTGAATTACAAGACCAAGATACTTATAAGAATTCAGCATATCAAATTATCACTTTGGTGTGTTAAGAAGTTAAGTATACTAATGCTTATTAAATATATGCATATGATACATATAAACATGCTGTGGGATCTATTCTAAAATTTAACTACCAATTCTCTTCAAAAGTCCACAAGCAAAGAATTGCTGGCCCCAGAGTGTTTGTAGACCTAATTTACAGATTTCAGAACCTTTAAATGTGAGGATTCTGGAAAGAGTATGAATATTTACCCTCTCATATGTACACTTGCATATATAGCCACACTTATTTAACTCCATATGACACGGCTGCAAAAATCCAATAGATGAGAGAAACTAAGAGAAAAGCAGCATTAACAACTGGGATTGTCATAAAATTCTATCTTGTTTGTAATTCAATTAAGAAAAAAAAACATGTTGATGGAGAAGAATCACCAGTCAATCACTGAAGAAGACAGGAGAAATATTGGCTAAGTAAGTGTGCAGGAAATGGAATCAAATTAACATATATCACATAAAACATTAAAAATCAATTTCAGGAAGGTTAGGTTTGGGTGGTTTTTATTTTATTTTATTTGTTTTATCTTATATTTTTTAATGTGTAAAGTAGGTATGATGACTCAAGCCACTGATTCTGAGAGTTGAGGAAGGAAAAGGCAGGAAGATCGAAAGTTCCAGGCCATCTTCAGCCTATAGTTGCTTTTCAAGCCAGTCGGGACCACGTGAGACCCTTTTCCAAAAATAATGGACAACGAACAGAGTGCAGATTATGGGGTTTTATTGTTTTTCACTACCTGAAAACATTGATATTTTACAGGAATGAAAAACAAATATGCCAGAACTTAAAATCTAATTCACTTCCAGCAAAGACAAAGTCGCTTGGACCTGGACCCCCAGATCTACCTATCTCCAGGGACAATAGTTTTCAGGACTGATGCAGAATGCCTTGTCACTGGGAGTACCCAGAGAAGACTGGGATACGCTGTGCCCTGTGGACTTGGGAAACTTCCTGTTTAAATTGAATGTTGAGGGAAAATCCTTAGCCACCTTTGGTTTTCTTTCTTTACTGTTACGAAAGCCTTCCCAGGCCTTTAGCATGTGAGCAAAGTGTTTTAGCAAACAATACACTCGCTCTACCCAGGTCAAGCAGTCTGGACTGCGGGAAAGGGCGCAGAGCCTGGGTCACAAAGCTTTCGGTAAAGCTGGGGAAGCTTGGGGCATCGCTCTGTGCTTCTTCCAGGTGGGACTGCATGAGCCAGGAGCCTGAACTTAAGAGGAGGCTGCCTAGCCATCCTAGAGCTGCAGGTTTGGGATGTGACCTTGAAATAAGGCTCTGAGTCCTGCTGTGCTGGTGCCGGAGCCTGAGGGAAAGCTATTGTTTATCTTCCATTTGGAGACCTGATGAATGTTGCCTGTGCAGGATAAAGGGGGGGGGGGGGTGATCCGGGAACTGGAGTATGCTACTTATCTGAGATGTTTCCTGTATGTATAAAAATCATTTTATTGGTAAAAAATAGTTAGGTGATCCAGTCATTCTAAACCCAGGATTCTGTTCCTTTCTGGTCTTATAAATGAGAATCTTTCTGCACACTTTTCTTTTAAATCACAAACGGTCACAGTGTTTTCATATTTTTTAATTAAAATCTAGCAAATATGTGCTTCATTTCTCTTGTCTGTTTGTTGCCTTTTGTGTTTGTTTGTAATTTTTGTTTTTTGAGACAGGGTTTCTCTTTGTTGCCCTAGCTATCCTGGCACTCGCTCTAGAGACCAGGCTGGTCTGGAACTCACAGAGATCTGCCTGCCTCTGCCTCCCGAGTGCTGGGATTAAAGGTGTGTGCCACCAACACCCGGCTCAAGTGCTTTCTTAAAAACATCCTTAACCCTTGCATTCATTTGCATTCCTTACTCTTCATATACCTCTTTTCTCATTGTTCCCCTCCCAGTGTCCTTAAGATGACATATTTACTCATTCCAGTATGAATTCTGCTTCTCACTGCCTCCATCTGACACAACATTAAAATTCCCCTAAGTCATTAACTGTAGCTGCTTCTCTTTTGACTTCAGGGGATCTTCTGAGTTTATGGACTTAAACTGCAGCTCCACACAGTTTTCTGTTATGCTACTGAGGGCACCAATTTTCTCTTTTAGTCTCTAGTGTTACAGACTTCTGAGACTTCAGGATGACATTCCATTCTTTAGTATTAACAATTCTTTTGTTGACTGAAATGGGTCTATTTAACTTTTTCTCTTCTTGGGAAGTAATCTAAACATATACAAAGAACATACATATTAGTAACCCCATGTTTAGAATGTACAAATTCTCCTCTAATAAATGTAGTATTTATTTAAAATAATCTTGTTTCTAATTCAAATAAAAAATTAAATAAAAATAAATAAGTAGTATTTACAGTAAAGAATATACTTTTGTTTTAAATATATAGTGTGGTAAGCAGATGAAGTCTGGAATGAATGTGTATTGTTGATATCAGCATAACCATGTCAAGGGCCCCAATGCCTCATAAGAATGAGGCAAGGCCTTCCCAGGGTCAGAGTATGGATGTATAGAAAGTATGTATTGTATACAGAAAAAATCAAACACTGGTTCCTCCTCCTGGACAACTGCAGGCTGAGATTGTTCCCCTAAACAGACTCCCTACCAAGATTAGCTTATTCTCTTCTTAGGGAGTTGGGGGAAATTCTAATTGTTGTTTGTCATCACTTCTGATATCTATAGAATTTCTTTGCCAGGCACTTATATTAAGTTGAAAGTTTAAGCTTTGTAGAGTTGGACTTTTTCATGAGGACTGCCAGCTCCCCAATTGTATCACAGAGACTTATTATTAATTATAAAAGCTCAGCAGATAGCTTAGGCTTGTTACTATCTACAACTCTTACAACTTAAATTAACCTGTTTCTATTAATTTACATATTGCCACATGGCTAATGGCTTGTTACCTCATCTCCTACAAATCCTGCTTCCTCTGAGTCTCCTGGCAACTCTTCCTTTCTTCTTCCCAAGAAGTCTGGGCTATACCTCCTGTCTAGCTATTGGCTGCTTAGCTCTTTATTAAACCAATCACTCAAAAGAAAGTTTTGTTTAAGCTGTTGAGTAAATAAACAAGACATAAAGTTTCCTTTCTGGGATTGTTGTGGAGAAATGAATTCTGGTTGAATCCTTTGCAAGTACTTTTGGCTTATAAATTTTCTTTCCCACGTGGATCTGATGAATTTGAGAGCTGAGCTGTGGCTGAAACCCTTACTGCATTTTGCAGGCACATAGATACCACTTTGCTCCTGTGTGAACCCTCTGATGAATGTGAAGACTAGAACTGTGACTTAAGACCTTCCCACAACTGCCACATTTGTAGTTTCTCTCCTCCGAGGACTCTGAAAGATGAGAAGATGTAAATGCTGACTGAATCCCTTATCAAGCTCCCCACCCTTTGGTGAATGAGAAGCTTTGAAGCTCTTCCCACATTCATGACAAGTATAGGCTTCTCCCCCATGTGGCCCCTCTGGTGAATCTGAAGATCTGGGATGTGGGTTAAGCCCTTGCTTCAGTCTTCACATTTGCAAAGCTTCTCTCCTGTGTGTACACTCTAGTGAATCTGAAGATTCCAACCTCAGGTTGGAATCCAACCCTTGCCACAGGATTTCAGTTTGCTTGGCATGTAGAAACATCAAATACTTCTGGTGAAGTTATATGACTACCTTCTCATGTGTTAAGAATTTACACTTTGTATCAGGGGATGTGGCTTTTGAGCATTTTAAACTCATTTTGAGAGAAAAGTGGGCTCTGGGATTTGCTTCAAAGAACTGATTGCTAATTAAGAACACCCGTCTAACCCCACATCTGACAGAGGGCTGATATCCAAAATATAGAATAAACTCAAGAAGCTAGCCACCAAAACACCAATCAATGAAATTAAAAAGTGGGGTGAAGAACTAAATAGAGATTTCTCAACAAGGAATCTAAAATGGATGAAAGACAAGAAAGTGCTCAATATCCTTAGCCATCAGGGAAATGCAACTCAAACAACTCTGAGATACCATCTTACACCAGCCAGAATGGCTAAAATAAATAAAAAACACCAATGACAGTCTATGCTGGAGAGGATGTGGAGAAAAAGGAACACTCCTCCATTGCTGGTGGAAGTGCAAACTTGTAAGACCACTTTGGAAATCAGTATGGTGGTTTCTCAAGATCCAACAATTCCTCTCTTGAGCATATACCCAAAGAATGCACATTCATACAAGGACATATGTTCAACTATGTTCGTAGCAGCATTGTTTGTAATAGCTAGAAGCTGGAAGCAACCTAGATGCCCCTCAGCTGAAGAATGGATAGAGAAAATGTGGTACATTTATACAATGGAGTACTACTCAGTGAGAAAAAAAAAAAGCAATGGAATCTTGAAATTTGCAGGCAAATGGATGGAACTAGAAGAAACCATCCTGAGTGAGGTAACCCAGTCACAAAAAGACAAACATGGTATGTACTCATATTTGAATTTTAGACATAGAGCAAAGGATTACCATGCTACAATCCACATCACCAAAGGAAGTAGGAAACAATGCATGGACCCCGGAGAAGAGGAAGGGGACAGTATCTCCTGAGCAAATTGGGAGCATGGGGGGAAGGGAGAGGGAGCTAGGAGAATGAGAGGGGGAGAAGAGGAGGGGAGAGAAAGAAATGGGGGAGCAGGAAGGTTGAGTCGGGGGAAGAATAGAGGAGAGCAGGATGAGAGATACCACACTTGATCTTAGCCAAAAGGCCGAGAAGCAATAGGGTGAGAGATACCATAACAGAGGGAGCCATTATAGGTTCAAGGAGAGATCTGGCACTAGGGGGATTTCCAGAGATCTACAAAGATGACACCAACTGACAATCTAAGCAATAGTGGAGAGGCGACCCTAAATGCCCTTCCCCTATAATGAGACTGATGACTACCTTATATGCCATCCTAGAACCTTCATCCAGTAGATGATGGAAGCAGAGGCAGACACCCACAGCTAAACACTGAACTGAACTCTGGAACCCAGTTGCAGAGAGGGAGGAATGAAGAGTAAAGAGGTCAAGACTAGGCTGGTAAAACCCACAGAAACAGCTGACCTGAACAAGGGGGAGTGCATGGACCCCAGACTGATGTCTGGGAGGGCAGCAGGGGACTGATCCAGACCCCTGAACATGGATGTCAGTGAGGAGGCCTCGACACTCTATTGGGGCCTCTGGTAGTAGAGCCCATTCCATGTGGAGGGATGCTTTCTCACCTGGACACAGGGGGGAGGGCCTAGGCCCTGCCCAGGATGATATGACAGACTTTGGGGGATCTCCCACGGAGGGCCTTACCCTCCCTGTGGAACAGAGGGGGGGACGGGGTGGGGAGTATGGGAGGTGAGGGAGGAGAAGAGGGAGAGCGAGAAGGGATTGACATGTGAAGCAGGCTTGTTTCTAATTTGAACCAATAAAAAATAATTTCTTGGGGAAAAAAATCCTCAAAATTACATCTCAAAAAAAAAAAAACCCATCTATAAGACTGATATCTTCCCCATACCAAAGTTTATGAAAACTGTGAGGAAAAAAAAAAAAAGCTTTTTCATCCTTAAAACAAACAAACAAACTGAATAAGTCTCCTATCTCAAAAGATCAATTACCAAAAAGACCAGACTCTATGTTAAAGATATGTACACAGTGTGAATGGCATCCTAGGAAAAGTCTACTTAAATGAGCTCCTGCACTCCTGTACCACAGCTAGCTAACAGCTTCTAAACCAGGGAACTGGAGTTTATACAGATTATCCTTGGGCTCTGAGCACAAATTAGAAACCTAGTATGGGATGTCCTCCTAGCCTTTTCCCTGTGACCAGATATAAATGTAGAGAACAGCAGGAGAGATCCAGGTATGAGGATTGAAATGTGGGTTTTTAAAAATAATAATAATAATAATAATAAGCCAGCACCTCAGGCCTCAGGTGTGTGGGTGGGTGTGTGGCAAGCGTAGAAGACCTGTAAAAATGTACAAGTTCCCTTGACTTTCATGTGGTGAAGCAGCTGAAAATGTAGGCTGACCCCTCCTGGGCTCAATCTGAGTAATCATAGGAGAGCAAGGAGGCTTTCCCCAGGTGTCCTTGCAGAACAGTGTTGGGCACCACACTCCCATTTAATGGCTGAAAAGGATGAGACCTTGCTGCGTGCTTCCCCAGGTGTAGAACTTCTGGCACTTAAAATATTCAATTAACCATACCTGGATCCAAATTAACTAGCAAAAATAAATACCTATGAAGAGCCATTTGTCAGAGAAACAAAGAAAATGCATCTGAAGAAATAAAACTGCCAACAGGCAGAAGACAAAATGAAAACATTGAAGCATTGGGGAAGCAAGATTTTGGGGAGTTAAATAAATTCTATGTCACTTCCTGATCATTTTAGTAGTTGGGTTGGAGCAGATGGTTAGTTTTAACCCCAATGATGAGCTGTGTGATTTAGATAAAGTCCCATCCCAGGGTTGGGATGATAGTTCATCAGGCGAAAGTATTTGCTGGAAGCCTGAAGACCTTGGTTTGAGCCAGTAGAAATAAGACAACCAACTCTCCTTATCTCTGCATGTGCATTGTGTCACAAACACATACATAATAAACAAATGAAAAGTACAATTTTAAGTCACATCCCAAAGCATGGAAAGAAAAAAGATAGTTTTGGAAGAAAAAAGAGAAAATACTAAAAGGGTAGGTAGGTCTAAGAGGTCTGTGCAGCCACCAGAATCCCAAAGGAGAAAAGAACTGATGGGAGTGATGAAGAAAACAACAGAATTTTCTTGGGGTTGAAATGTTTTGTTTTTAGGCTTGATGATTCTTGTCCAGATTAATGAGTAAAGGCACACTGGGTAAATGAATTTTAATTTCTATATTCTAAGGGTAATGAGAAAACATGAGCTTCCAGGCAAAAAAAGTAAGTTAACTAAAAGAGGGGGAAAGACATTTGATTTCCTTTTTGTCATGGGAAAAGTTAAAACTGTTCAACTGGCCGGGCAATGGTGGTCCACGACTTTAATCCCAGCACTAAGGAGGCAGAGGCAGGTGGATCTCTATGAGTTCGAGACCAGTATGGTCTACAAGAGCGAGTTCTGGGATAGCCTCCAAAGCCACAGAGAAACCATGTCTCAAAACAAAACAAAACAAAAAAAACTCTCTGTTCAATAGAACAGGCATCTCAACAAACCTGTTGAAATCCATCAGCCAAAATGTAAGCACCTGTCATGGTGATAGAAAAATCTGGAGATCTGTAGGAAGTCACTCCGATTCAGTCATGTCTCTTAACTGAAAAGAGCAAATCAAGAAAGGACTGTAATCAAACAACAAACCCAAAAGTAAACCCCACCCCACCCCCCCAAAAAGGAAAGGAAGCAGACACAAAATAAAAACTCCGAAGTAGTATGTAAAGAATATGACAAACTATGTTAACTATGAGGGTTTTCCTATGTAAGGGCAAGAACAGAGTGGGTGAAGCAGTAACATCTATCTTTTCATAGTTTGTAAGAAACACTTGTGCCTTAACAAAATGATCATAAGCAAACAGATCAGAAATTTCATCTAACTGAAGGCTAACTTAAGAGCCACAGAGAGTGACAGATCTTTACTGAGGAAAGCCACAATGATACCAATTTGGGAAGGCAAGAAGAAACCATCAATAGTTAGCAGGTAAAATTATTAGGTAATAAAGCAAAAAATGAAAAATATTTCATAATAATATAATTCAAATTTTGTAGTTCATTTCAGGTTTGTGGTCCTACAAATGTGCTGAGCACAGAAATTATCTTTTGAGTAGGAACCGCATCTCGATGAGTGCCAGGCATAGACACTCAGGAGCAGAGGTTTTACCCAGCCAGCCAATCAGAAGAGAAACCGGGTGGGCAGGTGTTGAGGCCCAACTGAACAAGCCACAAAGCCCTGCTGGAGAGCCTGCCCCGCCCAAAGGCGGCAACAGCAGAGAGGTCTTAAGAGCTAAAGGGTGAGCCCCTTTCTCACTGAACCTGCAGAGGCTTCTCAAGCAGGTGTCTCTTTCACTGTTTAATTCATGCTTCTCAACGCAAGCTTAACTTTCATCACCGGCTGAGACTCAGACCAAAGGTACGCAATACCCTTCTTGGATGTGTATTTTGAGAGCTCTTAGACAAGTAAGGGCTCAGTGTGAATCCTTCCAATGCCCACATTTTGCATGCAAAATAGGAAAGGGATGTGGCCAGCATCGGAAAATGGAGAATAAGTCTTGCCAGGACCCCTGGAGTGCCTAACACCTACAGCCTTAGCGTGGGTGACAATCCTGCCCGGATATGTAACTGCTACTTGAGGGTTTGCTGGCAAGTGGGGTCAAGCTGTAACGGAAAACTAGAAATAGGATTTGCTTCTACTTCGTGGTCTTTGCATTGAGGCCTAACTGGGATCACTAACTCCCAATCCAAGGCCCTGAGTTAAAATGGTATATAACCACCCTCTCCTCTGTTTCTGGCCATCTTTTAGTCTGAGATTTCCTGGTATTTCTCAACTCTGAATTTTCTCAACTGATTTTCCTTTGGAGAGACAATAAAGCCTCTCCAAAACGTGGTGGCCCCTGGGCTACACACTACCAGGATGTCTCTTTCTAGCAAAATTATAGAAAGCCGTGATTGGAGGCTTTGTCACTCGCCCTCCCACCAGTCCATCAGTGACCAGAATTGCTTTGGCTTGAGCGCTAACCAGTGATAGTGCTCCTGACAAGTTTATTAAGGCACAATCATTATTTCTTTGGGACTTGACAAACGAGCATTGCCCTTTTACCATATTAGCTGCTTGATTGTGCCGTTTTAATGATTAAAAAAAAACAAAATCGAGTAGCTTGGCAGTAGTGACACCCACCTTTAATCCCCGTACTCAGGCAGGTGGATCTGAGTTTCAAGGCCAGCTTGGTCCACAGAGACAGTTCCAGGACATACAAGGTTACAAAGAAACCCTGTCCCGAAAAACAAAAGAAAAAAAAAAAAAAAGAAAAAAAAATCAAGCAAGCCCCTATGCATTTTATGCATTATGCATTTATTTTCTTTAAAAGCAAAAACTGCTCTCTCTGCTTCTGCTTCGCTCTCTTCTCCCACCTACACGCTCTCTCTGCCTCTGTATCGCAACCGGCCATGGCGGTCAGCCATTACCCCTGTTGCTCTTTTAGTCTCCCTATTCTGCCGGGCCTTATAATAAACTAGTCAATATGTCTCATTTGTCTCTTTTCCTCTTTTTCTTTATATCTAAACAAAAATCTGATAAAATAACCATTTGGAAAAAAAAAAGCAAAAAAACTTTTCTGTCCTTTGTGTTGCATAAATTCCTAAAGAAAGTAATGATTGAAAGTCACATTTTGGAAGTTCTCAGTGATTCTGGGCACTTGACTTTCCAAGACTATAGTAATTACTAACACATACACAGTATTTACTTCACCACCTCTTACCACACACTATTGTTTTTTAGGCATGTTTTTACCATTTGATCATTGAGAATTGGTATCTACTGGTTTGCATCGTTTTTTTGTCAAAATGCTGGAATTTTAGAGTTTGACAAACCTAACAAGCATTCCAGAAAATATTCAATCAGTGGCTTGTGTACAAGAGCTCCTTCTCACTTGCTCAAAATAAATTTGTTTTCCTGATAACCCTGATTTTTGTTTCAGGCCCTTCTGGTGCCACAAAGTTTTTTAAAATGAAATTTTAATGTAGTAGAAATCAAAAGAAGTGCTTATGGAACTAAGTGTGAAGTTTAGTGATTAGCAAGTGATAACTCCTGCAAACCATGGTCAGCTGATGAGATAAAACAACGCCAGCAGCTGAGAACTCCACGAACTCCACGGAGACATCTTTATTCCCCCCTCCCCCACTCACCATGGAGGTTGTATCAGCTGACTTTTGTAATGGCTACCTCCCTCCCAGATTATAGGGAGCCCATTTAAAATATAATGTGTTTAAAAACGGCACATCCTGGTATATTCTCCTTGTGTTGATCTTTTAAAATGGATTTATGTCATATATAATCTTTGTGGGTTTGACTGGTTTTGCTCATGGCAAGCTTCATCCTGGTGGCATGTGGCAGATCTTATATTTTCATTACTTCGTAGGATTTCACTGTATGATTATTATTATTTTTTTTAACCAGGACTGTGGAACCAGTGTAGCATTTGAAAGGCCCTGATTTGTTTTGCTTTTGAGTGCTTTTTACAACTAGTTAATTCTAAAGTAGATGGGTTTCTGAGATGTTTATCCAGAATTGGAAATTACATGGTGCTGCTGCTTCTTTCATACTTCTGAGGATTCATATCTCCAACTAAAAAGTTTTACTTTAGAATGTGTGTGTGTGTTGATTACAGAAAAAGTTGTGGTATGTCTTTCACTCAGTTTCGATTTTTTTAGCACCTTGTATTCCTGTGGCATATCTGTCATAAGGGAGAGGGTTTGACTACAACAACCCAGGTGCACTGAATTTGGGTTTCCCTGGCTTTTTACTCCTGTTAGTTTTTCTATCTCCAGATTCTGTCAGATACCAGGTAAGAATGACTTGGTCTTTGTCTCTTCTGGTCTGTAATGGTGTCTCGCTCTTCTTTATTCCAATGGCCTTGACAGTTTTGAGAAATAGTTATTTTGCAGCATGTCCTTCTATTTGGATTTTTGTGCTATTTTCCCCATGGTTAAATTGGGATTATGGGCTTGAGGAGGAGAACTATCACAGTGATTCTTTTTCTTTTAAAAATTTCCTCTCATTTCCTGTCCCTCCACTCTTCCTAGTCCTCCCCCCATGGGAGAAGATTCATTCTTCTCCTCAACCCTGCCACTCCAAAAACATAATAAATAAATAAATAAATAAATAAATAAATAAATAAAAAATAGCAGGCCTCCCAGGGATATCAACCAAACACAGCATAACAAGTTGTTCTTTTCCTGTTACAGTACTACTATAGTGTCATCATTGACACAGCTGACACTGAACTTGACCAGGCAGTTGTGCAGAATGTGAAGTTTCTCATTCTGGTTACTCAGATCATCCGCATAGTTTCTTGGGGGGAAACTAGCTAAACACAGCTGAGGTGTGCAGTGTTAATATCAGGTGTGTTAATATCTCCCTCCTGGGGGGGAGAGATAGTTCGTAAAGAATGTGGATTTTTTTTCTTCTGGGAGGAAATGTTTCTTTTGTACTATGCACTGAATCATTTATACCAATATAGACTTGTAGATATTAACGCTTATTTTGTGTTTAATCCAATATTCTTTGGCTTCTGGGAGCTCTGTTTGGATATGATCTTTTTTATATACTGTGCCCATCTTTTCCAGCACACAAAATCAATTTGTCTTGTGTGTCACTTACTCAGTCACAAAGCCAGAATAATATTAGAAACAGATTTTGGTCTGGGTCTGTATCTGAATTTTTTTCCAGTTAATGCCAATAGTTTTAATGTGCTTTTATTAATTTGCATTCTAGCTCTTTTAGGCCTGGTTAACTGCAAACATTTTTAATGTCTTGATTTCCTTTTTATGGGATTCTTATGACTAAGAGGTTTTTATTTTATTTCAACACAGTTAACTATGAATCTCTTAATTGCCTGCTTCAATGGACAGTACCTTTATCAGCTAACAGATCAGTCTCCCTCTCTTCTCTCTCTCTCTCTCTCTCTCTCTCTCTCTCTCTCTCTCTCTCTCATTTTCTTAAACAAGGTTTCACTGTGTAGCTCTGCCTATCCTGGAACTCGCTCTATAAACCAATAAACCAGATTCGCCTCAGAGATCCAACTGCCTCTGTTTCAGGAGTGCTGGGATTAAAAGTGTGAGCCACCATGGCTAGTTTGATTCGTGTCTCTTAAGGTGTAGTGAACATTTTGGCTCTTTTCCCTGGTTTATAGGCTAATAATATATTTAGTGTTAAGATTTGCAAACTGAAATGCTCTTAGATTAAAAATGTGTGCTCCCTTTTAATTAAGAATATATTTGAATGAAGTAAGGTCCTCACAAAATGTAATCAACACCAAATATCTCTTTTTAAAAATAACATAAATAAAAGATCACAAAACAAAACAAAATTCCTTCAAAGGCAGCATCATCTAACACTTGGGGAAGGAAGGAAGTTAGAATGTGTTGTACTCCATCACAATTGTCTGTATTAATACTATGTGGTAGAAACTCTGTAAGATTCAGATTTCTATAGGTCTGGACTCAAAGGGGTATCCAGGAAGGCAGGATAAAATAAACTATAGAATTAAGAGTCAAGGAGACATAAAATACTAATATGTAAAGTTTTGATAAAATGTGTTATTCACACAGCACACTATGAATTGATTGCGTACCTTTGCCTTCCTTAATACCTACCTAATGGTAGCTTCTCCTTTTGTTCCTGATTACGAATAGATGGTTGTATTCAAAATTTCCTGCCAGTTTTGACACTAGTCCAAATGATATGGAATATTGTTGGGGGGAAATGTAACTGTTGTTGGCAGTAAACTGAGGAGGCAAAACAGGAGGTGAAGTATAGAGAGTTGACTCTGCAAAGGTTATGACTGGGAAGATGAGGGTTTGTGGAGGAAAGGGAACGTTTGTCAAAAAACAAGTTGGATTTTCCTGTTTAAATGTTAATGGAAGGACCTAGAAACCAGGGAGAAGCTAAAGATTGAATCATCAGTGAATCACACCAGAGATTCAGTTCACAGATGGAGGCCTGAGCTGTATAAAAGGGTAGAGAGCTCTGCGGGTTAAGAAAAGGAAAAGGGGAGAAAATCCCTGATGCAGTGAAGGCAGGAAGCTGACAGTGTTGTGTTGTCTCTTTTTCCCTGACCTTATTCTTGTAGCCCTGGGGAAACTTAGTGCCTCTTTAAAGTTTGTTCATTATTCCTTTCCACTTATTTAAATTACAATAAAACTTTTTTGTCAGATTCCTCCTTAATTTGAAGAATTTCTATAATGTCATTAAAAAGCAATCCTAAAACTGGCCATTGTTCTGAACAATGATATACAAATTTACTGTGAAACTTTGACATAGTTTACCTTCCATTTAATCCATTTAAGTTCTTCTGTCTGGTTTTTTGTTGTTGTTGTTGTTTTGTTTTGTTTTTGTTTTTGTTTTTGTTTTTTGCTTTCACTGTGTTTAATTTCCAATACCATTAACAAGAGTAGAGGGAGAATTCTGAAAGATTGACAGGAAATTTTGGAGAAAGACGGACAAATCACCAAAAGAGTTGCCGGAGTCAAGGTGCTGGAGAAGTATGGGTTAAGGGTTTATCTGGAGTATTCGTGCTGAATAAGAAATCAAATAAAGTTGGTTATTAAAGAGGGTAGGCCTCAGGGCACTAGGATTTAGCAGGGTTTGAAGAGCTATTACAATGGGAAGACATGGGACTATTAAACTTAAGACAGTAGTAGAAAATGAGTTATAGAAGTTGAAAATTAAGAATTTGAGTAGTGTTACTAACCAAATCTAAGGTGAAAACCCCAGAAACTCTTGAGCCCATAAAAGTCATGGCAATTGATGCCAAAGATGTCAAGAGGCTTTTTCTGCTGAGCTTTAAAGCCAAACTCACCCAGGAAATTGTAATGTTTAGAAAAGGCAACAGACCCACAGTGATTTTTATATTGGTTTTATTTTATTTTTATTTTTACGAGAAATGACATCAGAGAAGATGGCAGCACATTCAAATTGCATGCACCTAGAGTTATAATATGTGGATAATGTTGAAATAAAAATATTTATACCATGAGACTGGAGAGATGGCTCAGAGGTTAAGAACACTGGCTGCTCTTCCAGAGGTCTTTCCCAGCAACCACAGGGTGGTTGAGATCTGATGCCCTCTTCTGGCCTGTGAGCATACATGCAGGCACAACACTGTATACATAATAAATAAATCTTAGTTTCACCAGACTGAGCCTGTTCTATCCTGGGAGATACATGAAACCTACTATATTTGATCCATACTACAGTCCTCTGAAGATGGTACTAATGTCATTTTTTTTTGGAGAACGGCAGAATGGGGGTCAGAAAGATGAATTACATGTGTAAATTTTTCTAATTAGGAAGTGGCAGGGTTATAATCCTGAAAGAATGGAAGACATATAGTCAGGTGTAATATAGTCAAGGGCTGTTTTATTTATTAAATTTCTTTCTTTTAGAAAAGTAAATTATGTATTCTTTTTACTGAATATTTTTCTTACATAATACATCCTGAGTATGGTTTCCCTTCCCTCTACACTTCCTAGT